>NW_028076312.1:3682309-4296028 GCF_014824575.4 Sturnira hondurensis
TTGAGGCAACCACACATTGATGTTTCTCTCCCTCTCTTTTTCCCTCTCTTCCCCCTTGCTAAAAATAAATAACCTCTTTTTTTAAAAAGGAAAGAAAATTTAAAAGGTAACAAAAAAGAAACTATGCAAGCAAAAAGATAATGGAGTGAAATACTGTTATGTGTTGAATTATGTCCCCAAGAACTCCTATGTTGATGTCCTAACCGCTCATAACTCAGAATGTGAGCTTATTTGAAAATAGAATTGTTGTGGATGTAATTAGTTAAGATGAGAGGATTAGGGTGGGCTACAACTGATATGACCGGTGCCCTGATAAAAAGGAAAATCTGGACACAAAAACTGGACACGGCGGCATGCACACAGGGTGCATGCCATGTGAAGATGGAGCCTGAAGTCAGATTTCTATGAATCTCAGAGCACCAAGGACTGGCAGCAAAAACCACAAGCCAGGGGAGTGGCATGGAACGGAGTCTTATTCACAGTTCTCAAATAAACGAACAAACAAACAAATAAATAAAGCAGTCCTGCTGACACCTTCATCTGACTCCTAGCCCCTAGAACTCTGAAACAGTGAACTGGTGTTGTTTAAACCATTCAGTTGTGGTACTTTGTTATGGCAGACCTAGCAAACTAATATAGTGACCTTATTTGGAACACAGTCTTTGCAGATATAATTAAGTTAATGGTCTTGAAATAAGATTGCTTTCGATTTTAGGATGGGCCCTAAATCCTGTGACTGGTAACCTTATAAGAGAAAGGAGAGAGATTTGCGGCACAGGGACGGATAAAAAGGCTCTGTGAGGGTGTAGGTAGAGATTGGAGTTACACCACCGCAAGCCAAGGAACACTGGGAACCATGGGAAGCTGAAATAGGCAAGAAACTGTTCTCTAGATGTTTCAAAGGGAGTGTAACAGTGTGGTGATTGCTGAGGGGAGGTGGGGGCATAAAGGGACTAAGTGGTAATAGAAAAAAATACAATAAAGATTTTTTAAAAAGTAAGTGCAGTTCTGCCAACACCTCATTTTTGGACTTCCGGTCTCCAGAACTGTGAGAAAGTAAATTTCTATGGCTTTAAGCCACCCAGTTTGTGACCATTTGTTATGGCAGCTCAAGGAAGCAAATGCAGAGTTTAGTACCAGAGAGGGGGTGCTGCTTTAACAAATAGCTGAAAATGCGGAAGTGGCTTTAGAATTGGGTAGTGGGGAGGGGCTGGGGCAATTCTGAGGTGTATGATCAAGGCCTAGGCTCAGAAGGATGGGAGGAAGAAGATGGGAGATAAAGGTGCTGCCATCTTAAAAAATACATAGGTTATCGTGAACAGTTGTTAAACATGCTTCTCTTAAAGTTTCTGAAGGAAATGTTATTACAGCCTGGAAGAAAGACAGTCCTTGTTATAAAGTACTAGAAAACTTGGCTGCTTAATATTCGACTAAAGTGGAAAATCAAATGTGTAAACATTGACTCTTGGACAGTTAGCTGAGGAAATTATCAAGCAACGTGTGGAATGTGCGCTCTTGATTTTTCCTTGTTGTTTATAGAGAATTATGAGGGGAATTTGATAGATTGAGAAAGGAGTTGTTGCGTAAAAGGAACCAGAGCTTGATAATTTGGAAAATTCTTATCCTGTTGCAAGAAATTCTATAGCATGCTCTGGAGAGAACTCAAGGGTGTGACTGGACAAACTTTTGCTGGAGAGATTAGGCATGTGACTCAAGGAATCAACCTTCTTAGCAGAAGCCAGGATTAGAGATAGGTTATTCAGAAAAGCTCTGGGGAGAACACACTTGTCTAATGACATGGGTCATCTTCATATACATGTAGAGGAGACCCACAAGGTTTTAAAAAATATTATAACAACAGAAACATCTCCAGCTTACGCTGAAAGGGACAGAGACTAGACAAAATGAACCAAAGCTGTGGGAACCCCCAAACTTTACAGGCAGGAAGAGCTATCATCTACCAACACGTACCATCCTTCAAGAAAAGGGATTCCCCCACAGATGAAAATCCATGTGTAACTTGAGTTGGCCCTTTGCATATGTATCAGTTTTCTCACTATCTGCCCCTACTTATCTGTAGAAGGTGAAGGCCCAGAGGCCTTTCCATGTGAACTATGTCTGTCTTACACTAGGGGACTAAATGGTAATGGAAAATATATATATATAATGGGGATTAAATTTAAAAAGTTCAAGTCTTTAAAACTTTGTGGACTTCTTTATGGATCACATTAAAATGAACTCCACAGGGAAAAAGTAGTATCTACAAACCTCTTCTCAGTTTTGGACTTGGCATGAGGCAGCTATGGGATACCCTTAAGATACTGAGAAGCAATTTTGGACTAGAAGACAGAGTCACTGAGGCCCAGCTTGAATATCCTTAGAAGCCCTGTTGACTAGATGCACGATCTATGGACGCCCGTAAAACTTTTCTAAGGTCTTGATGACGATCTTACAGTCTTACCCCTGATATGGAGCCCCTAGTTTTACTGGCAGTTCCCTGGATTTGATCTTTGAATTGATGTCATTTCTTACTGTGTGACCCCTTCGCTGTCTGAAGTGATCGGAAACAAGAAACTTATTTTTGAACCCAGCAGGTCTTGGCTCTTATTTCCTCTAAATTCTGCTTGAAAGCATTATAGCTCTGTTTTAAGCTCATCCAACTGCATCCAAATTTTATCACGGGCAATAAATGAAACCAATTGGCACTTTGAACATTCTGCCTAGAGATCTTTGGCAGATCGAAGAGTTTATTATGTTCCCTTTTTATCCCCTACATTTCTATAGGCAGCTGTTCTGTACTTACTCTGCCAGAGCTATAGGATGAGAGAAATAGAGGCATAAGGATTGGAATAACTATTTAGAGTCATTATTTGGAGAGGTTATCATTCCTTTGCTGGTCAAAATTAATGAAAAGTATAAATTACTGTGGATTTTCACTTCAATTTTCCCTTTTTAGAATACTGATCTCCAGTGAGGATGTCAAATAATAACTAATATTTGTTAAGCAGTTATCTGCCAGGCACTGTTTTAACTTACAAGTGCTTTATATATATATATTTATTTAATATTCATTACCTATTTAATATAGGAAACTGAAGCATGAAGTAGAATGAAAAGACACATAATTAAACTTTTTACAATAAAATACAGGTTTGTAGTTTTAAGTGCTAATGCTGAGTCTTAACACTGTCTTTCATGAGCTTGATTAAATCATCTGATCTGAATCTTTTGTGAACTGTTTCAGACTGTTTCTTCCCATGAAATCTCACTCCATACCAACAATTGTTAAAACTCTGTGTGGTTTCTAAAGCTATTTCAACTTTTTTGGCTTTTTTATTCTTCCAGCTGAATTACATCCTTTGCTGTCTAAGCCTACTCATTACTAGGACACTTTAGTTTATTCTTAGAAAAGTCTGTGCTTTTTTAAGCTTGGTTAATATTGCTTGATCTACCTAGTATAAAAATATCTTTAGATATAAGAAAATGCATGGGCAAACACATTTAAGATATTAATACATTCTTCAGAATAATACTCTAGTATAAAAGTCTTACTATGTAAATTTGGCTGATTGCTTTATTTAAAGTACAAATTTATTTTCAATTAAGAATTAAAAATTTCTTTGGCCATAATATACTTCTTCAGTCCCTTCTTGAATTAAATGTATAGCAATTGTAACATCTTTGAAAAGATACGCTTTATTGTAGATAAATGTGGAAGGTAACAAATCCTGAAGAGCCCAAAGTTGATTTTACATGGGGAGGCAACACATTTTAGTGATTTTATGCATGAATTCTGGAAAACACATTGTTTGGGTTGAAATCTTAGTTCTACTTCTTAATAGCGTGTAGTATTGTGAAAACCACTGCCTTGTTTTTCTCACCCATAAAAAAATAGGACTACCTTCAGGTGCCTACAGTCAGCTGGAGCTGGAAGAAGTTCGCCTCACTTGTTTTTCCAGCAGGTAATGCTGGCTGTTGGCTGAGACTTAGTTCTCTTCCTTGTGGCCTCTCATCCTGCAAAAGCTAGCGACAATGGCCTTATGACACTGCACTTCAGGACAGTGCTTCAAGATGGCAAGGAGAAAACAGCAAATCTGTTGAGTCCTAGGCCTTGGATCTCAATAACATTTCTACTGCATTCTTTTGGTCAAAGCATGTCACATGGCCAACCCAGATTTAAGGGGATGGAGAAATAAACTCCACCAATAGAAGGTAGTTACAGCATAGGGACATACGTACATATGGGGATGGGAGGAGTTGGTCACCATTCAGCAGTCTTTCACTTGGGGTCTGTGTTGAGGCTTAGGTAACCCCAAATTAAGACATCAGCTGAATCAAGCAATAAAGAAAAAATATCTGTACCTCATGGAGTTTTGTGGATATTAAATAAGGTATCACAGTTGAAATGTACCTAGCCCCAATGCCTGGCATATAAGTCCTCATCAAATGTGGATGACAGAGATGATGGTGATTATGATCCAATGATTATGACAACTCTGAGGAATCTAATCAGTATGGTTGTGGTTTGGGGAAGCAATATGATCGATGTATTTGAAAGATTGACTTGTTTCCTTTTAGCAGGATAACTTGGTCTGGGAAGAGACTAGGAGAAAAGAGAGCTGTTAGGAGGATATTACAGAGGTCCAGATGTAAGGTTATAAAGAGTGAATGAAATGGACAGGTATATAAAACATTTCTAAGAAGAAATGATTAGACTTAACTGATTTAATATGATTAAAGAGAAATTTTAAAGAGGAGAGGAAGAAGAGGCATAGCAAATTATGATATTGCCTAATTCACTTTTAAGGGCAAAGTGCCCAATCAAGTCTTAGTGATAATTAATACTCACATTAGGAAATATGTTACAGTAGAACATGACCGAAATATGCCCTCAGAGTCATCTGATCCATATTTCTGTAAACTCCATTGTGAAATGGATGAGCAAAACATATTTCAGAACCCAAATAAACAAACCTTAAGTCATTGCTTTAAATTTATGTGGTGCTTCATTATTTTTTCTTACAGCCCCATTTCATTCTCCCTAATGTGGTGTATTAATTCTTTCCAGTCACTTATGGAAGAATAGAAAATGTTCCCCATCTTTTTTGCCCATTGCAACCAATTGGTAGTGGCCGCTGGCTGTCTGAAGCTCTGCCTGAGAAAGATTTTGATGTCTGGGCTTGGGGGAGGGCCATGATCAGTTACTGATGTTTGCCACGAGTGAGGAGAGACTAGCAGCAGACGTGCTATATTTTTTGCCATTCCTGTACTGATGTGTCACATCAGCATTAACATGTTAAAATGACTAATTTACTTTCTGTGTTACTTGGAATGTAATCTATAAATATATAAATGAATGCAATGCTTTATTGTTTATAGACCACTTGCATATACAATTTGGGAGTTGCTTAATAAATAGTAATAATCGATTTTTAGTTTCTTAAAAATCTTGAGGGAATACTTTATAAAGTATATGATTGTCTAATTACTGATTTGAATCTAGTACAAAATAATATTGAATGTTAACTGTATCTAAAAGCTTTTAAGAAATCTTAGGGATTACCAAACCAGTGCTAGTTTATATATGGCTTATTAATGTTTCTGTAAAAACGCATTTGTTAAAATGTTAAATCTTGTAGTAGTTTTGTTTACTTGAATAACATTTTGGCAAAAGAGGCTCAAAGTATAAGTTAGCTATTTTTTAATCATTTAAAACATTTCTAAGGAATGAAATGTTTTACTCATTATTTCATTAAAAGTGGATTTTCTTGGCCCACAACATACATTCTTATTATTCCTAGGCTGCTTTATTACTCTCCTTTTTTTTGCATTTCTTCCAGAAGGGCTGTGTCTAAGAATAAGGGCATGCAAACAGTCCTCCTGTCAGTTTTTTTGAAGTGAAAAATCCATTGTCCTTTTCATGACCACAATTGGATCCTGACAAAGGTTAAGTAAATAACATATCTAGAATTTCAGTAACAATAGAATATCTTCAGAAGAAAAATATATACAAGTCTTTGAATGGTATTCTACTGTTTTAAGGAAGGACTTTAATTGGACTTGTACGTGTTCTGCTGTGATTCAGCTGCCATGATGCCACTGTGCCCTACCGGCTGTATCAGGCCACTCCTGGTGTTCCTTGGAGCTGGTCCTTTTACAGCTCAGTCAGTGTGGTTTGTGCTGGGTTCTGTTACTTCCCAGGTACTTGCCTATGCAATATCGACTTCCTTTCTTAAAAATAGAGCCCTAAATTATACACAGAGTGGCAGTGTGTCCTGCTGACAATACAGATCTTTCTAAAAACAACAATGGAGGAAAACAGGCAACATTATGTCCTTAAATTTGAAAATTTATATAAAATGGACAAAACTCTTAAACATGAGTAGCATATCAAAGTTAATAAGAAATAGAAAACCTGAATAGTTTTTAACCATTTAAAATTGAATCTATAATTAAAATTCTTCTTAAAAGAAAATTTGAGATTCAGATGGTTTCACTGAATTGAATCAAATGCTACTGAATAGTCTCTAGGAAAATATAACTCAACCCTGTGCAAACTTCAAGAAAATATCTGTGTTTTCCTGATGTTTAGTGATGTTGACCATCTTTTTATATGTCTGTTGGCCATCTTATGTCCTATTTGGAGAAATACCATTTTTTATTTGCATGTTTTAGTTTGTGCATGTCATTTGAGTTTCTTATATATTTTGGTTATTAACCCTTATTGGATCTGTCATTTGTGAATGTCTTCTCCCATTCAGCAGGTTGCCTTTTTGTTTTGTTGGTGTTTCCTTTGCTGTTCTATAACTTGTAAATAAACCCATTTGTTTATTTTTTTCTTTTGTTGTCCAAGCCTGAGGAGACATATCCAGAAAGAGTTTTATGGTTTCAGGTCTTAGATCTATGTTTTTAGTCTGTTTTGAGTTTGTTTTTGTATATGGTGTAAGAAACTGATGCAATTTCACTGTTTTGCATGTATCTATCCAGTTTTGAAGAGACTATCTTTACTCCATTGTATATCCTTGCCTCCATTGTTGTAAATTAATTGAGCATATAAACAAGGGTTTATTTTGGGGCACTCTATTCTATTCCATTGATCCATACATCTGTTTTTTGCCAGTACCAGCTGTTTTGATTATTGTAGATTTGTAGTATAGTTTGAAGTTGAGGAGCATGATACCTCCTGCTTAGTTCTTTCCCAAGATTCTTTGGCTATTTGGGGTCTTTTGTGGTTCCACATATGTATTTAGGATTGGTATGCTAGTTCTGAAAAGAATGCTATTGCTATTTTAATGGTGATTGCATTGAATCTGTATTTTACTTTAGGCAATAAGGACATTTTAACAATCATTTCAGTCCATTAGTGTGGTATGTCCTTGTTATTTATTTGTGTCTTCTTCACATTCTTTCTTTAATGTTTCCTCATTTAAAAAAAAGATGATATTCATATTTAGAGAGAGAAAGGGAGGGAGGAAAAGAGGGAGAGAAACATCAATGTGTGGTTGCCTCTTGAGGGTCCCCTACTGGGGACCTGGCCTGCAGCCCAGGCATATGCCTGGGAATTAAACCAGCAACTCTTTGGTTCACAGGCTGGCACTCAATCCACTGTGCCACACCAGCCAGGGCTGATTGTTTTCTTAATTTCTCCACCTGATCATTTATTATTGATGTATAGAAATGCAAAATACTTTTTAAAAACATTTTTGATTATGCCATTACAGTTGTCCCATTTCCCTCCTTTATTTCCCTCTACCTTGCACCCCACTCCCACCCACATTTCCTTTCCCTTCACCTTAGTTCATGTCCGTGGATCATACATACAAGTTCTTTGGCTTCTACGTGTCCTATACTATTCTTAATCTCCTATACTATTTTCTACCTACCATTTATGCTACTTATTCCCAATACTTTTTCCCCTATTCTCCACCTCTCCCCACTGTAACCCTACATGTGATCTTCATTTCTGTGATTCTGTTCCTGTTCCAGTTGTTTGCTTAGTTTGTTTTTTTAAATTATTTTTTAAGATTTTATTTATTTATCTTTAGAGGGGGAGGGGAGGAGAGAGGGAGAAATATATCAATGTATGGTTGCCTCTCGTGCATCCCCTGCTAGGAACTCTCCTGCAAACCAGGCATGTGCCCTGACTGGGAATCTAACTGCGATCCTTTGGTTCGCAGGCTTGCACTCAATCCACAGAGCTACACCAGCCAGGGCTGTCTTTGGTTTTAGGTTCAGTTGTTGATAGCTACGAGTTTGTTGTCATTTTACTGTTCATAGTTTTTGTCTTCTTTTTCTTAGATAAGTTCCTTTGACATTTCATATAGTAAGGGCTTGGTGGTGATGAACTCCTTTAATCTGACCTTATAGGAAGCACTTTATCTGCCCTTCCATTCTAAATGATAGTTTTTCTGGATAGAATAATCTTGGATGCAGGTCCTTGCCTTTCATGATTTCAAATACTTCTTTCCAGCCCCTTTTTGCCTGCACGGTTTCTTTTGAGAAATCAGCTGATTTCTAATGGGCACTCCTTTGTAGGTAACTGTCTCCTTTTTTGTTGATGCTTTTAGATTCTCTGCTTATCTTTAGTTTTGAGTAACTTAATGATGATGTACCTTGGTGTGTACTTTCTTGAGTCCAACTTTTTGGAAACTCTGAGCTTCCTGGACTTCCTGGAAGTCTATTTCTTTTTCCAGATTAGGGAAGTTCTCTGTTATTTTTTCAAATAAGTTTTCAATATCATGCTCTTCCTCTTCTCCTTCTGGCACCCCTATGATTAGGATGTTGGAACATTTAAAGATGTCCTGGAGGTTCCTAAGCCGCTCCTCATTTTTTTAAATTCTTGTTTCTTCATTCTTTTCTGGTTGAATGTTTATTTCTTCCTTCTGGTCCACACCATTGATTTAAGTCCCAGTTTCCTTCTCGTCATTGTTGGTTCTCTGTGCATTTACCTTCATTTCACTTTTCATATCCTTCACTGTTTTCTCCATTTTGTGACCATACTCAACCATTTCTGTGAGCATCCTGATTACCAGTGTTTTGAACCATGCATCTGATAGGCTGGCTATCTCTTCATTGCTTAGTTCTATTTTTTCCGGACCTTTGAACTGTTCTTTCATTTGCCCCATATTTCTTTGTCTTGCCTTGCCTCTTATGTAGTAAGGGGCGGAGCCTTAGGTATTTGCCAGGACGGGACCATCCACATCACTGTATTGTGACACTGTATATGGGAGAGGGAACTGAGAGGGAACAATTGTGCTTGCTCAGCTCTCTTCCCCTGCTACCCACAAGCAAATTGAGCCCTTCCAGTGCCGATTCCTGGGTGGGTGGATTTGTGTACATCCTAGGACACTGTGGGTCTCCCAACGAACTCTCCTGTGAGGGTGGGAGTTTCTCCCACTGCTGCAACCTCCCCACCCCCAGGTGTTTTCAGTCACAGGTTTTGAGGCTTTATTTCCCTGCACTGGAACCTTGGGTTGCCTGGTCTGTCTTGCTCCCCATTTGTTTCAGTTTATCTGTACACGAATGTGGGACTGCCCAGTCCGCCCACCACAGTCTTACCTGGGTCCTCCTGCCACCAGGTTGCCTGCCCCAGTTCTCCAGCCACTGCCTTGCCAGGAGTCCTCTCTGCCCAGCTGCTTGTCTCTGCCCCTCCTACCAGTCTGCGGTCTGTGTGAATGTTTCTTCTTTAACCCCTTGGTTGTCAGACTTCCATACAGTTCGATTTTCTGTCATTTCTGGTTGTTTTTGGATGTGTTGTTGTCCTTTTGGTTGTGTGAGGAGGCACAGTGTGTCTACCTATACTTCCATCTTGACTGGAAGTCTCTGAAATGCAATACATTTCTGTATATTGACTATGTGTTCTGCAGCGTTACTGAATTTATTCTAATAGTTTTTTGGTGGACTTACTAGGGCTTTCTATATATAGTATCATGTCATTTCTATATATAGTATAAGGAGAGTTTAACTTCCTCCTTTCTGATTTGGATGCCTTTTATTTCTTGTCTAGTGTCGTGGCTAGGACTTCTGATACTGTTGTTGAATAGAAGTGGTGATAATGGGCATCTTTGTCTTGTTCCTGCTCTTAGAGGAAAAGGAAAAGCTTTCAGCTTTTCACCATTGAGTGTGATATTAGGGGGTTTGTTATATGTAGCCTTTATTATGTTGAGGTATGTTTCTTCTGTTATTGAAAACAGTTGCTAATATTTTGTTGAGAATTTTTGCATGTATGTTCATCAAGGATATTGACCTGTAATTTTCTTTTATAATGTCTTTGGTTTTCAAATCATGTTAATACTGGCTTCATAAAATGATTTTGAAAGCATTCTGTCATCTTCAGTTTTTTGAAACATTTTAAGAAGGATAGGTATTCTTTAAATGTTTGCTAGAATTTAACTGTGACACTGTCTGGCACTGGACTTTTAATTGTTGGGAGTTTTAGATTATTGCCTCAATTTCACTGCTAATGATCAGTCTATTTAGAATTTCTGTTTCTTCCTGGTTCAGTTTTAGAAGGTTATACGCATTTAGAAATTTATCTGTTTGTTCTAAATTGTTGAATTTGTTGACATATAATTGTAGTATTCTGTAATGATTCTTTGCATTTCTGTGGTGTTGGTTGTTACTTTTCTTGCTTTCTTTTTCTTGATGAGTTTGGCTAAAGTGCTGTCTATTTTGTTTATCTTTTTGAAGAATCAGCTTTTAGTTTCATTGATGTTTTTCTACTGTTTTAAAATTTCTGTTATATTTCCATTTTTATCTTTATTTTCATCTTTCTGTATTTTGGGGTTTGTTATTCTTTTTCTAGTTTCTTTAGGTGTAGAGTTAGGTTATTTGGAATTTCTCTTGTTTCCTGAGGTAGGCCTCCGTAGCTATGAACTTTCCTCTTAAAACTGGTTTGTCTGTGATGAAAGAAAAGTAAGCTTCTTAATCTAGTTGTTTAAAGGTAGCTACAAAAGTGTATGTTAAGCATCACATTTAACGGTGAACACTGGAAGCTTTTCCATTCAGGATGGAATGACACAGGATGCCCACTGTTGTCGTTCTATATTCCACCTTTTACTGTAAGGATAATCCAGCACAGTTGGACAAACAATAAAAGATATATAATTTAGAATAGAGGGATCAAAATGGTTATTTGTAGACTGTTTTTGTAGAAAATCCAAAATAATAAACAGATGAATTATTTAGAGTCATAATCAGTTTGTAAAATTATTTTTCAGAAAAAATAAAATTAATTTTTAAATTAGTAGTCAGATAACATTTACAATATTAACAAAATTTATGAAGTACTTTGTAATATATTTAGCTGTACAGATTTATTACAGAAAAATGTATACAACTTTATTGAGAGGTATTAAAAACATGTGGGTGAATGGCTATATATATTCATAAGCAGGAATACTAAAATATTACAAGAAGTCAGTTCTTCTCATATTGACTCAGCTTTCATACAATGCCTACTAAAATCTCAAAGGGTAGTTCATTTTATGTATTTGTGTAGTTTGTTTTTCTTTTCGTTTTTACTTGTTTCAGAATGTAACACATTCATTGAAAAATTTATATGGTAATGCAAAGGTTAAAAACAAATATAACAAGCCCTGGCTGGTGTAGCTCAGTGGATTGAGTGCGGGCCTGCAAACCAGAGGATCGCAGTTTGATTCCCAGTCAGGGCACATGCCTGGGTTGCAGGCCAGTTCCCAGCAGGGGACCCATGAGAGGCAACCATACATTGATATTCTCTCCCTCTCTCCTCCCCTCCTCCTCTAAAGATAAATAAATAAAATCTTTTAAAATTTTTTTTTAAAAAACTTACAGCTTAAAACAACCTTAAATAAATAAATATAACAATATCAAAGAATACATTGGGAGGACTTGTTCTACCAGATATTAAAGCTATATAAGTGTTAAGACAGTATCGTATTGGTGTAGGGCAGGAGAAATAAACAATAATACTTGGAGAGCTCAGAGACAGAACCAGTGTATATGGACATTTGATTTCAGACAGGTGGTAGTAGAGAGCAGTCGGGGAAGGGTAGTCCTTTAAGTTACTGGTGATGGGGAAATCAGTGATTCTAGTGGGAGCAGCACAGTTGAATCTCTATCCCTATGACATACAATCATCATCCAGAGGTGGATCATAGAATTCAATGTAAAAGGAAACATTAAAAGGCACTTTAGAAGATACTACAGAATATATGATGATCTCAAAGTAGGAAAATAGTCTAAGAAACCACAAAGTTGTGAAATTAACCACATTAAAATGCAGAATTTCTATCCAAAAGACAGTGAGACACAAGTAGCTGTGGGGGGAGAAGTTACTTGCCACACATATAACAACCATTCATAGTTAGAATATGAAGAATTACTAAAGTAGAAAAATGCCAACCAATTAAAAATGAGCAAAGGACCTGAACATGCCACTTAATAAAAGAGAGATTCTGCCCATCCAACAAATTTAAAAAGTGTTGGTAATCTGAAAGAAATCAGACTAAAAGAACAAGATATTAAAAAAAAGAACACAGAGGTGTTAGATATAAGGATATAAGATATACCACCTTATACCCACTAGATTGGAAAATTATCAAAAATAGAATAATACCAAGTAGTGCTGTGGATGTACAGCTGTGGTAACGCACTGCTGGTGAGTAATTGGTATAGTATGTTGGCAAATAGTGTGGTATTTCCTAGTAAAGTTGAAGATAAACACACTTGTAACTTAAGATTCTGCTTCTAGAATGATATCCTAGAACATTGCCATTTTGTGCATCAGCAGGACAGGTATATTAGTGTTCAGGGAAGCACTATTTATAGTGCTTTCAAATTGCAAACAGTCCAGTTTGAACTATTCATATAATTACAATTGCAATTGATATATGAAGTTCTATATCACAATGTATACAGAAACATGCAACAACATGGATGAATTCCATGTACAGGCATACCTTGTCTTATTGTGCTTCACTTTATTGCACTTCACAGGTGTTGCATTTTTTACACATTTAAGGTAAGACCCTCCAACAGCAAAAAATATATATATATATATGAGTTGCTGAGGATTCAGATGATAGTATCATTTTTGGCAATAAAGTAACTTTAAATTAAGGTATATGCATTGTTTTTTAAGACATAATGCTATGCTATTGCACACTTAATAGGCTACAGTATAGTATAAACATAACTTTTACGTGCACTGGGAAACCAAAATACTTGTGTGACTCACTTATTGTGATATTTGCTTTATTGCAGTGGTCTGGAACTGAACCCACAATATTTCCCAGGTATGCCTGTATATCCCTCCAAAATGAAAAACACGTTTATAAACAAGAACATACACACACAATTCATAGCAGCACTAGCCACAATAGCCAAAAGGTGGAAAAAGTCCAAATGTCCATCAGTGGATGAGTGGATAAACAAATTGTGGTATATACATACAATAGAGTAGTGGCCAGCCATAAAAGAATGAAGTGCCAACACACACTGCAGCCTGGATGAGCCTCAAAAACTTTATGCTAACTGAAAAATGTCAGACCCAGAAGGCCACATGTTGTGTGATTCCCTGTATAAGAAATATTCAAAATAGGTAACTCCATAATGAGAGATGGGTGGTTGCCAGGGGCTAGGGATGTGAGGTAATAGGGAGAAATTGCTTTTAATGGGTGAGGAGTCTTACTGGCAGCGATAAAAATGCCTGTAACTACAGATGGTGGTTGCACAACACTGTAAATGTACTAAAGGCCACTGAACTGTTTACTTTAAAATGGTTAGTTTTATGAATTGTAAATTTCACCTCAAATTATTATTTTAAATATGGATTTATATATGATATGAGATAATTTATTGCACCATTGCTTGTAAAAGCAACATCTATAAATAACCCAAATGTTCATTAGCAAGAGACTGGCTAAATACATTAGAGTCTCCATGCACTGGAATACTATAAACAAGAACTAGGAAGCTCTGTACAAACTGAGGTGAAAGGTCTCTAAGATGTACCATTTACCAGGGAAAAAAGGCAAGATATAGAACAGTTCATATGCTACTATTTATGTTAAAACGTGGGAGCAGATTACACACATACTACCAAGTAGTGGAATTTGCCGGGTCATGTGGTAATTCTACGCTTTAACTTTTTTGAAGACACACTAAACTACTTTCCACACCAGTCACTCTATTTTAAATTTCTATCAGCAATGTATGAAGGTCCCATAATTTCTACATTTGTTATTCCTTAACAACACTTAGTTATTTCCTTTAAAAAATATATAGACATCCTAGTGGGTGTGATGAGGTGCCTCACTGTGGTTTTGATTTGTATTCCCTAATGACTGTTGATACTGAGCATATTTTTTGTGTGCTTTTTGGCCATTTGTGTATCTTGTTTGGAGAAATGTTTAAGTCCTTTGCTTTATTTTTTAATTGAGTTGTGTTTTTTATCGATATGGGAATTCTTTATATATTCTTGATACTAGTCCCTGATCAGATATATATTTTCTAGATATTTTCTGCCACTCTGCAAGTTCTGTTTTTATTTTTTGATATACGTTTTTTTTTATGAAGTCCAATTATGTTTTTTGTGCTTTGGTGTCATACCTAAGACTCTATTGCTTAACCCAATATAATGAAGATTTACCCTATGTTTTCTACTAAGACATTTATGGCATTAAGCTCTTATATTTAGGGCATTGATCTATTTCAAGTTAATTTTTGTATATGGAGTTAGGTGGGAGTTCAACTTTATTCTTTGCTTCCTAATTGTGAATATCCAGTTTTCCTAGCACCATTTGTTGATGAGACTTTTTTTCCCCTTTGAATGGGCCTGGCACCTCTATTGTAGATATTTATAAAAGGAAACATTTAAGCTAAGAACATCTGTTGATCAAAAGATATCACAGAAAGTGAAAAGCTCAGACAGGGAGGAATATATAGAACTTTCTAGAATGCATAAAGCAAACTTTTAAAATCAAAAAGAAAAAGACATCCCAATAAAAAGATCATCAAGACCTATATTTCCCTAAATAAAGAAATGTGGCCCTGGCTGGTGTAGCTCAGTGGATTGAGCGCGGGCCTGCGAACCAGAGGGTCGTGGTTTGATTCCCAGTCAGGGCACATGCCTGGGTTGCAGGCGGGTTCCCTGCAGGCCAACTCCCAGCAGGGGACGCATGAAAGGCAACCATACATTGATGTTTCTCTCCCTCTCTCCTTCCCCTCTAAAGATAAGTAAATAAATAAAATTTAAAAAAAAAAGAAATGTGAATGGCCAATTATAGGCATGAAAAGGTGCTCAAAATAAACAGCAATGCATATTTTAACCATGAGATACTATCTGTATGCTCTGAGATTGGCAAAAATAAGAAGTCTGACAGTAACTGTTGGCATGGGTCTGAAGCAATGAGACCTAAGATCTGCTCTGAAGTGTCAGTTAGTTACAACTAATTTTTAATACAGTGTATTGTCTAGTCAAGTTGAATATATGAATTCATGCATTTGTATAACCTAGTAATTCCATTTCTATCACTGTGCCCTAGAGACATTCTTAGGCCTATGTGTCAGAGCACAAATACAGGGGTGGACAAAAGTAGGTTTACAGTTGTGAGTATGAAAATAATTAATATTTATTGATTACTGTATTATTTATTTGTATTGTGTTCATATAAACTGTAAACTTACTTTTGCCCACCCTTGAATAATGATATTTACCCTAGCATTCTCCATAATAATAAAAACTAAAAACAGTCGAGATGTTGTAAACAGGAGAACGATGAATTGATTACACATAATTTTGAGTACTAAAGCAGGAAAGTATACTTAACATTATTCTGTCTACATTTTAAAAGCATACAGATTTTCAGGGCACATGCCTGGGTTGCAGGCCGGTTCCCTGCAGGCCAACTCCCAGCAGGGGACGCACAAAAGGCAACCATACATTGATGTTTCTCCCCCTCTCTCCTTCCCCTCTAAAGATAAATAAATAAATAAAATATTTAAAAATAAATAAATAAATAAATAAAAGCATACAGATTTAAGTAGTTAACATTTGGAAAAGTTATAAAGAAAATGATAAAATTCAGGATAGCAGTTACTCCCAGGTGTTGAAAGAAAAATATGATTAAGGAGACACATTGTATTAGGTAAGATACAGGTTTAGCTGTAAATGACAGACCCCCAAATAGTGACGTGAGCAGGATGTGAATTTATTTCTCTTGTAGTAGATTGAAAATATTCTAGTCCTGACAGCTGTGCTTCACAGGGTTACCCAGGAGCCAGGTGGCTCCTGCCTTTTTAATGGTTTCCGCATCACCCTCACCCATGTGGTCACAGAGGCTCACCACCACAGCTCTGTTACAGGTATCAAGGTGGAAGGATGAAGGAATAAGTGACTTTCTTAAGGTCACTTCCTGGACATTGCACACATGACTTCTCTTCATGATGTTCTGGCTAGAACTCAGTCATTTTTACATGCAAGAAACCTTGACAAATGATCCCAGCCAAAAATCGGGAGCTTTGCACAGGGAGACAGCACAATCAGGAGGAAAGTGGCAGTCCAGTAGCAATCTCTTTTACAGCCTTGTGTGGGCAGTGTAAGAGGAAAAAGACATCAAAGGTATCGGTAATGTTCTGTTTCATAAAGCAGGATGGTGAATATAGGCATTTTTAAGTTATTTAAAAGTATATAAGTTATATATTCTTTTGTACATATGATTCATTATTGACATTAAAAATTTAATGAGTATTCTTCAGGATTTGACTTGAATTTTATGCACCATATGGTATTGTTGATCACACCCTCTAGACATTTGCATTTTTATTGGCAAGAATCTCCTGGTTTTTCTCTTATTTCTCCATCCATTCCTTTTCAGCCTCCTGGGCTTCACTTTCTCTGCAGGGGAAAAAAAAGGCCTTTTCCTAGATGCCCCTCACTTGTCTCCATAATTATTTAGGATAGTTTCAAATTGGCTAATGGGTTTCCCGGATTTGGAAAAATTTCAAGAGAAAACATATATGGTAAATATTCAGATTTTATTAACTTTTATTCATAATGCTCTAGCCATATATGGAAAAAGGGAGGTTAACACATTTTTTTCTCTGTCATTTCAAATCAGTGTTCCTTATACCTTTCTGAACTACATAAAAAAATGAAATAGTCTCAGGCATACATGCACTTGAAGTTTTATTCATTTTTTAATTTTTTAAGCAAATAAGTTAAAATTCAGTTGGTCAGCATTCAGACTTTTTTGATTTAGTAACATGGTTTTCTTGAGGTTCCTGGACTCAAATCTTTATCTTAAAAACCTCAAACTCATGTAACATATTGCATGTTTCATACATATCTTTTTAATGTTTTACTTTAAATTTTACTTAATGTAAACATGTAAAATACTCATAGTACTTCACTGTTATTACACTGTAGATATTGTCTGTCAGTGGAATTTAAGGCAGAAATTTAAGTTTCGCTCATTGGTTGTGATAGGTTGCAAGGAGGAGAAGAGTCTACATAGTTCTTAACATAGTCCTTGCTCACCATCTCCTGGAGTTTTCACTAATCTGGAGTGTAACCACTTTCTTTTTACCCATAGTTTCTCAAACTCATTTCTCTTTATTGTGATTTTACAAGTTGGAAGAAAGACCCGTTTGTATAGATGTTGCTCTTCATTTTGAAAAACTGAAAAGGAACAGTCAAAGCTCATCACATTCATGGCCTTAAGTAACTTCTCTCACCCTGTCATTTTAAAGGGCTTTCTCCAAGACGACTTAAGCCAGGACTTCTTTCTCTGTTATTCAGATACTGTGCTATAATTGTTACATTCTCTCTGATTCAGTTTTCAAGGAAAAAAATGAAGTCTTTAAAAGATGTTTTTTTTTTCTTTTTGCAGACTTTGCCTTCAAAAGAAGCAGTGTTTTTAAATACTACACAAATGCCTTGTCTGCAGTCAGCTTCAACTTGGAGTACCTGTGAACACAATTCAAAGTCTCAGATATTCAGAGAACATGTATCAGAGCTAGATTCTTCGTTCCACTCTGTTCTATCGTTACCATCAGGTAAGCCCCCTTATAAAAATTTTTCTAGGTAACTGAGTATTTTCTAAGGTGAAACCTAATCTGATAAAACAAGGAATCTAATAACATTTTAGTTATCAATTATTCTGGATATTATAACTAAACAGTTTTCGTAGAGGAATTAAATCACAACCCTGAGAATATCTATAATCTACAACTGAGTAAATGAGACATATGGTCCCCACATCCCAAACTGGTTTTAAGGTTCCAGTTACTGGTTTCTGTTGGAACCTTTCCAGTCTTATCTAAGAACTAAAGTACATACTGTGCTTAAAAAAAAAAGGAAAGAAACAAACATGCTACATTCTGGTTATCTCAGGTTCTTCTCTTTATAGGAGTATATCTCAAATGGGCCTTCGTTTCCTTTCAGCCCTTGCTCCTAATCATCCAGGGACTGCTGCTCTTTGTAAAGCACTGGTTTTTGTACCTACCCCTGCTCTGAATCTTACTTTGGTTTTTACCAGAATTATAACGGCTTCTTAAGTACATCCTATTTTGAAGTGAGTTCCTGGCAGGAACTATTTGACTCCATCTTTGAGGAAACCTTAATAGAAAGAAATTAATAAATATAACAGTAATGCAGCTAGTGTTTGGTCTTAGCATACACTGGGCCATATAAAAGCATGTTACCCTTTCTTATTTAATTCTTACAACAGTTCTAAGATGATAGGCACTGTTGTCCTCTATCTTACATAGGAGAATGTTAGATGTTAAGTTACTCATCTGGGATGGCACAGGTAATCAGTGACACAGGCAGGATTCGGTCTGAGATAGTCATCCTCCGAGCCACACTCCTTCTACACTGCTGCCTGTTTCTTATTAGTACATTTGCTCTGATGATAGAACCCTGAGAGCTAGTATAGATATTCTTTATCTCAACCCTTTTATGTCCCCCATAATAAGATTATATTCCTCACCTACTAATTAGGATTATCCTTTTCTTCTTGTGTTCATTTAGTAAACATCTGAACACCTACTGTATTCTAGGTACTAAGTAGGAGTTAGGAGTATAAATACAAATGTATCCCTCAAGGTACTTGCAGTCTAGTTTAAGACAATGGAAATGCAAACTAATACATATAATAAAGTGTTATGAAAAATTTTGATAGAAGCCCACCAGCAACAGTGTGGGTACTAAGGAAGGCATTTGGGTGGCACAAGAACCTTCCCTAGTTATTACCATGTGTTCTCACAACCCATGAAGAGCGGCGGTAGGACAGATGGTAGTCCTTTGGCAAAAGTAAGTGCTGTTTCTTTGGAGAAACAGACCTACGTTTTGGTCATTGGAAATATCAGAATCCCAAAATGTTTAAGCAGCCTCCACGATGATACTCATGAACCCCCTTTTTTCCATATTTTTTCACACTTTAGTATGGATCTGCCATCAAAATACATCATTTGAGGGAGAGATGCTTCTTTGATTAAAATTCAGACCCTTCCTAGGTCTCTTCTGCTGTGTTCATAGTTTTCTTAAACAAATAAATACCTTCTCTCAGTAACATCATGTTCAGTATATCAATTGCTTTATAAAATTATGTTTCTTAGGAAAAAGTTTAGGTTTCTCGTAATAAATGCTTTTTACGATGACTTTTTGTGTTCTTGATTTAAAAAATAACCTTTGATAAATGTGAAGCACACCTTACTACTCAGCTTCTCTTTTGGCTGTGAGAATATAAAATGTAAACAGTGAATTGAATGTCTCTCTTTAATGAGAGCTAGTTTGTCAACAGGCTTTAATACTTGTAAAAGATTCATTTTGTGATTCATAATACTGGTAACCTACGAGAATATAAACATGGACGTTTTCATGAAAATGGCGTCTGAAAAGTTTTTCCTTCAGGTAATGAAAGGCATGTATTTTATCTTTTGGAAATCTCATTATTTCCAATACAAAGGTTTTGGAGATGGGATAGAATGGTCTTAAAAGGAGTCAACCAAATTTGGCTGTTTTATTAAAGACATTTTGGGTACATTTGTTTTCATTTGTGAATATTTACAATTTTGTTCATCTATGTACTATTTGAGTTGTTCATCATGTTTATTTATTTAGAACATTCGATCAGTAATTCCAAAATACTGCTACCTGTATATCTGAAAGAATATTCTGCCACTTGTGAAAGTTGTGACTTTTTAAGCTTTTGCTTATTTTCCTAAGCTTATGAGGTATGTGATATTTATGAAAAGAAAGCAATCTTAATGAATCTATAAAGAGTAAGTCATGTTCACTGAAAATGTTTTTTTTATTTATTTTTTCAGATGTGCCTCTCCATTTTCACTTTGAAACATTGTTAAAAAAGACTGAAATAAAAGGAGATCTTGCCGAAAATAAATTTGTAGGAGACTGTATCCTGTCTCCGTCCCCTGGTATGTCATTTAAAGATCTTGTACTTTATATATATGCCTTTTATGTTTTTCATATACTTACTATTTTTGCTTTTGAAGGAAATAAAATTTATCAAAGGAATAAATGTAAATCTTTAATTTTTAATATTCACTTTTCACATGCACACACAAACAGAGAAAATAGATGGGAGTACTCCTAACCAGAAATGTGTGATACTTACTGAATGAAAATTATGAAATATTATTGATAAATATAAAAAGAAATTTAAATAAATATGGATAAACAGCATTCCTGGATAGTAAGATTAATAAGTATGTATGTTCTAATTGTTGGTTTAAATATTTAATGCAATGTAATTTGGAGTTCTAGTAGAATTTGGTTAACTTAACAAAATACCTGTAAACACACTGGGAAAAATAAATGAGAAGATATAAAAGGAATTGCTAAGAAAATATTGAGAGAATCTAGCACAACCACTTATGGAAGTATGACAAAAACCTGTAATAATTACCTTAGATTCTATTTTACTTACACTTAGGAAAGTAGATCCATGAAGTAGACTAACAGCTTATACTTTATTATATAAGTGAAATCAGTGAGAAAATGGAGAACTATTCAGTAAAGAATATTGTCAGTCTTTTGGGGAAAGTTTGTTTGCACACTCATTGCATACCATGTATCAGAATTAGTTCTAACTGGTTCAAGAATTTCAAATAAAAAACTAAAATTATAAAATAAAACCTGAAAAATTATAATGAAGTGTTCACGAGTACTCTGAATGGGGGTGGGGACATTGTCTATGCTTGGACGCTATCAGAAAAAAGTATCAACATATTTTTACTATCTGCAAAGCTAAAACATCAGTATTAAGAGTGTCATGAAAAATGTTTTACTTTTAAGATAAATTATTTCCAAAAGAAGTAATCATCTACTCAAAAACTTAAGAATCAACTGAATGCCTTGGAATTAGAATTCTGAAAAGTAGTAGATTTTAAAATAAATTTTACGAATTTATTTATAAATACCAGTAATAACAAGTTAGAATATGTAAAGGAGTGTTATCCTAGACACATTAAAAGTATGTCTAGGCATAAACCTAACAAGGGCCTATATGAGGAAAGCATCAAAAGTTTAGTGAGGGACATAGAGTAAGTGCTATTATGGAGAGAAATATCCCATTCCTGTCAAAAGACACTTTTAAATAACTGTCCTTTCCCCCAAATTAATTGTCAGTGTACTTCTAGTCAGAATCACAGAGGCATTCTTGCAATGAAACAGTTATTCTGAAGTTCATCTCAGAGAGAAAATATTGACTGGCCAGTAACAACTGAAAAACCAGTAAGGTGTCAGACACCAGACTGCCTTCTGCAGCTCCACCCTAACTCAAAGCCCTGTGGGGCTGGCAGTGCGGGGCTGCGGCCTCCCGGGCTTGGGCCCTCAGGGCAGAGGCAGTGGGAAGACGGCAGATGAACCAGTGCTAGGGACAAGGATGTGGAGCTCTGGAAATCAAGACATTTGGAGGTGACCCGCGATGATGCACGGGCATGAAATCACTGATCATTCCTTCCGAACACCAGATTTCACAAGTGGCAAAAATGATAGCAGATGAATTTGGAACTGTGTCTAACATTAAGTCACAATTAAACCGCCTTTCAGTCCTAGGAGTCCTTACGTCTGTACAATAAAGGCTCAAACTTGATAACAAAGTACCTCCAAATGGCCTGGTTCTTTACTGTGGTACAACTGTAACAGAAGGAAAGGAAAAGAAAGTCAACACTGACTTTGAACTTTTCAAACCAATTAATGCATCATTGTATTTGCGTGACAACAGATTCCACCCAGAGGCTCTTACAGCGCTACCAGCAGAGGGTAGCAAGTGTGGCTTCATTGTAACAGATGGCAGTGGTGCACTTTTTGGCACACTCCAAGGAAACGCCTGTGAAATCCTGCACAAATTCACTCTGGATTTCCCAAGGAAATATGGTAGAGGAGGTCAGTCAGCCTTGACTTTTGCCCATTTAAGAAAAGTGACATTAACTGTGTTCAGAAAGCAGCTGAGACTGCTATACAGCTGTTTACTTCTGGGGACAAAGTGAATGTGGCTGGTCTTGTTTTAGCTGGATCAGTTGACTTTAAAGCTGAACTAAGTCAATCTGATATGTTTGATCAGAGGGTGCATTCAAAAGTTTTAAAATTAGTTGATATAATCTGTAGTGGTGAAAATGGATTCAACCCAGCTAATGAGTTATGTACTGAAGTCCTCTTCAACATGAAATTTATTCAAGAGAGCAAATTACTAGGATGATAATACTCTGATGAAATCAGCCAGGACGTGGGCAAGTAGTGTTTTGGAGTTGAAGATACACTAACAGCTTTAGAAATGGAAGCTGCAGAAATTCTAAGAGTCCATGAAAATCTGAATGTAGTGAGATACGTTCTTCACTGCCAAGGCACAGAAGAGGAGGAAACTGTCTAACTCCAGAAGAAGAGAAGGGTAAATCTTTTTTCACAGGCAAAGAGAACAAAAACATGAACTAATTGAGAGCATGCCTTTGCTGGAACGGTTTGCAAACAACTATAAAGTTATGCTACACTAGGAATTGTCTCAGATAAGTCACAAGAAATATCGTACTTTGTGAAAGTATTTGGTGAAATTGGAGGTGTCTTGTGGTACCGTGTAGATTTTTAGGGAATGGAGACCGAGGAGGAGAGGATGAATTTTACCTTGATGACTACTAGGTAGTTGACACGGGCCTGGCAAAATGGGCCTCACCCTCCAGCGTCCAACCCAAGGAGCATACCCATGGCGGAATCCAAGTAGATCTTGCCTTACAGTTACTACATTTCCAGAGCTAAATCCACAAGCACTGGATATTGAAAACCAAAACAAAACCAGACCCAAGTCTACAGTTTGGTTTGTCATGGTGTCAGTGCAGCAGCCTATATATAACTATTAAGTTCCTAAATGCTACTTTGGACTAATGTAAACAAGAATCCAGTTTTTTTTTTTTACTTTTACTCAGTGGTGAAATTGGTTGCTCTTGTATTTTATGAAAAAAAATGATTTTTTAACCTTCATACATAGGAGCAAAATTACTTGTAATTTTTACTCGCTGTAAACCTTCAGAACTTAATAGAAATGAGATCATACTAGTTTGTTTCTTATTTTGATTGGAAAAAATTAAATTGGTGCATTTGGCATTGACCCATTCACATGCATTCTCAGTTTAGACTGCATAAGAAGAAATGTATGTGGTGAAATGTTGGTGCTGATGGAAGCTAGAGCAAGGAAATGAAGCAAAAGGCCTAGGAATAGACCAAAGGGTTCATTATATAAGGTGGTATTTCCTATCAGTTGGGAAGGATGGCCTAGTCAATAAATAATAACAATTCTTAGGAAGTATTCCTTATATGCCAGTACTGATTGAAGGGCTTGATATCTGCTTGCTTTAATCTGTATAATACTATAAAGCAGGTATCACTTTTCTCCGTGACTAACCTTCCCCAGATCACAGGTGAGTAGAGGCAGAGCTGGGACTCAAATCCAAGCAGTCGGGCTCAGAGCTCACGCTCAAACTGCCGTTTCTGTCATAATTAGTGGCACTAAATAAGGACTTTTAGGAAAAGATAAAATGAGGCCTCTAACTTAAAACAAATTTAAGATGGATAAACATTCAAATACATTCCAGATGAGTTAAAGAATTAATGTAAAAATTATCTTATGAATTAGAAAAACTATCTGTATTTAGTAAATACTCATGTGCCAGACTCCTTTTTTGGTTATATTAATTAATGTAAACATTAGAATCATCAATTGTGGTAAGACTGTAGCTAAAATAGGACCCTCCATATATTTGAGGTAGTACTAAGAATTGATATAAGCCTTTTGGGAAGTAATGTGAATTGCATTTACAAGACCTTTAAAGTATCTACTTCTTAAAATAAGACCATTGAGCTCTGGTTGGTGTAGCTCAGTGGATTGAGCGCGGGCCTGCAAACCAAAGGATCATGGTTGATTCCCAGTCAGGGCACATGCCTGGGTTGCAGGCCAGTTCCCAGCAGGGGATGCACAAGAGGCAACCATACATTGATATTTCTCTCCCTCCCTTCTTCCTTTCCCCTCTAAAGATAAATAAATAAAATCTTTAAATAAAAAAACTAAACTAAGACCATTGAGGAAAATGAAAACAGCTACTTGTACACTTGCTCACAATAAAGTACTAATCTATCAAATCTCTATTCCGATTCAGTAAACCCATTTCCAAGAACCTAGTCTAATCCTAAATATAGAACCACCTTTATTTTTATTTACTTAGTATATTTGTGTTAGTAAAAAATTAGAAACAACTTGAATAGCATAATAGATATGGTTAGCTATCTAACATAGTGGAATATACAGCTTTCAAAAATACCTTTTTAAAATTACTTATTTTAAAAAAATTTATCCTTACCTGAGGACCATTTTTTCTCATTGCCTTTAGAGAGGGAGAAATCCCAACGTGAGAGAGAAACATCAATTTGCTGCCTCCCGTACACATCCCGACCGGGGGTCAAACTGCAACCTAGGCATGTGCCCTGACCTGACTGGGGATCCAACCCGCAGCCTTTTGGTTAATGGGACGATGCTCCAACCAACTGAGCCACACCAGCCAGGGTCAATAATATCGTAAATTCATATAAGGATGGAAACATTTATCAAAGTATGTTAAGTGATCTAAAAGGACAAAAACGTTTTACTTCTATGTATGATACATGTAAAAATGTTACTGTCTAGCAACAGTAACATTGTAGGCCTTTTGGGGATATAGCATGTAGGCCTTTTGGGGATCCTGATTTGAACTCAGCTGTGCACACACACACCCGCACTCCAACATAAGCACAGCTGTTGAGACAGAGAAATTTGAACCTGGACTGGATGTTGGATATCAGTGAATTGTTCATTTTGTTGGATGTGATAATACATGTGATTATATAAATACACATACTTTATCTGTTAGAGCTTCAAGCTGACACATGAGTATATATGTACGTGATAAGATATGCATGGGATTTGCTTTACAACACTTAGCAAAAAATGGTGGGGGGTGATGAAACAGGATTGGTTACCAATTTATAATTTTTGATGTTGAATGATAGGTTCATGGGAGTTCATTATCTTAGTCCCCCTTTTTTTAAAAAAAAATTTCCACAGTAAATTTAAAGTGCTTAGGACAAGGAACAATTGTTTATATTTAGGAAAAAAAGAATAAAGAAATAATAGGAAAATATAGGTTGTTTTGGTTCTTTTAAATGATATAATTCTACTCTATACAATTTATCCTGAGACTAAACTTTTTTAAAAGTAGGAAAAATGCATGCATGAAATGATTATTTCAAAAATGTCCATAATAGCCCTGGCTGGTGTAGCTCAGTGGATTGAGCACGGGCCTGCGAACCAGATGATCGCGGTTTGATTCCCAGTCAGGGCACATGCTTGGGCTGCAGGCCAGTTTCTGGCAGGGGCCAGTTCCCTGCAGGGGATGCACAAGAAGCAACCATACATTGATGCTTCCTTCCTCTCTCCTTCTGTTCCCCTCTAAAGATAAATAAATAAAATTTAAAAAAACATGTAAGAAAAAATTTTTTAAAAATGTCCATAATAGAAATAATATGACAGTGAGCTCTAATGGCTAGGGAATTACATTTAATCAGAAGAATGTTAGGCAACCATCTCAAAAAATAACAGTGAAAAAACATTTTACATATATTCAGGTAAAATTATATTTGAAGTATGAAATGTATTATTGAAAGGAAATATACAAAAATGAAGTTGTATGCTAAGTGAGGTGACATGATTATATTTATTCTAATGTTGCTCTTATCTGACTTGAAAAAAATAGAGCAGTGTAAATGTGTTGGGCATAGAATTAATAGAATGTCTCAGTAATGTAATGAAATGTTAGTAATGGGAAATGAAGACTTAAGAATAGGAAATTTGAGTTATTATTAGGCAAATAATGAAGTATTCTTTGTATCTACTTCTCTCCTGTCCTACCACTCCCAACCTAAATTAATATATTACTACTTAGGTTTCATCCTATGTAAATGTCTTACCTCCCTAGTCATCAATTTCTATTTTACTGTTAGTGACTTCTGGAGAACTAAGTAAAAGTAGACATTCATTGAATATCTATTCTGTGCCAGGTAGAGTGTTAAGTGAAGAATCAAAGGTGAATCAGGAAATCAAATTGTAATGGGTAGCAGACACAAATAATTATTGAGATGTGATGGGTACTTGTATAATGAAAATATTCTAATAAGGAGTGTGTAACTCTGCCTAGAGGAAGTCAGAGGAAGAAAGGTTAAGGGTGACAGGAAAAGAGTAAGAGGAAGTCCGGTAAGACAGTGACATGTAGCTCTACTTCGTTGGAATTTAGAGGAAGAGTGAAGCGTTCAAATCACAGCTCTCAAACTGTAATGTGCAAACTACTTGGGGATATTGTTGGAATGCCAATTCTGATTCAGTTATTCTGGAGTGGGGCCTGAGATTCTGCATTTATAACAAGGTCCTAGGTGACTCAAATGCTACTGGTGCATATTGAGTAACAAAGTTTTAAAATGGAAACAAACACGTGACTTGTCACAAAGCCATGAACCACTGCAACGTGTTCAAGTACAAATGGCCTGGTATTTGTGTAGGGTACACTGTGTGAAGGTAAGTAGTGGTATGTGTTCTCCAGAGTTTGGATTTACTGTGGACTGCCCATTACAGCTGGCAGTTGTGACAGCAGTGCTGACTTAGGGTAACAAATATGTAGAGAAAAGACAAAGAGTAGTGGGCTGAAGAGTGGATAGATGATTAATGACCAACTGTGAGAGAATTACCAGACAATGACAGTTTAAGGAGGATGTACTTATCGAAATATTCAAAGTCATGAAAGATAAGACAATGGAACTGTTTCAGATATAATGAGAACTGACAACTGAATGCAGAGTGATCAGAATTTCTATAAAGAACATCATAGGAATAATTGGTGAAATTTGAATAAGGTCTATAGTTAGCTACTAGTATTAATTTCTTGATTTTGATCAGTGTGGCTATGTAAGAGAATGCCCTTTTATTTTATTTATTTTGGAAAATCTTTAGAGGGGCATCATGCCAGCAACTTAATTTCATTGGAATTCAGAAAGATAAAAGCAAATGTGATAAATGTTAACATTTGGGGAATCTGAGTAAAGGGTACACAGGACTTCTTTGTACTACTGCCAAGCTTTCTGAGTCTGAAATTATGACAGATTGCAGTTTATTACTCTTTGAGTGGACAGATGAGAGAGGAACAGCAGCACAACCAAACAAGAAAGACAGAAACCTGGGCTCAGCCTTCTTCACCCACCCCCCAATTCTCGTATCTAAACCCATTTTCAGTGCAGTCTTATAAATCTGTTTCACGTCTGTTACTCTGTCCTCTTCTCTACTACCCCCTAGTCCAACTTAATGACCCCTTATCTATACTGCTGAAATAGCCTAATCAATTATTTCCTTGCAATCCCTGTACTAAGTGATCTTTTTCAAAATGCAAACCTAATGACATCACACCATGATGTCATTAACCTAACCCCTAACCCCATCCCCTTCCAATATTTGACACAGGAAATATTCTTAATCGGAAGCCCTACTTACATAGGCTGGCTCCTACCTGTTCATGGTGTGTTTTTCACTGTGCTTCCTTACTCTATACTGTGGCTATTGTTTCCAAATTTGTCCTGCTTCCTGTTGCCTTCATGTGTACCATTTTTTCCTTTCCTTTGCCGTCAGCTATTTCTGTTATTTGAAATCTATTGCTTTATCTGGGAAAGCCTTTTCTGGAGTTGTCTTACTCATTAATTTCTCTCAATAATACTTCTATCACACATTGGTTGCAGTTGAGGAGGTAATGCCTATAAAACTACATCACAGGCAGGCACCATGCTGGTTTTTGGTCACCACTGTGTCCCCAGAGTATATATAACACAATGCCTGGCATATAACTGGACCTCTACAAAGTTATTGAATGAATAAATTAAAAGAAAGGGAAGGCAGGAGAGGTGCTGGGTGATTTAGGATGGAATTTAGGGCAGGATTTTGGAAAGCAAGAATCCAAAGGCTGGGAAGGTTATTATGAATAAAACAGATTAAGAGAGTGTGTGGAGTCAGACTGAAATCTCACATACTGCCTATTTCAAGAATCCACTGCAACCTCACAAGACATTAAAAAGAGGAAAATGTTAAGTATGAAAACTTTTGAGTAAAATTCAATAAAAAAACATCACTTTGGTGGTTTTCTTCAAAATATATGATCCACTTTTAGAAGATAAAGAGGATGATGAATTGCTTTTAGAAGAAAAAGGTGAATTGTGTAGCCTTTTGCTTTAAAACACTCCAAAAATATTTCTATTAAAACAAGAGTTGGCACTATTGGAATATCTCCATGTGCCTGGCACATATACATATTAAAACCTAACTTTCACAATTGTAGTTACATCTTTTTAGAAGAGTTTAGAATTACGCTTGCCATCTTGCCTTCTGCTTAACATCTTTCTCTGCATCTTTTTGAGTGGTAAATCTTGGCAGCACTTACCCACATGGCATACTGGTTGTTTTTAGCATCCCTGCCTCTTGCTGTGTTTGCTTCCTGGTGAGCTTGAGCACTCAGTATACTGGTGGTCTCCTTATAACCCCTGGGAAGTGCGTCTACGCCAGCACCCCCCGTGGCTTAATGTGGCCATGGACCACAAGTGCTCTCACACAAGCTGGTGGTCTTGGGCCTGTTGCTGGTGCAGACACTTGCTAATCTGCTGTTTCCCACTGTTGTGTTTATTGTCCAGAAACTGAGCTCTCCCACAAACAGTTACTGAAGTTGTACTTTGTAATCCTTTCACTCCTTCAGTCTTCATTAAGCAAGTGTGCTCTACCCCGGGGTGGAAGTTCTCTTTGCTTTCACGTTTCCTGTGGCTTGGTGTCCAAGTGATCTACCATCCAGACAGTGCCACCTTGGTTCCTAGTTACTCCCCAGCTGCCTCCCTACAACTGGCAGTGCTTGCTGTCCTGTTACCTGTTGGTATGTTTTTTCGTATAAAAAAAACACCCATCCTGACCCCTTAAGAAAAAGAGGCCATCTAGGGATTCTAACATTTTCTCTGAGCTCTCTAAAGCCACTGTGCCCCTGCATTGTTTTATGTCTGATTATCATTCCTTTGCAATCATCTTATCCTTTCTCTGGTAACTTTAGGGTATTTTCATTGTGATGTGCTGTATGATTTATGGTCATCCCCCCCACCCCACCCCACCCCCGCCACACACACAGCATTTGATTTGACACTCAAGTTCTTGAATCTTAGCATTAAGATAATTTTTTGGGCTACCATTTCTTCAAATCTAGCCCCCTGTTCATTCTTTCATCTCACCTGTTACACCATTTAGGTTTGTGTTTTCTCCATCACTCTAGATTCCTTTGAATTGTGGACTGCTTCCAACCCACTAATTTTAATTTTCAGCTTTGTACATTAATTCAACCCAGTTGGATTTTTAAATAGGAAAATTTTACTTTCCATCTCTAGAGGCCTTTTGCCTGCTTCTCTTGGCAATTTTGAAGGCTTGTTGATCAGTTCTGTCAACTGTTTCTTCAGGTAGTTTTCATTTGTACCTCATCTTTTTTTATGGCATACCTGGTATTCAGACTTTGAGTTGTGAGTATATTCTCATCTTTAATGTGGCTATTCACTGTTCTGACACTGTGTGCATTGCATCACAGGAAGAGTAGAAATTTGCACTTGTGTCTTTCAGAGGTTGTTAGGGATGGGCAGGGCATTTCAAAGTAGGGTACATGGACATTGCCTTCTCTCTCCATCTTTGTGTTCAAGATTCTCCAATTTTATTCAGATGGATAATCTCTCATCATTCAGTCTGGCAGAGGTGTTGTCATCCTATCCAGGTGATTGTCCTGCTCAGTTGCCCTCTCCTCCAGGTCTTGAGCACCTTTGAGGTTGATCATTTTTGTGGTGACATTTTTCCATGTTTCTGCACTGAATTTGCTCTTCAGTCTAATTCCATGTGGTGTTAGTCTTTGATTCTGCTCCACTGACAAATTCCCTTTTTTGCTTGTTAGTATGGATGTATATGTGCAGATCTGTGCATGTCTATAAAAATCTTATCTGTCATTTTTAGAGCACTGTGCCATCTTGAAATCAGGAATCCCAGTTACTTTTAGTAGGCTGTGTTTCTTTTCAATGTTGGTGAGAATCTGGCACTTCAACCCACATACTCCTTTTTCCTCTCCTTCCCACATTTTCAAACCCTTCAATAAGCAGCCAGTTTGATCAATCTAGTACTGGTAATATGGGGTTCCAATAGACAGTAATCGTGAAGAAACTAACCTTTATTCAATACTTAACCATGTTAGACATCCTTCTAATGCCTATTATCCTTGTTTTTACAGATAAAGTAACAGGCACAGAGATATTAAGTGACAAAATTTTAAAAATTCATTGCTTTAAAAAAGTGAAAAAATAGTGGTAGGCACTGTCAGTGGTTAATGAAATCTATGTTCTCAAGAGGTCCCAGTCTTTTTAGATTCTGTAAAATGTTCACTGATCCCAAGTTAATTCCAGATCCAAGGGTAAGCAAGAACTAACTTAAGGATTTAAGTCACATTCAACCAAGATTTACAGATAGAACCAATCTCTTCTGTAACATTTTGTAATGTAGAAGACTTTGAAAACAGATCCCTTTCCTTTTCATCCCCTTAAATCATAGAGCAACTATAGGAAACTGGACAATTCTTAAAGATGTTTGTAAGGAATCTTATATGTAATTTTGAATAGTGTATTAATATCCTGCCACGTTGTAAGTAGAAACACTAAAATGTTCATTATCTGTGTTAAGGAGTTAATACTATCCATTTCCTTTCTTTCCATTTGTTTTAGTGCACAACACTTCTCTAGGTCAGTGGAGAAATGGATATTCTCCTCTATGCAAGCCTCAAATAAGGTCAGAATCTTCTGCACAGCTGTTACAGGGAAGAAAGAAAAGACACTTGAGTGAAACAGCATTAGGTAGGTTAAAATGAGAATATTACTAAAAACTGAAATTCTGATCTCCAAACCAGCCTTGCTTCATGGAAATTGATAGAGTCACTAATTACACAAAATATCCATGGTCCTATGAACATTAAATTGCACATGCACATAATTTAGAATTAACTGTGGACTGTACATCCATCCACTTTATGGCAATTAAGGATTTCTTTCCTTTGTTCCTTGACCAGAGTAATGTATTATTGCCCTGGACAGGACTTACTGTCATACGTTGTGTTCTGGACTAAAATTATGTTAGTGCAAGGTTGACATAGAGAAATGTATCCCCATTTTTGGTGCATACTGTGGAGGTGTCGACACACTGACTCTTACTCAGAATTTTGAGAAATTGGATGAGATTCACTTAACGTAACTCAACCACCTAGTTCAGTTTCCTTTAGGAACTTAACAGTTTCAAAATGAACAAGAGAGATATCATTCAAACTAAGATTCTTCTAATAATATGAAGTGAAGATTTTGGGGGGATTTCAGATAGTTCCCACGGTTATAGCTAATTAATGATAAAAATGAAACAACTAAAAAGATATACATTAAATAACAAATTATATATGTTTTGTTCATTGTTCCAGTAGCTATAACATTATAGGGTGGGGCAAAAGTAGGTTTACAGTTATATGTGAAAGTTTGTTTTTGTACTGTTTAACTTTTGTATTATTTTCTATATGCTATAAATCTTCTTTTAATTTACCCTGTATATACATTAATGAACTGTCCCCCAGATGTACTAATTTTACTCAAGATGTACTGGACTGACTGTAATCCTATACAGGATGGACTTCACACATTTATCACTGTCTCTAGAAATCCTGCCAAAACAGACCAAGTTACTATGTGATAATCACTACCTGAGTGATTATCAGGTAGTAACAATCAACTAGAGTAGCACAACATTAAACTCCCACTCACAACCAGAGATTTCATTATGCTTTTTAGTGCCTCACTCTTAAGACAACCTAGCCTTTGAAGAATGTTCAGACGTGCATTCAGAGAAACATAGGAAAACTTGCTTATCTTAATGAGATGCACTATGAAATACAAATTACCTCACTTGGATTGATAAATATAAGTTCAAGTTTGATGGAAACACAGAAAGAGAACAAGTTTGATGCTATACTACAAAAAAACTAGACAACTCCATAAAATGCAGGACTCCTCATCTAGTCTCTTTAATAAAATATCATGAAAAATGAACTCTTCTAGATTATAAAAAACCTACAAGATGATAATCAATTTCAATATGTGGATCCTGGTTTGAAGAAATTACATAAAGGACATTCTTTAACAAGTGGGAAAAAAGTAAATATAGACTAGATATCAGACTTTATGTTACAAAGAAAAGTATTTTTTGAGGTCATACTAAAGTAAAACAAACAAGGGCAATATATAAGCGAATAAATTATATATATACTCACAAGTAGGGAACCAACGCAAACAGAAAAAAGGATCATGAAAGAGACACAGAAAATACCCTCTCCTCCAAAAAAAGTAAACTTACCCTAAGAAAAATTTCATTCATAAAATAACAGTATGCTATAAAAAGAGAAAAAGAACTTTTCTAAATTAGTAATTTATTAGAAAAAAATTCAAAAATTAATGATTAGAAAATCAAGCCGAGATCTTCCAAAAAGTAGAATAATGTATAAAACTGTCATTACCCCAGAAAATAAAATTGTGGGTAAAATTCTTTTCCACTCTCTTGTTTTTGATATGAGATTAAACTATAATAAAAAGAAAACTAATAAACAGAAAGGAATGTTAGTAGGAAAATAATTCTAATACCAGTAAGTCACATTGTTTGACATTCTCAATGTTTTTTTCCCATGGCAGGAGAAAAAACTACAAGTGAAAAGTTTGCTTTTCAACGCACAGAACCAGGATCCCATAGCAATTTGACTGCTGCTACTAATGCCAGTGTTACATCAGGAACCCAGAATTCATCACAAGTAGGTTTTTTTGCATACTGAACTCTAAAATTAATTCACAGAATTTTAAAACTGACCAATTTGAATGAAGAAAGTACATATTGTTAATAGCCTAATTTATTAGCACATCTTAATATATTTTGAACTACCTAATTAGGGAACAATAAATTTGATTAACTCTTTCAGTGGGGAGCTAATTGTTCATTAATCCTTGGTTACAGCTTTTATTTCTGTTAAAAAGAAACTTTACCATAACCTTCTCTACTCATTAACATGAAGCTAAATATAACCTTACTAGTAAGAATCCAGCATGTGTGTTATTTTCTTTTTCATTTTATCAGAGTAGAGGTAAAAAGTTGGGAAGGCTTAGAAAAAAGTGTGACACTCAGGGACCAAGAACACTTAAATGAAGATTGTAATAACGATCTTTACTAAATAACTTACCAAGTGAAATCTTTCCCAATAAAAAGTGAGTTTGTTAAATGATCTTTGCCTTATGGTAATCTTTTATAATAAAGAGATTTGCATTTTAAGGCATTCCTACTTTTTATGGTCTTAAAGTTTGTATGTGTGCACGTACAAATGTATGCTGTATATTTGCCCCGCCCCCCCAGAGACACTGTCCAGTTTACAAAAGACGGGTATGCTTCCTTGCTTTTCTCAACACTTCATGGTCATATTTTTAATAGTATTTTTATAAAACATAAAAGTTATACTGCCAGATCATTTATACAACTTGCGAGGACAGTCACAGGCAACTAAACAGTGTTGTATAACTAGATAAGCCTGCTTTGCTTTGCTGCAGAACACTGCACGGCGGAGACTGCGGAGTGAGAGTTCTTATGACATAGATAACATTGTGATTCCCATGTCACTAGTGGCCCCAGCTAAGTTAGAGAAACTCCAGTATAAGGAAATACTTACTCCAAGGTACGTATACTCACATCTTGTTTTCTTTCTTCCTTCCTTTTCTTGAATAAACTTATATTTTCAGAGCAAAGTTAAAAAATTAATAAAAGGAAGCTGCTCCTCTTCCCCTTCCTCCCACTTGTTATAACTATGGAGGGGAAATGGAGACAGCTTTACATTACTTACACTGAAAAAAGTGCTATACAGTATCCCAACTCTACTTCCCAGTTTTTGTGAAGAATTGGGAATTCCTGAGACTTACTTTCTTTAGCAGTCTTTTTTTTTCTTCATTCACTATGTAGTTATCTGTTATGTATATGGCTTCTAAAAGGTATTTTAGGAATGTAAATAATTATACTTTATTTAATTAATAATTGTTCTTTAAAATGAAGGTTTACACAAGGTTACGAAATGAAGCAACTCTTTTTGCATGGGGTATTTACACTCTAAGACAGTAACACCTACGACAACAAAAATAAGATTTTGATGTAGATATTGCCAAGTCAGCAATAAACACAGTAAACACAAAGATGAATGGGCAAGTCTGTGAACACATCCTATAGGAGGGAGAAGGTAAGTGTACTGACATAGGGAGACCACGACAAAGGCACATGAACATGTAGGCAAGGCTCTGTGTAGGGCAGTAAAGGGAGTTAATGCTAGAAAAGCTAGCGAGAACCGGACTGTGGAGGTCCTTGAATGTCATACACAGATCTGCTTCCTATTGGCAATGAAATTGGTCAATTTTTTTTTCAGCAATGATGAAAGCAGTTTCTTAAGACTAGGCTTCTGGCCCTGGGAAGCAGAGATAGAAGAGGGTGGAGCGGGGAGAGGTGGGGAGAAGATACACACAACTGTAACTGAACAACAAAATAAAATAAAATAAAAGAATAGAATAGAATAAAATAAAGAGCTTGGAAACAGGTGTGAGCTGGGTGACAATTGGAGCAATTCCTACTGCTGTCTATCCCAGCTAATTTCTAATTCTGTTTAATAACTGCCTTGAGGTTTAAGAACTCCTACTACTCTAAGAGGTATTATGAGAATTACTACAGAGAATGTTGATATATTCCACATAGGAATAACATTATTTGTGGTTATAATGGTCTGCAGCAACAATGATTGAATTTATGTGGTAGGCCAGAGTTAGCTGAGATGGCTGTTTAATCTTGAGAAATTTTGTGATCTGGTTATTAAGTTGATACAGGATGAATGAATTTATTAAATTCAAGCCAGGATGGTTTGGGGGGTGGGGTGTGTGTGTGCGTGTTTTCTGAGCCAGGTTATTAGTTACTGACCTGGAGCTGTTTGAAACTGGCTTGTATCTTCAACAGCTGGAGGATGGCTGTTCTTCAGCCTCTGGATGAATACGATGTATGTGAAGAAGAGGTAAGTTGCCTTTTATTATGGGATAAAGGCACTTTATAAAGTCTGCTGAATTTGATACTGTGGAAATATAAGCCCTTTAATGTACTATTTTTTCTTTTTACTTATGAACACAAAGTTCTTCATTAAGGATATTTTGATTAGAAAAAAAGGTTTTGTGCAAATTTAACTACAAAGATAATAATGAATAAAAAAATAAAGGAACCAGCCCTGGCTGGTGTGACTCAGTGGATTGAGTGCCGGCTTGTGAACCAAAGGGTCACTCCTTCGATTCCCAGTCAGGGCACAAGCCTGGGTTGCAGGCCAGGTCCCCAGTAGAGGGTGCGCAAGAGGCAACCACACATTGATGTTTTTCTCCCTTTCCCTCTCTCTAAAAGTAAAATCTTTTTAAAAATTAAAAATATACAATAAAGGAAATAAAAATATACCATTTGCTTACATGAGTTGTTAAAGTACTAAAGTTATGTGAATCTCTACATTCATTCCTCATATGAAGTCATATTTTCCTGCATGACGAGATTTAGTCTTAATATTCAAGCATACCATATTTAAAATCTTGAGAACAATTTGATTGAAATTTGGAAAAATTTGAACTTTAGAAAAATAATGCAGTACATGTATCATGTAATACATGTAAGGAGTCTAGGATAGTTCTCGTAATCAGGTATTAATGTTTCTATACTGAAAATTTTATAAAGACAGAACAGCCTCACACCATTTCAGATCATTCACCAAATGAATTTATGAAAATTTGGGTTTTTTTCATATTTTTGGAATTGCAAGAAAGGGATTGGGGACCTATATGGGTAAAATATTAAGAAAGAACACACTATTTAACCAAACACATACCAAAGTGCTATAGAAGCCATACATTATGTAAAAGATGTTTTGTTTCTGTAACAGTCTTTCTGTGCCCTCTGACCATATTTTTCAACTACCAGAACTTACTTTTTAATGTCCATCCCTCCGTCCTTCCATCCACTTTCCTAGTTCAGTGTGATCCCAGGCAGGAAAACCAAATTCTTAAAACATTATAACCAAAGTCTTAGAACTCCAGGTAAGTCATTTGTTAAATTAATTCTAATTTAACTCAGGCAATCTTTACTTTTCTTTGATATTAACTTGTTCCTAGAACAGTGTACTTCACAATGAGCAATCAATACAACTTCTGAATAAATATAGCATTAGAACATTGCATATAAAATGAAAGCACCGTGAACCTATTAGTAATCTAGTTAAGTGTTCAAATATGATCCACTAGTTAAAAAAACTTTTAAAAGTTTTTAAAGTTCTCTATTTGAAGCTCGTCTCATAACACTTGTTCTCTTGATTTAGACTGCATTTGAGAGTTTTCTTCCTATTGCTCTCTTGAGGAATTGATACCTGGTTTCACATTTCAAAATGTTTTTGATAAAAGCAAAGCTTTTTATTTCTAATTCCAGAAAGAAGATCTTTCTGATGAAGTCTTTTCCCTAAGACACAAAAAATATGAAGCAAAGGAGCAAGCCAGATGGTCACTGTGGGAGCAAAGCAAGTGGCACCGAAGAAACAGCAGGCAGGTGTTGTACATTTAAACCCCAAAGCACAAAATCCACAAGGAATCAACAAAAATTCTGTGTGAATACGGAGAGATCACTAAAAAGGAATAAAAAGGATCCTTTATAACATCAGCTATTTGCACTAGAAGGGAAACACTGCACATAGGAAGCTTACACTCAGAATATATTTGGGCTAATACAGTGATGGAATCAGTTTATTTTACTGCACTCATCTCTCTTGCTCACTGTCAGCCTCAGGAATAGACTTAACTGAGAAAATAAGTGATAATTCTCCCTAGATAAAGGAGGTCACTTCAGTGTATTGTAATGGGGGGCCTAACACTAGGGATTAGAAATTGGTTAATCTGCTTTAACATAACCACATCAAAAATGTTTCTCTTAAGAAATTCTAAAAAAAAAAATCCCAAACCAAAAAACCTGTTTAGTCTAGAAAACAAGTAGTCTACAATACTGTACACATTGAACATGACTTTGAGGAAGAGGGAATAAACCCTAAAAACATAATTAGTACTTATGTATAGTGGTGCCTTGGCACTTGTCGCTAACTTGTTCTGGAACTTGGGAGGAGTGCCAGGCTGCTCACCAGCTACCATGAGACCGACACATCAACCTGTTTGATCGCGACAGAGGAATGGCCAGTGGCCTGCAAACACCAAGTGCTGAAACAGTTTTTTCTTGTCAGAATGTGATGAGTATAAGGTCTGACGATTTCTGAAGCACATTAGTACCCAGGTATGGCTGTATTTGAGAAAAATCCCTGGTATTTTATATTTACACTTGAGTATTTTTTAATATAGCCAACACTCAGAACCACATTGAGTCTGGTAGTCTCTGTGGTGCGGGGGCATCTCCCATGTAATTAGTATCGTTAAAGCACATTTCTCTGGGTCTCAGGATATCCAGATTTTCTGTAGATCCTTACTCTAAGAGTTATCCAAATATATATGGGCTTCAATTCTCATCTTTCTCCACATTCCACCGATGTAACTTTCCAGAAATACAGAGGAAAATGTGAATTGAATACTTCATGAATGACATTATGATAATCACAGGATACTGCAGAAACGCGGAAAAACGATAAGGGTCAAGCAAATGTCATTTCTTGTTTTCTTATGGGGGAAAAAGGCAAACCAAAACAATGAAAACCAGTATTACAGTTCAGCAAAGAACTTCATAAAATATAATTTAAGTCTTTGAGATATGATGATGAGAACATCAGGAAGATCAGCAGATGCATTTTTAAACATGTTTGTGGCAGAAGTGTTTAAGAAATACCTACCTAATTAAATTGGCTTAATGACACCTTGGGTTGTTCATAAAATATTAAGACCTCAAGAAATAATTAAATGTTTTCTTGATTTTCTTGCTAGAGCTTACAGTAAACATGTTGAAGGACAGGACTTACGTTTGAAAGAATACCCTAGTGAATTTAATGGCAGTCAGCACTGTGTTACTGACGGTCCTCGGAGCCAGGATCTGCGTGCGCATGGCTCACCTTCAGTAAATGAAAATCAAGAAATCAAGGTAAGTCTAATCATGACTGGTTAAACCTTTTAATTGCCTTTTATCCTTTTTAAACTTGTTTGTAAAAATTGCTTGTTACAAATTAAGGAGTCATCATTACATAACAAATTCAGTACAATTCAGAGGATCTGTACTCCCAACATTCTGGTTCCATCACTAGACTTATCTTTTCATGGAATGTTAACACCCACCTATGCATTTATATTAGGAAATGGGGATACTGTCAAAGTTTCATCACAAAACAAATCTGAGCAGAGAGCAGCACCTGGCACACAGTAGACACCAGCTGTCCATTGTCCCTGCCTCCCCATTCTCATAGATCCATGGAGCTGCGAGGGGACTGTTGTCTAGCACTGCGTAAGTTCTCGCACTTTTATTCATAGGTAGGCGTTGGAAGAGAGCCATTATCTAGAGTGGAGAGAGTGGAGAAAGCTGAGGGAAAGGACAAGTCAGTAAGTGTCCGTAATTATGGGACACAAATGGAGACAGTGAAGTGCAGAAGTGGATCAAGACTATAGGGGCTTTCCCAAAGCGTGCCTAGGCTGACACTGAAGACCAGTGCCTAGGGCAGCATTTCCTCCTCAGGGGACAGGCAAAGTGGACAAACAATTCTCGACGGTCCCTACACAATACTCAGTAGGTTCCATTTTTGAGTTGCTAGATACTTAAATTCAAATGAAAATTTGCACACTTATGTGCTTAAGAACAAAACAATAGTTATTACAAAATTGACATTTACAGATTACTTGATACACTGATTTAAACAAAATAAATTAATTGAAACTTAACTGAACATGTTTTTTCTTTCAGTCTTTGTGGTGGGAACGACGGGCTTTTCCACTGAAGGATGAAGACATAGAAACCGTACTATGCCAAGATGAAAAAGATCAGATCGAAAGGTCAAGCCCAGCTTTCAATGGTGAAGTCTTTTGTACCAGTGCACCAGAGAACGGCCAACACCCAAAAAAGCAGACAGACGGAATGGAAGAGCACAAAACCTTTTCTGTAGGACTTACTCATGTTAAAAAAAATAGGTGACAAAAAACAGGTTAAGCAAACGATGTAACTGAACAGAAAACAGGAGAGAAAAACAAGCCCTGTTCTCCATCTCTGACCCCTGCAGTCACAATTCCCGAGTACGAGCACGTACTGCACGTAGCAATCTTTTATGCTATTTACACAATGGGCACGTACATCTTTCCTTCTTGAACCACAGGGGTAACTAACCAGCTTTTCACTTACAGACAAGTGCTAGTCGTTTGTGTTTATGACGCAAATCAAAAGCACCCAAAGTTAACTGCTACAATTTGATATCAAATCACATTACTGGGTAAATAATTTTTAGAAGATTTTACACCCACATACACATACATATAAACACATACACCCCTGTGCATCAAATGACAGCTCTTCTTTTTCCTACACAAATGGTATTAGAATATACAAATGTGTGTATAGAGTACGCATACATACACACGTACGCACTAACAGGTACCACTCAAAAATACATGTATGAAGTACCCCATGAAATAAGAACTGCACTACAGATAAAGCAGCACAGGTTTCCGAGGGTAATGGACACCTAAACGTCTTGGCTATGAAGAGGGATTTCTAAAAACGTGATTGAGTAGTACAAGTTATTTATGGAAATTTCTACACCAGATAACAATATTCCTTTATTTGAAATCACTGATATCTGTTGGACAGATCATTTTCTATGCACTCCTAACAGATTAAGACAAGCAAACTGAAGTTAAACATTGGTGTTTAAAAACTATCACCAATCACCTTTTTTAAAACTTGAGTTTAATCTACTTTATTTATGTACCTCATGAAGAGAAAACACTAACTTAAAATAAGCAACACACAGGAAAGTTCTGTCAGTATAAAAAATACTACTATTTTTCTAGTTAATTGGTCATTCTTTACCATGGCTTACTCTATTCAAATAAGCATCTATTCTTACTTGTATTTTAGAGTGAGAATCAAACCTTTTCAAAGGATAATGCTTCAATATTGGATCCTGGAGTGTAAATTAAGGAAAATTCCCTTTGAAGCTATTACATCATTTTCTTTTTCTGTGTAAAAGTTGAGGACAATTTATATGAATCGTTCCTTCTCATGTAAAAAAAGGTTTTCCAAGTTGTATTACCCAAATAACTGACAATCCTGGCCATCTGGCCTAGACTTGGGGGAGCTGACACTGTTTTGTTAGGGATTAGAAATTATGCTAATCCCTTTAAAGAAAAAAATTCAAACTCAATACTGACAATTTTTTGCTTGTAGTTTTACTGTACATTTATTTTTTAAGAAAGAAAACAAATGCCAGACAAACCCAAGTTGTCTGGGCAAATAAATCTTTCTGTCATGTCTGATATTATAATCTATGTAAGTTTTTTAATTAAAGTTATTTCTATATGCCTTGTGTTGTCTGATTTGATTAAACACCATCTATTTATGGCACAAAACTTTCCCAAGCCAAAATAAACAACATTAAGAAACACTTTTACCTTATAAAGTCAGAAAAACCAAGCAAACTCCATTCCATACATGTTGATCTTACTTTTCAAATCTTTTTTCTTAAAACTCACGGTAGCCTAGATAAGTTTGATGACATTGGTCCTATTATTTCTTGCCATATGTATTACACAGCAAGAGTATTGTGGCTCACACATATCTGTTGTCAAAGAATAATTTGGAACACAATTATAAATACTTAGTTTACAGATTGACTCTGTACCTTGCCATCTCTTAGCCTACCTGGTCTTTCTTGGATTAATAAAATATATATCCTTGGGGTCAAAATCCACAGTTCCAGGATATCCTCAGCCATCTGGTTCTGCTACAGGGTCAAGTTACACTGGAAATAAGACAATGGTAAGTAAAAGGAGCTTCCTATGCCTAGCCCATCTGTAAAGAGTATAAACTAGAAATCCCTGCTGGATCCTTTCCATGCTAGCAGCCTGTTGCTAGCTTTAGTATCTTCATTTTTTAAAACACAGACAAAAATATCTGTCTGCCCACTCATAGGAGTGATTTGTAGATTTAATGAGATTATATCTAAGTACTTTATAACCTACAAAACATAAAACTTTATAATGATAGCTACTCAATTCTATGCTAAAATTCTAGGAAGAGTAGCAGAAGCTTTACACATATAATAGTATCTCTTTTAACACTCGACCCTGCACAGTTATAATTATTACAGTCGATGTATAAATCAGTTAATAGAAGCTCAAAGAGGTTGGCTGATTTGATTTGCTTAGGTCAAATAGTTGGAAAGCAAAACAGTCAATCCAATTTTACTTTGTTTTCAATTCTACTTCTAAATAGAAGCTTTCCTTTCTGCTTGGAGCTAGCACATGACTCATATCCTTAAAAGCTGGGGGTGTGGTTGAGGATGAGGTGGTGGTAGGGAAATCACTGAATAACCTGCCCCTGCAGCAAAGCTAACATAACACCCTGATAAAAATCTATGCTTATATTTTAGAACAGATCACTTTAAAATCCCTGGGCTTTACATTGTTTATATATATAAAATATAAGGTGCCAAGTAAATACTAGATGTTTTAAAACAAGAATACAGTAGGCCATCCCAGCCGGATTCAAACTTAGACTTTTTCCCTCAGTTCTACTCTACTCATTATCACACATACACACAAATCAAAAATGACACAGAACAGAAAACAGAAGGTCTTAATTTGCTTTTGGAAAACAGTTGAGAAACAACAGAAAATTAAATGGAGAAAAACATTTTTTTCGTAGTAGCTAATATGCCTTCCCTAGAAGACATATTTTTTATAACCTTAATACAGCCACCACATTTTTACTATTTATAAAAATCAAGTCTCCCAGCCAAAACGGTATTTCACCACTAATCTTTAAATTTCATCACTAAAGCAATACACAACAATTTATAACCTCTTGGAATATTCTGCACAATACATGCTAGTCACTGGAATGAATAGTTGCTCAAAAGCAGCGCTGCCTAAACTGTGATAGAATTTAGTAGTCAGTATTCTTGTTCTCCAATAAAAGGATCTCACGGGCAGAAACACTGGACTCCTTGCTCTTTCATCGATCAAGAGAACGTTTCTGAGCAGCTTCTGAGCAAACATTTCTTAACACGTTGATCACAGATCTGGGGTCTTCACTCCTCATAATGGCACTGCCAGACACAATCATATTAGCTCCTGCCTGGAAGAAGTAAACACTTAGGTTATGCCTCAAAGAAAGGAGCAGAAAAACCTACAACAGAATTCCTGGACTAGAGTTTCCGCCCTTGCATCTGTCAGTCAGCACTGAAATTGTACAAACGCCCCTTTGAGGTACATGAATTTAAGCAATCTGGTTCAATGAAGAAAGAAGATAAAATGCTTAAGAGATGAGGATGCAAAATTGTTTCTGAATGTATCTAAGAAACCACTGACTTTTTTGTTATGACCTCTAAATAAGCTATACTGCATCTTTGCTAATATTTAGGTAAGGATTGAAAACCCTTAATCCTCAACTCTACTAAGATTTTCCAAATATACCAATATCCCCATAGCCAGTACTTAAAACTACTTTTAATTTTGAATTATGTAACGAATTGGTAGATAGTCTGAAAGGACAATGTTGCTAAAATGTAAAACTATCCATAAAACATGGCAACATTAAGTAATTTCTCATTTTGATGCCAGAAGGAATGGAATGACTTTTTACTTAGGCTTCGTTATATTCTGGAATGGTTCTGAGGTGGTTTAAAGAACTTCAAGATGGTTTTAAATGTAAAAACAAAAATAGAAGAAAGCAAATAATACGAGTCCAAATTTAGCTCTCTGCTTCCTAGGGTTTGACTCAAAGAGGGAAGAACCCAGCCCATTATGTGATTCACTGCCAGAAGACAGAGGGACTATTTGGAGACCCACTAAAGCTGAGAAAGTTTTTCCAATGAAATGCTGTTAACTCTATGACACAGTGTACTCTACACCTCTACAACATTCCTCATAAAAGTGAAAAACAAACAAACACACACACAGCTTTATAAGGTTACAATTTAACACATCTCTTAATGTAAACAGGAGTAGGAGAACTTAGGAAAAAGAATTCCACGAGGCGGTCAAGGGATTTACCCTCACTAATTCTTTGGTGAACTCCTCTTCCATAAATATTCATTACAGTCAAGCTTTTCACAAATATCGAACAGAAAAGTGTAGCACTTATACAAAAGTGGGAAGTGCAGATTGGACCATTCTGCTTAGTAAGAACAGTCTACTTAAACTTGAACCACCAGCAGTGCTACAGGCAGGGCTGGCACCCCTGTAATGAGGCTCAGGATACTCACTGGGCTTGGCTAACTACTAGGGAAAAAACTCATCTCAGCTCTACACAGTGTTAGGAAGTATCCAGAGATCAGATCTAAAACTTCAACAAAAATAGCTCTAGGAAGCTCTTACAAGGGACAGATTGGTAACTGATACACAGCTGTTCTACAGAGGAACAATTTTTTTCCCTTTATAGAAAGATATGTTTTCTTTCCCTAGTTAGAAAAAAGGCTCATTCTAAGGCCCTGAACTTAATGATCTTCTGAAGGCAGGCACTCAGTCCACTCTTTTTCAAAAAAGAACTTCCTGATATACTCAAACTTACTATTTAATGATTATGTGATTTTAGAATATTCATTTATTGCTTTTTTTATTTTCCTAGTTCTACATTTGAACAAAAAGTACTTTTCCAAGAAAGAAAGGCAATTTAGGAAATGTAGAGGAAACCTCTTTGGCCACAAGACAATGGAAAAGGCCACAGCTGAGGAGCAGTCTCACCTCTGCACATTTATGGATAGTGTCAGGGCCCACTCCACCATCGACCTCTATGTCCAAAGACGGGAACTGGGTCCTCAACCAGTGAACCTAGATATACACGAGGAAGTAAGTGACTCCTAAAGTGGATGGGAGGGTGATGGGGACACAACAAAATAAACAAAACAATCAAACAGCAAGTATAAGCCACTAAAATAGGACTCCAAATGTCTCACACAGTAACTACATCATACAAATTACGACTGGGGAAAACTTCCTTTTTAATATACCAAACCAAATTACATTTCCTAAATGTAAGCTTTGTTCTGTTTGACGAACAGCATCAGATTCATCATGGTTTTACAGAGAGTATACTTCATGGAAAAAAGACAAAGACAAAACCCTCAACAATCAGCGAAAACCCCCAAAGCTCTAAAGGCTATAGAGATAATAGTTTCAAAAGAAAAGAGGGGAAGGGGGGAAGGATCTTGAGGGGAAAAGGGGAAGGGTTTACAGGAAAGAGTATAAAGGACACATGGACAATAACAAGGGGGGAGTGGAGATGGGAGGGAGGAAGGGAGGGTTGGGGAAGGTGGGCTGGGATTGGGAGTAAAAGACAGAAAACTGTACTTGAACAACAATTAAAATAAAATTTCAAGATTAAGATGTAATATATATTCTGATTTCCTTCCACACCTAAATCTCTTTGCATTTATCACACTGTATTACATGATCTGCAGGCATTCCCATTCCCCACCTTCAGAACAGGGCATACCTAAATACACAAGGGACTCAATATGTTTATTGAATAAACACACATAATAAAAACCTCACCCCAGGTTCAAATAATTCTTTTACCTTTGGCATCATATCTTCCATGAATTTCTGCCCTCCAAACCCAGGTTCGACTGTCATAACCAAGGCCATATCTATCTGATTAGCCCATGGTGCCAAATACTCAACGGTTGTTCCTGGTTTGATGGCAAGGCCAACCTGTGACAGAGATAAATTTGCTACATCACATTGACAAGTACTTCCACATTATGTTATTGTGGCATATCAGGCCCAGTAGAAATACCTATTCTTAAAAAATAGAATACACAAAGGGAAAGCATAGATTAATATATAATTATAATTATTATAGAATTATAGAATTATTTTTTAAAAAGTCAACAAGAAGGTTTTTAAATGTCTCTAAAAACCAGTAATATTCCAAACAAGTATTATACATTATTGCATTTATACAAAAAACAAGTTATACTTAAAACTCTGGCTTCCCAGTGAAGAACAGCTGCCGAAGTCTGGTCTTACCTACCTATCATTTCCTGCCTTCATTCCCAACTTAGAGTGTGAGTAGTATAGCACATTACTGTCACCGCTGACCTCTCACCTTCATCCCATTCTCCCGAATGTCTTTAATCAAAGCCCCTGGGTTCTCAGTAGCCTCGAGATGAAAGGTATACTGATTAGCTCCTGCTACAGCCATTGGTTTTACCCACTGTTCCGGTCTCGACACCATCATGTGCATGTCTAGAAAGAAAAGACACATCTCCTCAATATTACTGAAAGGACAATACCTGGCTCTTATTATTGAAACCAATCTGTAGTTTTTCCCATTTCATATATAAACTCTTCTGACATCGCAATAATTGTTAAATAGTCACAATTCTGCATAACTAGCCTCCTTTTATCCTGAAGATAATAAGGTTCCAGTTAAATTCATTCAAAACAAACAAACAAACAAACCAAAAAACATGTTTCTACAATAAGCGTATGCCAAGGTCCAGGAAATGCCACTCTAAAAAACTTTTTAAAAAAGTCTTCTTATCTATGAAGACTTGCTTCCTCACTTATAAAATAAGAAAGCTGCCCTGGCTGGTGTGGCTCAGTGGATTGAGCACTGGCCTGGAAATCGAAGGGTCACTGGTTCGCTTCCTGGTCAGGGCACATGCCTGGGTTGTGGGCTGGGTCCCCTGTGGTGGGGTGGGCAGGAGGCAACCACACATTGATGTTTCTCTTCCTCTCTTTCTCTCTCCCTTCTCCTTTCTAAAGATAAAATAAATAAAATCTTAAAAATAAATGAGTAAAATAAGAAAGCTAAATTAAGTGATTCTCTTCAGCAATATTTTATTGAGCACTTACTGCATCATTACCTATTTTAAGGCCCTAGGGACAGAGCAAAAACAACCAGACAGACAAAAATCCCTGCTGTCACACACCTACACTCTCAGTGGGGGAGACACATCATTAAAAAAAAAGTAAATGCAATACACTCACTAGGATGGTAGCAAACAAAGCCCATGAGGCTGGGGCGTGGAGCAATGGAGAGAGCAGATGAGGGCAGAGAGGCAAGGGGTGAGGTGACAGTGCAGAGCTCTGCAAGCCATCAGATTTTATTCTGAATGACATAGAAAAAAACACTGCAGGATACTAAGTGAGGAAGTGACAAGATCTGACCTACAAGGCCATGGCAATAACCCAGGTGAGAAAGGACAATGGCAGCAACTGAGAATGGTGGGAATTGGGGAGATTCTGGGCACGGTCTGAAAGCAAAGCCAACAGAAGTTGCTGTGGATTACATGTGGACAGTGCAGGGAGAGGCAGAATGGTGCAAGGATTGGGTTGGAGTAACCAGCACAGAACTGCCATGCACTGAGAGGCAGAAAGCTGCCGAAGAAGGCACAAATTTGCGTGGGAAGGACATGTTCACAGAAGAAGCCTGACATGCATCCTAATCTAAAAGCTGAGTCACACACAAATACTATGTCAGGCAAAATGGGCATGGCCTTCTTCAAGATCTTGACTTGAGAAGGAGAGGTCAGATTTAAAATAGGCCAAATCAAGAAGTAACTGTTGTGAAGAAGGAAACAGTAAATACTCCTGCGTGGGGCAGATGCCCGTAAGAAAACCTGAGTTTTTTATTTTGCTTGAGGAAGCACATTTCTGAAATAGCTCAACTATATTAAAGAAAAAAATTCTAGTATTCCAGAACTCAAGTAAGATTAGGAAAGGCACCAAGGATTTGAAAAAATGTCTGGAAAAGAACACACCACTTGACTAACGACATCAAGATTTAAAGTTTACATTTCTAAACAATAGTACCAAAAAAACAATCCACGCACTTTAACAGATAAAACATTGTTTTTAAAAGATATAGATTCTTTGGCGTTTCTTATTTCTCTCTATTATAAACAAGGAAAATTCAATCTGGTTTAAAATATCCAGTCTACTCATTCTTTAAGTTACCAGACTGCCATGTCATTCAGTTTTTGGCAGGTAAGCATCTTCAGCAATGCTTACTGGGGAGTCTCCAGTGTTTGGGGAGTCAGCGGTTCTGTCAATTTGCCTGTGATTAACAGAGCATGATAAGCAGTTATCAAATAATCTATTATCAGGCTCCCTTCACAGTCTTAAAAATCACTGAAGACCCCCAAAAGGCACCGTTAATGTGGGGCAAATTTATCTATATTTGGTGTATTAGAAATTCAAATGAAGAAAATGTTTAAGTCTACTTATCAACTCATTTAAAAACAATAACAAATCTAGTATGTTAATGTAAGTGGTAATATTTTACATATTTGCAAATTTCTACTGTCTACCATAACTGAAGGTGTCTGTGCTCTCACATCTGCTCTGCACTCAGTCTGTTACAAGATACAGTTTTACATGAAGAGAAGGAAGAACAGTACATTAAAAAGGGAGGAGTACATTAATACTCTTTTCAGACAAGTGCGGATATTCATTTCTACACCCAAACGCAGCAAGTGGTACTTTACTAAACGTTACCTGCAATGTGGAATCTGTAAACCCTACCAGTAAACTTTTCCTACTTTGTTACACTAACATCTGTCAGTCCACCTTACACTTTGAATGGATCTCTCAAGTACAGGTTCACTGAATTACACAGATCTTCCATGTTAGATACATTTCCTTATACGCTATCAAAAAAAATCACATTTAGTATATCACTACAGATCTTATCAGAAAAGCTCACAGCAGCAGGTACACATGCTTATCAAAATTCTAATATTCACTTGCAAGCTACAATTTTATCAGGGGGGGCAACAAAAACTAAGAAGAGATTTTCCTTAAAGTGATGGGCTAACATAAGTTTTTTAAATGTCAGTAAAATACCCAAGTCTGATGATAGCTGCTCTTTCAAGTGAAAATGTTGTTCTTAAAACAACAACAAAAAACCCCCAGATAGTTCAGTTCACAACTCAAAAAATGGCCCCATGGTCTCCATGAGAAAGCCAGCGTCCTCTGTATGTAGGAGAGGTGCCTTAGATATACTTCCCACTTGGTCACCCAAAATATTAAAAAGACATACATTCACGGATCGAGATTTACTAAAATTAATCATTTGCACTACCTCATCAAGGACACTTACTATGAACACATCATGACGAAGAATGTGAGTGACTACTTGTATAGTTCAATACCACTGGGTTAGGGCACCAGTAAACTCATTCACCACTGCTTCTGCATCCTCTGTACAAATATGGTAAATCATGTTATTATGTAAAAATAGTTCTGACCTCATGGACCACCTGGAAGGGATTCCCCTGGGTTCTAGGACCCAACTTGAAGACCACTGATTTGGGCAACAGCAGAAACAGACTTTCCCCCACCATTTTAATTCTTACATGGCTGTTCCCCCTCAGTACTGAGATTAAACAGTTAGGAACTCTAGCAGTCATACATACAACTTGTGATTTAGTTCCTAAAATATATTCATGTTCCAATTAACCAAGTAAGATCCAAAAATTAAAAATAAAAAAGTCATAAACCCAAATATTAAAGCACAGAGTCCATTCATCTTTATTTTAGACCCAATTCTAAAAAGACAAACTATTAAGCTAACAAAAAAACAAACTAAAACAGGAAGAAAAGGAAGATTACGTGATGGTGGCAGGAAGGCTGGCAGGAGGCACTGACAAAGTGAACTGACACACACAACAGCGAGAAGCGACACTAGGAGCCCGAATAAAAGGGAGAGAGAAGAGGAAAAAATTTGGCTTCGATCCACACAAAGCCAGAAGTAGAGGACATGGTGACCATTGTAGGCAAACAATGCTCCTTATTTCATCTACCTTTCTTTGATAGTCATAAGAACAAATTTATAGTGGAAAATTCATTTTCCAAAATGTAATAAAAAATAAGTTCAGATGATCAGAGGATTACATTCCAGTACTTGGAAATTTCAAAATGATGAACATGTTGCTGGAACATTATGTCCCTCATGTCATATACATCAGGCAATAATGTACATTTTCTTTGGTACACTCCCAGTGGATGGATGAGACTGTCTGACAGCACTTTCTACGGTGATGGCAATGTTCCACGGTGGCCCTACACAACACAGTAGTCACCAGCCACATGGGGCTGAGAACTTGTAGTATGGTTAAAGCCACCGAGAAGCTCATGCACAAGAGATATGCTGAGTGAGCCACTGCTAACTAAGCTTAAAAGGGTGGCAACAAGGTGGGGACTGAATTCATGTTCTATGAGAAGTAACTTTTAGGTTACTGTGTAATCTTAAATATCTTAATTCATATCCTACAGCACTGAAGTGGGAACCTATATAGGCCCCATGTGCAGAAAGCTCCAATTTGTATGAGATCATTGGCTTCATTTCTAGACCATAAATCAATCAATTCATAAGTTCACTTAAAATTACAGTGAGCCCTAATCTTGTGACTATGCTTAGCTCTAGGAAAACCACAATAAACAAAGTGAATGAAATCCCTGCATTCAAGGAGTTTGCAGTCTGACAAAAATAACTTCAAATTAAAGGGAGCTCTAAGAAGACTATCCAGAAGCTGATATAAATAGTTAAGGGTTACTTTAAGATAGGGTACTTAGAGTAGCCTCTTGGAGGAAATGAGAAATGAGAAATGATCCGAGGCCAAAAGATAAAGCAGAGCTAGCCAAGGGAATAGTTTTCCAGGCAAAGAAATTAGCAAAAGTGCCAAGGCCCCGAGACAGGAAAGGGTTTGGCTTATTACAGGCAGCCAATGAAGCCCCAGCACAGACCAAGGGGGAAAGGGGGTTCTAGATGAAATTGAAAGTTGATAAAACCAACCATCTTTTCCTTTAGAGGAGCAACACATCCAGCTTCAGATGGTGTAACGCCCACTTACCAAAGAAAGGGTCCTGGCCTAGCTGCTTTCGGAGGCTTTCTACCACAGGGTGACCAAAGGTGATGTTGGGAACAAAATGCCTACAAGACAAACAAAATCTTACTCTGAAAATATTTTCAATTCAGTTTCTGTATTTTGCTCAATATGCACTCTGATGTAGTAGAGGGGAATGTTTATGATTGCACTATTTTTCTATTGCATTATTTTTCAATTTAATACTTAACATCATCAGTATTAAACAGCACTAAAAATATCTGGACAATTTTGGCTTTACAATGCAGTATCTCCTTGATATTTAAAAATATCATAATAATGCTACATGATTTAACTCTGCAATTCATAATCCCTGACAGACAGAACTAGAAAGATGACAAAATCAAAACCCCAGAAGTTATATGACTTGCCCAAGTCATATACTGGTTAGGAAGTCTGGACTCTAATATGGGTCTTTCATATCCTAGTTTGTCACGGGCTACCTGAGGCTACTTCCAATCCACCTGTACCACAGGGCACTCAATGAGTTTATTTAGACATTTTTAAAGGTCATCAACAAGGAAACTTAAGGTGTGTACTAAAACCCACCATTTACTGAGGGTTTTACATCATGCCAGGTATTGTACCTTACTCTTCATTTCCTCCTCCCAATAGCCTTACGAAGTGGATGTGTTGTTATATGAAGAACATAGGGCAAATAACTTCCTTAAGTCAACCAGTTAACTACTTGTGGGGGCAGGATTCAAACTAAGTCTTCCAGGTTTCAGACCTGTAGTACTTAAATATCATGCTACCCCAGTTAGTTCTTGTGTTCCGTAAAGTTCTTGTGTGCTTCAGAATACTGTATTTTATTAAAAATATGTGAGAGTTCCTGCTTAGCCCAGAAAACCTTACAATCTCATGGGTAGGAGATGCCTACAAACTCACCAGAATTCGTGATCTACTGTTATAGTACGGTTGTTAGGAAGGCATCACAGCTAGCCAAGAACCACAATTCCCACGTCCCTTTACATCCAGTTGGCTGCAGCACCATGTGACTAGTCTTCACCAGCGGACTATTTAAGTGAGGTAGGTTGCTATAGCGCCCAGAAAGTTAAATAGTATTCCTTTTTTGTGTTCACTTTACCCTTTGCCAAAGAACCCCTAAGGAACAGCAGAGCCACAGAACGGAAGGAATCTATGTCCCTGAATTTCAGCATTGAATGACATTCACACTGAACTGTTACATGAATGAGAAATAAACTTCATAATGTTAAGCCACTGAAATATGGGCTTTATTTGTTAAAAGTAATAGGTATTACCCCATGTGAGGATTACAAGAAAAGCTAAACGATAACAAGGAGACAAACAAGGGGCAAAACAATTCCAGAGGCAAGCAGGATAGCACTTTACAAGAAGGGTGACATCACAAAATGGAATTGTAAAGGTGGGGAAAGAAATGAAGCAAAGGATGAAATAAGCAAGTTGTGTCCACAGGAGAAAGATGGTGCTGACCAGCTGGGCTTGTATGAAAGGCAGGAAGCAGACTCTGCCTCAACAAGGGAGCCAAATGCCAGGGTTGGGCCTGGACATCATTCTGCTGCAAATATGAAGTGAGAAGCAAATAAAAAATAAGATGCACATAACAAAGTAGGAAGGTAGACTTGCCAGTAAATTGGAAGAAGGGAGGCAAGAGGTGTTGGCCTGTGGCAAGGAACAATAACAACGCAAAGGAGGACAGGTAGACATGGTAGGATTTGTTCACTGATAAGATAGGGGATGAGCACTGAAGACAGAAAATACATCATGGTTAAGATTTTAAGCTTAGATGAGAGGCAGAAAGAGTGTTAGTAAAAAAAGTTAAAATGTATATGGGTCGGGCACCATTCATTCTAAACACTTTCCATATTAACTCATTAAAATCCCCAAACTCTATAAGATAAGTACTATATTATCTGTATTCACCCAAGCAAGACAGTGCTGGAGGCAGGCAGGAAACGCAGGCAACCTGGCTCCAAAGTCCAAGTTCTTTATTAGTCTCTCCTCCCCTCCACCAACAGACTAGTAACAGAAAGCTAAAGTCCAGGTGAGGAGAGACTTAAGCGGGAGATGTAAAGAATTCAGGACATACCTGAGAGGGACTAGTAAGGTGGATGGGTACAGACACTTTCATTTATAGCACTTTGATCCTTGGAGATTGGGGTTTTAGTATTTAAGAAATCATTCTACCATTTGCCTAAGAGCAATGGCTGCTAGGGTTATAAATCACAGGGTTATGTTTACTTATAACTTGGAAGTGAGAGTCAGAGAAGCAGGCAGTGATGCTTAATTAATCTTATACGACCCTGGAATTGAAAGATTTGTATTTCATTCACTGTTCTTTTAATTTGCTGTGTGGCCTTGTTTTACTGCACTTCACTGGTGTTGCCTTTTTTTTTTTTAAACAGAAAGCAAGACCCCCTACAGCAGGGAAAAGACGACCACTCATTTTGTTGAGATCCTCACTTTATTACAGAGGTCTGGAATAGAAGCCACAATATCTCCAAGGTATGCCAGTACTTTTGTTGTCTCAAACTTAGGTTTCATTTATCATGAGAACAAGCATAACCACATCTTGGGAAAACATGGGAATTAAAACAAATATGCTGCTACTTCACTGGGAGACAGAGACAGAGTGCATAAAACTACTGACAACCCCCCCCCCCCAAAGTATATGATGAATTGCACCACTTGAAGGTCAATTCAATGCACTTGGTTCAGCAAGTACACTGGGAAAACAAAAATTCGCCAATGTCCTAAGAAACCAAAGGCTCAGACCTAAGACATAACAAAAAAAGGTTATACACCCCAGCATGAAGTCAGGGTGACCCCCAATTTGCTTGACAACAATACCCGTGGAACACCTGCAACTAAAGGATTTACAGGCTCTATGTCAAGCCTGCTGACACCAAAGAGGACCTGGGAACCTGAATTCTTAAGTACACAGGGAGTGCTTATCAGATTGGCTTGGAAAAAAACTACATTTCACTCTAATGAAAAGAAATTGCACCAGGGAAATCTGCTTCATTATTGTTACATTACTTCTTTTTTCCAGGAGGGTATTTTTGGAGTCTGCAAAAAATAAAATGCAATAAAAAAGTCTTTTCCCCCAAAGGACTTACAGAAATTGCACTTTAATTATTATAATACAGAGACACAATTATTTTCTCTCTCATCATGTTCCACCAACCCTAAACTTTGCTTATAATTGTCAAGCAATGTATTTCAGACAGATCAAACCTTTACCAAGTCTCCCAAAAAGGCAAAGTTATTTTGGCAGATTTGGGAGATTGCCTTTCAGCTATTTATTTAAGTGAAATAAATAAAATGTTGCAAAACCGTTATCAGAAAACAATTCCTGTGAGCCAGGAATGACAAACTCACAGGCTTACAAGGACTGGCAGGTAACATGGAGGAGCAAAATGGAGATGGGGACAGGGGACCGATGAAGAACATCTGGCCTGGCTAATGGTGGCCGCCATTCAGCTCCAGCCTGCTGGGACTTTGTGAGACTGTGGAAACCTCCCAGTACTGGCAAACCTTCGGGTGTTTTTCCAAAGCCAAAAATCTAGTACTAATGTGAAATCTCTCCAATTTCAAATTCTGGTACTTAATTTAGAAATTGCTTATTTGCTCTGTTTCCACACTTAGAACCAACATATTTCCAGCCCCTACCCAGTCACAAGGCATTTATGTGCTTTCTAATTTTCTTTTAGAAAATTTTGGTGCCCCACCCCCGAAGGTGTTTCCAGAACTTGTTTCTGACTTTCAAAATGAAGACACTCAGTTTTAATCAGAAGAGAAATGGAAGCCTCAGTGGGAGTGGGGGACCAGAAAACAAAAGCACATCCAAACTAAGTGTAAAGTTGGAGATTTTTAGAGGGAACCAGCCAAGAGAAGCATGGACCCAGTACCCAGAAAGGAGAGAGGGCAGAATGTGGCTGGCCACAGTGGGAGTCCACACCCCGACTTTCGCACCCAGCCTAGGAGGCACTACACACAGCTCAGCCGGGCTTCCCCTCATCTGGTGGGACATTCCGGGTTTTTCCCTTTTCCCTTTTAAGACCCAGCTGTGTCTTAGCCACTCTCTGTAAGCCCCATACCCACAGAGGACATTGAATTTCTGAGACACCACAGATGTCGCAAGCTTCCAGTCCTAGCATTGAAACCACGCACAGGTGACAATCTATTTGCATCTAATTCCCCCTCCGTCAAAGGCAGGTGCTAGTAACAGTGCCAATCTCCTCAGATTGTACGAGTTCATTCACAAAAAGCATCGGAAAGAAACAGTTGAGAGCTACTGCTATCCTTAACATCTCTGAATTTGGTGAACTGAAAATTATTTTCTCAGTTCACTCAGTTACCCAAACAAGACTTACCGAAAACCATACTGCTTTCTGTGTCAAACAGACCACATGCACATACATGGAGCCTGTTCTACCCTGAAATGCCCAGGTGCCTGACACAAAGCTGTGTGTCTCAGACAAAATAAATGTAGCTACCCGTCTCCGAGGTACGCACCCCATGCAACAATATCACCTGGGAACGTTCAGGGCTTTGCAGCAAGGTGGTCAAAAAAGTATATAAGTAGAATCACACACGATAGCAAACTACAAATTAAGCTTTTGTGAGAGTAATATTTACTGATCTTCTTCTACTCTGTCTAGAATTCTTAGAATATTCTAAGGTCAAGATTTTGCCATAAGCACACTATACCTATGAGCACACCGGCAAGGTGGGCAAGGTAACTGAGTGGAATGCAAAAGGGAAACAACAATTGAACCAGACAGAACAAAGGAAGATAAAACTCATAAAAGCAATGACATTAAAGAGAGAAATAACTGATTGTTTTGTAACTAACGCAACTTGCAAATTTGCAGAAAGGCACACAGACATTTTACCCATTTAAAATAAATTTATTTTCCTACCCCTAGGAAAATAAATTTTCCGATTTCATGGCGAGTTATCAGCTGGGCTCAGAAAACTATTTGGCAAACCCAAGTTGCAACTCTGTCACAAGGTTGAGTAACCAGGGGCGATTCTTACTGCTTTCCCTAGGTTTCCTCATTCTGTAATCAAATTAAGAAACTAGCATCACCCTGGTTCTAAACTACACTGATTATGTGCTACAACTACAGAACTTAAATGGACAGCAAAATCAAAATTCGAACAAGGACACAACTAACAACTAGAGAGAATTCACTCTATGCCAGGCACTATGAACGGGACACGTACAACCTCATTTCACCTTTCAAAGACGTTTAAGTGGTATGTTCTATTACTCGCATGTTTCACATAACGAAACTGAAGCTCAACGAGGTTGAAAGGCTCGTTCCAGGTCATCCCAGCAGGTGGCACGACTCGGGCGATCGCACTCCAGGTGCCCAGGCGGTCTCCTCAAGCTTTGCCACCAATAACCTATATGAGCTTGGGCAAGTCATGCCTATCCCCTTGGGCCTCAGTTTCTCCGTCTGAAAACCAGAGGCCTGCCCTGGAGAGGTAAGGTCGTTTCCGGGTGCTAAGCGCTCGGGGACCACACGTTACGCGGGGACAGGGGAAGAGGTTGAGGTCTCCGAGGCATTCGCGGTCCGGGATGCCGCCTCGGCTTCACTCCAGGCAGGGCCTCCAGGGCTTCCAGCCCCGTCTCGTTGTCCTTACGGGGTTCCGAGTGGGGCGCTCCGCGACACGGGGACGCCGTGCACCGACAGGCACTCAGTACAGGGGCACCCATCCCGCCCCGCGCAGCAACCCGGACCCGAGCCCCGCGGAGTTACCCGTCCATTACATCCAGGTGCAGATAATCGGCCCCAGAGTCCAGCATCCGGAGGCACTCGGCCCCTAAGTTGGCCAGGTCGCTGTTGAGGATGGATGGGCCAATCTTGCAGCCAGACGCCATGGTCTCGGTTCCCTAGAGCAAGTTACCTCACGAGTCCCGGGCAAGACGAAGGCGTCGCCCTGATTGGCTACTCAGTTTTGACACCACCTCTTTCCTTAGAGTCTTCCGGACTCCGCAGGAAGCAGCTGCCCAGCGAGGCGGAAGTCCCGCCTTTTCCCAGGGGACGGGGCGACTAGCTTGAAAGTATAGGGCTGGAATCTTTCCTAAAAAGGTCCGTTCCTCTGACCTTCATTTTTGAAAAAGTACTTAGACCTCTCAGAACTCAAAGGAGTTTATCTTAATGTTTTCCCACTTTACGTACGTATAGTTTATTTTCCTCCTTGCCCTTGGTTCACATTCTCTACCCCTTGTGCCCCGCCCCTTTCTTTCCAGCACCTGTTAACCTTAAGAAACACAAACCAAAGACCACTTCCTCATACTGCACTCCTTGAACTCATCTTAAGACCTGAAAGAGGCTGTTAGAGGGCCGAATTGCAGTTCCGCCAGACATTTAGCTGGGAAAAGTTAAAACCAAATTAATTATAGATTGTAATAAGGAAGAAAAAGCATGCATTGCGTTGGTCAAAAAGTCCACTTAGTTTTTTCCACGGCAGACACATTTTTCATTTTCATCAATAAATTTATTGATGTGGGTGTTTTGGTTATGTCGGCTATCTCCCCTGTGGTAAAACATTGATCATGCTCAATTAATGTCTCAATTTGATCATTATCAACTTCAACTGGTCTACCCGACCATGGAGCATCGTGAACAGAAATCTCCAACACACTGTGAGTTCAAGTCTTGACACAAACCAGTCTTGACACGTTCAATCAGACACAGCAACTTCTCCATTGCTGCACAAATCTTTCTTTGCATTTCAGTTGTGTTTTTAATCTTTTTTTGAAATAACAAAGCATAATGTGCTGAAAATGTTGTGCACTTTCTTCCATCTTTGATATTAAGATGACTACACAAAAATTCACCAATTTTGATTAGTTCTTTTTTAAATGCACACTGATATGACAGCTGTCAATACAATCTAACAAAATGGTTTCAAATGAAGCTAAAGACAAACAAGCTTTACTAGAGAGATCTTACAGAAAAAAAACAAACTTCTTTATCAACAATATTTGAGCAAAAGGAGCTGTAGCCCGGGAGACACAGATTCAGTTACCAACTTGGGTAACAATCTGAACTGTGTTCCACTGAGACAAAGGGAAAGCTACCTTTTAAGAGGAAAGTTCTTTCAAGTTCTCAATTAGGTTCATTTTATATAAATGAGGTATGGAAACCCATACACTTCTGATTGGTCTGAAGCAGGCAGTGCTAATTGGTCAGCACTGTGAATTCTGATTGGTTGTTATGGGGCAGCTCTAATCTACCTAGACTTGTCCACTGGTGGAAAGGCAAAACCAGGGACTCCCTTCTGATGGTTGACTCAGTGGGAGTGAGCAAAGCATAGTTCTTTCAGGTATACAGAGTGTGTAAGAAGCCTTGTTGGCAAATGACCTCTAGGCTCTTATTATTTGACTGACTTATTTCACTGAACGTAATGCCTTCCAGGTCCATCCATGCTGTCACAAAAACCATATATCACTTATATGTGGAAGCTAAGGAACAAAATTAATGAAAAAACAAAACTGAAACAGACCCAAGACCCAGAAAGTAAACTGGTGGATGCCAGAACGGAGGGGAATTGGAAGACTAGATCAAAGAAGTGAAGGGATTAAGAAGTACAGATTGGTAGTCTCAAAATAGTCACAGGGATGTAAATACAGCACAGAAAATAAAGTCAATAATGTTGTGGTATCTATGTATTGTGCCAGGTGGGGGCTGTAAATATCGGGGGAAACACTTTGTATAGTATAGGGTTGTCTAACCACTGTGCTGCTTACTCAAACCCAATGCAAGATAGTATTCAAAGTAAAATGTAACTGGAAAATAAAAATAAAAAAAATACAACACAAAAGTGAGCCCTTGGTTTACCATGGGGAGCCCATCTCAGCAGAATAATTCCTTCTCAGGGTTGATAGCAAATGAATTCTCCTCTGAGTCCACAGTGACCTGGAAAGTCACTTCTCCCTCCTTCAGCTGTTTCCTCATCTGCTAAGGAGTGTCCAGTGCTTAGGGATGTTATGAGAATTAAATGAGAGAATCCAGGTGAGGCATTCAAGCACAATATTTCTGTTGCTCAAGACAAAATATGATGGTTATTATTACTACTCCCCTTGTCTGCTTCTGGCCCTCGTTCCTCTCACCTTCTCTTTTCCCCTCTCAGGAATGCTCGTTGACAAATTACAGTCCATTTATTCACTGTTCAGGCACAATCTGGAAGAGGTATGAGTGTCTATTCCTCTGCCAAATGTATCTAGGGTCTTTGAGTCAGGAAAGGACAGGAAATGCAACCACATGAGGAAAACAATGGATTTAGCACTAACACACCAGGCAGGGGTGTCCAACCTTTTGGCGTCTCTGGGCCACATTGGAAGAAGAAGAGTTGTCTTGGGCCACACATTAAATACACAAACACTAACAAAAACTGATGAGCAAAAAAAAAAGTTTTAAGTAAATTTACCATTTTGTTTTGGGCCATGTTCATAACCACCCTGGGCTGCATAGAGCTTGAAGGTTGGACACCATGAGGGTAAGGATACAGCACTTTGTATAAAAGGCAGAAATAGTAGTAAGTTGAACCCCATGGTGGTTCTGGCCACATTCAGAGGACAACCATGTCCTTAATATTCCTCCTGGGAAATCTACCATGGGCAGAGAAATCAAGCTGGGGTACCTGCCTCCCAATATGGCCATTCTGCTTTATTTTGAAAGTCAAGGGTGGAATTCATGAGCAGAATGTAGTTCATTTGGGATTGGGGGAAGAATTTTAAGTGTCTAATGAAGGGTGAACACAGGCCAGACTAGGGGATTGAAGAGAGACACTGAGGCACACCACCAGGAATTGGAAACAAACAAGGCATACCCCAGGGGTCAAAAAGGAATACTTCCCTGGAGAGTTAAACTATTCTGTATGCTAAGAAATGAGAAATGAAACAAGTAGTCATCTCAAATGTTTTTAGATTTATTTTATTACATGTGCATATTCAAACACAGAAGTCTTAATATCTTTCATAAATATCTTTCATAAACATTTCAGTATTTATTCATATGTATTTTTCCATGCTCTTTGGTCATCCAGTATTCATAACAGACTTCATAGTCATCTGAGAGAAGTTGGCTATGTAATCATTTGTTTTTACCTGTAAATGGCTAATAAAGGATTTTTATCCTTCGGTCACAGTGACTACTGAGAAATATTATGGAGGTACATTGATCTGTAATGCTAAATGATCTTAAAATAACATAAGTAAATTTGCCTTAAACTTTTCCAAATACATTCTACCCTTAACATGTTTTATTGTCCTGAGTGTCAAATCAAACTCTGTTTCTGAATTGCTGCAGTGAGGCCCACTAAAGTACATGAGGAAGTGGGACTTTCTACTCACTGCCAAGGACAAGGCCATGGAACAGGAAGTGTAAGGTCACAGGGCAATAGCGTGACTTGGTGTGATAGCAGCAAATTCAAGAAATTGTTAAAGTATCCTGTATAACTTGAGGAAGAGTATTTATGCTTTGGACTGTAATTCTATTTCTAACTCTTTTTTTTCTATTGGTCCTTACATACACCTTATTCTCATCTCAGATACTACTGGACTTGTACAGCAGAGTGAAGAATGTCCTTTAGTGACTAAAGGTACAGATACTAAAAAGAAGGGAGAAGTCACCATGCCTTAGGGAGTCTTGGAGGCCTGAAATAGCAAACCAGTTGCTTCCAGCCTGTTCAACAGTCTCGAAACAGACCCCAAACAGCACAGATTGTTTTCCCCAGCATTGCCATGGCCATGCCCAATTATGCCTTTGACACTGTAGTTCCCAGTGCCTTGTCCCCAAGCACTCAGCAACTCAGTTTCCTTTTTTTGTTTGTTGGTTTTTTTTGAAAAAATCAAATAACTTATCTAATAGAACTATAAAAAGCAGCAAATACTGAAAAATGAAGTTAAGTATTTTGCTATAGAAAATGCTGTATCCAGATTTGAACTGCTTTAATTGACTCTGCGTGGTATAAATCTACATCCACTATCATGGGTGGTACATGCTTATTCCAAGTTCTCTCAAAAGTTAATTTCTGAAAAAGCAAACTCTTGGTTGAGTCCAATTTTTTATACATGGGAAAGAGGTGCCTGTTTTAATTTTCCTCTGAACAAGATAAATATCATTAAGCATCATAGCTTAAGAAATGATCTAATATTTATCATACATAATGATTTTTCATCATATATTCAATAATATTTTGAACATTGCAAAAAATTAAGTATCTTGAGCATTTTTCTAATCTTCCACTATTATTTGCTTTTAAATACTATTCCTTCAAACTCCAGGTAACAGTATTCCTGAGAATACATCTTGTGACAATCTTATGCACATACATAAAGATACTTACTTTATCAATCAATTACACATAAACATTCAACACATTACATTCAACACATTTAAGGGCACCTTAAGTGGAACAGATGCATACATCTGCAAAATCTCAGTAGTCCCAGTGTGAAAACAGTCCCACTCTATAAGGCCCTGCTTCTCAGAGTGGAGGCTTTTTTTTTTTGCAAGATATGACAATACTGAGCTTATTGAAAAAGTTTCCAACAGACTTCCATAACACCAGAGTAAAGGAGTCAGGCTAAAAGGCAGACAGGTCAGCATAATCAAGTTCAAACAGCCCAATATCTTTTATACATAAAGGTATTTAGGATTCTTGTCAGATATTTAACAATCTTCTTCGACCCCTTTATTTTTAAAATATTTCATACAATTAAACATAGAGAATTTGAATCAAGAACCCACAAATGGGAACAACACACAGACATATATAGGGACTGAGTGAGCCCAGACACTTGTAATTACCAAACATAAGGCCTCTAACACTAATGGAGCAGCATAATTTTAACAGGAAAGTATATCAGCTTAGAAAGAATCACAAACCCACTTACATGTATATTTCTGCATCTGAGAATTAGTTCAGCATTGTGTCAATGTTTTGAAAATACTGTAAAGCATAAAAGAAACCTCTAGTTTCTGAACCTCTGTTTTCTGAAGCCATATGGATTTGAAATTTTTAGTGTTGTCCATTGTCTGTAACTCACAGATATCTTTCATTCTCTTAGTAAATAGGACCAAAATCCCAAATTATATTTGCAAGTATAAACCACAATGTAAATGATGACTATTTAATAAACAATTCTAACAGAAAAGTAATTTTCCTTTGTGATTTGGATGGGTTTAGTAGGTCTCCTCTATATATACACATACTTTTCGTAGACAACATAGTCAAAGCTTAAGCATATAGAAGGTATCTTAAATTCATTGCTATGTAATCAAAAATCTGTATTTAGCTTCAACTGGAGGACTAGAAAACACACACGCACTCACACACGCACACGCACACACACACACTGCCACCATACCAATTTAGGTATGCAGATGAGTTTTTAGATGCTTGGTAGTTCTGTAACAGTTTTCTAATGTAAACTGTTAAAACTTTGTTTTGAAATTCAGTTTTGAGCTATATTGTACCAAGTCCTACTACAGACAGCATCAATAACACACTATATATGGCCTCACAAGCCTTTTAAGTTTTATAGTTTTCTTGAGTAACTGAACTTCAAGTTAAAGTAAAATTCACAAGCTGTGTCTCTGAAGAGATTGCTCACTTTGTTTCCCCATAAACTCAAATGTCTAGAGGATCATAAGACTATTGTTAACATTGAGAAGCTATTTTAGTGAAACCTGTTCTAATGACAATAACTTTGTCATAGCTGAAAATATGCCCTTGAGGGCAGGCACTGCTGCAAGGAACACAATCGCATTTTCCCGTATCTCCTCACCTTGCCGCGACGTAGTCAGGGCTAGAAGCAGGAATACCATCTTTTTCTAGCTATTATATTTACATTTAGCTTTTATTATAGTATAGGCTATTTAGGTTCTTCTTAATTCAGAATGTCTGATCATTTCTAGAATATTCTCTCTCTAATGTGAGTGATTATGAATGCAATGATATGGCATTAGCGTTCTGATTTACAACATTCAATAAAAATGACAATTGAAAAATAAATATTGAGAAGTCCCCAGCTCTAAAAATAGTATTTTTTCCTTCTTCTAAATGGCTGTTGATCAGAATAAAAGTGATCATGGGCTTATTTATCATTTAGTTTCCCCAAACTCATATTTTCCTCATTTATTATTTGCATTTAAATTGCTACTTTTACAGCCACCTGATTTAATATTTTTGAAACTACAAAAATAAACATTTGCATGAGATGTATAACGTGAGTAACTTCAAAAAATTTCATTCTCTTTTAGAACATATTATTTGTTAATATTTCTAGGTGAGCAGCTATGTAATAGTATGCATTTTTAACTGCTCAAGCCTTCTTGTATCAGCAACAATGTGCAAATGGCTCTTTCCCCTTAGTCCTCCCTGGGTTTTATGTTCTCCACACAAGTAAATCATTTTATCCACTGATTTTTAAAAGATGTTTATGAAACAATATGCACACTGGCAGCAAAATCTACTGAGATTTGTGTCACCCATCGGATATAAAGTGCTGTGTTTTCACCTTTTCTACGCAGAATTATTCGACTGTTAGCCAAGTGATCCCCCCTCCACATCTTGTGTGCAGCTCTTACACAAGGCAGAACTAAACGTGTGACTCATCGAGGTCTGCACGAATCTCGCCCCGCTCGGTGGGAGTCAAAGTGTACTGGCTAGACAGCAGGGGGTTCTCCATGCCGTTTTCCTCGCTGATGTGAAGGACGGTGTCTCCATGCTGTAGGAGGATGGATGTCTCAAGGCCTGTGAAGTCATCAGGGTCTGAGATTTGAGTAGAGAGAGGGCTGTGTGCTGTAGCACCGTGTACTTCTGGGTCCTCCTTCTTCTCTCTTTCTTCAGCAGGAAGGGTCTCACTCTATGATCAAAAGGGCCACAATGTCATGGGAAGGTAGAATGGGTGCCAGGGAATAGTATCAAAAATGTTGTCTGTCTGTGCCCTGGCTGCTGTGACTCAGAAGATGCTGGCCTGCAAAACAAAAGGTCGCTGGTTCCATTCCCAGTCAGGGCACAGGCCTGGGATGCAGGCCAGGTTCCCAGCTGGGGGCATGTGAGAGGCAACCAATGAATGTATCTCTCACAAACGGATGCTTCTCGTCTGCTCTTTCTCCCTCCCTCTAAAAAGAAATAAATAAAATATTTAAAAATATTTATAAAAAATGTTGTCTACCTGTAACTGGACAAAGAATTACAAGGTAAGTGCCAATTCTAGCCTCTGTTACATGTAAAATCTTATATAGGCCCTTCCAATTTTCTAAGTCTCAGTTTTCTAACCTGTTGCAAGAGCATAATATCTGCTTACCTTGTAGACTGTGAAGATAAATGAGGTAATAGTGTTATGATGCTTTTTAATCATCAAAGACTACACAAATGTATATAGTAATATTGCCCCTTAGTTTTCTTTAAATACCGCATGAGAAGAAAGTGGGACCTGTGGGAATTCATTTATAAAAATCAAAAGAAGAAAAACTCAAAACCATAAAAAAATCAAAATGATAAAAAAAATCAGAACAAGAAGTTCTCATCTTACAAGACACAGAAGGCCCTATATTTAAAGGCTACATCTAAATTGGTAACATTTTAGCAATTGAACTCTCTTTAAACTATGTATTACATATAGTTTTCAGTGGTTATTTTAGCTGTGAAATATTTTCTCTTCCATTTTTCATAATGAAGACTACCAGACATCTCTTTTTGTTTCTCAAGTAAATGTATTCCTGGCCATATACTTCATATAAACTCTTTTTTCATGATGAAAGGACCACTGTCTCTCTGGCTAGCATAACATTATAGACCCAGACTTAAATTATATGACAAAATCGTGCACATTGAAGTGATTGCTAGACATAAGAATGCAGGGAGAAAGCCTTGCCTGTTTCTCTAGCGCCCTCCCCTGCTTGGGAGACAGGCTGTGAAGATCAGCAGCAACAATGGCAGGGGAAGATGTGAGGACCGGTTTGTCCATTCCTTCTGGTTTCCTGGACAAGGCTGGGCTGCAGCCTTGTGGCTGGACTGCGGCAGGAAGTGCATCTGTTGGGGCACCTCCTGGCTCTGGCTGAGCCTCAATGAAGGTCACAGATCGTTTCTGATCTGCTGTAGGTCAGAAGTAAAGCAGTAAATGGAGGAGAAATAGGTAATCAGTGCTTAACAATTAGCATTAACTCGGGTCTCCTGGCTTTTCTTAGTAAAGACATTGCTGGTTCACTAATAAATGAAAGCACACTTGACTTTTAGGTACATATTTGGATTTCACCTTCTTACAAAAAAGCAGGATTTGGTTAGAAAAAATCGTTTTTATATAAATGGCCTAAAGACAAAATTTGCACAGAGCATTAGGAGGTGAACCTGGTCATCACTCACAGCAACTGTCAACTGGATTTAAAAGTCCCTTTTATCTGTCATTTCTTTGCCTTCAGTAACTTATAACAAATCCAGTTCCTGGCTTGTGTAACGAAAATACAATCTTCTACAGTCAAATAACATAGCATTCATAGTTTACCTTAGGCTCTTCCATTTCTCTAGATTCTTGGGGGTAGGAATGGGGGTTGGAAAAGGTGAGAAGGGAAAAAGGCACTAAAGTTCTCCGGGAAACTGTCCCCCTTATCCTAGTGCCTTCCCAAGGTGGCGCTTATCTGTGTGAGTTTCTGCAGGCCTTCCTGGCTCAGCGGTGTGGCATCACGCCAGTGGTACAATCAGAAAGAACACAGAAGGTCTCACCAGATGGCTTTGTTTTAGGTTGAATGCTCCTCCGAGTGGTTGACAGCCGAGCCCCGTGGCGATTTTTGGGTTCAGTCTGAGTCTTCTGACGTGACAGTAGAGGACGTCTTAGCTAAAGGAAACAGGGAGCATGAGGCTGGCAAAAAGGCCTGGGGGAAGGCACTGTGCACAGAAGATTCTGACTATGGTTTATGCCTTGCTCTACGGGCTTCTCAAAACTGATGGCTGTTTCTTACATTTGTAGCCATTAAACTTCTTTCTGCAAGTTTAACCATAAGTATGTGATTCTAGCATCTCTTTAAACCAATTCTATGTCCTAGGAATATTATCATAATTTAAAATAGCCCATGGGAGAATTTTCATGAATTTTAGGATGTAGAACTAATACGTATTGCCTACAGATCAGGTTTTGTTCATCTAAAAGGTGTGGTTGTACATATGTGAAGTCTTGAAGGGGAGGTTGATGAAGAAAAACCTCAGATGCCGGGGAAGTACCTGGTATCCAAATCAATGCTGGGATGCTCCCATCAAAGTAACAGTGCAAAGGCTCACTTAGATTTTTATTTAGACAGTAATGTAGAGGAAACCCATCTAAGGAAATCCATAGAGATAATTTTTTAAGATTTTATTTATTTATCTTTAGAGGGGAAGGGAAGGAGAGAGGGAGAGAAATATCAATATATGGTTGCCTCTCGTGTGTCCCCTGCTAGGAACTGGCCTGCAACCCAGGCACGTGCCCTGACTGGGAATCCAACTGCAGTCCTTTGGTTTGCAGGCCCGCGCTCAATCCATTGAGCCACACCAGCCAGGGCCATAGAGATAATCTTTACTTTGATTTCAGTTTTAACTCGAATCATTGATCTAGAAATGATGAAGAAAGGGCAGCTATGTCTATGCCTCCACACAGAAATCAATTTTATAACAACTCTTCCTCGGTCATTAAATTTGGCTGGGAGAGAAAGGTTCTGGATAGCGAACAAACTGAAGTATACAGGCCCACTTATTTAACTAAGTCATCAGCTTTGCTAATATGAGCTGACATAGAAGCTACAAACTCTCAGATGGCCCAAGCATCTACCATGATTTAAATTTGCTCTGTACTGCTAATTTCAGGCGGGGGGAATGTCAAATATAACCTTAATATACATGGACACTCAGAAGTGAATAGAACTTTCATTTCACAGGTTGACGCTCCTGCCCCGTCCATGTCCGCTTACCTGCCTCAGGCCCCGTTTCCTCCCGAGCGGCTGCTGAACAAGGAGATTCTGTTGGCCAGGCTCACTCTGCACACTCGCCACCCTGTCAAGTACCAAGAGTGTTAAGGCGCCTGGAGACAGTACAGAAGACCATCCTCTGGCGGGTGTTTCCCCAAATCACTCATATGAAATGGTCACTTCAAAGATACCATTATCTTTGAAGGAAATTTTGGAAAGAACCCCTGAGATAGGAGTTTTCAAAGGTTTGGGAGGGAGGACGAGGCCTTGGAGCCCCAAGCTGCCAAAATTGAGATTCTGTTTTCAATCACAGATGCCTTATCTATCACTCAACAAAACATTGGTTTAATCACACCCCTGGTTTGGAAACCACCAAAAGGCTTATGATGTCATATTCTAATCTCAATTTTTTTTTCCCAAGGGAAGGATAAGAGGTGGTGACGAACAAACACAAACAACTCTACCACATGGATGGGGACACCTTTTTTAAAATTTCAATTTAAATGAAAGTTAAGATGGACGAATATCAAACACATCAGACACAGAATCCGTTTGGGTGAAGGGGCACATTCAACACATGTTTGCAGCCTGAAGTCTCTGTGACTCTGAGTAAATAAATAGTCACGTGGGCAGACAAATTTTTTAATGGCTTTAGATTTAAAAGGCTGACAAAGTAATTAATCTGGCAGTAGACCTCAGAAGATTAATTATGAATATCAAGTAGCTGCACTCCAATATATTATGCAATTTATAAGAGCAACAACCTGCTCCTCCCAAATTTGCTGTTTATGTGTGTATTTTATGTGCACAATGACTACTGGCCATGGTCACTATTTTAGGGTTGGGTGAAGCTGAAAACACTGTCATGGGCCCACGCCCCTCTTTCATTCTGCATGCATGTGTAATTGGTGCTCATCATGGGAGTGGGGTGGACGGAGGAAATGTCCTGTGCCCCAGGGAACGTTGTAATCCCCTGGATGATGCCAATGTGATTGTTTGATTAATGGGTAACTAATTGCTGCTTTGCCTTTGCAAAAGGAGAGTCATCTATAAATAGTTTTTAGAATAAAATATCCCACAGAAAAATCCAGAGTTACCACCTATCCAGGAAAAAGAGAGAAAAACCACATTCATTTCTCTCCCTTTTTTTTTTAAATGAGCTATCTAAAAATCTTGCTGCAGTTGTAGGGGATAAATTGGTGGCAAGATGGACAATTAGATGTTCCCCTGTTGTGTTGACAACTGGTTCACCATGACATGGTCGACCAAGGCACGCCTGGCGTTTTCAAAAAGTTTTATATTTCCACTAGAAGAAAATCAGTGATTCCCAAATGGAGTTTTTTTAAGTTTTTATGAAATAGGGTGTGACTATATCATAATCATACCATTTGGGATAGATAATGCAGAATTCCATAAGGAGTCCCCCAAACAGATGTTTTTAAAACTTTCTTATTCTCCTAAATTGCAAGTTTAAAAAGCAATGTACGTTACTTTTATACATATGTGACCTTCTACCATATATTACTTTTCTATGAAGACAGAAAATTACCCCAAAAGAACAATGAAGTAAATTCTGATAAGCAATCCAGATTGTGTTTGAAATGACATCTCCTTATTAATCACACATCTTAACATGTGTTTTACATTGGAAAGAGTATTCAGTTACCACATACACAAAGGTAGAAACACATTTCTCCCAAATACCAAGCAAAGCTTTCATTGGAATGGGTTCGTCATTGACATGTAAACATTACCTCAGTTCCCTTAGCCATAAGGGGAGGTCAATACTTACCACCTACCTCCCATTAAGGTAGAGAAAGGAAGTTAGTTGATGTAAGATGGCTTGAACATGAAAAGTAATGTATATGGCATGCTTCCTTGTTTTACATTTGATATTGGTAATAAGTTTATTGCTTTTAGAGCACTAAGAGGAAGTGGGTAGTATAATGGTTTGATAATAATTGGGCAGAGAAAATGAAATTGAGGCAGTCCACTTGTCTCTATGTATTCAGTAGTCTAAGTTTGTGAGAAAAAAATGGAGCAAGAAAAGAAAAACATGTTACTCAGAGAGTGCTAAATGTCAGAACGTAATGGTAATTTCATGATGATAATTCCAAGGGAAGGTCATAATAAGCATCAAAATTTTCTCTATGGATAGAGAGGCTCACTTCCAAGAAATAGATCAAGTTTATAGCTTTAGTAATTAGCTGTTCTATGTAAATGTTACAGTATTTCATCCACGGAAGTCACATATCAAGGATGGATTTATGGAGCATACCTTTGGTGATATATCCCAGCTAAATTCTCCCTAAAAATGTGATGTTGACATTTATATTTGGGACATGAAACCCTGGTTTAACTGTGTGCAGTCAGGACACATTACTATTAAACAGCCAGAGAAGTTAATAATGGAAGTTATTTATGCAGAACGTGTTTCTTTTTCTTGGGTCTATGCTCAATTGAAGTGACATATAAAAAGTAGTTTCAATTTAGCTTCTCTGTATATCATATAAAATACAAATCACCTGTAAGATCTGCAATGTGTGGCCATAGGTGTGTGATACTAAAACTAACCAGGAAAAGACCCGGATGTCGGCCCTAAGCTGCTCTCCATAGAAAACTGGCTTCCTGAAACTTTGAATCTTGGGAATGAGAAATGACTCCTTTCTACTGTTTTGCTAAATGAAAGAGCAAAACAATCAGAATAAAAGCGAATGAAACTAAGTCAAAGCTAAAACTGTCCTTTGTATTTTTGAGGCACTGAAAAACATTACAATGGCAAACCGTAGCACGGTGTGAGTTTTGGAGAAACCGGTGCACTCGGGGCCCAGCAGAACTGGAGTGACTCAAATGGCTACATGAAAACAAACACTTTACTCAAAAGGGAAAGAAGTCATCTATAAGCTGGGGGATTTAGATACTGTTGGGCAATTCTGGCACAACTTATCTCTTTTTCCTTGTTTCAGCATGATGGCTGGGTTGTGGTGAACAAATAGGTATGTATTTTCCAATGGTATTTCTCAAAGGGTAGGCAAACAAAGGGCCATTCAGTGATAAGTAAAAATTCTTGTCACTTGTTTCAAGGTATAAAAGTGTATAGATTGAAATATATTCAGAAATCAGAAATGTAAGTAGAGCCCTGGGTGAGGAGACTGGCACACAGAAAATGAAGTAGTATTTTCACTGCTTTTATCTGCATTTCTAGATTTGGTTTTAATGTGGTTAGTAAAACCTAGAAGTGGAATACAAGACACACAGCACAGCCATTTACCCTTAATAACTGCCCTGTGATGGGAATGATTAAAGCCAGAACCAAAGGCGCCATAAAGCACTTGGAGAGAACAAGGAATTTAAGAGCAGACAAAATCCTGCTTTTCCCTTTTCCAGTAAAATATTATTGCTGAAAATTTACTCCGTCTCCACAACATCCAAGAAAATGCGTTTTAAGTACCAGAAAATTTAGATATGAGAGGCTAGAATCCGATTAAAAAGGGAGAATAATGTGGACCTTAGATTTCACATAAGAACTGATTTAGCAATGACAAAGTATGCAGAAAGACTGTTTTGATTTTTTTTTGTCCTTTGAGAGTACTCGCCAAATTTTTATACTTTGAAAATGTGGAGGATCACCAGATAGGATCTACTAAATGGGTTATTTTTTAATTTTTTCTCACCCAGACTATATATCTTGTTCAATCTTGAATCACATTCTTATTTTCCACTGGGATTAAAAGTATCTTTATGGAATCAGACAGCATTGTAAACTCTTTTTTAAAAAGTAGAAGTGATTGTCAGTTTCTGCCATTTGAATTGTTCTAACATGACCAAACAAAATCTAATTCTCAAGTACACACATCCAGGCTTGACTAACCTTCTGTACGTCTGTCTTTTTCTAGAGAAAAACCATGGTCTATGGTGTGTGTGTGTATTGGGAGGTGGGCAGAGGAAGGGAAGATCAACATTCTTAACAAAAGAGAATTCTTCCCTAGAATATTATTTCAATGTATTAATTCCTAAAAAAGAATCTTCTCTGCATAGGCTAGTGCTTTTAACAAGTTGCTATTTCTTGTCAGGAACCTTTAAAATAAATCAGCACAGGTTTCATCCTAGTAGAACCTGTCAAAAAGTCTGCAAAATTATTATTTTTTTTCCCATCTGTTCATCATCAGGTCATCCTGGTCTCTTCCTCATTTAGCCCTCAGAACCAACCTGCTTGTTTTGCCTAAAATGAGTGCTCTTTCAAAGGCACATCCTTAGAAAAATTAACCAAAATATGAGGGCTGGAGAGAGGAGCTGGGTTCACTACTCTCCATTAGGCATGCCTCCTGATATTCTTTAAGCTTTGGTGCCAGGGTTTCCTTAGAACGCCTTCAAGTATACTGTAGGTCCCGGATGCTCTGGTGTGTGTGTGTCTTACACATGACTTCCAGGGTTAACACCTTACTGCTCCTTTAGGAATTTAAGAGTCTGCATCATAAAGAAGTTTCATGCTCGAATTAAGAAGGCCTGCAAACCGACTATAACAAATATATATTCTATTTTATAAACCCACCTCTGGGTAAATGCCCAAAGTTCCTCTCCTCCAAAGAGAACTTGGTGATGATGAAGTTCAAGAGATACGATTTGCAGTGTGTGGCAAAAGTGGATGTGCTAGCGGCTGGCGGAACGCCTTTGCTTTAACAGAACTGGTCAGAATCCAAAGGGAATGCCTCATCTTCCAGTTTCTTAATGATGAGAACTGAAGTCCAGGGTGACCGGTGGCACCCAGAATGACCAAACAACAGTTACGGAAACCACAGATCAACGATAGGTGATCTAAGACAGTCATCAAAGCCCTGACGGGACTAATTCAATTGTAGATAAGATCTGTCTGTAGCTTTGGCTCTGAACCAGTCTCACATAGCAAGAATCTGGATTTATTCCCACTGACACTGAACCCAGGCAGATTGGATTGGGCTAGAGAACTCCAAGGCAGTCATTTGAACCCTGAGCCTGCCAGAGGGGGCCAAATCCATCGGAGAGTTTCTAACAATCTATTCAAACTGCTGTTGTTTCTCATGAACCCAGGACTCATTCCGGTTAGCAAGAACAGAATTTGGCCTAAGCAGAAAAGCACTCAGACAAAGTTGGCCAAGTGGAAGGCTACTTGAACACTTTCTCCTCTCAGGAGAAATGCTGAAATTGTCTTCTAATCAAGGCTCTCCTGTCTGGCATGTAATATTAAGTGTTTAACAGGTGAACTTTGAAAGCAGTGGCCACGGTGCTCGATGCGGTTCTGATCGCTGTAAGCACTGTGAGCCACAGAGGGACACCACTCTGAGGACCGGTGTGTTCTTCCTCATCCCCAAAGCTCTTGATTGTGGAAGTAAGTCTGCACTCCAGGGCACGTCCACATTTACCATCAATAAGAGACTGCTCCATCAAGTCAAGGGCTCGCAAACACAAATGAATGCCATGAATGATGGGTCCAGTAAAAGAAAAGAGGTACACCTGATGATGGATGAAATTTCCCATTTTCAGTTGTAGAAGAAAATGTGAAATCTGAACAAGATGCAGGGAAAACAAAGGACGACCTGTCACAGGAACGGCCTCTCAACATTTCCTCATCTTTGTGATAAAGCAATAAACACGGGTGGATTGTACTCACTCAATAATGCAAACCTGAAAGGGAATGTTTTCTCTTGAGATGGAACAAAAGCACTCTTAGAATGAACAAGAAGCATTACCCCTAATGAGGATTAGTTGAGAGGTGTGAATCAACAGCACAAGATTAGGAATGTTTGACGTGGTTTCTCTGAGTGTTAAAGGTGCAGACCCCCTTTCTGAAGGTTTAAAACAATAGCCATGACATGATATTGTTTGCACTCTGAGACTTCTCTTACTTACCAAGAAGTGTTCGTATCTGCTGTTTCAAGGCAAGTTTTGGAGTCATCTTTGTGCTGGGACAGACATTCTTTATGTAAGTGATGTCTGAACAAGCTACTATAATAGCATGACACATAACATGCATCCAAGAGAAGGAATTACATAAAATCGTACTTACACTGCTGCTGTTAGTATAACATCATTGTTTTCTTACCATCCATGGTATTAACTAAAAGGCCTGTGTGGATTTAATAAGGGGATTCCTGATGATGGGGAGTTGTAATAACTGGCTTCTTCTGAGCAATATTTCTTAAGGAATGTCAGTGTGGGAGGGAACGATTAGATGGGATAAATTTAACATTTGGCATATGAGACATTTTAGATATTGACAGGCCAAGCCCCTAAAAGAACTCCACAGATTTTTTCTTTGGTAGTAACAGTTTGAGGCCATTTGTGACTGAGCTCTGAAGCTGAAAATGAAGGAGGCTACACCTTTGACTTCCAGGCTTGTATGTTCATGAGCAACAAAGGGCAAGAAATGGAAATAGATACCAAGACGGGGCAAGAGGAGACAGAGAGACAGAGGAGACAGGGAACGGCTAGTTTCCCAGCACAGACACCAATAGACAGGTAGCATTGACACTGTACCTAGAGAGGCTGCCCTCGGCGGCCAGGCCCTGGGAGTCATCGAGGACATTAGGTTCACTGCAGGAGGGGTAGGGAGATGAAGCATTTAGGGAAAGAAAAATGCAAACAAATAAAAGAAAAAGAAAAAAGGGCATGCAATTTTCTGCTTCTGAAAACCAAAATAAATAAATAAATTTAACAGAACAAGGAAGGAAAAGGAGACAGTCAACCATTTCACCTTGTGCTGGGTTTGTCGAGACATAAGGACTCAAGGCAATGGGGGAGGCGGGACTTTGGATGAATGGGACTCTGAGAGGAGTGATCGGTTTATTGGTCAAGAGTCGGGAGTTAACGTGAGCTCCAAATGGAAACGTGAGCTCTGAAACGCATTGTAGAATGAGTCTGTACAGGATGGAACTATCATTGCTATGGTAACTATCGGTTGGGTGGTTATTACGTTTAACCTGCCTCATGTACATGAGGTTTCATTGACCAGCATCCTGCTTCTTTCTTGCTTGTTGTGACTTCATCATACAGAAACTACTTACCATGAACTGTCACAACCAAACTCTTGGAACTGATGCCATTCAGAAAAACACAGAAAGAACCAAACTTCCACTGCTAATTTTGCAATGAAAATGCAAGTAAAAAAATGGAAGGAAGACAACCCTGGGAAATTCACATGGAACTCCATTTACCTCCTCACTCCATCCTCTAGTGACCGAATTGTAAATGGTAAAAGAAGAAACCTGTCAGGTTGGTGAAATAATAATGAAATCATTTATTGATTTACTGGGAGGCATTGATTTGGGGATTTGTGAACCGAAACTGTGTCATACTTTATTTTTCTTTCCTTCACTGCCTAGCACTGAACATATAAGCATACAGGAAGCTCTCAATAAATACTAGTTAAACCATGCAGAAAACTAAAATACTGGAGTGTCTGCCCCCAAGGAATCAGTTAATATGATACACTGTAAAAATAGCCTCCGCCCCCAGAAAGAGGGCCTCTTTCCTTAATGTACACAGGCATTATCACCTTCACTAGCCTCAGAACATGACTGAAGCTCTAAGGACTTAACTATATTCTCTTTCCAGATTTCTAATATATCTCTAATAGAACAAATTTTCTCCCTGGAAATGATTGAACCCAAAATGGATATGTACAGAGGAATTTATGGCTAGGTTACTTTAGATAAATAACAAACAACAACAAAAACTCTACATTCCTGTAACTCCCTAATTTACATAAAACTTTTAAATAAATCGCTAGTTTTATTTTACTATGGATGGAAACTTGCATGTTGCTAACAATTAAAAAGATATTGATAGTTAGCAATATTAACTGCTTCCATGACTTTAGATCTTTTTTTAGGACATTTTATAGTTTGGCTCTGATTTTATACAAATATTTTATTATAAGACTTCTTTTTCAAAGGTAAATTCCCAAATGTAGGTAAAACAATCTCTAACAAAGATGGTAACCCTTATATATGATTAATTTTGGTAACAATTAAATAATACATAAAATACTGCTATTTTTTACAAGTATACAATTTATTTAATAATCACCTTTTATCATTTTCCCTTATGTTTTTATATTATTCAAAATTAGACTTTGTTTTACAAATTTTATTTCATCTGTCTAGATTATGAATTATTTATATTTGCTAAAGATTTTGGGTACAAGAAAATTATTTCTGCATATAAACTGATTTTACCTGAATATTGTCATGTTCCCTGAGTTTTATTATTTTTCATCTATAAATTATACCATATAGAATCTATGGCTATTAAGAACAAACAACAAACCAGAAAAAAATCCACAAATAAGGCAAATCCTTTGAAAGAATTCAGTTCCTCAAGTAAAAATATCATTAGCTCTGAAATAGATAACGTTTTGACTCTTATGTCAGATTATTTTATAAAGTTTTTATTGTATGTTCTTAGGAAGCAGAGAACAGGGCAGGAAAATGAACCCTGTTTTGAAGGGTTTAGTCATAGAATTATAGAACTATAGATAGAGAAGTCACCCAACGATTGTTTAAGCCAGCCTCCTTATTTCACAGAAGGGAAAACTGTGGGCTCTAGGTAAATGACCAAGGCCACACATGGTAGCCTAAGTCCTTTTCTGTTTGATTGAGCCTCACTACCCCCAACCAAATGCTGATGACATACCAGGAGTCTAAACTTTACCAGACACATCAGGCTTGTCCTGTGCACTTGCCAGGCTCTCATTATTAGCTTAGCTAATTATATACCTGAAATACAAGAATGTCATTTGAAAGAAGACCCTGCATCTATTTATGGAAAATCTTTAAGGAAAAACAAATGCTTGGATCAGAAATTTAGATCCCTACCACTGCCCTGGGTTAGAAAACTCTCTGCTAATTGTTGCCTGTACCATCCCTGGTCAAAAAGTCCCTTGTTGAATGGACCACTTAAAAACATCGATTGTTTGCTTCTCTTTCAGCCTTTTCTCAATAACAGGAGTAAATTTTTTAGACTATCTTTCCCCCAAAGTCAGAGTATAAGATATCCATGGCTCTTTACCTTTGGCTAGGTAACATGCCCACCTCAGCCTGAGGTGCAGACGAGCTAGAGACGTGGCTGGAGAACCTCCTCCTTCCAACGGCACTCAGGAGGTAAGCTTCCTGTTCACTTACCACACTGGGCATGCTTACAGAGTCATCTGAAAGGGGCAGAGGAAGGGGGTGTTACAAAGCTATGACACGGATCAGAAAACCTGAGCCAAATTTGTACGCAGGTTCACTCCTTCGCTCGGGTACAACCTTACAGCAGTCTCTAAAGCCAAATTACCATCTGTTCCTTTGCACAATTCACAGCTAAGACCTGGGGGTCTCAAGAAACATGTTCCCTATTTGCGTAAAAAAACCAAGACCTTAACAGTGTAGCCTCTAGAGTTACTGAACATTGTTGCCTTGGGAATGAATGTAAATACAACTGCAAGGTAAAGCCTCTGCTTACTTCATTTAAATGATGGAAACAGCGGCTCAGGCAATAAAGCTTCGTGAAAGTGTCTCCTTCTTAAAAGAAAGACCTTGAGGTTCTTAGTTTTTAATCTGCACAAAGGGACCAATAAGAATTCTTCACATCCACACATCTCCCACTCTGAACAGCCTTCCTGAAGTAAATGTGAACTTCTTGTCCATTCTTACAAGATTATTTGTGAAAGTCAAGGGACATTTGTAATTTCATGGTTTCAGAAAAGCCGGACTAATACTTTAAACATTCCAGGAGCAGTTCAATGAGGCGCTTGTTATTGAAAAGGTCAAATGCTTTTCTTTAACATTCAAATACTACACTCAGTACGTTACATGGTTTTTGGACTGCTGCAGAGGTTTGGGGAAAACATTTTGGAAATCCAAAAACTTCATAAATAAGTGTTTATTTTAACCTAAACTTTAAGTTTCGGGCATGTAGTCTTGCTTTCTCTGTAAAAGCAGAATTAATATATTCAAATTCATATGAAATTTAATTAATGGTAGTGCAGTATTTGTCACAGAGTGGCCTCAGTCTAAGTGAGCTAATGTTGTTTGCCACTGAATGGTGAACATATTTTGTTCAATACGGGGTTTTGGTGAACTTTGCTACCCTCCACGCTCCTCTGCCACCACTTATTTAAATTACTCCAAGTGGCTATATTTCTAATGAAACTTACTTCAAAACAAGACAATGAGTATGAAAAGTGCTGGAAATTTTAATTCTCCATATAATGACAGGCTTGGGGTTGTTTTTTTGTTACAGAACAGGGTTTTGTTTTTAGGTGAATGCACAGAGAACTAAACAAGTAAATGCGCCTTAAAAGTCATGCAAAATGTGGGAGGGTACAGTAAGCTCTTCTAAGACCTGTCCAGATCTCACTGATTCCCTCCCTCCCCCCCCCTTTTTTAACACTCCTGGGTCACTTAACACTTACTCCCTCAATATTTGTCTGGTGATGAGTCATGTGCTGCCTTCCATTCCCTCTTTTGTTCCATGTTCTTTACAGAAAACGCCCGTCATCTTCTCTATAAGACCTCTAAAATCTTAAAGGGCAGAGTACATATCTTTCTCATTCATTTTTGTTCCTCATCTTGATTCTGCTGTGTCTTAATGCAGGTTTGATAATTAGATGGGAAAACAGTTCAATTCGAAGCAGTCAACCATCCAGCTTTCATAGCCCGCCTCATATAAATGAATACACACCCACATCACAACCACACTACAATATTTGTCAGCAACCCTGTTTCCATTGGGATGGTTGTAACGTCTGGGAGCAGAATTATTAGCAAAACACTGCATGCTCGTCAGTGTATGAGTGTTGGCATTTGGTCAATGCTGTCTAAGTTTACATCTCCACTTTTTCCTACTTCCTTCCTAGTGCCTACGTCATCTACTTGTTCATATGTTTACCTGAAAAGTATATTCACCTCTACTAAAGATAAGTTGTATTATTTTCCATCATTAAAAAAAAAAAACTGTGGAGAGTACCTTCAAGAATTAAAGAAAAACAGATATTACTTTAAGCTCTTAACTATTACTAGGAACTTAACAGATATTCAAACTGCTGATCCTTATCTCTCTCACTTTGTTTTCTTGTTTTTTTCCCCCTCAAGATTTTTCAAAATTTCCCTAATTATAATTTTAGGGGTACTCCCATCAGGGGTGACCTGGGGGATCTGGAAACAAGTATGCCTGCAGGCTGGGAGCAGAACAACATGATTATCACTCTGTTGGCTGGCCAACCCCGAAACTAAGTCTGCTAACATTGTGTTGATATGTGTTTTGAAAAAGCATTTATTTCTTTCCCTTTCCTACACACCCAACTGCAGTAGGGTATGAAAGTACTTGCATTCATCTCAGTTAGTTAAAATTCTAACCTCAACTCTCTTCTGTTTAATTTAGTTCATAGTGGGCCTTTTTGTTTCATATGAAGGGGCTCTGAGTGAAGATTTAGATGTTGCTTTCACGGTGTGTGTGTGTGTGTGTGTGTGTGTGTGTGTTCCCCACACCAAGTCAAGTCTCCTTCCATCATCACTTGTCCCTGCTGTGCCCTCCTCTATTCCCCACACCCCCCTTTACCTCTGGTGATCACCATGCTGTTGTCTATGTCAAGAAGTTTATTTTATCATTTTATTTTATTTTAATGGTTTAGCTTAAGCCCTTCGCCTTGTTTTGATTCCTCAGGCACTGACAGCACACTTTGCTATAAATATTTCATCAGAGTGCGTTTAAAACACATTTGGAAGATAATGAAATATTTTTAAAACATTAAATAACAGTGGTGTTTAATGGAACTGTTCACCTTTTACTTTTTAAAACCTGTCCCTACTCATTTTGCTGCCCAGCTGAAACGGACACAGAATAATATTGAATGTAAAAAAAAATAAAAATGAAAAAAATCTATTCCTACCAAGCTCCCTCATTTCATGACACCAAGTCTTAAGCACATGTGTTTGAAGCTCCCACCTGCTCCAGTCACTGGGGCACACTTAACGCAAACCTGGGTTACATTCCTTCGGGACAGCCCGCTGGTTTACGTTCTAGATAGTAGAGCCTCTGATCTCTTCTAAGTCCTCATTTTTCCTTGTCCAATTGGATCATGTAAAGGGATCAACCCTCTAAGCACGATGGCCAGGAGAAAGGGGAAACTATTTCCATTCATTATTTAAGCACAATTTAAATGAGAGTGGAAAAGGTTGAATATGTAAGCTCAAAGCAAAGAAGTACTTTCGGCCAGAATTCTTCCCAAAAGACCAAGGATTTCAAGAAGTGTATAGAAGAACAGACTGTGGGGATCATGGAACCAGCCACAATTCCATTTGAAATCCTTTTTGTAAAAATGGCCAAGGGATCACAACAGGAAAAGGTTAGAAAGGAAGGAGCCCCTCCCAATCCCTCCTCCGCAGGGCCAAGCTGTGTCACAGCACCTGCCCCCCACCTGCCGGATTCCGTGGGGTGACCTACTTTCCTCATCCTCCTCATCGGTCCGACTCAGGGTGTCCTGTGAAGCCTGCTGGGAGGGCTCACTGTCCTGCTCCCAGACGGTGCCGGTGCCCGTGTTGGAGCGGGACATGGTGGCCAGGCTCAGGCGGTAGGCAGAGGTGGAGGTGCCCACGGTGCTGATGGACGTCTTCCCTTGGTAGGCTGCGGGGATGAGAGAGCCCGGGAAATCCGAGGTGAGGATTTTGAGAGCAAGTGTTTGCTTGGAACTCCTCGCTGACCACTGGCATTTTAAAAGGTCAGTTAAAGGATGTGTCCAGATAGATGATCCTTAGGACCAAGTAGCAAATGGAAGTGAGAACTTTTTTTTTTCAAAAAAGAGAAAAAATAAAAATTGGCCAGTGATATATTTGTAAACTGAATAGTTTCCTTATGGGATCATGAAATTTCTACCAATGTAAAATGTTTTGACATTGTTTCCTCTCTCATTGCTTTTCAATTTCATTTTCTGAGGTTGGTAGAAGGCAAATTCATTTTGACATGAATCATAGCTCCCAACTTGCCAGATTTTACGAGAAAGATGTCTCACCTGACACAAGCGTAGAGAAGTAATAAATGCATTGTCTGACAGAAACTTCACCATCAAAATCAGAATACATACTCAAAACTGTTCTCTCATTCTTTTCCTAGGAAATTATAATTTATAAAATACCCCTTGGGTTCTATGTCGGATTATTTTATCATAAAGCAGAATATTTGAATGGCTCTGTGGAAACTTCACCAAGATTGTATTTGTCAAAATTTTTGTCTTCGATACTTTGCAAGCAAAGATACAAGGGAAAAGCCGTGCATGTGATATTCTACTCACGGGTAATGACTGCCCTCTAATGGCAGATGACTTATTTTCTCTCCTTGGCAATATGCTGTTACTCATTGTTTAAAAAGTTACATTACTTTACATTACCTAAAAAGTAAGCAATGTATTTCCAAAGAAAATCTTTTGAATAATGTAAAGAAATTATCTCCTAGTCTGCCAGGCCTGATTCAACCCTCTCTCCCTCCAATTTGTGAAAAGTTTAAGGCTTTATAATCAACCACACAGACCTTGCTTTAAGTCCCCTCCCTGTTGTCACTGTCATGTAAATTACTTAATCCTCTGTTGAGTCTGTTTCCTCCTTCTATCGGTGGACTGAATTATGCACCCTGCGGGTATTTATGTGGATTACAGGAAGTAACACCAGTGAAAGAATCTACCGTACAATAGATGGTCGATGAATGCAAGGCACCCTTCTCTTTTGCAAAAAGGAAATGAAGACAAGATTTTAAAATACTTTTGTCCCCAGAGTTAAATGTTCAAGAAGGGGCATAACTACTGAAATGAAGACCGCAAAAGTATTTTAAAGGAAGTTAAATTAAATTCCCATTACCCGCCCTGAGTATTTTCGTTGTTGACAATGATCACATGGTCAAATGTACGGGTGGGCTCACACGGCTAACCCACACGTGGTTCCAAAAAGAGCCGCGACCAGAACAGTGGCATTCTCTGTAAACTTGTGAGTGCCCTTGGTCAAACCAAACAAGAAAACACCGCGCACCCTCACCTGACCCACTGTGAACCGCCTCTTTCAGAATTTTTAGTTCGTTGTTGAACTCGGCGATGAGGGAGCTCTTACACAGAGGGCGTGGAATGAAGCGCCGCTCCAGCTGGTCGGCAATGTGCTGCCGCGCAGAAAGCTCCTCATGATTCTCCGCGGGTTGGGCCAGAAGCTGGAAGGGAGATGGAGAGTCTCAGCTTCCCCACCTGTCCAGCGGGCTAATTATTGCACCTATTTTATCGCTGGTTGTGAGGATTAAATAAGGTGACCCATGCATGAGAAGCTTTTAGAATAGTGCTTTATACAGAAGTGCTTAATCAATCAATACATTGCTTCTAATCACTGCCACAGGAAATCGGGGCATGAAAAGAGTCAAAGGGAAAAAAACGGAATAAAAGATTACAATGAAATAGCACACTGGGTGTCTCAAAAGAAAAACATGACATGCGTTAACCAACCCATCTTTCTTATGTTTATTTTAGATCCGATCTCCCTGAAGCCACTAAAGAAGGAACATTCTCCAGATCATTCCACTGGGTCGGTCCTTTTTTTGGGGGGGGAGGTGATGAGTGGGGAGAAGGGAAAGGTCTGTAGACTGTGAAGCTACTCCTAACATGAAATTTTATTCTGTGGGATACATTTTTGAGCTGTTTCCTCATCAAGCATGATATTAACAGGCCCTACTGTTATGCCGTAGGTCATGATATTAGCAGGTCATGGAGCCCCAGGAACACGACCGCTGTAACCCTGCCTGAACCTGGACAGCAGCCCGTGCGCGGGGCTTGCACTTCTAGAAGGAGAACACGCAGCACACCTTGCACTGGATGAACGGGCGCAAGAGCACGAAGATGGGGATTCGGGTCCGCACGATGAAGTCCAGGAAGTCCCACAGGGCCAGGCCCCCCACCTTCCGCAGGGCCATCTCCTTCACCTGGAGGCTCAGCCAGTACCACTGGCTCCCCAGCTGCCTCTCAAAGCAGACGAGAATCACCTTCAGAGCTTCACAGCGGGAAGAGAGAAGAATGAGCCCGCGGTCTTGTGTTATGAGGACCCCTGCCCACACCCAGCAGCCCACACCCACAGCCCTCGGTGCATTGAAACATTTCCAAATTTCTACGCTCTCTCCATTTTTCCAAATACTTACAAATACTCCTGAGTGAGAGGGTTCTGGCAGGAAAATTTGTATGGTAGACATGCTTTGATTCTGAATTAGAGGGCACAAATATCCTTCTTAGGTGCATTTAACTATTTTTGAAAATACGTTGCAAAGTAGTTCATAGACTTGAAAGGAAAAATGTGTTATAAACATGATGTGTGGCTAATATTTTGCTTTCTAAATGTTTTATCTTTAGGGTAATACCAGCAAATCAGTCACATTCTAAAGTAAAACATGAGTGTTTTAAAATATTTCTTTTTTAAGCTTAGAAATAATATATTCTTATTAAAAGTAAAATTAAATAATGTAGCAACACACAAAGTTAATTTTTTAAAAAGTCCTTTTTTTTTCAGATCTCTCCCAGACCCCACCCTGCACTGCTCCCCAGAGGTAACCCGTAGGTGTGCCTGAGTATATCCTTCCAGGTTGCACATCATGTCTACTATTACTGAGCCCTGTCGGATTTCTTTCACGTTACCTCTTTCCTCCCAGATTCTGGCAGCCCTGTTACAATCTATCATTTTTTTTCCAGAAAGCAGAATTCCCAAACAGTGTGTCAGGACCAAGAGAAAGTTGTAAAGATGTCAGATCCGTGGGAGCTTGGTCTGCCACCAGGTCCCCGACAGAGTCTGCCATGAGCAGACAAGGGGACCCAGGCCTTCCTGACCGTGTCTGGAAGCCCATCTCAGCAACTACAAGACACTCAGAGATCCAACTCCTTAAAGCCCTCGAGCCACACACACTTTTACCATCTATTTAGGGCCTTTTCAGGAGAAAACCATGCCGTATAACGGAGAGAGATGTTGCAAGATTCTTCTTTACCTCTCTTCCTCCTGAACATCTCACTTTTCACAGCAGCCACTCATCTCCAATTCCTCTCCCTCAACTAAACAAATAAATGAACAAAAAGCAACACTCCTCTTTCCCTACCCTGATCCTGGCGACATGTCTGCTGCTCTGTGCCCACTGGCCTCCTCTGGGTCTCTGCCACTCTCTACTTCCACCCTCACCTCCACCAGCCCAGCACATAAACAGAACAGCAAAGGGCTCAAAGCTGGGGTTCTGTTGCTAGATGGCTTGGACTGGAGATCTTGATATGCCAGTTACTCAGCCTTTCTGGGCCTTAGCCTCCTCACTCCTAACATGACACATCTATTTCTTAGAATCATTACGAGGGTACAACTTGATGATATGATATAAAGAATAGAAAATACTGCTGTGTACACAGGAATGCACAAAATAAATGTAAAGATAAATTTAAAATAGAGCTCCAGTAGGTTGGCTGGAGGACCAAAGGAATTGCTTTTATTAAAATGGCAGAAAATGAAAAGAACTAAAAATAGTCACTTAAGTGTTTTCTCCTATCCTTGTCTTATATGTGAAGCCCTCTTTTTCCATCACCTTCCGTACAATCCCAAACCTCACACAGGGCTTTGTTCCATAGTCTAGATTTTATCTGAACCCCATATTCTCACACCTCTGGCAACCAAGTCCCACGTGGGCAGGTCTTATGCACATGCGTCTGCGTTTCATTTTTCTCCTTTTCATTCTCATTGTCAATCGCATCATTTTCCAATGCATCCCTTTATAATGCAGCCCAAACACCTTACACACCCCAAACACAAAAGACCCGTTTTTACAGGTGTATAGGTATTCATCTTCTACTCCCCACCAAGATCTGCTTTGATGAACTGAAAAATGTCAGGCAAGATGCTCTCAACTTCCTCCGTTTGAGATGTCCTGCTGGCATGTTCCTTATTATCAGCGCTGTGGCTTAGTTTGTTCAGGGCCAAGCAGTGGCCTCCCAGTGTTGCATGGGTCAGGAGCAAGTTAACAGGGTAACAGGGAAGTAGGAGTGGAGGGGAAGGGAACCAGCAAGCTTACGGGAGGACAAGTGCACTGGCCACACCAGAGTGAAGATTAAGCTGGAGATTTAAGATGATAAGAGAAACGACTAGTAGGGAACATAATATGCTTTAAGACCATGTCTTTGTTTGTTTGTTTGTTTGTTTATCCTCACTCAAGGACATGCTTATTGATCTGAGAGAGAAGGGAGGGAGAGAAACAATGATCAGTTGCCCCTCTTGTGCACCCAGACCAGGGACCAAACCTGTGACCTAGTTCTATGCCCAGACCAGAAATCAAACCTGCAAACCTTAGGTTTACAAGATGATGCTCCAACCAACTGAGCCACACTGGCCAGGGCAAGGCCACAGGTCCTGCTGCACAGGACGTGGACTATCCAGCCCCAGGCCTCCATTTGCATAGATGACAGTCACTGTACTTCAGAGTTGTGCCATGTGGTGTCCTTGTACACTAGCCTGGCCGAGATCTGATAACAGCCACTGATGATACCCTCATTAGTGATCTCATACTTAGTCACAAGGAGGAATTCTTGCTGCAGATGCTTTCCTGACAGGCCCAGACGCTCTCGGCAAAATGACCAAGTACTCTAGGCAGCACAGATATGAACGTACTTTGTTATTTGGCAAAGGTTTACTTAGGGAAACCAGACTGTTTTGCAAGGGTGATGCTTCTTACTTGTTCAAGTGGATTCTTTAAATACTTTCTTCATTGAGGGCTTTTAAAATACTTTTGAGTCAAAGTGAAACATAACTAAATAAGTCTGCATGTATATTTGTATACATACACATGCATGCATGCATATACATACATGTATGCCTTTGCGTCTACAGAGAGAGAGAGAAAGAAGGGGAGACGGAGAAAGTACCCACCCAAGTACGCTGCTTGGCTGGTGGACTCTGCCAGCCCTTCCCTGCGCAAGTCTTTCCCTGCATCCCCCGGGGTGGAGCAGTGGGCAGGGGAGCTCTCCAACATGAAGTTCTTGCTCCTGGACGTGCTGATGATCCGTGGAGGCAGGAGCACATTAATGACTGTCTGCAGTAACAGCTGCACCTCAGGCTGCTCCAGCCACGGGCTGTCTGAGGGACAGAGTTTGGAAGAGGGAGGTGGAAAGAAGAGCAAGTCACGAGGTAGACTTTCCATATCCGACACAGAAAAATTCAGCTCTCTTTCCACCACCAAACTAGAAATTCAGGTGTTTCCCCACAAAGCACACCTTCTCCTATGGACAGTAACAGAGTCCCTGGTTCTGTCTTCCCCATATGCAGTACCCACGGACTTGTGTTTCTTAGCCAAATATCCTCCTTACCATTTCAATCTCCTTTCTTTTCTGATCAAATACTCATAATGTACAGTGTTTACAGTTGATATAAATTTGCCTAAAAGAAAAATCCCCCAAGGAAGAACAGTAGTGAAAATATAATGGCATTTAATGGCAGTGGCAAGATTATGCTAAACCCAATGGCAGTAGATTATGAAGTCCGTGCACCTGTCCGTTCACATTATACCGTACTCCATTAATACCCCTTTCTTAATTGAAACAATGGGCTGCTGACTTTCGCTGTACTGAAATGATTTTTAAATACGATATCTCTTCAAAGGAGTTGAGGAGAGAAACTCTTGACCCAGGGTAGCTAAAGTGAAAAAGAAAGAAAGAAAAAGAAATCTATTTCCTAAGGTAACCCTGTTTAAATCATTCAGATGGACTTCAGTGATGGCCTTTGTGGGAAAAAGAAAGAGAAAGAAAAGCCTGGCACTTAAGAAAACAAAACAATAATGATACATTTCCTTGAGTTAAATTAATCAGACCTTTGCTTCCAGATCCTACTGTGAGCACAAATGGGATGAGTAGATTTAAAAGCATCCCCTCCCTTCGCTCTTGATTGGTGAATGGGGAGATCACATGGCTTAAAGGGAAATCTTCTTTTAAAGCCTGTGCAGCAATAATAGAAAGAGAGATTAATTGACCCTGCACCCTTTCCGTACATTCATTTTAACACAGCAGGACCCAGACGGTGACTCCCTGCCGGTTGCTCCTGTAAACTAGGAGTTCAATTGTCTTCCACGATACTTTACCATTATTTGCTTGACATGATTCAGAGCTATATACCTAAAAACCAGTAACGTCTTAAATATTAAGGGAAAAATTACCGTCTGGTACAAAGCAATCGCATGTCCCCATTAATTTTCTCCAGGGGACCACCAATAAATATTCCAGAGACAAAAGGAAAGGAATAAAATGAGAACTTGCCACCTGTTCCAATGCGAAGTTATTTAAAAGTTCTCTGACCCCTGCACAAGCCCTTCTCCAAGCCAAAAACCAATAAGTAATACAGACAGAAAGAAATAGTCTCTGTACCCAAGTCATTAAAGTGTACTGTTTTAGGGGTATCATTTTCCCCCTTCTGCATGGCAGCCACAGTCCTTGTTTAAGTTCTTTTCTATCATCTTTCTATTCTCTGGATGATGGACCACCAAGTGTGGCTGTCAGAAGGTGGATGAGTCAGTTATCCATTTATACCAGCTGTATACTTGCCATTGGTTACAGAGTTTGATGACCATTTATCACTCACTAAAACTGGGTAATACACAGAAATAGGCGGGGGAATTTGCCTTCTGCACGTTTTGCCCTGGGAATGATTATTTTAATTTTAAGAAATAAAATAAGTGGAAGAATTAAACAAAGTGCTCACGATATTCAATCCACAATCATTAAAGAAAAATAAAGTATTCAAAGTCTAGTAATAACATCTGAAAGAATTTTATATTGCAATTCTTTCTAGATATAATTGAAAACCAGACTTTGAATATTATTGTCTCTTTTAATTAATAATTGTGCGCTGATTATCTGTGAGCCATCATTTCCCTAAGGTCCCTGCAACATTTCAAATGACTGCCATGGTGCCCGAGGGTGTGGCAGGATTAAAGGACTCTGCTATTTTTGAGATCTCAAGAAGAATTACAGAAGCACAACTTAGGGCCAAGCTCAGGGCTGAAGCTCCAAACCCACTGAGGTTTTGGAGATGTTCACACTTCTGTTTCACAGGTTTTGCCCAGCCTTTGCAGAAAACAAAAAGAGGACACCATGATCCGGTGCCTCGACCAGCGACTTAATGAGCGTGACAAACAGGTAAGGCAGTCACACCTGTATCTGCAATGCTACAAGCCGGACAACAGCTGTGCTGAAGGGCAGAGGTGGTGAGAGATAAGGGCTGAGATGAAGAAGGGGTAATCCATCAGCAACACTGGAGGGTCCTACCACTCCCATCACCTGAAATACAAACAGAGCACATGACCAGCCTTGACTATTGCAATTTCATGCAACCATTGTAAGGGAGTCTCATTTAATAATAATAGTAATAATAATAATAATAATAATAATTTGAAGGTTGGGCATGTTACTTTCAATATGTTCTTGTTGCCTTCTTCTGAAGGCACGTAATATCTGGAGTCAGATCAAATGTTACACTGGATTCAACCAAGGTTTTGTAGAATGTTGTCTACAATTAACTACATAAATAATGAGAGATGGGCCAAAAACTATTCTAATCAGGAGACTGCACATACTTACTTGTGGATTCAAAGGAACACAGTCAACATTTTTGGATGGAGCAAATACTGACAACAATGAGGATGGCAACAGTTCTACTTGCGCTAGGCATTCCAGCTACAGATTTATTGCTGGGCTAGTTAAGCAGCAGATCACATTCAATGAAATGCTCTACCATGGTTTCCACATTGTACAAAACCTTGTCAGGACCAGACTCTAGATATTACGTAAATCATAGAAAATTTGTTTTTCTTCACATAAATCCTAGACTGGCCAACTCATAGTGTCATTTTGCACTAAAAAAGAAACAAAAATCCTCTTTTCATTTTCAACTCCCTCACCCCAGACTACCTCGACCTCTAGCCGATTGTGTAGTCTCCTGGTCTCCGCCACCCCACTCTCCAACTGGCAGCCCTCAGCTCTCAGCGCAACTTGAAGAGGTGGATTGTCAGAGTAGTGCGTGGGAAGCAGCACTCCAAAATCCCGTCTGTACAGGGATGGGCCCCTGGGTCTCCCCACGCACCACCTTGAAATGTACCTCACTATTTTCAGTGTCACCTGAGCCATCTGTTGTCATGGGTAGGTAGGGGCACAAAGTGGTCGACCTGTAAATCTTCAATTCAGAGAAGTCAATAGCAGAGTTAAATTTTGCAAAATTTCATAAGATTGCCACTTGGCTACTCACCAGATTGACACAGACATTGATCAGTGACCTAAGGTGAGGCAGGAAGGATATGATTGGCTGCCTCTGAAGTGTCAAACAAACCCCTTCAATCAAATTGCTGGCAGGCTCCCACTCAACCTGTCGCCTGGAATACAATATAGGAGCCATTAGCAGCTTGGCTCCCTTCTGGAGACAGTCCGAAACAAATGAATGAGACAGCGATCCTGATGCCATCTAAGACAGGATGGGCATCTGAGACAGCAAAGTGCTTCACACGGGATGAGGTTTACCCATGCTGTTCCAAAGCACAGAGCACACTGGGAAGGGAAGAGGATACTGAAAACGTGGCGGAGGCACTCCTGCCCCACTTGACTAATGAGACAAAATCTATTGAAGAAAAAAAAAAACAGATGATGAATGGGTTGTATTTACAGTGTCCCGGTTTTACTCTGAGAAAGGGCAGGAGACTACCATTTTAGGAAACCCATCATGGGGGTCATTACTCCCAATAGAACTCATCGGACTCCAGGTTGCATTTCTGAAATCTGTTTAGAGATTATAGGTGATCTCATCAGCTTTCACACTAGACTCCAACTAATTGAATTTATATGGCTTACTCCCTGCCAAAAAGATCACATTAGAATAAGTTAGTCTATTTAAAAAGTGCTCTTTCTTGTTCTAAGAAATGCTGTGTTTCGGCTGCTTTCTTTGGTAATAGAGGTGGTATACATAACCCAATTAAATAACTCCAGTCTACGATGGTCACATAAGAGTCACCTTTGTGGCCCCCAAATAAACAGGTTGGGCTTTACTGTTATCAACACTGTTTTCAAATATTATCTTGGAGATGATTTTTTAAGCCTATATTTCCTACCAAAACAACAGCTCTGTAATGACAAAATGGAAATGTTCATACAGGGGGATATATTGACATTCATGGTGCCCAAGTAACTCATAGGTCAGGTGCCATCAACATTTCTCTTATTGAATTGAGATCAACTGAAAAAACTGAATCTGAGGCAACCCCAAATGCACAGCCTGCACCCCAAGAAAATGGCCTATAACTGACCAGGTCTAAGCATCAACAGAGAAATCTACTTTTAGGAAGCATGAAGTTTTTCATAATGGGCTAAGTTATATGACAAATTAATCAGCCTATGGGGACATTTAATGTTTTTAGATACAAAATTATTTAATAAAAAATCATTTCTTTGACACACTTTTGTAAGACTTACAAGACTTTGGCTGTTTGTCCATAGGCACAAATCTCCCAATGGGATTGAAGCAAAGAGGACTGCTTTATAGACAAACATTTCCGTGCCATGGAGAATGATGTGTGGACATTCACCATCATGGCAAAAAAGGATATAGGAACAAGCCACTCATTATTAGAGTAAAATCTTCCAATTTCCTTTTTTAATAAATTGAGTAATTTTTGATGGCAGTGTAAATGAAGAATAACAGACTAAAACCTGGAAAATTCCTGATAAATTGAACACTAAGAGCTAGAAATGCTTAAAGGAAGACTTGAATTGATTTTGGGTTTGGTTTAAAAGGACAGAAAAAGGATAGTGAGAAGATGCTCTCACTAACCCAAACTTGAAATTCCCAAGTTAGTAGGTTTATTAACACTTTTCAATTGAACTACTGGCTGACTACGGCTATGTGTTTCCCAACCAGGCTCAGATCTCCAGGTAGACTGGTTCAGAGGCTTCTGCTCATAGGGAGGCTACCAATGGTTATTTCAGGGCACTGAATGCAGACGGAGTGGTAATAATGTTCATTTAGTATCACCTAAATTCGGTGGGAAGGTGAAAATTAGGTATTTGTTATCAATCCTAGGATCTTCTAAGCTACTGCTTGGCTGATTATTAGAAAGCTTGACATTTCTCTACCTTGAAACCTAAAATACAATGTTAAATATAGTATATTTGGAACATCAAATTAGTTCTTCTTCTCTCCTTAGTTGTTTTATTTATAAGGCATATCTTGCTTTTTTTGAAAAGGAATGGAAGGATACACATCAAATTCCTTACATATGTCAGATAAGGAACATAACAGCTTAGAAGTTAATAGATTGTTCAAGATGAGTATGTAGATTTTAAAAATACGTTATTTCGTTAAAATATAGGCCTTCTACTTATGCATTCATATATCTGATTAGCTACGCACATAGTCTAACAGGAAACTTTCAAACCACTCATTAAACTCCAGATTGACTCGCCACCTTCCAAACAGACAGACCCTAACTTTGAGGATTGCATTATCAACAGCTGGCTAGGAGGCCTCCTCACCTCAGAGTAGGCATCTTGTGAATTTTGTTGAACATTCTATCCAGTCTCTTCAGAATGAGGATAAGGGCCGGCCTCACGGCCTCAGCTGTCCAGTCGGTGATGGGCAGCATCTCCATGATGTAGCGGCGGAGCCCACGGCTCTCCATTGTCTGTGTGTCGTACGGCGCCAGCTTCAGAAGGGAGTGGGCGATTTCTGCCAACCTAAAACGTTTTTGCTTTTAAAGCCAAGCTTAAAACGCCTCAGTGAAAATTTTCCCATACAGCACCATACTATTAATCACCCTCTTTCCAACACACCAACTCCCCGAACTAAGTACATTTTGGCACATTACCTCACAATTTTTATTTTTATTTCTTTAAGTTTTGATTTGATCTTTATTGTATTTTAATAAATTTTTAAAAACAACCAATCAGGAAGAAATAAAGCCCATCAGTTTCACTTGCATGATATGTCTCTTAAGCTGTTTAAATTTATAGGTTCCCTCTCTTCTGCTTTTTATTTTTTTGGACATAATTTATTTGTTGAAGAAATAAGCTGTTTGTCCTATAGAATTTCCTGCACTCTGGATTCTGCTGATGGAACCTCCAGTGTCTTTAATTTAATCCATGACCCCATATTTAATTCCACTGGTAGTTAAGACCTAGGGCCTAGATCAGATTAGGTTTCGCATTTCTGGCAGGTGCACTTCCCAGGTGATGGCAGGTATACTTCAGAGGTACTTTCAGCAGGAGCTACCTGATTCCCTGTTCTCTCTCTTTTCATGAGGCTAGCTGTCATTATTAATTACATAGATCCATTTATTCATTAGAAGTAGTACAGTGCTAATATTCTATCATTCCTCTTCTCATGCATTAACTATACAGCATTTTAATAAGAAGAAATTTCCTTTTGATTACTAAGAGAGAGAGAGATAAATGCTTGAAAGGATCTACAGTCAAAGAGCTCCCCAAGAGACTTTTCCAGGCACTCTGGTTTAGGAATCACAGCCGAGCCATTGCGTCTCTACCTCTTCGATTGCTCTACGATTGCCCCAAGTCACTAGCACCATGGGCGAAGTCACTACCACACAGGGCAACTCATCCCATCTTTGGAGTTCTGCACCGTGAGAAACTCTCCTCAAATTATGTCCCCAAATTGCCTCAGTTTCTTTTTCCTGTGCTTCATCTGGAAGCATGAATTGAATCCATCTTCTCTGTGGCAACCCTTTATTATCAAGAAATGGTTACTGCCTCTTCATTCCTATTTGTTCTCTCTCCAGACTGAACACGCACACTGTCCTCATGGAAAAGATGTATGAATGTGCATGTTCTAAAGAAATCACTTAAAACAGCCTGTACTTTCTTCGATCTCTCTCTCACAAATGAAAAAAAGAATGCAGGAAAGAATTCTTTACTTGTCAGGTGGTGTGGGTGACAGATAGGAACCTATCTCTAGGAGTATGTCCATGTTGCTTTTCTTTTATTATTTTACAGATAACACTGGGAAATTATCCATCTATTTTAAGTGTGAAAACAGTATTTCAAGCTGAATTTGAGTTACTTTATGAATTATTATCTGAATTTCTCTAATCCCTTGTCACATTACTAAATGAATTTGCTTTGAGCGTAAAACAAAAACATTCTTATGCTCCTTTTCCAATGAGAACAAAAGGGATTTTCTCATTGAGAGGGAGAGAGAGAAAAAATTGAAGAGAGAGTAGGAGAGAGGTAGGAAGGGGAGGAGAGAATAGTTACCGATCTGACTACCCTGCTGTCCTGCTGCTCCGGGTTGGGCAAATGAGGCAATAAACTCCCTTAGGGCAGAGACTCTACCTAATCGAGAATATTTTTCCTGCCCTGGCTGATGTGGCTCAGTGGACTGAGTGCCCGCCTTCGAACCAAAGGGTTGGCGGTTTGATTCCTAGTCTAGGGCACATGCCTGGGTTTCAGGTCAGGTCCCTCGGGGGGTGAATGACAGGCAACCACACATCGATGTTTCTCACCCTCTCTTTCTCCCTCCCTTACCCTGCCTCTGAAAATAAATAAATAAAACATTTTTTAAAATTAAAAAAATATATTTTCCCTGAGAGCCTTGCAGTCAATTAACCATATATTCTTCAAATGCAGGAGTATAGATTGCTTCTTGGCTTTTTGGCTCAAATCAAATATTTCTTGCAAGTATGTGTTTTATATCATCTCATTTTTTAAAAAATATCAACTCTTTCTTCTTGGTTGATACCATATATTCTTATGACATATATGCCCACAATTCCAAAATTTATATATTGATCTGACTTTTGCATGTATCCAAATATGCACTTAATTGATATGACAAAACCTTAATTATGCCCTTTGATTGGTGTAGGGTCAAAGCCTGTGGACTTGCCCCTACTTGGCAACAGACAGTAGCTGTTCGGCCAGAGATCACGGGAGGTCCATTTTTGTCAAAAGCTTGTTGTGAGAAATCGCATGAACGGGGGACATTTAGTCTACGCCCTGGCAGTAAAAATTTCCCTACCCTGCAATAGGCCCAGGCCTTGAACAACTGTGCTCTGAATGAGATGTCCTGGTTCTAGACGGTTCACTCTTGGCGACCTGCACTATGACGCAATGCCAAGCCCCAGTGCCGCCTGGCACCCAGACGAGTGAGGTGGGCACTTCACGTGCTGCGGGCCGTTGTTGACCGCCTCTTACACCTCACCACGCCTTCCTGCGCACAGACACCGGCCAGGAGACGTTTCTTGTCCTTTGTATTTTAAAAAGTGGTGTTTTACCAAACACCTAGTTATTTTTCATCTTATTGACCCTATGATTTTTAATTGATCATTTCCCCCCTCGTTGCTCTGGAAACTCAGAAGCTCAAAGTCAAATTTATGGTTCATGAAAAAACAGTGTCTCGTATGATCAAGGCATAGAAAGTTCATGTGCTAATCTCATAAAAACATAATTATTTAACTGTTCATTTTTACATTGCTCTGGCTCTCTAATTTGTACATTCTATCCTTTTGCATCATGTAATTTTCTAAGTTGCCACAAGTACTTTGTAAAATGACAAATATGTAAATGTACATGCGATGTACATTACTTGCAACACTGCATTAAAGTTATGTTCTTAAGTGCGCCTCCTGAATTGGACTGCGGCCGTGCTGAGGACCAGGGTGTTATTTTACAGCCTCAGTGTCCAGCACCAGCATTAGGACCCACCGACTCAATTAACCCAGTGCCAGGCACCGACCTAAGTCACAACTACAGCTCATTTAACCTTTAATAGGGCTTGGCCTCTAGAGGGGGCTAGGGGCCTAACTGACGCATGCTCTCCCCTCCACCAAGTACCTTAAGTAATGGAGATACAGTTGGTTAGGTTATGGGATAGTTACTAGCCCATGATCATGATCTCTCTCTCTCTCTCTCTCTCTCTCTCTCTCTCTCATCCATCTTCTAGGAATATCTTCCCCTTTCTCCCACAAAATGGCCATTGGTAGCAGTGGTTTTCCAACTCTCAGAGTGTGGCGTTGTGCTATTCACAGAATTACTTAGATTGGCTAGCCATGATAAGTGGGAAAGGAGGGGGGGTGGGTTGAATGGAGCACTGGGTTGCTATGGCAACCGATCTTAACACCCCAGACTTTCTTCCCCTTTCCCAGCTGGGAGCTGAAATTCTCAGTGGGATGTCAAGTCTTCCCCATTATGCACATTGGGGAGTGTGAACACACATGAAGCTCTGGAGTTCTGGGGGTGTGTCAACCACTCAGACAGTGTGAAAGCAGCCTGGGGGAGAAACAGCCTGTGCTTTACAGATTTTTGGACTCTCATATTCCCTCACTTCGTACTTGCTAAAATTTCCAAGGGATAATTATAAAAAAAGAAAGTCAGTAATGCAGAAGTTGGTGTGTTTGCCCAACTGCAATGCTATTGCTCGATGGCCAGGCCCTAACTCCAGCTTCAGCTTTACAGATACACTCAGTTCTCCAGGGGAATAACTTGTTACCCATGGAGTTTTCCTTTTTCCAGGACTTCTAACGACCTTTTGCAACCACAGAAGATCCTTTGGAATCATGATCCTTTAAGGAGTCTGAAAATATAGACCCAGACTTCATTTATAATTTGAGTGACAACTGGGATGCCATCTCCAGAAGAATGACATATGGGCGCACAGAGCTGTGGCTCTCGGGCCTCTCGTGGGCATACCAGGGGCAAAATTTTGAAATGATAACTGGCCTCATTCAGTTCAGAATTTTTAACCAGGGTGCTGTTTGTGTGAAGGGGACCTCAGATCCAAGCAAAGTGTGGCTCAGAGTTAAAAGTTTGCAAAAAAGTAAAAAAAAAAAAAATAAAGATTAAGACTAGTATCGCTTCTGCGCTTATGCAGATGAACGCACGACGTTGCAGTGAAAAACCAATCTGCTCACTTCCCTGCAGGGCTCACTCCTAAGTCCTCAGGTGGTGCAGGGGCCAAGCAAGGCCTGGAGCAGAAAGTAGTAGTGCATTGTTCATGTAATGTAGTAGAAGACATTTAATTCTCGTAAAAAATTAGCATCTGAGCAGTTAAGAGTATTTGGAAGAAGCTACTTTTGCAAGAATTCAGGTGATGAAAGTTCCCACTCACACACTTTTTTTTTTGAGGAGCAATTATGTGGACTGTGCTTTTCTGTGTTTAAGAACATTTTCCCAAAGGGCCCTGCATGATATACATCCAAGCCACTGGAAACCAATCATCCTGGTTATCCCAGTTCTCATTCTGAGATCCCCCGCTGCCCCTCAAAACCCAGTCATGCTGCCTGAGTCGCGTTCACCCTGGAGTAGGAAAGCGAGAATGGTACCGCATGTGAGACTTCACGTCCAGCAGCTCCAGGGCGGTGACCCGCGGCTCCCCTGCCAGGTTTTGCAAGATCTTCAGCCTTGGCCCACAGTGCTTGTAGAATTCAGTGCAAATGTTCAGCAGGGACTCCCGGGGTCTTCTGAACTCCTCCCGAGCAATTCGTTCATCCAGTTCCTCTCTGGGAAGGCCTTGCCCCTCCTCTAGCAGGTGAAGGTTTTCCCTGGGGAATTACAAAAGGTTAACTGGGGGCCCGAATAGGTATGGCAACTCTGAGAAAAGCATCACACTGAAGAAAAAGATAAGATTCCTCACATTACATAAAAGTTAATGACTCAGGGCCAGACCTAGGAAAAACCCATCTGAAGGATAAGGGAAGTTTATTATCCTAGAAGAGATTGCCATCCCAAATTGTATTTGTTTTACATTAGACAATGCCTGAGGATTTACCCTGAAATAGTTTGCATGCATTAAATAAATGAAGTCTGACAGAACTATAACCCAGCTCAAAGGCAATCATCAAAAGATGTCAGAATTAGTACGTCATTAGGGCTGTCTTTCTGTACCTGATGAAGTGCAATTTGGCGCCCGGTTCCTGGTACCTGAGAGTCAGAAAAACAGTCTGTGTTACTACCAGAGCAAGGACAGAGGGCCTGTGGTGGCGCTTCTGAAGGACTTGTTCTTCTGAGAAGCCCTTGAAGCTGTACATTTTGATAAACTCACAAATACACACATGCGATTCCCAAAATATATGTCTTTTATTTGGCTACTATACAGGCTGCAATTACAGTTGCTTTGAACTATGTTGCATCGCCATAAAATTTGTAGAAGGACAGAAACTATAAAAACGCACACAAAGCCATGAAATGGAGCCAATAAGGGAATTCTTCAAAACTTTCAAAGTTAAATGAATCTAAGTTATGGTTTTAATACCATGTGCTTTGGTGTAGGTGGTCAGCCGAAAAAATATGATTGACTTCCTTTTAGTTGTGGAGATAGATTACTTTATGGCTGATTGACATTAGAAGTTTAGAAACCTTCTTTTCCCATATATCTTTTGGCCAGTAGTTGAACCTAGCCCCTAAATGTCATTAAAGTATAATCATTTTTTTCTCAATATAGGAAATTGAGGCATGAGTTCACATCACGTCAGGTGACTTATAATGGGGTTTGGAATTTGTTTTTTTTTAAGATTGTATTTATTTATTTTTAGAGAGAGGGGAAGGGAAGGAGAAAGAGGAGAGAAATATCAATGTGTGGTTGCCTCTTGAGCACCCCCTACTGGGGAACTGGCCCACAACCCAGGCATGTACCCTAACTGGGAATCAAACCAGTGACCTTTTGGGTCACAGCCCATGCTCACTCCACTGAGCTACAGCAGCCAGGGCAGAATTTGTCTTATTTTTAATATAAATATATGTGATGAGCAGAAAATTAACTTTACATAATTAATGATACACATTTAAAAATGTGCTTCAGAGAGACTGGGAAATTCCTTTCTCCTTAAGAGCTCTCTGCTAACTATTCTACACTAAGAAAACAGAACTTTCTCACAAACTGACTTTGGCTTTGCCCTATTTTAACTTTTTCTTGGAAGAAGAAGCTAACTAAACTTTTGTGTGCGCATGTGTGTTAGACTATTTAGAGATGAACACAGACAGAATGAAGCAGGTAAAGTACAGCCAGCGTCTGAGTTACGCTAAAACAGGAAAGGAGATTAAGTCAACTACCCTGAAAGCACCACTGAAGGACCTAACTCAGACTGGATGAAATATCTGTGGAAAATCTGTCCAGATAGAAAGGAAGACAACTCTGCATAACTGCCCTGGGAATGAGGAACCACCTCCTGATTATTACTGCTTTATTTGCCTGCTTCTTGGAAGCAAATGAAACAACACTGGAATAGTCCAAAGACCACCCAGGAGGCAGAGACTATCTTGCATGTTCATGCAAATAAACTGATATAAACGCCAATTTATGAAGGTGGCTTGGATTTCTCTTTGACAATTTCAAAGGAAGCCTCCGTGTTTTCTTGAACTCTAAGCTCTCATCTTCTTTATTTTCTTGGACATTTTCACACTTACTATTGACTGTTTACAGGATTCCTCTCATGCCCAACAGTGGAGATTCGGGCTGTATGGAATTGAGAGACCACAGAAGAATACAGTCAGTGACTTACCTAGTGTTCACCCCAGATGACATGGTGTGATTGGCTGTGGTGGTCCCTTTATGACCTTGATCACACCTGCTCATTTGTGGGGCTGTCATGGGCCTGCAACAATGACAGCAATCAACATAAGACGACATCAGCAGGATTGGAAACATTTATGAAATTCTCAAGTTATTGAAGCTCGCATACGATTTAAGTTAGAGTTTCAAAAAGACCGCTACTGAGTTTAGGGCTTCTCAGTCACACTCTGACGCTGTCTTTGTTCTGAGATGCACTTTAAAGGGGACATTCATTCCCAAGGGGCCTATAAGCTCACCATGGTTTAAGTTCCTCCACTTGTCTCTGAGTGACAAACTTTGGCGCTACAAACTGGACATCATGAAATGAGACTTCTGAGCCTATATTAACTGAGAGTTAAGAGAACCTTTTTCAATTCTACAGATACCAGGAAGTTATCCATTCTAAATAATACGCAAAAGCTAAAAGCATACATACACACGCCACTTTGGCCACCAACTCCATAAACAACCACCCTATTTTGTGAGAAACTACTAAAGAAGGAAAGAATCTTTCTAAGCAAAGTCATACCTAAGACTACTCAGGGAAGTGAGTAAATTAGTATCTATTATAAGTCAGTAATTTAGACATTTAGAAACAGATTTGAATCATTTAGTTTTATACCTGCAGGGTTGACGTTAAGTATTATATTACGCAAACTTTGCTTCTCTATCAGCAATTGAGACTTGGAAGGGCTAATTTGGCTTTTCAGAATAACTGCTTGAACTATCTCATCAGCAGTGGAAGCTCACCCAAGGCTTTTGAGCTACATTCTGTTTGCCTAGGTTGCCAGTGTAGCTCCTGATGAGAAACTAAACATACATTGAGTTCATGAATCACAATCTCACTCCCTCTCTCACTGGCTGGTGCATGTGGAAAAAGGCCTCCCAGGACGGAAGGATTTCGACTAGTTCTGTCGTCCACAGAGCAGGATGGGGCTGGGAAGTTGGTGCCTTTTGGTGCGGGTAAATCATAGATGGAATTTTAGGCTGAGGATGTGGCCAAATGGAATGGCGGGGCAAAGACACCAACCCCGGAAGAAGGTTTCCCCACCATCACTCCGGGGAGGAATAGTTTCTTTGATCTGACTGTATATGGGAAAAAAGAAGGAAAGCCAATGATTTGCAGAGCATCCTGCATCCAACTTCCCTATTCCTCTCACTCAGTCTTTTGTCTCTGCCCCCGCCCCTTCACCCCCTAAATCTGGTCTCTCAACGCCTTCTGCTTCTGCACCCAAAAATCTTGTGACAGGACTAACTTCTTGGAACTTTGTGTGGAGCTAAATTCTGATGACAATTTTCCTTTCCAGTCCTGAATTACTCAGCCCCCTCTCTCAGCACTACTGAGTTTTATCCCGGAGGGAATCCGTTAATTATGGCATCAGAATACAATTTTGTAAATTATTTATTATGTAGTTCTTAAAATTACAATAAAAAATCTTACTATAAACAGTAAAATAATAAAAGAATGCCTGGTTGGAATTGCAGACATTTTCATCTAATGAGAGCCAATAAAAATGTTGATCGCATTTTCACATTCACTAAATTAGCTCTTTTACAAGAGATTTGCTTAGCACTAGGTTAAAATTGATGCAGATGCTCAGCAAATTACATGCAAATGCTTGTTTAGCAATCATGGAATAATAATAATAATAATAATAGTACTAGTAATAGCAGTACTTAGCACTGTTTATCCAAACAACTTAGGAAATTTTTGCACTTTTAAGCCATATAGGACTGAGTTTGGGCAGGTATCTGTAAATAAAGTCTTTGGAAATTTTTAGCCATCACACGTTTTCTCCATCTTTTCGGCAGATACATTTGGTTTAAGGCCGTGCCCAATGCGATTACCTGGTGAGGACCTCCACACTGTAAAGCAGGGCCTGCAGCGATGTCGCGAGAGCAGCTGTGGCCGCGATCTCCTCTCGGGCAGCAGGCACAGTCTCCACTTGTGACGTCTGCCTCTTCAGCTTCTGCAGGTAACATGGCACTAAAGCTTCCAAGACCATCAGCATCTGGAGACTATGGCAACAGAAAGGAAACCAAGTCACTTTTTATAGTCTCCTTTCATTGGCTGTGTCATACTGAAGAGCTCAGAAAAAAGAAAAGACAAACATTGAAATCTGACTTGGGAAAACCCAGCAGAAATGATAATAAAAAACCGGGACACAAAAGCTCAAAATGACAACCTCTGACTGGTAAAGAGTTATATAGACCAAAATAAAATAAGTCTCCCCCCCCCAGAATAAATAATGAATCAAATTTTATTATACATTTTACATGGAAGGAAAATAATCTCCATGAAAACAACTTTGATAAAGTAAAAATTTAAAAAGTGAAAAGTTGAAAGTGGCTTATTTGTAACTTACAATAACTAATGAAGAAATTAAACTGGCATGAGGAAATTAGCTTTAAAAATAATCCCTTCAAAATTTACGACTAGGATGAAGATGTTTGTATTTATAGTTAGAGTCAAAATGCTCTAGGTGTCAAAATACCCACTGGCATTAAATAGTATACTTGCCATAGTGGGGTCAACATTATTCGACAATAATTGATAACCACAAGTAGGAGGATATATGAGAGATGAGAGAAGATAGAATATGAGAGAATAAGAAATTGATGATAAAGAGACTTTGACCAGACAGAGAAAATGAAGAATTTGAAGTCATGTGTAAATCTTTAAGCCCCAAGCAATTTTTGCATCCCAAGTAGGTTATAGTATTTGACTTTCAGATCAGTTTCATTTTTCTATACAATGTTCCTTAAAACAGCTGCTTTAATAGATGTTTCAGGATAGGTTCAATCATGAGATTGGAACTGGACTGGTTGGGACGGACAGGTGCTAGTCCTTCGGCCTCCTTCCCCATGAGGGGCGCTGGTCATACTCGCTTTCACTTCAAGCCAAGTCAGAGACACAGCTCACCCCAGGAACATGGGATCGTCACCTGGTCTGAGGAGGTGGATTAATGGAGGCGACTCTGGGTTAGATCAGAGCCAGCATCTTGATATTGGGATGACAGACAAGATTTATACTCATGCTCTTTGTGTGACAGGGGTTTGTTGTCTTAGTTCTTCAAACTTACATGAGAAAGATGGTAGCCAACCTGGGCCTCACAGTCTTTACAGAGGAGCAACACCCTGAAATAGTTTATCACCTTATATTTTCCCCCAAAGTAAAAGAACATAGAGGAAAAAGTTGTATGAGGTTTATGGCTCATAACCCTCAATTTTTTCTCAAACTACCTGGCCACAAAGGGCTGTCAAGGTAGCAATTATACATAACAAAAATAGGAAAATTGAAACAGCTGGCCATTGTTTGATTTATTCATTTCATAAATGTTTATTGTTATGTTTTCCATGGAATAAAGTATCATGTTGGACACTGGAAGGACTATACAGACACACCAGGAATATGGTAGCATATAATTTAGTGCTTCATGTACAGGTTAGGTATTATATAAAAAGATCCAGATAGATTGAGAAGGAGAGAGGGAAGGATTGCCTAGTGTTGATATAATTGGAGAGCCCAAAGGGTTTACTGAGCCAGAAATATAGGACATTTTAAAGGAAGGCAGTTCCAGGGTTTCTAAGGAGGTATGCTACATAAAAGGAGGCTACCTGTGCGCATTTGTCTCTGCCTCTAGGAGACCGATTCTAATAGAGATGAAACTGGTGTTCAACTTGCACATCAGTGTAAAACTCGGAGCGGCCAGCATCCGGGCATGGGGAGAGCACTCCAGGTGGGCCTATTACATTCCTCACACGTAGCAAATTCACGGGCAAGCTTTATTTTTTATTTTGTATTTAATTGTTCAAGTACAGTTTTCTGTCTTTTACTCCCATCCATATTCTTTTTTTTAAAGATTTTATTTATTTATTTATATTTAGAGGGGAGGAGAGAGGGAAAGAAACATCAATGTATGGTTGCCTTTCATGCGTCCCCTGCTAGGAACTGGCCTGCAGGGAACCTGCCTGCAACCCAGGCATGTGCCCTGACTGGGAACCGAACCAAGATCCTCTGGTTCACAGGCCTGTGCTCAATGCACTGAGCTACACCAGCCAGGGCCCCATCCATATTCTTGCTCTTCATGTGACAGTTTTATTGCTTTCTGAAAAGAGTGTCCTCAAATCAATTAAATATCTGTTCTACAATTTTATTTGTTATTAATTTATACTACATATAAAAATATTCTCTCAAGAAGACTAAACATCTTAGCTGCTACACAAATTCTAAATTAGGGGATTTCAAGTGAGTGAAAAGGTACTGTATTTTCCAGAACCTCAGCTACGGCACGTTTCCCAAATTCAGTTTTGGAAAACTTAGTTGCCGGAATGTTACAGGCTGATAATAGCAAACCCAACCATTGTACTCACTCAATTTATTTTCTTTGCTGTGTTTACTTATCGCAGAATAAAGGGTTGCACTTACCTTCGGAACGATTCAGGGGCATAGGCCACCACCGTAACGCAGAGCTTAATGGCCTCACTGATAGAGAAAGTCAGGTCTTCGTTTCCATAGCAGAAATCTGAAGGGACGGGAGGTGAAAGCCATCAGAGTGGATTCTGCCAGTAACAAAGGACTTACCACTTCTAACATTTTCCAGTTCGATTTTGTAGCCATTTCTTCATTAGACTTTACTCTTAAACTGTGAACACTATTAATTTCTTCATGTAAAGAGACAGAAAATTATTTTCTTTATCTTTTAAGTAATAAGATGAAAAATGAAAGTGCTCTTAGGGGGAGTAGTTTCTTCAAATCTCACCTCCTAGAAGACAGCATTTGCACAGCTCAAAGTCATGCACAACTTTTAACAATCCATGATAATGAAAGACCACTTTGGTAGGTTATTCACTTAGAATTGCCCAAGAAAACCCAATTTTTTTTGAAAACTGTACCGCTAGAATAGTTGTTTACTAAGCAACATTTTGACACAATTTTCCTGGCAGAGAATTCCTTACTCTTTAGGACTTACAAGAAATTGAAGAAAAACAGGAGATAGAAAAATGTACTCATTCCATACACACTGCTGTTCCATTTATTTTTGCTGTTTTTGTGTAGTTCAACACATTCAACAGCTAATTATTTTTTAAAGGACAATTACAAAGACGAAAAAAGGTCAAGGCAAACTTTGCTCCTACCTAAAGACTTCAGGGGCTTTTCAGCTTTGACCAGCTCTAGGATGTCCAGTATGTCCGTGGTCTCCCCCTCCAGCGACTGCAGCAAGTCAAACAAGCACTGGGCTGACACGCCTTTGCTGGGCCCGCTGTTGGCAGCATCCTGTGGGAAGAGAGGCAGTTTCAGCGTGTGTCGATTCCCATGTGAGTACTAATACGGCTTGGTCAGGAACGCAGTTCCCTCAGGCACTGCCACCATTAGTAATTACAACCTTGATCTGGTATCCGGCTACCATAAATCTGTACCCAACAATGCTGCTGTGTGGTTTTGGAGTGGCAAGTCCGACTTTTATGGGGTCTATTAAATGCTCATCTGGTACAAAAGCGATATTTGTGGAAAGTCATAAAAACATAGCAATGTGTCCGCTGTCAGAAAACTTCATGCCAGCGGCTCCTTTGGTCCGCAATCACAGGATTCAGCTTTTGCAAAGGCAAATTTTATAATGGGTTCACTGAATACTGTAGTTTGAATATGTTTAGAGCAACAGATGCTTTATTTGCACAGCTCTGAGGATTTTATAAATCTTATGCAATAGCAAATCTCCAAAATAGGGATCCTTAACATCTCAAATCTATTTCGATGCTTTTCATTCATTCATTAAAATGACAATTCCTTACTAACTTCCTATTCTCTGTTAGGAACCATTCTGTGTAATGAGGTTGTAGCAGAACAAGAACAAAACTCATATAAGCAACTAAAAGTAAACAACAAACAAAGGCGTTGCTGTAATGGAGCTTAAATTCTACTGTGGGGTGGGGTAGAGACACTTATTAGTGAGACAGATCCATGTATGGCATGAGATATGGTGCCAATGCTCTGGAGACAAAGAAAAAGAGAATGAGTGTGTATTAGAGAATGACAGAAAGGAACGAGAATCAGGAACTCAGCTTTCAATCATTTTCTATTCTCTTTCCTTTCATTAACTGAGTATAAAAAACTCAAGAGTTGGCCGATTTACATTCTAGGGGCTGAGATGAGGGTTGAAATGATTTTCTTGTTGAAAGAGAGAGGATTTATAGCATTCACATCCCATCAGCTGAAGGGAGATACCAGAGAGACTGATTATATGAACGGGCCATGGCCAGGCCATACATAAAAACAGAACGCTGCCCCACAGCCTGCAGTAACCTGCCCGGGGAACCAACCTAAACCCATTGTCTATAGAAACCAGCCCAGGAAGCCAGCCTGCAATACGTCAAGCTTGTTGGAAGTCAGAGTACCAGCTTTAGTGGAAAGCAAATGATAATCCCTGTCCCCACAGGGCCCCCAAACAGCCAGGATTTAATTCATAACTGACAGCTTCCTTAATCCTAGTTCCTGTTTCCAGCTTAGGACTAATCATAGGAAGCCAAGATGTACCCCCAACCAATCACATAGGACACCCACTTCTTGTCAGCCCACTTACAGCTTCCTGGGACATCACCCTCCAATCGGGGCACACCCGAAGCCTTCCCTTTTCTCCTTATAAAGTTTTCTCACTCCTCTGTCTGCCTTTGAGTCTCTGCCAGAACCCAAGTGGTGGTGGCTGATGCCCTTGCTACAGTAAGCAGTGAATAAAGAGCCTTTGCTTTCCTCCTGTGCTTGGTCTTTGTTTATTTCCACAGAGTTTACTCACAGGGAACTCCAGCAGAGGGGCCACGCTAGCAAACAGCTGGAGCACAAAGGGCTTCCGGTGGAGAATGTAGAACTGGTGGCAGGCAAATTCGATGGCTTGACGCAACTGGGGGTTGCTTTCGTAGTCAGAGTACACCTGCGGAAAGGCGCCACGTGTTCAGAAAGTACCTCACTGCTGCGGAAAGCATGGAGGAAAGTGGGCACTTTCATTTACTGGTGGAGGGGAGGCAAAATGGTATACGCTTTCTTCAAAGAAATTTGGTCATATACATAAAAGCCCTAAAAAATATGAATATACTTTCCTCCCAGGAAATTTGTGACTAGGACTTTATCTCAAGAAAAAAATTGGGCAAATGTACAAAAACACATATGCAAGAATGCCTGCTGCAAGGTTGCTTACAATAGTGAACAATTGGAAACAAATGAATTACTCATCAATTGGGGTTGGTTGAGTGAATTAAGGCCCGTGCATACAACACAGTACTGTGCAGTTATTTTTTAGAATGATATAGTGCTAAAAGTCGCTCCATGAAAAAAATGCCCTTGGTGTTCTTAGTCTTACATGAAAGAAGTGGGTAACACACTTGAATACACGGTATGATTCAACTTTTGGGTTTTTACAAAAGGCAAGATAGAGTGCCAGGATTTTCAAGCAGCATAAACAAGGGCCATGTAGGAGGAAGGACTGTGAGTGAGGTTTATTTTCTTCTTTCAACTTTTCTGTATCTGCTGAGTTTCATAATGAGTATACTGGTTTTCAGTAGTCAGTAAAGTGTTGTAAAAATAGAGAAAATTCCAACTATTTAAAAAGAGGACAGAGAGCCCTGGTGATATATTAAAAGTAAATTTCTTGCCCCCACAGGTTGAGTGAACTCCACTTTATACAAGCATGTAATACTTTCATAACTTTTATTGAAAACTTCCATAAAATAAAGAACTAGGACATACCTCTAGGCCTTATTCAGTTCCCCTAAATGTAGCCAGATACACACTAGCCATGAGTAAAAAGAAATTGTTCCTGCTAAATTCACCTCCTTCAATCCCCACATACTAAATCCAATTGAAATGAAAATTTCTATTTAGATAGAAGTCAGATACTCTTTTGGAGAATTATCAGCTAAACACTGGCCATATCTTGGAAGAATGGTTCTCAAACAGTCTAAGGCATCAGAACCACCTGGAGGTGTTGTTGAAACACAGATTACTGGGCCGGGACTCTAGAGGTTCTGATTCAGTAGGTCTGGGATAGGGCCCAGGAATGTGCATCTCTAACAGATTCCCAGGTGATGCTGGTCCTGCTGGTACCAAGACCATGCTTTGAGAATCACTGGCCTAGAAGAAATGGAAAAGGTCTGGGGAATCTTGGAAATTTTTAGAGGGTTTTCATTTGGTGCTTTCTGCGGTCACAAAAAAAGACAACTCTGCCATTTAAAAATTTTGGTGTTGGTCTTGCAGACCTGCTAGATGAGCGGTACTCAGGTTAGTATTCTGGTTAGGAGAAGAGAGCCCGGCACCTGCAGCATGGTGGGCAGAATCCACTGGTAGCCGCTGAGGGAGAAGAGGTGGTTGAAGTGCACAGCGCTGTTGATGACGGTAGCCGCGTACTGCCTAAGCAGGGCACTGTCTTCGGGGTGGAGGATCAGAGCTCCGTTAAACACGTTGAGGAAAAGCATGATTTCATCTCCCCAGGGAAACTCGCTCGGCATGCCCAGGAACATCTCCTCCAGGAGCTGGATCCACAAGCTTTTCTGAAGAGTGTCAAGGCCAAACAGCTCCTTCCCAGCTGTGAGAACATGAAACAGCAGAAACAGAATTAGCCTGTTGCCGATCCTGTAAGCGTGGGAGGGCGATGCCGCCCCAGGGCGCTGCTGTTTTTCATCTGTTCCACCTCTGGGGTGTGACGATCTACGGCTGAAACACGTCCCGGCACAATACTGCTGGCATGAGTTCTCAAAGGGCTTTCAGCGCCCCCTCTTCCCTTCAACTCTGTGGGTGGACAGAGGAGACGTTGGCAGCGGGTCACTGCCAAGGGAGCTGTGGCTTTGAGAGAAATTATTTCAGAGAGAAATGGCAGGCTTGGGACTGTTGCTTGTTCTTTTAAGTCCTGGTCAGACGAGGGCTCTTTCCACTGCTGCTCAGCAACTTCCGGATGAAGTCACTGAGCACAGGTGATGCTCACTTAAGTAAACGGTCCCAAATCAATAACTGAGGAACAGAGAGAGGTTTCAAAATGCATCTCTTTCTGTCTCTCTCTTTCTCAATTCAGGTGTAATTTAGATAGAGTAAAATGCACAGATCTTATGTAGAGTTGAATGAGTTTACACAAAAATACACACGCTCGTGTACCCACCACCCTAATCAATAGATAAAACCATTTCATCCTCTCAGAAAGTTCCCTTATTCTCCTTCCCAGGAAATCTATTCCCCAGAACCAGAGGCAACCACTGTCCTGATCTCCGTCACTATAAAGTCACTATAAAATAGTCTTGCCTCCTCTTGAGCTTCTTATAAACACCAGTTCTTTACTTAGGCAACCTGACAACATCATATAGCTTCCTTCAGCTGCTTATAATCTGCTGGAGCAGTGGTCTCAAAGTTTGGTCCCCCAGAACAGCAACATCCATATTACCTGGAAACTTATTAGAAATGCAAGTTCCTGGGCCCCATTACAGAGCCACTGAATCAGAGACTTGGGGGCGGAGGGAGGGGGCCAGCAATCTGTGTTTTATCAAGTCCTCCATGTGGTCGTGATGCACACACAGTCAGGGCTGAGAACCACTAGCTTACAGAACTGTCTGCTGACGAAGATGCTCCCTGGCCAAGGACAAAACAAGGGCGTGAGAGGAGATGCGTCGGTCTCCATACCTTGAGGATCACTGAAGAGTGAAAACTCAGCATCAATAGCACTGCGAGGGAACGAGGGCAGTCGGAGGAGGTCTTCCTGGAGCATGGAGACGTGGGACTGTTTGTGGGCTGTGGGGATCTTCTGGGTCAGGGAGATGAGAAACAAAACCCGTCCTACTTCCTCCAGCTTCCGCGTGAACACCTAGCAGCAAACAAAAGCAGGAGCAGAGGAAACACGGAATTAGCAACTCTGAAATTACTTAGAGTGAAGAGATTGAAGTAAAATCTTTAATGGCAAACTGGGCTGATAAACTCAAGCTGGGGTAGAGGAAACAAAGGAGAAAAAAATTTTCTTTACCACACAGAAAGAGCAAGCAATACTTAATTGCACCATTTCCTGCATCTACAGAAGGAAATGTTTCTTACAGAGTTTGCAGGCTGGAGGAACACAACGCAAGCATTGTCAAAAATCGTTCAGTCAAATAGAGGCCATTTGTCTGGTTATCACAATATGAAAGACCCTCGCCGGCAGGCGCCAGACAGTCCATTCCAATTGCTCCTACATTTCCACTGATGCCTGAAGCTGTTTCCTGTTGGTTCTGGGTGTGCCTATTTAAAAGTGACCAAAAATGGGATCCAGGAAAAATCTATGTTGGGACAAAAGCTGATGGCACTCTAGGTTAGGACTCCTTTAGCCCTGAATTTAGATGGCATAAATGTAGGCCTCTTAGGCCCTACTCTTACTGGTTTTTCTGTTGATGGTGGACAGGGGAGAAAACATAAGCAGTGAGCCGCAACTGAGGAAGCTTCAGAGCCAGAACCACGGGGTCTGCGTATTACTATCTCCCTGAGGAACTTGGAAAGACATCTTAAGGTCCAACTTGGAGTGCACACAGAGTTAGAGCTCCACTTTACACTATTCTTTTAAAACATGTTCTTAAACATGGTTAAAAATACACTAATGAAGTGCCTATATTCATGATGGCTTTAGTTATTTTGCTGCCAAAATCATGGGCTGGGATAATTTGGGGAGAATTGTTTTAGAAATGCTTAAATATAAAATCCTACAGTTTTGTCCAACATCTCACACCTTGTAACACATTCAGTATTTTCCTTGTTTTAAGTGTAATTTAGATAGTTAATAGTAACTACATTTTTATTGAGTAATCTAATTCTATGCCATTCTTATTCAGCTCATAAAGGTATTTTGGATAGTTTGATGCCAAATTAGCATTCTTGTACGTGCAGAAAAACTTGTATTATAAAGCATCCTGAAATTCTTATTTAGATATTTTATTAAAAGTTAATGTAAATCAATTACAAATTGGCATAGATAAAAATGAAACAATGTAATGAATAGATTGTATTAAAATTGCACAATTAGAACTGTATACTACATCTATATTTTCCATGCAACATAATGAACCTCCTTGAGCTCAAAGTCTGATTTGCGATGACACAGGTAAACATTATTCTGCTCTTCAGCCTTAAATCGAAATGCAGCTGCATGGTTATGTTTCTCCTGGTGGAACAGAAGTTAGTACAATAACATGCCCAAGGTCAGATCCCTGGTGAGCGGCAGAGCTGGGCCTGAGTCCAGATCTCTGCACCTCGGTTCAGTGCTTTTCTCAGATGCACTGCACTGAGCCTTTGATTTACTTCTTTTCCAGCTAGCCTCCTGAACAACCTTCAAATAACTTTGTCATGTGCACTTCCAATCCTGTTTTACAAAAATACGGAATGAAAATCTGTGCTTAGCATCAAGTAGGTTAATAAATGAGATTTCTATGGTTTACACCCAATGAGTCATCATAGCGTTACTCCAGGTGAGTGTTCCTTCATACTTTTACATTGTGATCCAATTTATAAAACTTAAAACTATTTGGGGGGACTATGTATTGATCAAGGGCCCAGCTACCCATCCTCTCTAGAAAGAATCAAACATTCAGAGGATCTTGGGATTGGAAACACATTTACACATCGTTCACCCCAACGACATGACGAAACTACAGGCAGAACTGAGGGGGTCAGGCACCTGCTTCTGAATGAGCTCCTGTCCTTTCTCTGGCTGCATATGCACAAGGTTCAGCTGCGGAGACACTGACCTCCGGAAAGGGTAAATATCCCGGACATAGGTCTGCGAGGGGGTTACGCAAAAACAAAAAGAGAGTTCAGATGATTACACTTTTATTCTCATTTCCTCCTTAGGTCAGACAGACAAGTTATCTGTTTTCTGATGGGTTTGATTCTTACTACTTTACATTTCCCAAGTCTACAAAACCCCAAGGAAGGTACACACCCTCCTCAGGAAATCCTCAAATCAGCCAGGCTGAGTACTTTCCCAACACCAGGGTGCTGTCAGGAGCAAAGCAGCCAAAGGCAACTGACTACATGACATTCTGGAAGAAGGTCACTGTGAAGTAATGACAGTGGTCTCGAGGTCCTCTTTTGCTCATTAGATCGGGTCGCTCCAATCATGCTTAACATCATAAAAAGGGGAATCAGAAAAACATTAAAATTCCAAATAGACACATGAAGTTATCATATGGGCAACTTAGTGTTTCCGCTTAGACTTAATAATAACCAGTTGCTAAGTGCTTTACTTGGCTTATCTTCTTTAATTATCACAACAGTCTTGCAGCAGCTATTATTAGCATCACTTTCATTTTTCAGACAAGGCACCTGAAGGATACAAAGGTAAAGCAGCTACTCAACAGCTACACAGACAGTAAGCCTGCGTGAGCTAAGTGGCCATACTCCTAACCTCCAAACAAAGATGCCCCCCTAAGTGGACGCTGCCCTCACAAAAGGATTGACAACCTTTTGGCACAACCCAGCGTGAGTGGCATTACTACACAGTCTCACCTTATTGTAGTGGATAAGGTTCCATCGTTTATCCATGAGAAAATAATTTGTGGACTGGGATTCTGGGATATTAAAAAACTCCAAACACTCCTAGAACAATAACAATAAATTTTAATTTTAATAAGTGTCTACTGACAATATATTATGTGCCAGATAGTAAATTAAAAATACAAATATTATAAAAACAAAGTAACTTTTCCAAAGGATTTTATATATATGTGAGTGTATATACATCTTATATATTACATGTGCATATGTATATGTGTGTATATATATCTATGTATGTGCTTGTACATATGTATGTATGTGTGTATACCTATGTATGTATATATGCACACACACATATGGATACACACTGGATTTGGATATGTAGTTATCTTCCAAAGATTAATAAACTAGTAATGTGTTCTAAACTAACCTATTTTCATAGTGCTAAAAGATGTACCATTATAATTCAGGCTGAGTGAGAAACCATGGAAGCATAAACTCAATATTGGGAAGAAAGCTAGTAACAACTTGAAGAATACAAACTATAGTGCACTGAGCACTTATCGTAGACTATATTCCAAGTTCAATGTTTTCCAGGTAAATTACTTGCACAACTTGTATTAGAACCCCAGTACTGTGGAAAAAGAAACTGAGAGAAGAGAGGTTTAGGTCATAGCGGTTGCGGTGGAGCCCAAGTTTGAACTCAAGTCTATCTGCCTTCATGTTCTCCTACCTTTCAACATAGAGTAGAAAGAGGAGGGATTGTTGAATTTTGCTTCTTTGGGCCTTAGAAATTCTCTGGAGATGTCCAAGTGAGGCCTAAAGGAGGCTTAGCAACCATTTCTACTGAAATAAAATGTACCAGTTTGGCAAAACTAGACTCTTCAGAGGCCTTTCCAGGTCTAACCTGGAGCTGTGTTCCAGGAAATGAGATCACCAAAATTCTGAACTTCACATAAATAATCACCAGTGATTCTAGTGGGAATCATGCAACTAATTTACTTATTATTTTACCTTAAAAACCTTATGGATTTTTAAAGTAAAATACACAGCTATGGATTACATTTCTTTTGAGGGGAATAAATGCCATAACAATTAAAAATACTTTCTTGACTCACTTCATTCATTTTATGGTACATATTTTCTGCTTCCTCAATAATTTCTGGGAGTGACAAGTCAAGACTATATCTTGTTCACCTAGATGCCACAGAAAAAGTCTCCGGCATGGATCATCAGTGACAGCTCAGGTGTGCCCCCGTGCTCAGTGTGCAGACCCAGGCCACCGTCAAAACCAGGACACCTGATGCCAGGAAGCTCTGAGGCGGGAATTCACAGCATCCCCGGGGCAGGTGGGAGTACACACCAGGGGAGTCATGCTGCTGCTGTAGCTGCATGATGTTTCTTATTTCAATGCAGAGCTAAAATGTCAGTAATGTGGGAAAAATTATGCAAGGAAAGAGAGGAAGTACAGAATAGTGGAATGGATTCTAGAAGAGGTAAACAAATACACATATTTTTGAAGATAGAAAAATGCCATTTAATTACAAGTTGCATGGTCAGTGAAGCATCTATAGTTAATGTGCCATTAAAAAATCACTTCTGGCCCTGGCTGGTGTAGCTCAGTGGATTGAGCACGGGCCTGTGAAGCAAAGGGTTGCTGGTTCGATTCCCAGTCAGGGCACATGCCTGGGTTGCAGGCCAGGTCCCCAGTAGGGGACACATGAGAGGCAACCGCACATTGATGTTTCTCTCCCACTCTTTCTCCTTCCCATCCCCTCTCTCTAAAAGTAAATAAATAAAATATATTTTTTTAAAATCACTCTGTCAAAGTCATCCCTACCTTTAACAGGGCTTCAAATTGAGTGTCTTCATGGACTGGTAACTGGGTTGGGATATCACACTCATTCTGTCCATGGACTACTAAGGTTTTGGTACCTATAGAAGGTAGAAATCATAGCAAACTCACTTCTACTATAGAAAAATATGTATTTAAAGCATAAAATTTAAAATAGTATTGATAACCTGATATGTTATTGTAATGATTAGTACTATTAGTACTATTAGTACTATTAGTACTATTAGAGCTTAATGTGATTTGTACATTCTACTAATTATACTACTTTATTTATAGTTAAATATATACTTTAAATCTATTCACTTATTAAATGATAGCTACCATTTACAGAGTTCTCAATACTTTTGCATGTGTTTTATGTGCATAATCATGCTTAAATCTCACAGCAACTTTATAAAATGGGTATTAATATTTTCATCTTACAAATGAGGAAAGAGTACTTACTCTTATAAGAATTTATAAGTAACTTATTCAACGAGAAACATTTCTTTAGTGCAGTGATTTTCAAACTTTTTCATCTCATTGCACACATAATTTTTAAAACTCTGAGGCACACCAAAAAATGTATTATACTTTTTGCCAATCTGACAAAAAATAGGTATAGTTTTGATTGATTGTTATGATAATTTTGAAAGTTGTCCAAGGACATTATTGTACAATAGTAAAGAGTATCAGGTGCCTATACTTGTATATAAAAATTTCTGGTACCAAGAATTAGCCAATCAGATGCAACCTGATTATGTGATGTGACCGATAAGATGCAACTCCATTATATGACCTATATATTTATGGTTCAAGACAGGGCATTCACACCAGATGGCTATTGCTGTGTTGTCTGTTGCACTTTTTTTATTTGACAATCTAGGGGAAAGAGGTCTGTGACCCTGACTAAATAGTTGGGTGTTGTACATTTCAAAAACCCTTGCAGCACACCAGTGCACCATGGCACACCTGCTGAAAATCAGTGACTTAGTGGAGGAGTCGGAATTTAAACCTTAAGCATGGTAACAAGTAATAGATCCTGTATTTTAAATGAGATGATCAGGCAATAATGGTTGAGAAACTATAAATAGAGACATTAGCAAAACCAAGATGAGGACCTGAAATGCAGCTTAAACGTACATTTTCTGTATTCTACTTAGCCAGTGGGACAATACTTATGCTACTTCATTCACTAATTACGAATCTTTGTGAACATTATAATATACTTCAATTTTTAATGAATTGTTTTTAAGAATATGAAGGGCAAAATGAGTTTATTTGCTAATAAAAACCATTCACTTTGTGGAATTATCTACAGAACATACGTAAATACACAACTACCATTCACTGAATGGTTTCCATGAGTCAGGTACCACAGTGAGTAATTTATATACCTAAATTCATTTACTTCTCAGGATTGTAAAGCATGGTTATATCCTTATTTTACACAGGAGGAACGAAAGCTTGAAAAACTATGAATTTTTCATAACTAATGCTAATCATATAAACAATAAATGGAAGTTCTATGACTGTAACACAGGCCTCTTTGCTGCCAGAAACTGTGTTCTTATATATGATTTTGTCATTCTCTTTACATGTGTCATCTCGGATTTTCCCAGTCACTGCACAAGAATAAAGGCTTGGCCAAATTTTTTTCTTAAACAAAGACAAGTTATTCAAAGTGTAAAGAAACTGTATCTAGAGTTTACATGGCAGTTCATGTTCTTTTGTAGTTCTCTTTCTTCCTGCTCTTCCTTTTCCAATTTTTCATAAAGCCATCTCTCACTGAGTTGACAAAGGACTGGGGTCCAAGCCATGCAAACAATATTATTCCCCTTGCAGTGCCAAGTGTTCATTCACAAAGCCTTTCCGTTCAGCTGGCTCTCTGCGATAGACTTAAATAAATCTGCAACCTTGGCAGCCCGTCAAGGACTGATTCATGGGGATCTCAGTTGTGATGTCTCTCTTTTCATCCGACAATTGCTGACTCTCTTAAAGGGTCTATTGTATTTCTTTGGAATGTATTAAACAAAAATTCTTTGAAGCACTCAACACCAGGGTCAGAACTCTGAAATTTTCTCATGAATGAAAGAGATGCCCGGTCTTTAAAAGGGTTATTTAGAACAAAATAAGTGAACAAACATGATAGAAACAGACTCAGATACAGAGAACAGACGGATGGTTGCCAGGGAAGACAGAGGTTGGAGGACGGGGCGCGAAAAGCAAAGGGATTCAGAAGTACAAATTGGTGGCTACAGAACAGTCACAGGGATATAAAGTACAGCACAGGGGATAGAGTCAACCATATTATAATAACTATGCATGGTGCCAAGTGAATACTGGGAATATTGGGGGGAGTCACTTTGTAAAGTGTATGATTGTCTAACCACTACTCTGTACAACCAAAACTAATACAAAATAATATTAAATGCAAACTATAATTGAAAAGGGAAATTAAAAAATGAAAGAGTTGCTTATAGTCTGAAATAAAAGTTGTATCTTCCCAAAGCGGTAACACATTACCTGGCATCGAAGCGGTCACCAGGAGCTTCACCTCGCACTGCTCCTTCTTCATGGTCTGCTTCAGATCCTTGAAGAAGAGGCCCTCTACGTAACCCACCACCTCCCACAGGAAAGTCAGCGTGGCTGAAATGGCATCCATGCCCCACTCGCAGGGGGTCCGCACAAAGTACATGATTAATCCCACCTGCAAGGCAGAACAGGGAGGGTTCACACAGCCACAGTGATCTTCAGCGCACGTTCTCTTTGCCTTGGCTTTTCATTTCTTGACTAAATATTCTTTGGCACCTTCATATTCTCAGTTCAAATGCTTCTCCAGCACTTTCAGTGGCCCTGAGCAACAGAGGGTATAACAGGAAAACTGGCCAGAATTGATTGCTGGACACTTTTATGTGTCACTAAAAAACGGCTACTTCTCAAGAGGAAAACAGAAGATCATTCGCCCAGGCTTCAACCCACTTGGTGGCCCAGGTACTGAGGTGACCCCAAAATAATCTCTATATGACGTTTGCCCAAACACTCGAGGCAGCATGGACCGTGTCCAAGGGTCTGAGCCTGGGAACACTCTGCTCGGCTAAGTCAATGCACTTAAAAGTCTTGGTGCCCTCTCGGTAACTTTGAAAAACCATGTGGTGTTTGTGCATTTTCAAACTGACACTTAAAATATTTCATTACTAGTTCATTTTTTGTTAATAGGAATAAAATCAACATTTTATACATGGAAATAAGAAGAGAACTGACTGCAGCTGGAATGTGTGTTTCATTAAATTCGATGAAATGCGCTTTAACAACCTTATTTAACGATGCACAACAAAAATCAGTATAAAAATAAAAGTCATCCCCTTTCGCAGTGGTCTTTAGCCATTGTTTCTTGAAACACTTGTTAATCCTCTAACACGTGCCAGTTACAATTGAAAGAATCAGTGTCGCTAATCTAACCTGAAGGCTGAATACCCTAAGGAGGGTCGAAGCTCAACCCCAATCAAAATCTATCAATGACAGGTGACGTGATAGTCACCAAGGGCCTTGGTCAATCATAAAGGAGGCTTCCTGAGAACTCACACAGTACACCAGATTATTTCTGTCTCACATGTCTGTCAGTGCAGCCCGGTGACATCTGTCATGGTCAGTGTGGGCCCTTCTGTGCACAGCAGGAGAACAACCATTGGGATGACTGGGCCTGCTCAAAAAGTGCTAGTACATATGTGTAAGTTGAGGATTTGGAGACTTTAAAAGTCTTCCCATACCCGCAGATATGCTCACACCCCAAGTTGAAGATCTCTCAGTGAAGCGAGGTGGTGGATGGAAATGTCACTAACAAAGTCTGGAAGAGGTGGGTTAGTGGCCCTGGCACCCCCACCACCCACATCTAAAACAGCTGTTGGAAAAGAGGCACAGTAGGGTAATGGCTTAACAATGGCTCTGCCCTTCCCAGTCTGGCCATTGTGAGTATAAGACCATTTCCTAAGTCCACCCAGAACACGCACGTGTTTGGGAATCAGGGGAAGATCAGGGTTTAGGCAGAAATGGAAAAAGAAGATTTGATATTCATGCAAAGGCTATGCAGCAAGGCTGTATGCAGCAAGATATACAGCAAGGCTAAAGTGTTGTCAGCCCTTTTCTCTATTTGCTTATGAATTACCCAGCAGGGAGGACTTACCCCTACTGGAGAGTACGGCAGAGGGACAGGAAAAGCCCTGAGGCTAAAAGATTAAGGAGAGCCTTGGTTCAAGGAAGCATTTCCCCTCTGCAGTGACTTGGGGAAAGGGCAGGTCACTGAGGGGGCTCTTGCCTCTGGTCCCTGACAGGAGTTCACCTCAGAGACTTTCCAAGCCAACCTGGATGCAACATAAGCTTGGCAGGTACATACTTCTGAGGGAAGGCCCTCATATTTGGCTCTGATAATCTTCCTTTGGCTTTGATGTGATGAAGACAGGACCAAGAAGTAGCAGAAGGCTCAGCTGGGGAGCTTTCTAGCTAGAATTGGCATAGGTTGGTGTCACTGTATAGGACGCTCTAGTGAGAGTCCTATGGGACTCACTACCAGAACTCAGGCCTCTGCAGCACCAGCAGGGCCTGAGGTGAGGTTCAGTCTCCCAACAGTCACCACTGGGAGTGGAGGGACCCCATGACACAGCAACCAGCCGGGCACCCGGCAACCAGTCAGATAAAGAGCACTGTCTCACGAAGAGAGGAGCCAGGTCAAATGCTGAATAAAGGATAGAATGGCGAACAAAGGTCTTGTCTCTTCCCGATTTCACATGGTGTTTAAAGATGAAAGCAATAGGGAAGGAAGGAAATTCCTAGAAACTATAATTTTAGCCAACAGAAACTGAACACTGTCCAAAGGCACTATTTATGTATTTTTATTATTCTGAACTTAAAACTGGATCGGACAAGATTTACATTATTTCCTTTGTCAACCAGCAGGTGGGTACTCAGGAGGAAAATCAAATCAGTCGTAGAGAAGAGAAAGGAACTACAAGAGGTTTTTCTGCACGTCAAAGTTGTAGTGTAAATTTATCACTCTGCTACAGATGCACAGACATAAGTCTTGTATTCTCCAATCTGCTGGGAGACCGACAATAGCAAGGGATCAGGAAGAATTTCTCTCAGCACGGAAATTTACTTGCCCACCTGTCTGCCTGGATTAAGGTGCAATTTCAAAGAATATACATCATGTCAACAGTCCCCAAACTGGGTATTCACTCAGGGTGCAAGGAGAATGCAAAGAAACTAGTAAATTCTGGAAGGTTCAGGAAGGAGTTGTCAGGAGGTCTTAAAACATAGAGAGCTACCGTACAAAAGTACACTCACAACTACTTTCCACCCAGAGCAACATTTTTGTGTGTGTTGAGTATGTGTGTGTGTGTGTGTTTAACAGTGAAATAAGAAAAGGGAAAAAATGACTAAAACACATATTTTCTCAAACCAAAAACAGGAACATAAGAAAGTTGTAAAATGCCAAAGGAAGATAGAGAGGAAACTGACATTTATGGTGTACCTATAACATATCCAGGATTGTACAGAAGACGTGTCCCCATACACACAATAGTGAATTTAGCTAATTACAACATTTAGCTCACTACCATTCACCTTTAGTCACATACGAGTGAGAATGAATTGCAAACAAAAATCTCTTAAGACTTTTTCTCATGTTGCTTTATCCTACCTGGACAGGAGCAGTTACAACCTACTGGGGGCTGAGACTTACCAAGTAGTTGAACAGGATGTGAGATGTCTGAGCAGGAAAGTCTCCAATGTTCAGGAGAAGTTTGCGCAGCATGTACATTAACTCATCCTGGAAGGGCAGAATTCTAGTCTCATTCAGCTGCTGCGCCGTAGGAAATCAAAGTAACTTCTTGAAAAGTAGGGGTGTGGACATTACCCACACCCCTTACTTTTCACCACATTTTGATGTCCATGTTCAACATTTTACATTGTCTATGTGACACTTGTTATGGACTATTTAAACCAACTTCGACACCTTCTCCTCAGAGCAAACACGTGAAATCACTGAGCAGTGGTCAGCCAACTTTTTTAAAACAATTCAAAATGTAGTCTGTGTCTACAGGTCACAGGCAAATCATGGAAAAGCTGTACATTGGGTCAACTCTGTTTGTTATGGCTGCCATAGGTGTGACAAGCATGTGAGGAGAACCTATGTTGAGAGGCCATCGCCAGGGGTGCTCGAACTTTTGGCGTCTCTGGGCCACACTGGAAGAAGAAGAGTTGTCTTGGGCCACACGTTAAATACACAAATACTAACGAAAACTGATGAGCACAAAGAGGTTTTAGGTAAATTTACAATTTTGTGTTGGGCCACATTCATAGCCGTCCTGAGCCGCAGGTTGGACACCCCTGCAACCAACCAGGTTTATTGAACTTCATAGTTCTGCTTCCTAGGTTTCAAGTGGGACAGATAAACAAAGTGAGAAAATAAGCGAAAGCGCAGCTAACCTTACCTTTCAGGAACGAAACTTAATCTTCTAGCAAACAGGACCGTAACACAGAAATGAACAAATGATATTTAATCATCAGTGAAGTTTACCATTGCTCAGAAGGCTACTTTTATCTGGCACAGTTTTCTTACAGGGTGGTTGGTTGAATTAGAATTTTTGATTAATGAAGCAATTCAACACATGCTCATAACCCTACTTGCATTCATCACAGACTACCAAGCAATCAGAATTCAATAAGTGTACCACTGCTAAGAACATTACACTGAGTTTAATCTTTGTTTAAAAAACTGAGAATCTGTAAGTATTTTAGGGTCATCGCTAGCAATGTACCACACACTATGGAGACATTAGCTAGTGGAGAAATGAGAAAGAAAACAGTAAAGTTTAATATTGCTTATCATTGTCATCAGAAGACATTGATGTTTCGTGCACAGCACTACAAAGTCCATTGCTTGCTTTTAACATTGTTCAAACACATAGCTACACTATTAAAAAAAAGAGAGGGAGAGAAAGAGGAATTTACTTGTCTATTGCTGATGGTCAATTTTTCCAGAAAGTGTCGAAGAACGGTTGATGGATCTTCAATCAGACAATTCCATAGGACTTGTTGGGCCACAGCGCTCACTTTAGAAGAGAAAAAAATGGTCTGTCTTAAATGAAAATAAATCTATTAGATAAAGTATTCAAACAATTTATTATGCTTTAATTAGTCTCTCTCTTTTTTGCCTTAAAATTCTGTGAACTGTTTTTCTATTGAAAGGTGAGTATTCTCATTGTTGTTGTTTTGAACATGTTAGCTTGTAAAGAAAACCTAACAAACAAGTATAGGACGGTCTTTAGGTTTTAGCATTGCTTGCATAAAAATACAATTGTGATATATAATGGAGTATCATTCAGTCTTAAAAAGAAAGAAATCCTGCCATTTGCAACACATGGATGGACTTTGAGGGCATTATGTTAAGTGAAATAAACCAGAGAAAGAAAAAGGCTGTATTATCTCACTTATATGTGAAATCTAAAACAACAACAAACAAAACCCAACAATACAAACAAAATCTGAACTCAATGAATAGATTTGTGATTTCCAGAGGTGGGGATGGTAGGTACGTGGGAAATGAATGAGGGTGGTGAGAAGTCACAAACTTCCAGTTATAAGCTAAGTCCTGGGGGTGCAATGTATGGTACGGTGACTACAGTTAACAATACTTCATTGTATATTTGAAACTGGCTAGAAGAGTAGACCTTACTATTCTTATAAGTAAAAAAATTATAACTGTGTGGTGATATATTTTAACTAAACTTATTGTGGTAATCATTTCGCACTATATACATATATCAAATCTTTGTGTTTTATACCTAAAACTAATATAGTGTTAAAGAATATATTTGTGGATCTTTGTTTTGAAAATCACTTTGATATTAGCAGTGGCGAGTGTTTATTTAATTAAAGTCATTTAATTATTTGAAGTATGAAAAAGTTTCTAAAGTAATTATTTGATTTTTAGAAAATACATTGTGTTAGGATTCGGAAGGATTAGAGGTAATCTTTCACTGTTCTCATGAATACTTTAAATAAATAACATCTTCTTTAGTCAAATAAAGTAGCTGAGCCAGTAATAATTAAGCTCCCATTTCTAACGATGGCTGTCTTAGAAATAAATAATTACCCCTAATGTGAAAGGAAGCACCACTTCTTTGGGGATAGTGGTCAGGCTGTGCCAGCTTGGAAGTGCCCAGGCTGAGAAAACAGGTGGGTCAAAGTGACTGGTGGGTAAGCACTGCATGACCCTCAGTCTAGTATATTTAGTTTAGTTTTCTAAACTAAGAATATAATTTAGTATATACTTATTATTCAATAGAGCCTATATTTTAAATAAGTGATACCATTTTTTGTTTCAGAAATTAACCATCCAATTAAAATTAAGAACTTTGTAAGTAATATGAACAGATATGTAAATATAAACTTTAGATGTCACATGTCTTTACACATAGTTAGAATATGTGTAGGTTTTTCAAAGGTTGAAATTGGTTGCAAAACTATCTTTATGATGCTTTTATTCTAATTGCTGAAGTAAGGCACCTTAATGATTAAAAATATAAAATACAGAAAAAAAGAGAAAAGTAAGACTAGTAAATCTACCAAGCATATAAACTATAAACATTTTGAAGGATGTCCTTTCACATATATAAAATATGTATTTATATGTGTTTTTAAATAATATCATATTAAAATATTCTTTGGTACTTAGTTGTTTTTTTTTTACTTAGTAATATACTGAATACTTTTTATGTCAGTATTCTTCTAGAATGTTATTTCTAACCTGTGCACAGAATGTTATCATATGGAACTAATCATGATTAACTAGACATTTAAACAAACTCTTTTATTAAAAAACTATATTTTATTGGTTATACTATTATAGTTGTCCCAATTTCCCCCCTCTACCCTCCTCCACCCAGCACCTCCACCTCCCTCAGGCAATCCCCATACAATTGTTCATGTCCATGGGTCATGCCTAGGTTCTTTTGGCTACTCCATCTCCTATCCTGTACTTTGCATCACCATGGCTATCTGATAACTACCTATTTGTACTTCTGAATCCCCTCCCCTCTTCACTCATTCCTCCACATCCCTCACACCAGGCAACCATCAAAATGCTCTCTGTATCCATGATCCAGTCTCCGTTCTTGTTTGCTTAGTTTGTTTTTAGATTCAATTGTTGATAGACATGTACTTATTGCCATTTTATAGTTCATAGTTGTTTTGATCTTCTTTTTATTAAATAAGTGCCTTTAACATTTCATAAAACACTGGTTTGCTGATGATGAACTCCTTTAGTTTTTTGTCTCGGAAGCTCTTTTTGTAAGATTATAATTATTTATTTTTAGAGAGAAGGGGAGGGAGGGAGAACAAGAGGGAGAAAAACATCAATGTGTGGTTGCCTCTCACGTGGCCCTCACTGAGGACCTGACCTGAAGACCAGGCATATGCCCTGGCTGGCAATTGAACTAGTGACCCTTTGGTTTGTAGCCTGTGCTCAATCCACTGAGTTATACCAGCCAGGGACAGGAAGCTCTTCATCTGCTTTTTGATTCTAAATGGTATGGTATCTTTGCTGGGTAGAGCAATCTTGGCTGTAGGTCCCTGCTTTTCATGACTTTGAATATTCTAGTCTGAGAAGTTTCTTTCAAGAAATCAGCTGATAGTCTTATGGAAATTTCCATGTAGGTAACTAACTGCTTTTTTATTGCTGCTTTTAAGATTCTCTCTTTATCTTTAACCTTTGGGATTTTAATTATGATGTGTCTTGAAGTAGACCTCTTTGCATCCATCTTGTTTGGGACTTTGTGCCTCCTGGACTTGCATGTCTATTTCCTTCACCAAATTAGGGAAGTTTTCTTTCATTTCTTTTTCAAATCAAATAGATTTCCAATTTCTTGCTCTTTTCTTCTCCTTCTGACACCCCTATGATGTGAATGTTGGGTCACTTGATGCTGTCCCAGAGGCTGATTATACTATCTTTGAATTTTTTAGATTCTTTTTTCTTCTTGTTGTTATGATTGGTTATTTTTTGTTTCCTTAAGTTCCAAGTCACTAATTTGATTCTCAGCTTCAACGACTCTACTGCTGTTTCCCTGTAAATTGTCCTTTGTTTTAATTAGTGTATCCTTCCTTTCTGACTGTATCTTACCAACCATGGGTATTTTCATTTAAAATAATCTTTGTAGTTCTTCTGAGATGAAATGTAAGAGCTCATTGTTTTAAACAACAAAGTTGTTTACAAATGTCATTGGCCATTAGATTGTATCTCTATCCTTTGCCCAGTTTTCTTTTGGGGTTTAAAAAATCATTATTGAGAAGGGCTTTTTAAATTAACATTAAAAGAACAGTAAACTGTTACAAATGTAAATCATCTCTGCCTCTAGTTTATCATTTCACATTGCAGTTATTTTCTTTAGGTACTACTTCTGGAGAGGTAATCAAGTGGGTAAGATGGCATTAGTGGTGCCAAGCTAATAACTGAAGATTTGTAATTTGGCCATAGCCGCTACTTGATTTCCATGTGGCCAGTAAGTGTCACACTGTTCTTCAGGCATGAACAATGCTCCTGGACCCAACCAGTTATCTGAGATGCAGGATTTTTGGTCATAAAGGTAGGGAGGAAGAGGTGAGGAAACCGATAGTGTTAGTTCAGTGTACCACAAATCTATAACATAATATGTGCATAAAACAAATCAACATGTGGCCAGTAGTTAACATCTTCAAAGATACCCTACTGTCCTATACCACAGAAACCACTTACGTATTTTAGTTTTACTAGTAAAACCATACCTGCTACTCCATCTTCCCGCACCTCACCATCCTCCATGAGATGAACGATGGGGAGCACTGCTGCACAGATGCATGCTGGGAACACTGCCTGGGGGGGCTGGGGCACATGGTGGTTCGGTGTGTGTTCAGTGGTATGCTCCTCATCTGAAGCAAGAGACACAATTCGGGTGCTTTTTTCAGTACTGAAATTCTAGTGCAAGAACTCTTCTCAGTTCAAGGACTACTTATTTAACGGTTTTGGGTATATAAATACCCATTTGTTAAAAAGACTATTCTTTACCTGTTGAATTTTCTTGATACCCCTTTTCAAACATGAAATCAATGGAAATGTAATGGTTTACTTCTGGTTGTTCAAATCTATTCAATTGATCTGCACATGTCAATCCTTGTTCATTGCAGGTTTGTAGTTAAGTTTTGAAATTGGAAAATATGAGTCTTCCAACATTGTTCTTCATTTCCAAGGTTATTTTGGCTGTTTAAGGATATGGAACAACTAGAACTCTCATGCTTTTTGGTAGGAAGGTAAAAACTACATGGCCACTTTGGAAATAGTTTGGTAGTTTTTTTCTCATAAAACTTGCACAGAGCTATTCATTGCAGCAATGGTGTCACCATAATAGCCAAAAAAAAAGTGTAAATGACCCAAATGTCGACTAACTGGTACACTGATACAATGTAGAATATCCATATAATGAAACATCAACTGGTAATGAAAAGGGATGAAGAATTTATACATGTGACAACCTTGAAAATATTATGTTCAGTCAAATCAAGTCACAAAATGCTACATAATGTATGATTCCTATATATGAAATATAGAGAGTTGGAAAATCCATAGAAATAGAAAAAATATTTCTTGCCAGGAGCTTGGGGAAGTGATGAATGAGAAATGACTGTTAATGAGTATAGGGTCTCTTTCTAGAATGATGAAAATATTCTAAAACTAGATAGTGGTGATGTTTGCACACTCTATGAGTACTAACAAACACTGCATTATATTCTCTAAAAGGGTGAATTGTGTGGCATGTGAATTACATCTCAATACAATGTTATAAACATATACACGTGCCTTGGATTTCATCTCGGTAAGTTGTGATTAATTAGCATTGGTCAGTTTTTAAGTTCCCCCGGGTTGTATAGCCAAAAGCTGAGAGCCATTGGTTCCCGTACAATTTTTTAATATGATAAAATTTGTATAATGATGAGACATAATTTCTGAACAGTTTTTTTATAACTTTATAGATCAGTGAAGAAATTGTATAATCATGAAGCAGTGAGTCCCAGATAGCTGCTCATCATTAGAGAAGCATATTTTTAAAATTCTTAGGACCCCAGGGCATCATGTTCCACACCCCCTTCGCCCCCTGCTGGAATCAGATTTCATTACAGCAGTAGCATGAGCTTTGGTCTTCCTATGGTTGTTTAATTATTCCAGAATAGCACCTTAAAGCACCCCACTGGATTTTAGCCACACACTGGGATACTCTGAGTGCACTGTAAAAATACTGATGGATAGGTCCCACCTTTAGAGATTCTGATTTGGTCCTGGGTGTGGATTAGGCATTTTTAAAAGCTCCCCAGTTGATTGTAATGTGTAGCAAGGGTTTAAAACTGGTAACTGGCTAGAACAGTGTCTACTTACCCTCAGCAATATAATTATTTGAAATGTAATTAAAATAGAGTCAATTTTATAAAAGACAATTGCTGGGTAAAATCAACAATAATTTTTTTAGGGTACCACATAATTCAATAATTTTTTAGAACTTAAAGTCATAAAACAAGTTGTTTAATGAAGGCAGTGTAGTGTAGTGAAGCAAGATAATGTTAAAGGACAAGTGTTTCAGAACTCACAGTCGCGAGGAATAAACATCACATTTGCAAGAGGACACACCTTCGGCACTCACAGCTGAACGCACCGACCAGACTGACCCTCGGCGGAAGGAATAATTCCTGTGGGAGGTGCTGGAGGTGCAGGAGGGACTGACGGACAATCGTCGGGATGCCAGGTTCGTGACTTCTTCTACTGGCAAAGAAAATGGGGAACATGAACTTTGGTTTTACAGCAAAATGGGTTATCATCACAACTATAATTGTATGTACATCACAAGTGTATTCTGCTCTTGGCCAGCCTAGAGCTTAAGTGATTTAGAATGTGTTTAGAAAAGAAAAAAAATTACAGAAAGACAAAATCCCTCCCAAAGATTCCACAAAAGCAGGGCGGAGAATCACTAATTTTAGAATGCTCCCTAAGTCATTTTCTGATACCAGCCAATAAGTGTATGCACTTCTGAAGGTTGAAGGGAGTTAACAGGCTAGCCCCATTTTTAATGATTAAAAAAATCACTTGCTTCTACTTTAATAAACACTTTGGATTCAGCTGTTCCCTGAATCACAATCACTGCTTGGTCCTTTCTCATTTTGGTTCATTCTGTGTGGCTAACATCCTCCTCTTTAAACAGGCCAACTGTAATCATTTAGAAAATGAAAACTCTCTTTCTTTGGATAGTGTCAGATGGTGAGAGAGAGACAGAGAAAGCGTGTCACCTCATCTCACAAAAAATTATCAATGTGTATCTCAAAGCAAGTCCTGTCCCTTTCCTGTGACTCAGCCCCCGAGAATCCCCTGTGTAGAGGGCACCTTCTTCTTCTGGCTCTGAGCTGGGTGTGCAGGTGGGCTCGTAGCAAGCCTCCTGGGTGATGGGGATGGCGGTGATGAGGCTGGCTTCTCGACCAAGACGTTTCTTCTCTTCCTCCTGTTGCAGGTTCTTTAAGATGTGCTCTGCCCTTTGATGGGAGCGAGACACAGCCCGGGCTGAAAAGGATTTCTGTGGAGACATGAAGGCAAGGTTATTTAATAGCAATTCTCTTATAAGCTCACAAGCAGAAAGAGTGCTCCATTGAATTCCACAGATGTGCTACTCTGAGCTCAGGGAATGTTCATGCACCATCATCTGCTTTCCTGGGAATTGACTTGTTTTTCCACCAAGGTCCCAGGTTGATACAACTAAACTACTCCTTTCTACCCAATCAGAATAATTCTTTGAGAGTGTTGGCAATTTCTGAAAAAAAATCCTCTTTTACTCTTAGGACTTGGGGTGATATCAATGATTCACTCTTTAAACATTACAATTAAATAGTTTTAATGCTCTCTTTCCAGTATTTTTGAATGGGTTTTAAATGAAGGCCATTCATTTCATAAGGTTAATAAAAGAGCAAGGCAGAACTAAGGAAAGGAGGAGGGATGAGATCTACCTTTCATATAAACCAATTACTTAAGTGATTTATTTCATTTTTTTAAATCTTAAGGATGTGCCACAGTGTAAATACATAATATTTGTAGATAAATACAGTGACACATGGTAAACACTTAACAATATTTGTAGACACAAAGTTACTGATGGAAATTATGAAGCGTTTTGTTGTCATAGGTTGAATGTAAAATTTGACTCTGTTTACCAGCAGGAAAGGCATAACAGACAAGAACAGAATAAAGGAGAAAACTTCACTCTGCATAATGGCCATTCTGTTTGTGTCTGCCTCATGACACTTACGCTGAGACCAGGTCCCAGAGCTGTGGGCAGCAGGGACGTGACCACTGGAGTTCTTGGTTACCAATAAGAGTGAATGTCCAGGTATAACAGTTACTCCACACTTTGTTGTTGCCAGTGCTCATACAGGGTGTCAGAGACAGATAAGAGGTATTGGCCACTGTCCTAAAGGGCTGCAGTCATAGAAGTCCCCTTTAAGCATGATCTTAACCTAAGATCAATGGTTTCCCACAATGAATAGCATAACAGCAATTTAGGGCATTTGATGGGCCAAATGGCAAAGTATTTTCAGTCAGAGGTTAAGATACTTTATTATGATAAGGTAAGCAAAGAGCTGTGGCATGAAGGACAAAGAACTGAATATAGAACCAGGGGATTTGGTATCAAATTCACTGTGAACTTGGAATAAAGAATGTGCTTGGCTCATGAGTCAGCCACTGGTCTAGGGGAAAACTCAAAGATCCTTCTGACAGTGGTTAGGATGATGAGATGATGACACATATCGGGGTGAGAAAAGGGGTGCCTTTCTGTTTGGCATGAAACCATCCGATGTAAAAGTACTGTATGCAGAAGAGTTAAAATAAAATATTTTTATGGGTAGAGTTCAAAATAACAGTTGCCAAGGAAACTACAAGGCCTAGAAAATATATGTGTGACATACAAAATGTTTAACCTGACTCCACGTATTCAACTAACTTTTTAAAATATCCTCCCCTGAGGATACATTTATGAATTTGAAAGAGAGAACAGGGGGAGAGAGAGAGATCAATATGAGAAAGAAACATTGACTGGTTGCCTCCTGTACTCGCTCTGACCAGAAACCAAACCCACAACATCAGTATGTGCCCTGATGGAGGATCAAACCTCATGAACAGGATGAGGCTCCAATGAACCAAGCCACACGGGCCAAGGCTTAACTAACTTTTTAAAGAAGTGAGAATAGAAACAGCAAAATGATGTGTTGTTTTTTTCCTTCTGCCATTTAAAATGGCATTTAAAACATAACACTAATTAGAATAAAGAGGGCACTTTTCTGTTCTATAGAATAAGGGTACAATGGTAACCTTCCTGGGGATATTTTATGAGATGTACCAAATATCTTTAATATTTATATACCAATTGCCCTAAATCCTATGATTTTCTAATTATGAGCTTGTGCAAAGAGATTTTTTCTATTTTTACTTTATTTTGAAATTTTTCTACATTACTAATACAGAAAAATGCTACTCAACAGGTAAAAAAGTCTGATTTTGAAGATTCAAAAGGCACAGACACTTGGTTCTTGTTTTTAAATAGACAATGTTCTGAACTTAACTGTTCATAAATTGTATTACATAGGGCAGTGATCTATTAGAGTACTCTAAGGTCTGAAGTCTCACTAGTGTTATTGACGAGGATGACACAGGTGATTGACAAGACAAGGAACAGACTTAGGTTGAAATAAGAAAACTAGAGACGCCAACTTTTTTTTTTCTTATTCACCTAGGATCAGTATCATTAAATTTGGGGTAGCTTATGCATTATAGGTCGAAAATGTTTGTTTAATAATAAAAGAGGCAAAAGTATTACCTATGGCCAAGAAATCAATGCCTAATAGTTTTATAAGGTGACTGCTGCTTTGATTATAAAACAGTACCATGTTGGCTTGGAGACCTGAGAATGCTCGTCCAGATGTTGCTTCCTTCTCCTCTAGTCATAAGAACAAAAGACCTTCTGGGGCTGTATTTTTGTGTCATTATTATATTCTTATGACAAAAAATGAATCAATGATCTAACACATTCATTGTTCTCCTCTCTTACAGGCAGACCATGAAGCCTGGAGGAGAGAAAGTGCCTGTTACTCACAGACTGGTCTTCGTTGATGGGGTCTTGGACACTCCCGCTGCACTGAGGGACCCAGGGCGGGTCGAACATTGGGACAGACGGCATTCCAAGCACTGGCGAGGGCAAGGTGAAGTTTATACTGGGAGGCGGGATCTGTTAGTTGATATCAGAAGAATGATGTGAGTAAGATGGAGTCTGAAGTATAATTTTGACAATCTTATAGAACACAGGATGTTATAGATCAGAGGATGGACCTCTCTGGGCCTCAGTTGACTCGTTAACAAAATGAAGGGTTTGAACTAAATGATCCCAATTTTTGTTAATCATCCCATCCAGAAAACATCTCTTTGTGTATATAGAGCAAAGTGTCTGGATGATTACATACCAAATTTTTAAGTGCTTGCCTCTGGGCACAGTAGTGGACCTAGAGGTTTATAGAGACTTGACTTTCTTACTCTATGTTCTTCCATAGTTCAATTTTTGTAACAATAAGGTCATTCGTGTATGAGTTAAGTTCCTTATAAGGGGAGGACTCAAAAACCAAAATTTGTTTATACAAAATTGTATATTTATTCTTACATGTTTAAACTTCAGTCACCTTCAAAGTACCCTCTATTTGATGCAATCTACCTATCAAGATTTTTTTCCACTGCTCAAAACAGTTTGTGAACTTGTTGATTCTGATGCCTTTTAGCTCATTTGCCATTTTTAGTTTCATGTCTTCTACATTGGCAAAATGTTTCCCTTTGAGGACTTTTTTCATTCGGAGAAACAACAAAAAATGGTCACATGGAGTGAGATCAGGTGAATAGGGAGGGTGGGGCATGGGGGTTACGCCAATTTTGGTCAAAAACCACTGAACACTCAGCGCAGTCTGGGCAGGTGTGCTTGCTAATCACCCATCAGGAATTGGGCAATTGCCTTAAAAGAGTCTTCAAAAAAAATTTCACTGAAGCTGAACGCAGCTTCTCACGCCGCCACCAGACTACAGATGGGTTCCTAGAACACCCACATAGTGGAGGAAGCGTGTACTACCACCCTCCAGAAGCTAATTCCATTTTGGCGGGTCCCCCCGTGTATATTATCAGAGAAACAAACAAACTAAAGAAGCCTCTCTTGGGCCATATACTGCGGACTTGAGGTTCAATAAGTTTCAACAAGCCTTGGGTTGGTTTTGCTAATCTCACTCCCATGTGGGAAGGATCCCTCACCTTAAAAATCTGCTGTGCTCCCTCCTCCATCCGGGGCCAGACCTGATAGCGAAACCTCCAGAGTGTGTGAAACTTGAGGACGGCGTTCAGCCTCTGCACCGTCTCGGGGTGGTGGAACTCAGACATGAGCATGTCAGACACAGCCTCGGGGACTTTCACGGCACACAGCAGGAACATGGCAGCTAGAGACAGTCAACAATTCATCAGCTACACATCTTTTCATTTTGCCCAGTTCCTGGGCATGGAGAGAAGGAGGAATCGCTATTTCCTTCAACTGACTCCTGAGCTCATCAAACCAGGCCACCAGCATTGTTTCGGCCACTGGAAACCAAACATCCCCATCCTCTGTGCCACCCACAGTCTTCCAATCTCAGGGGCAAGGGCAGCGACAGCATGACACTTCAATAGAATAACTCATTCTATGCAATGTTTCCTTTGGCTCACTGTGAAAAGCGAATGCCAGAGAAAGCAAACAAACAAAGGAAATTGCATTTTGAAATATCCTTCTCAGGAAATGGCTAGAGTCATCTCATCATAACCCTGGGACAATACATAAAAATGTGAGTTAAAAACTGTCTCAGTTACACCAGTTGTGTTAAAAATAAAATCCAATTTATAGACTCTATTACCTTCCTAGAGATAGAAGAGACTGAGAAGCTGAAAGAAATTTCATAAATCATAGTACTATTACTATTTTTTAATTTCCAGAAAATACAAATGTCAATGAGAAAAAGGTTAGTTGTCCTAAGTCATAAAGCTAATGAGCAATGAGATATATAAATATACTCTGTAGCATAGATGAAGAAACCAGTGGCAATTATAAAAACACAATTTAAAATCTCCCTCGTCTTTTCCCCACAGTCTCAAAACATCATCTAAATTATCTCCGCTTTTGTGTTGTGAGCTTGCAGAATTTATTCGAGCACTTCTTTTTCTCGACTGAGTCAGAAATCAGTCAGAGTCGGACTGGGTCAGACTTAAAAACTGGACTGAGTCCAACTCCATCTGGACTGGGTCCAGTGTGAGGGCTCAGGTGACTCAAATTTTGTTCCAAGGCTGAAAAAGTAGCTAACCACACCAAAGATGATCCTGAAGAACAGTGGTCACAGTGGAGACCGTTAGTCATCCTAGGCAAGCTCATCCATTTATGAGGGATCCAAGAGGAAGAGTCGTCTCAAGGAGGAAATAGATGTTCCTCCTCCCCAGTTATTGGTGACTGGGCTGAGACACACAGGGGCACCCACTCGCTCTGGAGCCCGGACGGTATCCTGAGAAGGTGGGCAGAAGCCGGCAAAAGACGGGGATGTTGATCAGAGTCAGCGCTCCCAGAGCTCTGTCTGTGGTGCTGGCTGAGAGCGGAAGGCAAAATTTCACATTGCCCCTTCCTTTACAGATCCAGATTGGCAGGGAAAAACATTGACTACCCATCCTTTCTCTCCCAGAACAGCCTGCCTCCTTGCTTTTTGTCTGTCTGCGGCCTGAGAATTTGGCTAGCCGACCACCAGGTTGGGGGTCCCCAAATGCGGCCAGACAGAAAGGAGTTCTGCCCCACCAGAAGCTCAGTTTCTACTGTGATCGGCTTTCAGGGGAACTGTGCCCTCTGTCTTCTTTTGGTTGCCTTTGGGCAGATATGGCTCTCGAGAGACTAGTGTCTTTTACACACTCTTTGAGCCCCTTCTTGAGTCCATGGGGCAGTTCGATACTGCCAGAAGTATTTTCTCTTTGTCCTGAAGCCCGGCTGAAGCCTGACAAGATACACATCTGAAAGGATTTAAACACATTTTTGAAAGTGACTCTACGTTCAGACGTTGGCCAACTTGGAAGCTGATATGCAGAGCCTGATAAAATAATTTTTAGGCCTTGTTCCCTAAGCTAAAATGAAACTATATACTGGGGGTGGGCGGAAACATTCTGAAGCCACAGTGGAAGGCTTCGCTGAAACACCCCAAAGAAACACAGCTCTAAAAATAGAATATAGGAATCTTTTGGTCCCCATCTTAGTTGGAGATCTTCCTGTTATAAAAAACCAAACTAGGCCCTGGCTGGTGTAGCTCAGTGGATTGAGCGTGGGCCTGCAAACCACACGATCACAGTTCAATTCCCAGTCAGGGCACATGCCTGGATTGCAGGCCAGTTCCCGGTTCCTGGCGGAGGACACATGAGAGGCAACCATACATTGATATTTCTCTCCCTCTCTCCTTCCCTTCCCCTCTAAGATAAATAAAGAAAATCTTTTAAAAAACCCCGAAGATAATGTATTTGGATGGATGAGTCACAGTCTTGATATTCAAACTGCAACCCAATTTTTTGAGGAATTAAGAACAAGTGTACTTGTCTTAAAAACAGAGTCTTTACAGGAACGGAAGTGTGGATCTAGACACAATGCAAAGCCCACCTATCTTTTTTACCAATCCCCAAACCTCCAGCATTCAGCTAAACAGGCTTGCAGATACTGTTAAAAACCTGGATTTGGGAAACTAAAGTCCTTCTTGAAGAAATTTGCATCCTTTCTCTGTGCTTTTGAGATAGAAATGTTCTACTTGGTTTTCTCTTGGAATCCAGAGCCATTCTTTGAATACAAATTCTGGGAGTACATTCTTAACAGCAAGAAGGAAGCTATTAAAATATGTGAATGAAAAATCTTCAAAGTCTTTTCCACAAATATTAGTAAAAGCTTTAGCCACCTGAGCAGGTAAATTTAACTTATTGTATCTACTAGAAACACAATTTGGATCCAAATGTTCTCTTAAAAACTAGTGGTTTTTCCATTATGATACCCATCTCATGGATAAAATTTTAAAATGAAAATAGTAAGATCTCTGTGTCTTTCTGTATGTTATATATGTCTACACATAAATGTTATAGATGTACGGTATTTTTCTTCCTTCAAATGGTATTGCCAAAATTAATTTGTAAAGATCTCAATTTAATTCGCTTAAAAACAAGCATTCACATAAACCAAGTACAACTTGGAAACATAGAAACTAACCCAAATGTCTTTCTAGTTCATGTGGTCTAGGCGACTCTTTGGTAAATAAAACTTAGTTTCGAGACAGCATAGGGTCTTGGACCCAGGAATGAAAAATGAAGTTGCCAGGAAGCCAAATTGAGACCAGGAACTAGGAATAGACTGATGGCAAAAATGTTACCACCCCTCCACGTCTTACTAAAAAAGGCAGAAGGAGGTGATTTTATCTTCCTTCTAACTTTCCACTTGAACTACTGACCCTCATGTGCAGTTGATCAGGGCTTGACCCCTCTACAACTTGACTTTAGGGCGGTGGCAATAAGCGGTGCACCATCTTGCCCTCAGGCCACAGCAGGAACAGAATTACCAGGCAACACAGCTAGAAAAGGAAGTCACCCAGCTCTCAGGTAGTCAGTTCTGCAAGCCTGCCTCTCTCCAAATCCCACCTTCCTTTTGCTTTTTCAACACTTGATTTTTCTCTGTTAATGCACCTTGACTCTAGCAACTATTGCTGAATCTACTGCTGAGGCCATAGCTGCATGACAAAAATCCCTGAAGTTTCTTGCTAGGGCGGTTTTAGAATCATTTTAAGTTAGGTAATAGAATTGCTTAAGATTACTTATTGTCTAAAAAAGAAGGAGTCTGTGCCATTGCACATGCCTCATGCCTGGATCGGCACCTCTGTACTGTAGCAAATCCAAGAAACTAACAAACAAGTGAATTAGCTATTCTCCTTTCAGGTTCATTCTTTGATTTATTTGATACCAGCTGGTTTGGCTCATGGGGGCCCCAGCTAAGGCAGATACTTCAGTCTCTCAGTATTATCCTCCTCACAGTTATCACTGCAGTCTCCCCGGGGTGCTGTGTTCTCTCAGAGGTCTTATATGCATGCTCACAGACATCAGCAGTACATGAAATGGGCTCGCTGTGCTCAGAGAAACAGCAACGAGATGAACAATGAGATGAACAGCAAGAACAATGCTTCCACCGATCTGACAACATAACCCGTGAGTTTCACAATGAGGCAAGAGCAACTTAACTCTAACGGTGACTGAGAGTGGTGCTAATACCAAATTTTTGATCAGTCCCTCATGTATGAGAAGATGATGAAGAGGAAGAAAGAGTTAAATTAGTTAAACAAGGAGGCCATCAGACTGATGTGGCTCCAGCGTCGTGGTGGTCTATGAAAGCGAACCCAAATCTATGCCTGGAAACGCATCAAGGTTATAAATTGGTTCTCTAAGTACAGCCAGTCACAAACAAGCAAGTAGGCTTTGAGCTGTAGTCGATCGCAGTTGTCTTCCTTGGTTGCTGTCCTTTCTCTGTGCAAGTCTCTCCCTGGGGGAGAGATGCTCCAGGTCCAGTTGGAGAGCTTCCCAACACTTCGGGTTTGCACTGCCCAAGTTAAATTGGTTTTTACTCAAATAAAGCCAAAACTTTAAAAAAAACAACAAGGTTTCCTAGATACAAATGAAAAGTGCAAAGTGTAATTGGTATTGTCCTTTATGTGTAAAGAAGGAAACATGTAATATATAAATACATGCTTCCATACATATGTGTGTCTAGTGTACCCGACAAGGTGCCCGAGAAACTTCAAAAGTTTCACCTCTGGAGAAAGGGACTGAGAGTCTTGGGGAAAAGAGTGATACTGTTAGCTTCACACACTTTTGTATTATTTTCACCATATTTTGCAATTAAAATGAGTACATAAAACTAAAGAAATGTGTTCAAAAGCAGGGAAAATGGTGAAGAATCCACACTTTGCATCAACCATTTACTAAGTATGTATCTTCGGATAAGTCACTTAAATTTCAACAAATCTGTCTCGACGCTGAAATTTGGATATGGAACATGGCCTGCATAAGATTTAAGAAAGTGAATGAGTGTGGTTCATGGGAAATCAAACAAAAAGAATGTTATCTTTTGTGAAATAAAGTGAAAATGCAGGTTCAGGGGAAAACCATTCTCTACGACTTGGAAACCCACTGGGACAGCCCTGCGCTTCTGTGCAAATTGCACGGTGGGATGAAGCTTGCACACGGGAGTCAGGCCTGCCTCCCTCTAGTGCACAGCTCCACCCAGAGTTCTAGCAATTGCTGTCCATCTGACCTAGGAGCGAAAGTGGGAGGAATACATCTCTCTCCTGTTTACACACCGTGACGCATGGCAGCAGGACCAAGGTCGAAGGTGGTCTTTCCTTACCCGCTGCCCCAGCCATGTGCTCATCCATGCTGAGCAGGAGCTCCCAGGCAGCTGGCTGGATGTCTCCGTACATCTCCTCCGTCAGAATTGGCGCGGCCTTGATTAGCAGAGATAAGGGAGCGGGCGACAGGCTCATCACCTGGGGGGAGATGGAAATCTCGGCTTCAAATTTTTGCAGACACTGATTGTCCTACTTCCCTTGAAACATAAGTGCCACTTCCCTTTTGGCCTCCCTCAAATGACCTTAAAATACTTTCTTATAAGGGAGCATGTTTATTGGCACAGTGTATAATAAGCTTTGTATCTTATGAGTTGGTGCATAATCAGAAAAAATCATGCTAATGTTATGATGCTTTCACCATGAAAACTGCTTTTGCAAACACCTAAGCAATAAGCTGTAGAGTAAATTCAGGTCTACGGGAAAAAAAGTCTCCAGTAACATATCTGTGCTAAAAGTCCCTATGGGCTTTCCGAGCATCCCGTTTTCCTTATTAGGGTTGCTTTCCACTGAAAACTGTAAGTAGCCTCTAATTTTCAAAGGAACTCTATTAAGAAAGATACTTTTCTAACCCAGTGTGAATTTGGATGGCGTTTTCCTATGAAATCCTATTATACCATGTGGTTATTGCCCCAGATTAGCCCACAAAATTTATCTAGCAAGTCTAGGTCTTTAACTATCCTTTTAAATACTTCCCAGAAAAATCATAAAAGTTTTTTCCCCCTGGGGATATGTATTATGATTTAGAGCTCAGGTTGTAATAACAATATATCAAAGTGTCAATCATGAATAAGTGGGTAAGTGCACTGCTCTATTTAATCCATGCCATAATCCTTTGAGATGGGTCTACTGTTATAATCCCCATTTTTGCAGGAATTGTATCTAAAATGAGAGAAATTATGTAACTTGCGCAAGGACCAGGGCCAGAGCAGCAGATGTGAGCCCAGACTGTGTCATTTCAAGACCTGTGAGCACCACAGCCACGCACTGGTGGGAGGTTAGCACCCCTGGTGTGGAGGGAGAGGGAAAAGGCACAGGGACAGCCAAGCTCCCCAAACCTCGTCTTAGTGGAAGCTGGCTGTTGAGCAAGGATATTTTCCTTGCACACTTGGTGGCACCCTTGCTCACCAGTTACGGGGACCATCATACTGGCACTATGCCAGCTGGCACTGTAACTCCCAGACTCTAGCCAACAGACTCCTGATACGGCTCCATGACTGTCTCTGCTCCGGTGTCCATACCTGCAGTCTGATGTACTTCAGCATTCCAGAGTCCTTCTTCCCTTCCAGGTTGGCATCTGACACTCTCTTCTTCAGAGAAGGTGTTCTCAGGCACGACTTATCTGAGCACTGAAAAACACAGGAGATATGTCCTGAGGGGTGTTGAGCTCCCTCCAAAGCCAACAGTGCTGTTTCCAAACCCTGATTCTCCAAACCACTGTCTTCGTGGGATAAGAAAGATGGCCTCCGGCCTTTCTGTGGCTCTGCACTCTTTGAAAATTAAAAGCAGTGAATTGTGTAATAAAAAGAAAACTTTAGAGATATTTAGCAACAAATTCTTCTTTATCACTGAGGGAACTGGGAACCAGAGAGGTGAGTTAACTCGACCGAGCTGTAAAACTGGTTATTAGCAGAATAAGAAAAGGAACAAGGACCTCTTGACTTCCATTTTAGGGCTGATTTTATTTCACTAAGCTGTTTCTTTTAAAAGATTAATTCAGTTAAAATCCACTCCACCTAATAGTCACTCCACCTAATAGTTACTCTACCTAATAGTCACTCCACCTAATAGTCCCTCCACAGTGTTGGATGTTAGGAGTCAACCATTTGGTCACACAAGAATGAAACTATTCTACGAAGGAGAGTTAGGAAGGAAAGATAAAGGTCTCATTGGGGAAGGGTGAGTTCATAACATCTATCACCTGGACCTGAGTTGCACATGTAAATTGGCTTCTGTGAAAAAGCGCACTTGTTCATTGGAGGCAGCAGTTCTTCCAAACTGGTCCTCGGCCAGAGTCCAGGAATGGGCCAACTCATCCGTTGGAAGCACGAAGGAGACTGTCTTCTCCTGACTCCCCAAATGCCAAGGAATGGCGTGGACAGAGCAGCTGGGAGAATGCTCGGTCCTCATGGTGTCGGGCCCTGTTTATGTGTCGTGAGTCCAGGTTCCCCCTATTTCTATGCTGCAGGCAGGCTGTGCAAAGAGGGATCCATTCCTCCGCATGGAATAAATGCTCGTTTGTCCAGGACCATGTCAGTGAAACACTTTCTCCCTTGATGCCAAAGGGAAAAAATCCCTGAAACCCTTAAGAACTTTGAACAGTGCTTCACAGTGTTATAGATGCAGATATTTTGAAGGAAAGGGCAAATCTGAAAGTACATGCATGTTCCAAGAAAGTCTTTTAAAACTCTGACAAAAAGACCCAAGACAACACATCTATTATGAAACTGGTATAGAATGAACTTTTTAAGTGAATCCACTTGGAAATGAATCAAAGATGTTGCTGTGTTTTCTGAAAGTAAAATCTTGGAAGCACATACTTGGGGACAACACATATGGAGAGAGAAAACCTGCATTTTTTTCTATGAATAAAAAACAGTATACAGCACCAACATCATGCCTATTTTTTTATAATTTGAAAACTGCTCCAAAATTATACATGACCATCATTTTCCATATAAACATAGAGGTATCACTGACTTCCTTTTTAAGAAGTCAAGTTATTTTAGAAGTGGCATCTCTCTTTTATTCCATTTATAAAATAATACATGCAAATGGCAGACTATCTAGAAAACCTGGAAAAACTATGAAGAAAACAAAACCAAAAATGCCTAAAATCCCCACCCCAGTGATGACCACCACCTGTTTCCTTTCATCATCTCCCCTCATGCATCTTAACACCACTATGAGGACGTTCTGTGTGTGGTGCCTACGCTGAAACAATTCAATTCACTGTGGTCTTATAATCAATATTCCCCAGATAATTACAATTATTTTAAAATGTGTTTTTTTTGAATTTTGTAAATATTTCATCTTTTTCACCTTTGGCTGGATATTTTGTCTTTCTTAGGGTTATTTATGCAGAAAAATATTCTTTGATTAAATCATAGGAATTTTAACTAGAGAGACAAGCTAGTCACTCCTCCTGACTGACCTGCTCATGCTGGACAGACGGACATGATGGGTGCCTGTGTGACGGACACTCGGGTGTGCCATGTGAAGGTCCTAAAGTCCCTCCGCTGCTGTGACCCCTAGCTCAGACTAACAAGGCCATTGTCAGTTGCTTTTGCTTTGGTAACTTGGTGTAAAACTTGGTGAGAAAAGAACTAGGAACTGGAGGGAGTAGGAGGCTCATTCTGAAGGTATCTACTGGTTATTGGTGATTCTTGGAAGCATTAGAAATTTTAGTGAACTGCAAGGTACACATGGGGGTTGGAATTATAGACCAAGCGGGGAAATAGAAAGAAACCCGAGACCAGTAACCCCAAACTAAAGGCCAGACTAACAGAGGATACCATTTATCATTGAGTTGGTCTACTCGAGGAAGCACAGCGCCAAGAGTTGTCAGGGATATTGGGGGGATGCTTGCTGGGGGTGGTATAGAGACTGAACTGCTGTCAGTCTCTTCTCTACACATGTCACAGACATACACATCATACCTGACTCCCTGTCTTCTCTCCTCGTCCTGACCACCCTGGATCAAATTCACTATGCAACACCAATCCTTCCAGTGGTCAGGGATTTATCACTTGATATGTCTGGATCAAAAAGAAAGGAACTGGACCCACCAAATGCCCATCCTAGGAGATTAAGGGACACTGAGTCTGATTCACTTTGCGATGGTGGCTGGGGTGAGAAGAAATGATTGGGATTTTCAGTTGAAGTACATGATGGAAAAGGCAGCAGGAGCCGGTTAGGGGACGGAGATGAGTGGGCAGGTGGAAAAGATGTGGAAAGCAGCAGAGATGAGAGGCCACATCTGTCCTGAGATGCACAGCAGCTATTCCTCACTCCTTGTGGCTTGGCTGTGCTTCCCATCTCTCCCTGGTTCTGAGAGATTCTGACAGACCCTTTGAAGAAACTTTCTGATCACTTGACTACATTTCAGTGGGGTTCTGTTCCTTACAACACAAAATTATTAACTAGGGAGGCATGAAAATTATTTTAAGTAAAAAATTTTATTTACCTATTCAGTAATTCAAGTAACTCATTTATTGAGTTAAGCGTATGCCGGGAACTGAGCTGAATTCAGGAGACGTGCTGAGGGGCGGAGCACCCATCATTCTCGCCCTCAGGGTGAGTGCATCTACTAGGGGAGACCGAAGTCTCCCCTCCTTACCCCTCACCTCTTCAGGCTGAAAGTAACAAAATAATGTTTATCTACTCTTTTTCCATCAGCAAGCTCAAACTGAACACTTACCATATTTTTCCATGTATAATGCACACGTTTTTGCCCAACCTTTTGAGGGAAAAATAAGCATGGACATTATATATGGGTGGTACTAATTCTGTATCTACATAAATGGGTTTTTTGGTTTTTTTTTTAATTTAATTTTATTTTTATTTAATTCTTGTTCAAGTACAGTTTTCTGTCTTATATTCCCAGCCCTGCCCGCCCCCCGCCCAGTGCTCCCCACCTCCCTCCCATTAATGTTTTTAATTCTTTTATGTATGCTTATGTGTTAAAAGTGTAACTCTGGAAAGCAATGAATGATATCTGTGTGCAAAATAATACCCTAGAATATGACAATCAGTGTTATTTCTAAATATATCTAAATAAAAAACTGAATTATAAATTAATACAAAAGATTTTTTTCCCAGAAAGTTTGGACCAAAAAACACGGGTGCGCTCTATGCACAGTAAACTAAGGTAATCTACTTAGAAAATAGCACTAGAGAAGGTACAGATACGCAATAAAAAATCAAAGGATTCTTTGGTGAACTTAATAGCTGTACAGTGGCAGTGTGCAGCAAGCCCTCGAGTTTGGACGTGAACCAGCATGGACTAGCAGCATGGTCGGAGAGTCTGCGAGCACTAAAATGCTGATGAGCAGACCGATGAGAGTGAGGTGGGCTAACAAAATGTACAGCTACCACCTACATATTCCACCATAAAACCAATTGACAAGGAGAGAGGAACAAACCACCAATTGCTCATAAAGCCTGATTTTATTCAGAACCTCTACTTTCATTCTGGATATCTTGCACACTGTCTTCATGTGGGCTCTGGGAGTGTGGGCATCGTTCATTTCTGTGACAGATTCAAAACAGGCCAATGGAAACACCATGAGAGGGAGGGAAACTGAGCTGGAACAGGAGGCTGGCATTTTGGAAATAAAATGGGTATAGAAGACTCACTACATTTTTCAGTTCTGCACTGGTATGGCTAACTTGGATGAGTTAACAACAGAGGACAATCACTTCTGCTTTACTTTCTCTTTTCCTCCCAGAAATGTAAGCAATGCAGAATATTGGTGCTTTCCTGCTGCTTCAGCCCAGCGTCCTGGTTGGCCCACAGGAGGAGGATACACACGAAACATCCAGAGCTATACAGCCCACTCGTTAGATATCACACAGGACACAAAATGTACAAGGCTGCCTCAGTTCTCAAGAAGTTTATAATTAAGGCACAGGAGAAATAGGGATATCAATAGGTCCATTCTGCAGATGGAGTGATTTTAAAACCTCTTAGAGCGTGCCACTAACCCACAGGGTAAAGAACAAAATGACTTCCCAAGGTTCGGGCGGCCCTGCGAGGCCTGGTTTCTATCCGTCTGTGCAGCCTTCTCATGCGCCGCAGCCCTCTGTGTTCCCGCCAAGGTTCTTCCTACTCATTTCTTCTCTGTGGTTGGAAAATTCTGTATCCAATTAACATCATTGCATCCGCTGTCAAAGCTCATCTGTCACTTTATTGGAGAGGCCGTCTTAGTTCCTCTGACAAGTTCAAAGCCTTGTTCATAAGCTTTCTCAGCATACCATGTCTCTCCTCCATTATGCTTTTTGCTGTTGCAGGTTTACATCAGGTTAGAACACTTAAGGCCCATCTCTCTAACTGAGTTAGACTGTGTGCATCCCATGAGGACAAGGACTGTATCTCTTGTGCTCATTATTACACCATAGTATGAACTTGGCATGGTCCACTTCTTAGAAAATTTGTTTAACCGAGAGATGGATGGGTGGATTAATGAATGACTGGCTGAGTGAAAAATCAAAAAAGCACAAGTAAATGGTTGTGTCATTTAAAGGAAGAGGGAGGGAGGAAAATAACATTACTCATCCACCTGCAGTGTGTCTTGTGGTTAACACTGGGGAGATCAGAAAAGGTTTCAAGGAGGAAGCAGCGTTTGAGTTGGACCTTGAAGGGGGTTTGGATGAACTCACGGGTGAAGGTATCTTTGGAGCAGACAATGGCAGAAAGAAGTCTCAGAGTGTGTGTGGTGAACGGTGAACATTAATTGTAGACTGGTAGATTTTTGCAACTGCCAACACATACTGTTTTCTACTAAATCTAAGGGAGTTTTTACATGAAGGAGCAGTTTTCTAAATGAAAATTGGTTTTCTTTGAATGTAGTCTTATTTATGTTTGAGATATAGATGTGTGTGTATACACACATACATATACACTGCATACACACAAACATACTTATGTATATATTTTTCATTTTGTGTCACCAATTAGCAGTTTATACAGTTTATTTGTTACCCACAGTGACTATTCCCCACCTCCTTTCTCTTAAGAACTTGTTTAGTTTGAACACCATGAGAGGCAACAGAACCTGGTTAAAAAAGTCCTGACGTTGATATTCCACATTTCTAAATTGAAGCCTAGATGAGTTATAGGTGTGAAGTGTGGACACTCCATCTTTCTGAGCCTCAACTTTTTTCATCTATGAAACTGGGAGAACAATGTTTCTTGCACAAGGTTCGCAAGAACCCACAAGCACTTTGTTAATTATATAGGCCTGCCTAATCACCTCACACAGATGCTTCAAAAAGCTACTAAAAAATCATATCCCAGAAGGTGAATTAGCTTAAATAAGATGCATGAGATACTTGTATTTTTCCTTAAAATCTCTTGTATTATCCAGAATTTCTTCAAAGAACCTCTGTTACTTTCATAATAAAAGGTTGTAGTTAAAAGAAACCCCTTTGCAAGTGCTAAAACATTAAAAACTGCTACACAACTCAGCCGTGAAACATTCTTTCTAACTCAGGTTCTCTAGTTGTTTGACTTGTATGGTATTGTCATCCCCCCAACCCACCAAACCTGACTTGCAAAAGACCCTCAGCTTCTACTTTTTATTTTTTCTGTCTCCCAGAATGTCTGGCTGAATACTGTGCCAATAGCAGGTGCACGGTGAATGCTCACTGAAATGAATAGATACTCTATAAAAATCTGTTTGCAAAACAACTTGGGAGAAGCAGCTGCAGGGGCAGCCCGCAGCGTCAGTCGGCTGGCTTGGCCAGTGGGCCTGCTCAGGGGCAGGTGGGGACCCAGGCCTCCCCTGGCAGGAGCGGGGCAGCTGTTCTCAGCTGTCAGAAAAGTGCTGTTGACTGCTTAGAAGACACAACAGGAGTTTCCTGAAGGAGCTTCTAGGTCTGATCTGACCTAGATTTCTCTGTTATTTATTTATCTGTGAATACTTGGGCCATTTATTACTTCTTTCTTAATGCATAATTGTATCAGTTCCCTATTGGTGCTGTAACAAATGACTGCAACCTTCATGTCTTAAAACAACACAAGTCGACTGTCTTACAGTTCTGAAGGTCGGAAGTCTACACTGGATTGGCAGGGCTGTGTTCCTTCTGGAGGCTTTTGGGAATCATCCATTTCTTTACCGTTTGCATCTTCTAAGAGGCTGCCAGCAATTCTTGGCTCATGGCCATGCCTACTGTGACCTCTGAGTCTGCTGTTGCATCTCATTCTCTGCCTCTCCTGTCTCCTTTTATCACTTATAAGAACCTTTATGATTTACATTGGGTCTGCCTGGATAATTCAGGATACTCTTCCCATTTTGAAATTCTTAATTCACATCGTCAAAATTCCTTCTATCACATGAAGTAACATAGTCACAGATTCCAAAAATTAAGATGCAAACCTCTTGGGGGTATTCGTCTGCCTACCACAATAACCTCCTCATTGCCACCACCCCATGAGTTCAGATTCATTCATGGAAATAAGACAAAACCTGGGAAAAGATTCCATTTTTGTTCACAGACATGAAGACAAAGCATCTGTTTTTCTTGCACTCATCTCCTCCCTTTGCTCAGAATCACAGAAAACTGTAGCCTATGATACAACTGCAGTGGCCTGAAGTTTTTATTTCCAGGTAAGAGGTTCTTAGGACATCATTCTCCCTAAAACTGGCACATTGTCTACTCATCACTCACGTACCTCCTTCTGTTTCTTGCCCCGGAGAGCCACATTGCTGACGTTGTTGTTCTCCCGGAGGGAGTCCACCGTGTCTCCATAGAGCAGCTTGATGGCCCGGACCAGCCGGGCACAGGAGCGGCTGTGGTGCAGGTAGCAGTGTGGGTGGCAGTAGTCGATGTGGGTGCAGATGAAGCTTTGCTGGTTGCACAGCAAGATCATGACCTGGAACACAGACACCACTGAGACTCCACCGAGCAACCAGAGTGCAGACTGACTATGAACCTACATATAGGGTGGAAGATGGAAAGTTCAAGGTCAACCTTCCTTGTTGGGTCCAGAAACCACAATGACTCTGTAATTCCACGAGAGAACAGAGGTACAAGCCTTAGTGTACTTGGCTTCTTTTGCTCCTTCCATCACACTTGATAGAAAGATCTCTTTGAAACAGTAAATGCTTACGTGATCTTCAAAAACCTAAAATGGTCATTATTATGGAGTATATGATTTCCATGTATTTTCAAATGAAGATTTTGAACTCAAAATATGTACTTTTTTTAGCTCTTAAGTAATGGAGGAAGCCATATAATACAGCATACACTGATGAGCACTTCTGTCCCAAAGGATTGGCTGACTTTTCACAGGTGGGATGGTCTTTGAGTCCAGCCCACATTCATGGAACTGGAAAACAGTTCTCTATCTTCCATCCTGACCTATAACCTTCAACTGGGCCTTGAATTCCACTGCAGTATTTTATTTCCCATCTCCAAGAGATTTTATATATATATATATATATATATATATATATATATATATATATATACACACACACACACACACACACACACACACATATACATATACATATACATATACATTTTTTTGGTCTTTTGAGCCATTCTAGTTCCTCACTTGTGACTTGATCTGGCTCAAATTCCCACATCTCCCGGACTTCCCAAATCAGATTCCAGAAGAGAACTCAGTGGATTTAAGGACATAGTTGTGTGGAGGTAAGGAATGAAAGCCCTTGCATCCGTAACTCCTCCAGCTGTTTCCTAAACAGGCAGTGGCATTTCTAGAGCCACAAGGTCAGTCCAAGGGGCGTAAGAGCAATCCTCGGAACGCTTCCACCCGTCCTGAAACTAGCTCCCACCCCAGCACCTAGCCTGGGACAAGGTGTGTGCCACACTGGGTGGAGAACAGAGTAGGTCTCCATGGGGAAGGCCAATCCGACCTGCTCAGCAGGGCTGACACACAGTTCCTTAACATGGAGAAGCTTTGCTTACTCCGAGACAAAGAAAATCAGTAACAACCACCAATGCCATGTCAAACACGCTATCACTACTTCATACTCATCAAAGTTTTTAAACAAACAGGTTTTCTGAGAAGAATATCCACATCTCTCTCAAGATTCCCTAAATATCCCTGATGTACCCGTTGATACTGGTGCGAGGCAGAGCACCAGTATCAAACCTTATGGTAAGGACCGTAAGGTTTCCTCTGTGATTCTCAAATGTAGCCATTTAAGAGAAACACCAAGGACCCTTAACAACCACCACCACCACCACCACCACCACCAAGTAAACTGACATAAAAATGAACATATTACTCACTTTAGTTCTTTAGGAAGTTCTGGTTTGGTACATCTGTGATGGAGGTGGAGGTGACCTAGAAACGTACAATTTTAAACCTCTGCCCAGGGATGTCCCCTGTGTGGCTGCTTTTTCTTCTAGGGATTTACTGATTAAGGCCAAGCAGAAATCAGCTGACAAAGCACAGTGAGATTTTGGCACCTTCACTGTGATAGGCAAACGAAACCAGAGTTTCAGACCCATCAAGAATGAGAGGACATACCTGAAACTCTCACTGAACCTCACACGGCTTCCTACTCAGAGACGTGTGTATGTGGGGAGGGAGGAGGGTGGAAATAGTGCCAGGCAGGTCTGCTTAGTTCCTGACTGGACTGAGGCGACACTCTTTGCTGTCTGCCCGAGGATAAGACAAATCATCTCCGGAGAGAGTTAACGTCATCTAGAGCCTCCGTAATTTTATAATTCAACAAATTAGTAAACTTTGAGAGCAGTTTTAGGTTCACAGCAAAGTTGAGCAGGAAGCATGGCCAGTTCTCCGAGACCCCCTGCCCCGGCCCACGCACAGCCCCCTTCATCAACAACATCCCCCACTGGGGGCTACATTTGCTCCGACCAATGACCCTACACTGACACATCAGTGTCACCCAAAGCCCACAGTTCACTTTAGGGTTCACTCTTGGTGTCACGCACTCTACAGGTTTGACAGACCTATGACCTGCATTCACCACTGCACTTCTATGACTGCTCACCCACCACGTCCGGGAGTCAGCGTGATGACCGGGCACACGAAGGAGCAGGACCACGGGAAGACAATAGGTGCATATATGGGAGTTATCGTCCATGGATTTTAAAATGCCTCTAATGATCTTAAAAGAATATTATAAATACCCTTTTGCTAATAAATGTGACTATTTGGATTCAATTAACAAATTCCTAGGACAAAGATCAATTTAGTAAACTGCTCACAGAGGAAATAGAAGATATGAATGGTCTTACTCATATTAAATAAATTGAATGTGTAATTAAACATGCCCCTACAAAGGAATTTTTAGGTTTAGAAAGTTTCATCAGTGATTTCATCTAAATATTTAAAGTGTGTTTCATTGTTCAGTGTCTAAACACACTTACAGAGTGTTTGTGCACAGAGCACCACACAGAAAACTAAAAAACAAACAAACAAACAAACAACCCATATTAAAGGAAACTTAAGGACGTAGATAAGCGGAGGGGCATAAATCAATGGAGACAGACAGGCTATTTTGTACATGGGAAGACTCACTATAATAACAATGACAATTTCTCAATTTCAAACGATCTTTACATTCCATATAAGCCTGCTTTGGAAGCTTTTCTACGGACATTGACTAGGTGATTCTGTGTGTAAACAGAGCTCGCCAAGAACAGGCTAGGCCATACAGAAAGAAGAACAAGGCCGGAGGACTCACACTCATACAGACAAAAGAAAGACACAAAGGAGGATCTGGCACATGATGGGATGTATGCATTTCAAAAAACAGACAAAAGTACTTTCCGTGGTGTTAGCAGTTACAGCCATGGGCACAGCATGGGGAAGGCAGTGCCTAGGAGGTGGCCTGGGAGGGGCTTCTAGGATGTTGCTAAGGTTCTTCTCTACCTGGTGGTGGTTAAACAGATGTGCTCACGTGTTGAAAATTTACTGAGCCACACACATAGGTTTTGTATGCTTTTCAATATGCAGGTTAGACTTCACTAAAACCTTTGCCTGAAAAACAGCTGCCTCAGAAATTCTCAGAATCAGATGGCTGTGGGGACTGTTTCAGTAGTGAAGGCCAAGCACTATGATCTCTGAGGAGCACCATGAGCAAACCAGCCCTCATCGGACCCGTCCAGGAAGTCACACTAAAATCCGAGGAGATGGTGACAGTCCATACCCAAGATCCACGGCAGCGCCGGTAGTACCCTGCCAGTTGTGAGTCTGATGCTTTGCTTCCTTACCTTTCTCCTTCTCTCTTCGCGCTCAGCTCAAACCTAACCCATAAACGCCAGTTCTATGAACTCTAACCTGTGCTCAGTTTCCTCGGGAGCAATCCCTCCTGCCTGCGTCCCTGAATAGCCCTCTGAAGTGTGCTCCTCCTCATCTTAGCGTCTCCACGTCCTGGTTTACGATCTGATCTAATCCAGACTTGAGAATGACACTACGGCCTTGCTCTCAGCATTCGTGATCACCAGTATAAAACTGATCACCACGCCTGGCCTGTGTCACTCACCTGGCCTAGGGAACTCATGGTTTTCTCTGACTTACAGTGACCCAAAAGCCAGCCATAATAAAGGACCCTTGGTCTTAGTGAAACATGAAAGGAATATTATCCAGCAGAATACCAATCCTAGTGAGGTTCAGCTGAACTATCAGCCTCCGGGTTTTCTTGTAGACCAGATGAGGTGGATGATTTTAGTACAATCTGTTGTCCTCCCATCATGGATCTTTCCCAACGCCAGAGGAAACTGATCTCAGGTATCTCTCTGAGATGCCCACTCACATGAAGCCACGACATGTTCCTGTGGTAATTTTCCTCCGTGCCCACGGTACTCATTCCTTCGGGCTCGATGCTGGGCTCACTCGCACTCCAAGGACTCCCTTCTTCAAAAGAAAAATACGAAGAGAGGGGGTGTTCTTTAGTCTCCTTGCACAGCACGTTGACCTGGTACAGTTCGCCATGCTTTTGAATCCTAGGGCAGACTACCACGGCCCAGTGGGTTTCAGGGCATAACACTGACTTTAGTGGAGGAATATTAGTAATAGGAGCTGTTCCCATCACCAGCAGCTGAACTGGCAATTATAAAGACATTTATGATCTCTGTTATGGGGGCTTCCATTTTGAGACATGGGAGCAGAGAAAAAAAAACAAGAGTCAAGGCTTTGAATTGCTGAGATGAGCAAGGTATTGGCTGTGTGCCCAAATCCAGTCCAGGCTACCCAGACCCTGCAGGTACAGTGAGGTGGAGACACCAACCACCTGCGATGGCCACCGGAGAGCTCCCGCCTGCACTACTGCTGTGTCTATGGCTAGTGCTACTGTTCCTGAGACCACCTGGCTTTGCTATCAGGGTTATTTCAAAGATGGTCATGTGCCTAGGAAAAAGGAAGGGGATGTGGAAGCAAATGTATCTAATCATGGACAAAAAGGGTTTCCTTTTGTGGGACAGTCTGAAGGAGACACCTCACAGGAATCCACTACTCAGTGTCCTAGATAACAAACCTCGGTTCTCAGACCTAAAAGCTTCTGTGGGTCTTTTCTATGGCAAAACCATACTTGTGGCCTGGCTATTTTGACTCACCTGGTCAGACTAAATTGAGCAATTCAAATAATTAATTGAAAAAATTTTCCCCAAACTAACTGATGATATTACTACAGCTTCAGACCTAGCACGAAAGAAGTCACAGGCTTTCTTCTTTCGTCTCCTTAAAAAAATAAGCTAAAAAAAAAGCTGAATTTTAAGTAACACATAAATGAGCTATATTCAAAGGTGACAGTGGGTAGGTCTAGAAACATGTTCTACCTTAAACAAACGCACTTTGACGAGATATACTCAGTTTCTAGTTCAACAGCCTTCATTGGTAATTTAGCCACACTTCCTGACTGACTGCTGGGACATCTTCCCTAGCAAGAATAACTTTCTCTTTCGCTGCTCATACAAAGAACTAAATGACAAAGAATGTACACTTCAACTTTTATCTAATAGTTAAATTCTAGGCCGCTGCTGAGTCTTGTCTCCATGCCTGCTTAGTCTTCCTCCTTTCTATGAAGATGGTAACCAGAGTCCATAGGACTAATGCATTTTGGGATTCTCTTTTGAGAATCTCTTTGGATCCTGCAGTGACAATCTACAATGCAGGGTTCTGACTGTACACCGAGCTCATCCTCAAGAGTTTAACGCACTCCACAGTCATCTCCTAATTTATCTTTAGAAAATCCCTGTCCAGCAGGTGTGGAGTAAATAGAATGACTCCTATTGTTTAGTTGGAGAAAACAAATTCCTGAGACAATGACTTGCTAGAGGTCACTGATTTTCAGGTCCAGGCAATCACTCCTCTTTGACATGTTCATTGCTTTTAATGTGAAATGGAGACTTTAAACCACAGAAGACCTGTAGCTACCTCTCCCCATGCCTACATTTTGCTTTAAAGGGCCTGATCAGAAGAATGGATGACACATAAACACACCTGGGTTTCAAAACACTGCCCTTGTCATTAAAGTGCTTTATCTCCCAAATACATATTCCATACCCTCACTGCTCAAACTGTGACCCTTGAAACAGCAGAATCAGCTTCATCGGGAAGCTTGTTGGAAGCCTGGACTCCCAGGCTCCCATCCAGACTGAATCGGAACCTGCATTTTTTCGACTCCCAGGTGACGCATGCGCACTGGAAGGTTTGAGCGGCCCTGCCCTAGAGGGGAGCGTGGTTTCAGACTCAACAGACGGTCTAACCTATGGCTCCACCCTCCACCTTTTGATTCATAAAAAAAAATGGATGTCAGCTGTTTCGGGTTTGGGCGCTGCCTTCCTACCCCCCACGTCCCTGCACACCCCACTCCTCTATGTTACCTAGGTCAGTGACAGTGTCCCTGCTCTGGGACAGCTGCAGCTCCTCAGCCTCAGACTCTGAGTCCTGCCGTGATAACTTGCTGCTCTTTAAGCTGCCGACCCGGCGAATGCTGGACAAGGAACCCCCCTTCTTCACCTGGAAACTGCGGGTTCCTTTAATCTGGAGCAGGCGGGAACCTCCTATCCTGATCTTCCTGCTGGGAACTGTATTGAAAGAATAAAATAGGGCTTTTCCCCCCTTAGTTTTCCCCAGCCAGTGTTAGATCCGAGCTCTCCGCAATTGTGTCTGAACAGCCTCCTCTCTGTTATCTGGGATGGGCAGCATGTCTGGACAAGGAGCTTCTCCCAAGCCCGCTGTGCGGTGGCTTCGCTGGGCAGGCAGGAGGCTGGGTCCCCCTGGAAGGGCGGGTGCAGCTCCTTTGTCGGACACATAGCTCATCGGTGCTGGGAACCACCTGCTCCCTTTCTGGCCCAGGGTTCACAAGCATGAGTGTGCCCTTGCAGCAGCATTTTGTAGGACTGTTCATGCATCTCTGCAAAACCACAAACCATTTGTTTTGGGTTTTCTTTTGAAATGGGACTTAAGAGTGCTCAGTGAATTATGTAAACCCCTTGATTTTGGAATACCTCCTTAAGAAATAAAAACGAGAGGCACTTCTCTCTCCAACAGACCGCAGTGGGTTCCGTTCATCTCGTCAGCCAAGGCACTAAAGGACCTGTTTTCACCGGGGTGCTTTGGGGGAACGTGAGTGGGAAATGGTTCCATTTTCAATGCACCCAGTGATTTCTCAATCAAAAGGCTGGGTGAGATATCAGTCCAAACGTGGCAACACCCTGCACCCACCTTACAGTTGTCTATATGTACCAAGAAGAGCATGCATTATTCATCTTTAGTGTTCTGGAAGAAACAATCATTGGTGAGGAAGATGAAAGGGTAAAAAAAATGTTTAAGCTTGAAATCTACTCTTTAAATCAAAAGCATCCTTATTTCCCATAGTTACATACACGCCTCTTTCTTTTCCTTTTTAAGATTTGGTGTCAGCAGATATTGATTTTGTAGGAGTAGGACAAGGAAAGTCCTCAGACCTTAAAGTCATTATCAGGAAGGGGTCGTGTCAGTAAGCTGTCCTGCTTAAGGCACGAACAAGATTTCAAACAAATTATTTGTGGCATAGCTATTATTATATATTTTTCTGTGTTCTGAATCAAAGCCCTAGAATTCATTTGGTGCAATTTGTCCATCTCTAGATGGACATCTCAGACTGTTGGTAATTGTTCAGAGAGGCCGAGTGTCTCGGGTTATACCCACTCAGACCAGGCAGCAGAAATCACGCCGCCCCTGCCCCCACCTTTGGATTACCTGTCCCCTCAGAACCCTTTGTTCTTTAGCTCTTTTGTTAAAAAATTTAATCTTTATTGTAGTTTTTCCATTACCAGCTGGTCCCTTCATACCCCCTCCCCCCAGCAGCTATTAATATCTTGCGAAGTCCCTATCAAGAAGATTGCATTTTAGTTTTGAGTTTCTCACTTACAGGAGAGAGAATTTGTGACTGGGTCAGAATTCACGAGGCTTAGGTATTAATCAAATGCATACTTTTAATGCCTTATAAAGGAGCCCAGAATAATTTGTGTTGAATCATGTGAAAAGTTTAATCTCTGATTTACTCTTGTGATTGAGAAAGATGACAATTCTCACAACTGGCAATTATCTCAGCTGGCAAAGACCTCATGGAGCTCACTGAACACATCTGGATGAAAATATTTGTAGTATAGTTGGATAAATTCTATAAAGACAATAGACCATACTACTCTATTTTAATCACAGCACAAAACTTATCTACTATATTTTTCAATATTATCCTTAGGGTCAATTGAGACTTTATGACCTACCTGAAATACATCTTAAATAAAATATAATTATAATCTTTAGTGATTGTTAATACAATATCATTTATATCATTTTTCTGGTCAAAACCTGCCAACAACTCTCAGACACACTTAAAATAGAACTAAATTTCTAAGCATATCAACAGGCCCTATTTACTTGCCCTCTGCTTACCTTTCTGACTCCATCTCAAAAAGTGGCCTTTTGCCCTCTTCAAAAACTCCAAGTTCATTCCTGCATGACAGCCTTGTCCTCACGTCTGTCCCTGTTTGGAAAACTCCTCCTTCAGCCCTCTGCATGACTGGCTCCTTCGCATCCTACAGGTCTCTGCTCAATGTCACTATGGGATCCTTCTCTGAATGACAATCTTCCCCAATGCCACCTCACTACCAATTCTCTGACACTAATTTTTTCTTCACACTACTTATTTCTATTTAAAAGTCCAGTATTGAATATTACTCACTATTATGTTATTAACTATTAGCTAATGAAAACTAAAATATATGGGGGGAAAGTTTCCTCTTCTTGGCTGTTTTCTGAGAACCTCTGATAAGTGCCTTACATAGGTGCTCGAAAGACGATTGTTGAATGATCAGAAATGTTTTGGTTCTTGGAATGCCAGTCTTCGTTTGTACTTGGAATATGGGTGAAATAATTGGACAGACCTTGCTTGGAGATCTTAGGCAGACATTGTTAGTTTTAAAAATTATCTCATGTTAGTTTTCCTCAGTAGAATCTATATTGTCCCCAGGTTGTTTATTTCAGAACTGATTTTTTTTTTGCTTTTATAAAAACAGACGGTATGAAATTTTAAATAAAATTTTTTTAAATTAAGTTAGCAGGGTTCCCATGGTCCCCATTTTCACACTGAATTTAGCAGCTGGTTCCTGCTTATAAAAGGATTAAAGAATATTTACAAATCTTCTAGAGGAGTTTTGCTAACTGGTAATGAATAGTTTATAGATATGTTCCCACTTTATTGGTAGTTTCAGTTTTCTGCTCTTCTCTTATTAAACAACTTTCATATATTAACACAGCTATTCTATGAAGAGAAAAATTACTAAGGAATTATGTCTTTGAACATTAAGAATAATTTACATAAATAATAATCATGAAATTAAAGTATCCTTAAAATTAATCTATTTTATTTTTTATAATTTACTCTGCTCAAGTTTACCAATGTCAACAATAGAAATTTTTATTTCAGCCACTTTAAATAATAATTAGCCTAATGACTTTGAACGGGCGAAAAAAGAAAATCCCCTTGCAGTATGTTTAAAAGATGGAAGTTTCCCATCATATGTGGTTATGCTTGTCTGAATAAGAAATATTTGAAAATGTATTGACTTGGTACTTCTTCAAATGCAGAAATTGCTAAGACTTGGCTGAAAAAATACTTGGATCACCAGAAGTTCATTATGATATAACAATTATTTGGATTTTAATATGTTGTGACAATAATCTTGAAATATTAAAAAATAATTCCAGTATACATCCGTTCCTTGCAAGATTTTAAAGATTTTGCCTTCCCTATCTGGAGTTATTCCTTTCAAGACTTGTTTTGTCCTTATGTCACCAAACATTCATGGAGTCATTGTTTATAGGACACTAGAAAATACTACATGTGTGACATGATCTTTGACTGGTTTTACAAATGTGATGATATTCTGTTAATTGAAAGTCTTCAGAAAACATTGATGTGCAATGGAATTTAAGAAATAACAAAATCAGATGAAGAAGTTAACAGTTTGAAGGAGTCCTTTAAAGAGAAAAAACTTGGCAATCTTAAGCTCATATTTAGAATTTTTTGCATGAGTTCAAATCTACATGCTCAGTGGCAGCTATTATTTACTGTGCACTTATTATGTACCAGGTACTGAGTTTATGCTTCACTTCCATTGTCTCATTTAAAGCTTTCAACATCATAACGTGGTAGGTGCTATTAACCAAGTTTTATGGAGAAGAAAACTGTGACTTAGAAGGTAAGTAATGGGGACATGGTCACACAACTAGTTACTGTATTTTGGCATTTTAAGATGCACATATTAACATATATGAAATTGAGGTCTGTCTTATAGTTAATGATATCTTAAGATGTCAGGTGGCAGCTGTGACAGGCATTATTGCTTGTGTCCACATGAACATCTAAAGCATCAGCAACAAACTTTACAGAATGGGTACCAGTGTCTTTTAACTCCAAGAAGCCAAGAGGTAGCTGGGTGGGGGAATGGGGGAGGTGGTAAGTCAGATGTGTTTGGCAACATCCCTGAAGTGGGAATTGAAGGTAGGCTAGCTTCACACAACTGAATGTTCCCTTGAGTTACTAGTGCCAATAGCTTTACCTCTTTTATAGATTAATTTACAAGTGATGCACTGTTAACATTCTGATGACACAGAGGATAACATCATTTAAAAGAAAAAAACATGGACATTGACAATTCTGAGTTGAGAAGTGATTAAAAAATTTGAACCCTGAACTGAAGACAGTTAGAAACCCTTTAACCAGTTTATTTAAAGCTTACTCTTTTTTGGGGCTGCACAAGAAAAATATATACTGAAAATAAAAATTTCACATCTAATTAAGTCTGAAAGTTTTCTTTCAAAAAAGTGAGACACAATTTAAGCAATAAGAAATGCTGAATAAGAGCTGAATTGGGAACATTTTCTCTTTCTTATTGGTACATAAAATAGTGTTTCATCTTACAAATGATGGCATCTTAGATACAGTGGGACATGGAGAGCTGCTGAGCTGGAATTAGAACCCGGGCCCCCTGACTGAAGAGTCCAACTCCCAGCTAGCGCAGTTTGCTAGCCCACTACACGGACACAGTACCGTCTGGAGCCAGCAATCTTGGACTTCTTTAGGTGTGCAATTCCATGGTTTAGACCCCGGACCACATATTCTACAAGAAACCCTGAAACATGAAATAATCCTTGATTTTTCATACCTTTCTTCTCCTCAACACCTGCATCTGATTTGAGGGTGTGGCTACTACTGTGGAGAGAATCTTTCGAGTCTTCATTTTCATCCAGGACCCCAGCAAAGCTGATCTTCCGCTCGTATCTGTGTCGGTCCAGCTCCGGGTCCAAACGAAGTCTGCAGCTCTCCAAGTCCTGCAAGGTCAGTGTGGAGCGTGAATGCTGGCATCTCCGCAGCACGGCAGTGGTCTTGGGGCAAACCCCTCTCTGTTCTGAATTGCATAGGATTGTACTTAAACAACCCAATTCTCCTTTATGTAATACAAACTTTGGGTTGTGGCCATAAAAATACTTTTAAATTAAAAAAAGTTCCCTAACTCATACTTTTTCACTTTTCTGAAACACAGACCTTATTCCAAATCTAGAACTAGCCTCCTCGCATTCTGATACTTTGTGAACAGTTTTAACTAAAATTAGCATTTTTCTGTTTATTAATCATGCCATGAGTACGTTGAGTATGAATGTGTTAGTATTGGGGAATAAAGAAGAAGCGGTTTCTGTCCTAAAGGACATCAGAATCCCCAGGCAGATACCGAGGAGGCAAACAAGTAATAAATTCCAAGGCTGAGAAACAGACTTGGAGCTTAGATATCATGCTGGGAAACTCTGGTTGGCAGAACAGTGACCCTCCAGAGATGTTTCTGTCTCAGGCCCCGGAATCCGGTGAATATGTCACTTTACATTGCAATGGGGACTTTGCCCATGTGGTTGAAGTGAGGGACCTTGAGATGGGAAGTTATCCTGGATTAGGTAGACTTAACCAAATCACGCAAATCTTTAAAAATGGAGAGTTTTTCCAGGCTGTGATAGGAGGAAGATACAACTATAAAAGAAGGGGGAGACAGGCTAAAGTATAGGCTTTGAAGATGGGGGAAGAGGCCGTGAGCGAAGGAATGTAAGTGGCCTCTAGAAGATGGAACAAGGTCAAGGAAACAGTCTTCCTTAGAGCCCCAGAAGGGAGTGCAGCCTTGCCAACACCTTGATTTTTACCTGGTAGGACCTGTGTCAAACTTCAGACCTCCAAAACTATAAGATGATATGTTTGGCCTGTTTTAAATAACTAAAATTATGGTACCGGTGGTTTGTTAAGAAAGAAATAGAAAATGAATACAGAGGCAATGCTGGAGTTCAGTCTGAGGATTCAGTAACGTTAGCTCAGAAAACAAATGAGGAAAGGAAGTTCAAGTTCAGGAAACCTCACATGTGAGGGCCAGAAGCTCAAGACAAGATTATACGATGTCAGAATTTCTCAATCCCCTTTAGGCGGACCTCAGTATCAGGGGGTTCCATTACTGTCTATCAACAGAATGTTTCCTATACCTTAAAGCAAGCCTTGAGGAGTGTAAATATTTAGCAGAGGTTTGGCCTTGAGGCTCCAAATTGAAAATTTGACCTGTTCTGTGAATGGAGAGTAGTAAATGCTGGAGATCATATTTAATTATTTATCTATAAAATACTTTTAGAGAATGTGATAAAAATATAGAAAATGCCAACTTTATTTTTGTAATATATTTTATTGATTATACCATTACAGTTGTTCTATTCCCCCCCTTCATTCCCCTCCACCCGCACACTCCCTCCCCCACCATTCTACCCCCCTTAGTTTATAACCACGTGTCTCAAGTTCTTTAGATTCTATATTTCCCCCACTATTCTCGCCCTCCCCCTTATCTATTTTCTACCTACCGTCTATGCTATTTTCTGTACCTTCTCCCCCCTTCTCCTCCTCCCACTCCCCTGTTGCTAACCCTCCATGTGTTCTTCATTTTTATGGTTCCACTCCTCACCTAGCTGTCCTCTAGGTTTGCTTTTGTTTTAGGTGTGGTTGTTAATAACTGTGAGTTTGCTGTCCTTTCACTGTTCATATTTTTCATCTTCTTTTTCTTATATAAGTCCCTTTAGCATTTCATATAATAAGGGCTTGGTGATGATGAACTCCTTGAACTTGACCTTATCTGAGAAGCACTTTATCTGTCCTTCCATTCTAAATGAAAGTTTTGCTGGATAAAGCAATCTTGGCTGTAGGTCTTTGGATTTCATGACTTGGAATACTTCTTTCCAGCCCCTTCTTGCCTGTAAGGTCTCTTTTGAGAAATCCGCTGACAGTCTGATGGGTACTCCTTTGTAGGTGACTGTCCCCTTATCCCTTGCTGCTTCTAGGATTCTCTCCTTCATTTTAGTCTTGGCTAATGTAATTATGATGTGCCTTGGTGTGTTCCTTCTTGGGTCCAACTTCTTTGGGACTCTCTGAGCTTCCTGGATTTCCTGGAAGTCTATTTCCTTTGCCAGACTGGGGAAGTTCTCCTTTATTATTTGTTCAAATAAGTTTTCCACTCGTGGCTGTTTCTTTCCCCCTTCTGGTACCCCTATAATTCGGATGTTGGAATGTTTAAAGATGTCCTGGAGGTTCCTAAGCCTCTCCTCATTTTTTTGAATTCTCATTTCTTCATTCCTTTCTGGTTGGATGTTTTGTTCTTCCTTCTGGTCCATTCCATTGATTTGAGTCCCAGTTTCCTTTCCATCGCTATTGGTTTCCTGGACATCTCCCTTCATTTCAATTAGTTTAGCCTTCATATGTTCCTCTAATTTGTGACTATAATCAACCAGTTCTGTGAGCATCCTGATAAACAGTGTCCTGAATTGTGCTTCTGAGAGGCTGGCAATTTCTCGGTTGCTTAGAGTTATCAGCTCTGGGACTTTGAGTTCTTCTTGTGCCATCTTTTGGGCTGTTCATGCCTGTTCCATAGCAGGATCGGAGCCCTAGGTGTTCACCAGCGCAGGGCAACTCAGTCACTGGGTTGTGACGCTGTATGTGGGGACGGGGTCAAAGAGGGACAATGGTGTCCCGTCGGCCACCTCCCACTGCGGCCCCCACAGGTGAGGCAGCTGCCACTGTCACCGGGCCCACTGGGCCCACGAGTGTGCCACCACCGTCAGCCCTCAGCCCCTGGGGCCTGCGTGGTCCGTCTCACTGTGCATGAATGTGTGACCGCGGTCAGTCTGCCCCACACCCTGACTGGGTCCGGGCCACTTGCACGCCTAGGTCTGGGGATCTTTCCTGCCCGACCCTGCTCCGCTGCTGGCTCTACCCCTCTTATCATCCCCATTGGACGATTAGTTGTAGTTGGACTTCCGTATAATTCGATTTTCTGTTTGTTTTTTTTGGCTGTGTCTTTGTTCTCCAAACCTTTGTTGTATTCAAACTTGGTTGTGGGAGAAGGCACAGTGCTTCCACCTATGCCTCCATCTTGGCAGAAGTCTCGCCAACTTTATTTTTGTAGAGCATTTTTTTCTAATTATGACACAACACACCCTTTCATTCAAATAGATATGAAAAGATATTTTTTAAAACTCAGTTTGCACAAATAATATTTTTAATTATTATTGATAAATCAATTTATCCTATATGTTTTTTTTCTTTTCTTCTTGGATTGAAAGCAGAAGTTATACTTTGGTACTCAGATAATTATATCATATCTAGAAAAACAAAGAAACATGAAAAAAATGACATGAAATCTATTTAACATTGTCAAGAAATATTCAAACATAAGTTATCTCTTCCAATTTCTTCTTTTACCTACTTGTGAAAATCCCACCTATCTTTCAAAGTCATATTTAAGTGTAATCTCTCCCAGAAAGTTCTTCAGATTCTTCCAGCCCCTTCTTTGGCCAACCATGGCCCTCTGCTTCTTCCTTTAGGCCATCCATACTTTGCTTCATGGAACAGTTCTGCGCAGTTGGTTCTCCTGTGACAGCACGTTCATTTTGCTCTCACTCCCACCGCCTCCTCCTGCAACCATCACCCCCCCTTATTTGTCCTCTTACTCTCGATAAATATTCATGAGTTTAGCATCAATGAATGTGAATTGTGTTTTGTTTCTGATGCTTTACCTTTAGGAACTTTTATTCAGCAGTATACACTTTATAACTTAATTTGCTAAATCTCATTGGTGTAGTTGGTATAGCTCCTAGCACAGTCTGGCACAAAAGCATCCAGTATGTTGTTTTTCCTAATGAATGAACAGCAACATACGAAGATTTGGTTTCTGCCTTTTTCTTTATTATGAACTCGTCTGTGCATAGCATGGAATTATTTGTTTAATGCTATGTGGCTTGGTCATTGGTTATTGGTTTCAATCATTCAGCTGGGAAACATTTTAAGGAACCAGCAATTTTACAAACAAAATTATTTTTTCAAAAATATTTGTTTCCTTTTTTCAAGTTGGGAAGTTAATATTTGGAGGAAAATTTGATGATTATGCTCTTTTAGATTATAAGTCTTGTAAGAATGCTGCTTTTTCTTTCTTAAGACATTATTTATTTGTATGGTTAACAAAAAGAGTCACTAAAATGCTATCAGAAGTTGCTTTTATGAAAAGAAAAAGTACATTAAGTTGCATCTAGAAATCTATATGGAAAAAATTGTTAAGTTGGCAAAAAATTATTTTTTTGCACAATTTAATACCTATTGATATCATTTTTCCTTTTTGTTAGCTCTACTACCCACCACGAGAGCCTTCTGGGATTTCTCACCCTACCCAAGAAAGAACTGTGGTTAAACAAATTAACTTTTATTTTAATTATTGTATTTAAGGTTCTTCTGCTTTCTTTCCCACATTTTGGATATAACTGGGACTTTTTCAAACAAACACATCACAGAGAAATCTGTTCCATTTAAGAAATGGCTCTAGGGCATTTTTATCTGAAAGACTTTTTCCCTTAGTAGAACATTTAAGTTCCTGATCTTCTCCATTCCTCAAGCCCCAGATCAGAGAATATTTATAGCTTTTAATGTAATAATTTTACGCTGTTATTCTTTTATTATTCTGTTTATTAGGGTAGCTATTATTTTTACTACAATTAAAACTGTTACTGCCCTGGCTGGCATAGCTCGGTAGATTGAGCACAGGCCTGCGAACCAAAGGGTCGCTCACTGGTTTGATTCCCAGACTAAGGCACATGCCTGGATTGCAGGCCAGGTCCCCAGTGGGTGATGCATGAGCGGCAACCGCACATTAATGTTTTTCTCCTTGTTTTTCTCCTTTCCTTCCCCATCTCTAAAAATAAATAAATAAAATCTTTTAAAAAATAATGTTACTGATCTAATAAATAACTCCAAAGATCTATAAATATGCTTGCAGCAAACGTATTGTTAAAACTTCAAAATACTTATTCTGATGGTATTTATGCCTAGCCTGATAGATTCACCATTCAATACAATTTCTTAAAAAGCAATTTCAAACAATTGTAGCACCTGTGTTAGTAAAATCGTTTTATGATACTCATTGCTTTTTCTACAGTAGGTTAGAATGTGACTTGAGGTTTTATTTTTTTCCTTTTTTTACCATAAACTGTATTTAAACAGATTACACATGAGAAAAGGCTTCTTTCTCAATTCTGTTGTAAAGGTCAATGAATAAAAGTTTTCTGAGACCTCGTTAAAGACAAGGTAGCAGCGACAACTTTCCTCTCATTGACCGAATGACTGCAGGCTCTGTTTCAGCTTAATTTCTTGGCATTTCCTACTAGTCTCCCCATTGCTTATAAAGTAATTTTTAAAAGATGTGATTGATTAAAAAATAAATTGGGCCAATAAAACTTTGAAAACCTAAAAGTAAATACACTGCTGTGCTTTTATGAAGATTTCAGTATAATTAGAATGTTGATAAGATAATGTTCTTACTAACAAATTCCTACAGACAAGATATTTTATCAGACTGGATTTTAAACTAAACACATGTGCTTAGTGGGTGTCTTGATTTGACTTTTATGGAGTAGCTTCAATATAATAGTAGGGTTAACAATTCAGAACATTAGAGGCCTAGGTTAATATAAAATTAAATAAAAGCAGGAGAGGAAACTGCTTTTTTTTCAATATCCAGATGATGTAGTCCACATTCCAAATGCAGATGTGTTTCTCTTAAAAACATATATTTTACCCATACATGTTTCCAAGTGGAAAGTATCCATTTCATGGGTCAGAGTGTGAGGAAACGGGCTTTGCAGACCCTGGAAGACCAGAGGCAGAGGCATTACTCCGGAAAACCAGAGCAGGAATTCCTCTGGCCGCACCAGGATTAGGGTGTGGCCTTGCTCATGCTGAGCTGGGGTAGAAAAGCAGGAGAGCGGGCACACTGCAAAATTCCCCTAAATGAAAGCACACAGGCAGTTACTGTAATACTGTTTCTGGCAGAGTAGTGTAAGCCTTGGGTAAAGGGAAAAAAGGAACTTGTCTAGTTCCTCAGCTCTGGTTTGACGATGCCTATAATGAAAGAACCACAGGAAACTGGGAGCCTGTTAAAGAGCTGATGAACGAAAACGGCGGCTGTGGGGTGCATCCCCGCCCCACGGGCTCTGTGAAGACTGGCTCTCAGGCAGTGTTCCTGTCTTCTGTTAAACAAATCAGGCCCTGATGGTACAAGAGTGTGTGTATGTATGTGTGTGTGAGTGCCCGTGTGCTTTCGTGTGTGTGTTTGTGCATGTGTGTGTCTTTCTCAGCCCATCTATAAGAAATGCTGCAGGAATAAAATGTAACTTTGGGGATGTTTACAGGCCACAGGCTTAAAAAAGTCTTTTTGCCCATAACTTAAATGAGAAAACTCATTGGAAGCACATGTCTGTATGGATTTCAGAACTGCTAGTACTAAAAAAAAAAATCTGTCGGAGGTTTCTAAAAAAGATTCTGTCCATAAAACTCCTCATAGTTTGCAGTGTAAGGAAACCGACACGTTCTTAGATATTTCTAGCATGACTGACAGGCATCAAGCAAACATTTTACCCAGTGGTGCTATCTTTCATGATTTCCAGTTCAACTTCCAAATTATATTTTTTAGAGGGAAGAGATTTTATTTTTAGATACGAAAATCCCTTGGTTGAGCTTTATACGATACATCTGGCCATTGGTCATTTAAAGAAATTGTGAACACTCAAAACCTAGTCGCATGTCTTAGCCTCTCCAGGTAGCCTATTAGTGTGCATGCTTTCCTTACCACCAGAGGCTCAGTGCGTGGTCTGGGCAAGCAAGAAAAGGTCTCTCGCAGGAAGGTGGTGATCTCCAGGAGGAGCTGGCACGCTGCCATCTTCAAGGCAAAGGGGCAGCCACATTTGGAGGGGTTCACAGTACCTGTGGAATGAAAGAGTTCTTCCATAAGTAAACAAACTAAGACAAAGGAAGGCACGGTTTAATGGGCATAGCTACACATGTGTCAAACCAAACTGCATGTGAGAACATTACCTGAACATGTCCAAAATGAAAGTGCATATGAGAATGTTGCCTGTACATGTTCAATTTACCTATTCCCTTTACCATAATCTGTGCATTAACAGGCCTCTCTCTCCTTTCATTTTGTAATTCTGCAATATAAACACTGCCTGAGTATTAAAATGACAATCAAGTACTAAATTATTCTCCTTACAGCCTCATAGAGCAATAAAATGCAGCACCACTAAACTAGAAAGCCTTTTAATGAAAGCAGAAATGGGAAAGCGGTTTTGTAAGATTTTCACATTGCTACTCAATCAGATGCAGACTGTGTACATGGCGGTGAACTAAATTTGAAACTACAAAAATCCTGCTGGCTCACTGTATGAGAGACAGCTTTTTTGATGTTCTGAAGGCAGTGAAGTTCTTTCGGTTCTAGTCCAGGTATGTTTCTGTAGCATAGATAAGACATACTTGAACACCTCTATTACCAGTATATACAAGTTAGCCTGTCATATTAAGGTATAGCTACGTCAGAAGTATGCAAGTGTTCCCCTTTGTCCTAACAATATGCTGGTTTTTGAATGAGTAGAACATTGCATCCACCACAGAACAAGTAATGGATTCTTCTCTAAAGGCAATGACCACATTGACACCATGAAGACTTTTTGAACTCCCAGGATTTAAAACTGTCAAAGACATGTCATCACTTATCAGTGTTCAGAAGACTAAAGCCACGTAGAGTTCTGCCTCTCATAAAAGAAAAGAGTTATCTATTTGAAAGGAAGCAAGTCATCAAGCAAACAAATTGCCTATCAACATTCTTAAAAATATCTCTAAAATGCTTCCCATGTATTTGGCTTTCTTAATTGAGTAGAATACCTACTTCATGGTTTATATTGACAGTAGGTGGAAATTATGGTCTTTCTGAAGTTGTCTGTCTCTTGTTTCCTCATGAAAGCCATTATTTTCTCTCTAGGAGCAGTATATAGCTTGGAACATTGCCTCTTTTTAAGAATAGAAGAGACAAAGCTCTTTAGAATTTCCAGACCTGTAGACGTTTGCACCATAATTATCTTTTAAATGCAAGATGAGCTATGTATTGATGTGGAAGTGGAATGAAAGCAGGCATTCCAATATCATGTGTGATGGAGGCTATGTGACTCTTGAAATTGCTTGGATGTGCAATTATTTTTTAAAAATAATTAAACACTAGATATTCAGTATAAACTTATGGATCTGTCCTTTTACTTCTGAGGTTCTCATCTAGATTCTTCCTGTCAGTCCCATATATAGACAATGAGCTCTGTCTTCATCCAAGGTCTCTCATAACTATCATCTCACATATCCTGTCACACTGGATAAGGATTGCATGGTCTCACAAAACAGCTAATATAATAGGTATAATATATTGGTAAATAATACTTAGGTGCTCTCATGGAGATTCAAGATTATTTTGATCTATGAGGACATGTCCAACTAATATTGTTCTAGCTCTTCTCTCTTCTGAAAGACCCCTGGGAGATCCAGGGCAGTTTGGGGGTGTCTCCTGGCACACCTTCGATAGGTTTTGTGATTGCTCAATAGCCATCGAGTCCTTCTGCAGATCAGAGTCAATCCCATGAGTCATCCTAGGAGAGTCTAGACTCCTATGAATGTGAGGAAATCATTGGGGCAACATTCACCATTATGCTGAGAGCCTGGTGCCAGGATTTGGTGTTTCATTACTAATTAAGTCAAGATTTGCTCTAATTTGATAAGGGCTGAGAAAGAGCAAAATGATTTTTAAAATTGTAAAAAAAAATGCTTGATGCGAAAGTGGAAAAGAAGATAATACATTGTCTTTGATTATTATTTAGTTGTCTAATGTTACATTCTAGCCATGAAATACAGTCTTTATATTTCATGATGTAATGGGTTTAGCATGACTTAACTGAGGACAACCCTGAAGACATAATCAGGGATTCTGAGTTTGAAACCACTAGGGAAGATCAAGAGGATGAGGCTTCACTGTCTTCGTTAGACAATGCTGCTGAGCACATAGTCACCATGGAACGCTATGCTCCATAATAGGCAGTGGTACACATACATACAAGTTTGTGTGGCACGAAACACACAAAAGCACAAAATGGTTCTGGAGAGGGATGTAGACTGATTTTTGCCTCTAGTTCTTTATGATAGAACTCAATTATGATTTTAATAAATAACTAGAATACAGAACATTCACAGCTCTAACAATCTGAATCTTTGTATGTGTGTGTATTTATTTATTTATATTTATCCCCACATGAGGACATATATTTGTCCTCACATGAGAGAGAAAGGGAGAGAGAGAAACATTAATGAGAGAGATAGAGAAGCATCAATTGATTGCCTCTTATATTCACTGGACCAGGAATCATATGTGCTCAGACCGGTAATTAACCTGCAACCTAGGTTGCACCCTGACCTGGAATTGAACCCGCAATCTTTCGGTTATGGGACGATGCTCCAAGCAACCAAGCCACACTGACCAGGGTATGATTCTTTTAATACCTCAGTTTCAAATGCTACAATATACTCTGATTAAATGTTATAATATGCTAGTAATTTGGGAAGTATGTCATGTTCCATTTTGTTTGGTATAAATTCTATTTTTATTTTTTATCTCCAAAAACAATAATAAAATATAAAATCTAACCAAACCTTTTCTGGGACAGTAACGTTCCACAAGTTAATTTTCTCAGAGAGGCCTAATTCTAATCTTGTACAATGATATGAGTCCGAAACTACAAAACAATGGAAGTTCCCCATGGCCTGCAGTTGTCTGCCCCTGTCTATAGGCTCTTCTTTCTGGTTCTTGCCCTCTTCTCTGTGTGGCCTTATGTGCGTGCTCCACATCCAATGCACAGGGACAGTGGAAAAGGCGCAGCGGGAGACATGGGAAGGTGGTAAGAAAATGAGAGAGGAAGGAGAAATATTAAGTGCTCCTAAAGCAGAGGTTCTTACAAGCAGGGATTCTTGTAGTAAAGGGAGTCTCCTTACTGTCATCTAAAAAGTCTTCCTCCTCATCCTCCTTTCTCAGCCTCCTTTTGGTCTCTTCATCATAAATGAGGCCCAGCAGATTGGCTGGGCTCTCACTTTCCCCATGGCACAGCTCATTCAATCGGATGCCAATTGCCTACCATGAAGAAAAGAAAAAAAAAAACAGCATAAAGTATTTCAGACTGTAAAGCAGGCTCTCCCGTCAGAGGACATAAACAACCAATTAATGGAAATCATTTCCAGCATAAGCCTCCTCTGTGTGTCACAGAGTTATCATTACCATGTTTTCCAATGTGGAAACCCACAGATGGAAGACATTGGTGCTACTCCAAGGTCATGTACACGCCATACTTGAAGGAACTAGAATGATACCTTTGTACACTCTTCTAATTTTTTTTTCCCTATTTACTCAGTGAAAATATTTTCATTTACTCAAGAGTCATTTATTTTATAGGTCTCACATAGGGAGCATGCAGTCCTTAATGGAGGGTTTTGTTGCAGCAAGAACAAGAAGGCACAGTTCCTCAGGGTACTTCTGGTTAGACTATTTTATGAGAATGTCACTGTTGTGCTAATGACTATGGAAGTTGGCAAAAATTCTGGTACACACGATTTTATTTATATCTGCTGTTATATAAGCATTTATTGGCTCTTTATATAGACATTGCCCCCCTCCATGATACTCTATGGGTTGGTAAGAAATGCTAACTGTTCCTTTGATAGAATACCTAACATCAACATCAGTAACAAGACTTTTCATAACTCAGCACATGGACAATATTGGTTTCATATAGGGTGCTCAGAGAACTAATACTTGCTACTAGTTATTCTGAATCATCACACACTCTTGTCTGATTTACCAAAAGGAACTTCGCACAATAAGAGACGAAATACACTATCTTTAATTTATTTTAGATTCCAATTACACACCTTATGAAACAATGGAAGAAACATAAGCATAGGAAGAAAAGTCAGAAACGAAGCTAAAATGAGTGCTGCTCTTAGAGTCTGACAGTTGGGTTACTCAGTGCATTAATGAGTAAGAACAAAATTCCAGCTCAATTTTTTTCTTTCCTCTGTATCATCCCTTTCAAATACTTAGAAAAGTTAGTAAATTCTAGACATGCAAGAACTTATATTTACTCCTGGAACTGACATACAAGGATGTCCAGAATGCTTCAATAAAAACACAAGTTGTAGGAATGTCTTGGAGCTTTGGAAACACAGAGGTCTCCTGAAACTACAGAATTAAGCAAGGAGTAAGAAAAACCACATCAAAAGACAGAAAGCAGTGTAAACAGATATCACAGGATCCTAAAATTTTAGCCACTAGCCTGAAATGATTTAAGCAAAGAAAACGAAAACACCACCTCAACAAAGAGCATTGTCCCGAAGCGACTATTTTAGAGATCTACTCCAAAGGGGGAGATGTGAATATTAGTTTGGAGGGAGTCAACAAAGTTATTGTTGAGATTCCAAGAGAAAAGATCCTATATCAGTCCTCCCAGGAGGCTAGAAAAAACATCTTAAGTTAAATTCCCAATTCACAAAAGTTAAAGGGTTGCTAAAAAAAAAAAAGAAAAGAACTTTCTGGGATAATACCAAATGTCTAAATAATAATTTAGAGCTCTCTGTCTCTTCCGAGGCTAGAAAAAATGCCTTATGGCCATGTTTATTCCCTTCTTCATTCATCAGATATTTACTAAGTGAGGATATTTTTCAGGTTATAAACAAAACGTAAAGTTGAATAAATTATTATAGTATACCAGAATCTTTGTTTAATGTGACCTACTAGAGAATAAATCTCCATACAGAGTGATCCCTGTTTGGGAAGTGGGAAGGTCAGAGAGGCCAAAAGACTTGCTCATGGTCACTCAGCAAGCTGTGAGCTGGGATTCAAACACAGGACAGGGTGTCGAATTCAATGTTGTTTGCCTTTTCCCTATAATAGATCCCACAGTCTATTGGGGAGGCAATAACACACCAAAATAATGCACTGAGTGGTAACAGAATTCAGAAGTTTAGTAGTTCAGAACATGGCGAGTTTAGATTCAGTTTGGAGAATCATATAAAGTCTCATTGCTGTTGATGTTGAATAGCTGGGATTTTAGGTAATGGGGAAGGGAAAGAGTACATGTTCCAGACAGAGAGTTCCAAAAGGTCCATATTCAGGGAAATACACTGATGTGCTCACAGACTGACAAGCCACTGGCTGCGTCATGGTTTTGTGAGCAGAAATGATGTACAGGAAGGCTGGAAAGTTAAATTGGGACCAGATCCTACAGTTCCTGAGACTGAACTTCATTTTACTTTCTGAAGGATGATAAAAGGTTGTTTCTGAGTGGGGGGAAACCTTGTCATGCATTCAAGGGACACTGTGCTAATTAACTAGAAGTTCAAAGAGAAACCAGGTAGCCTCCTTTCCAAAATGAATGTAATAAGTTACTATTAGTGAACATCGCTTAGCTGCAACGGATTGAGATAAATGTTCTTTAGATACTTGTACAGTAGTTCACTTGACCTCATCATCCATAATGTTGGAATGACTTGAATAAAAAAGCAGTATTCCGGGCTAAGCAATTTCAGTTTTATCCAAGGGAGGAGAAGGGCCACTGGAGCATGTCAGTCTGTAGGAAGCACACTGTGATTTGCATTTTAGCCTCCTCATTCTGACAGCAGTTTGGAGAATGAATCAAGGGGACAAGTCTGGAGGCTGGCAGATAAGTATAAATGTTCTGCTTTTCGATGGGCTATGAACAGAGGAGATAATTTTACTGATAGTGTGTAGGATTTGGTCTCTTGTGGGGAGGAGACCAAATGGGGACATATTTTATTGATCCAGATGAGAAATAACAAAGATTTGGCCCAAAGGGACGTTACTGATGTGGAGGGGCTGAAATCAATAAGGGAAGGAGGTTTGGAGTACGTTCAAAAGCTATCATTCTAGAGGATGGGAGAATCATTCATGACAATAGAGACTGAGGGGTGCAGACGGGGGGGTGGTGTTTATATGGGAACACAGTGTTATTTTGGTCAGGCTGAGTATGCAGTAAATGCCTCCCGAGTGGCCTTGACAGTGCTGGCCTGGGGCATGAAGTGTGATGGATGGAGAAGTCCAAGCTGCTGGCATGCAGTCAGCAGTTGAAAACACAGGAATAAATGTGACCCTGGGGGAAATTATGCAGGAAAAAATTAGAGGATATCCTGGGAAAACACACTTATAGACAGGAAGGAAGTGAGGACCAGGGAAGGAGATAGAAGGGCTAATAATGTCTAACTTTGTAGATTTACTGGGAGGATTAAATGAATTAAGATTATTTTCCCCTGAAATGTTTTCAATGCATTGTCTCAAAAAACCCAAACAAACAGTCATAAACACGAAAGGAGTTCGTGTTATGTCTTCACTTCACACAAGCACCCTCATTTTTATAGAGGAAAACCGAAAGCTCACGTCTCCCCATTGGTAGAAGAGCTTGGCTGCGTTCCACTGCAGCTTCTGGTTCCGCTTGTTGCCCACAATGGGAGACCGTCCCCTGGACAGGCCCTTCTTGGTGATGTTCACGTGATGGCCCTTCATCCACTCTGGCCAGTTGCCGCGGTTGCAGCGGTGCACAAACCGGGCACATTCCAGGAACAGCGCTGCTCTGGCTACCACGGGAGCTTCCTGAGTGGGGTTGTTAAGGAAAGAATAATGTGGGATTAATGAGCAATAAGTTGACCTTAAAGGGAATTCCTACGCTCTCTTAGATTATTTCAGTTTCTGATTCAGTTGAGCTGTATTTCCCTGGGCAGTGTTAGTGTGGTTAACACATTAGTGGGAATATGGAAAATGACCCCATGAAGGCAAATTTGGATATGGAAGAATTAGACATTTTAAGTAGGCTTCTGTGTTTATTTTTCTCTTTTTGCAGAATCTCAAGTAATTTCATGACTCTTCTTCGCATATTTAAGAGGCAGCAGGGATTTGAGTATGAGTGATATAACTTTTAATAAGTTTTTAAATATGAAGCTTTTTTTAAACCAAAAATTCTAACATGAAGCAAAAAATATTCAGTTTCTGTGACCAGTCTTATGCTAACCAAGGGTGTCAATAGTGACTTTTTCCCAACAATAATCTATAATCTATGACCATCCACGTGCTTCAAGAAAATACAACTGCTCCACAGTATTTTGGCCAGTAAGAAAAGAAATTGCTTACTAGATTTTGTAGAGTTACTTTGTCGTGGATAACAGACAAACTCTACTTAAATAAGCAGGGCTGTAACTGAGAATGTTTGATAAAGAGGAAATTATTAAATGATAAATAAAAACCTGAGCACTTCAGAAAATCACAAACATGGCTCTATCTCATCATAGCAAAATGTGCTTGAAAAAATAAAAGGACAACTTTCAGTTGTTACCCAGAAACTATTAAGGATAAGATATCTATTAAACTCTTTACAAGCTAAAAAAAATTTTTTTAATATGGAAAGGAATGTTAAGTTTCCAATAGAAGGTCAATGGGTCACAAAAATACATAAATTTACATTTAATGGGTATTTTGACTTCTGCCAATTTTAATCAAATACATCACAATCTTAGCCATCACCTCAGAGTTACCTAATAATCATAGGTTGCTTAGCAACCACAGGTTTTCAAATTGAAATGTTTTTTTTTCATTTCAAGTAACAGTGTTATGCATTGATCCATAATGTTAAAATAGGGGCTAATAGAGTATCAATTACAGGATAATTAATTTTTATGAATTATAATTCTTATTTATCATAACTTTATAATCTAGAAATGATATTTTCATTTTCGTATTTTTTCAAATGCAGTATAATTTTTCCATTATCACATAGCTGAGAAGGGGTGGACATAAGATTCAATCCCAGATCTCTCTGATTCCTGGGGCAATGCTAGTTTCTCATTGGCGTCTACATTGTCTTAACTTCTAGAAATCTAGATGATTTCTAGAATGCATATAGAAAGTCATCACTTACAAATGAGACATTAATGTCAAGTAATGTTATTTTTCTTAAACACAAATGTACGATCACATCATATTCCCCTTTAAAATCTATTACTGATGCTACTCACCTTGATCATAAAATGAAAAAGATGCCAAGTCTTTGTTACTTGGTTCCTTTCCTATCTCAAGTAGTCTGTCATCCAGTTATTGTCACACTGCTAACAGTCTCCCAAATACGACACCTCATACCCTTCCCTGTGTTGTGCCCATGGCTTGCAGAGCCTTGAAACCCCTTTCCATCTGGCAAATCCCCACTTTCAAGATCCCATTTAGTTACTTCCTCTAGGAGGTCTTCCTTAATCCCTTCCTTCTTTGGCCCCCTCCGTAATTTGGTTGGTTACTTCATACTTTCAAGAACCATAGTATCTTAAATACATGGGATAATTGAAGCAAGTTAGACCCTTCAGCATTTTGTCATTACATACAACTTAAATAAAGCCATTAAGAAGAATTCCAACTGAAATATACTTATAAACAAACAGCTTTACAAAGCTTAGGATGAATTGCCAGAACATACAAAGTAAACCTATGTGAAAAGGCAGAATACAAGATGAACACTAATGGTGAGATTCCCTCATTAGTGAACAATGGACCCTAATGATGACTCCATCATCAACTGTGTCGGTGCCTAGATTTGGTAGCAGGTCACAGGGATAGACTTGTGATTGCAAAGGGTCAAATGACTTTTCTGCATCAAACCTTATCAATATTGTGTGTCTTAACATACAGCCTAAATATCTGCACTCTTTTCGTGGAATAGATATTTATTTTATCAAACATCTCAGATGTTTGTAATCTGTCTCTTGTAAAGGCAAAAACATCTGTCTCTAAAAATGAATGCCAGTCTGGAAGGCAAGGCGAGTATACAATTCATTCTTAGCCTCACACATTTTGACACATTCCCAACATAAAGCAGTGGGATTCATTGTTTAATGACAGGAAGACAGAAACAACACTGCTAGAAAGGGCATTACGTGATGAACTCCAGCTCCTTCATGGTTAGCAAGGCAGAAACCTAGCCTCCTCCAAATGTATCCAGCAGAGGATCTTTTTATCGCCCTTAACTATTAAATGGCACTGAGGGGATTAACAACAAATGAATGAACAACCCAAACCGGGCTTTGTAGCTACTTATATGTTTTGGCTTGCCTTGTTTAGGAAAAAAAAAAGGCTTCATTTGCTTAGGAAAGTCAAGGCATTTTGAATGAAAAGCAATTTCAATTCTCTGCTCCCAAAACCCTGTGATAAAACTTAGATATTATCAGTCATTGGCCCTAGGAAATCCTAATTTATGCTTGGAAATGGCATTGAGATCAATATGAAAATAATTCCCATGAGCTTTATAGCACAACATTTAGGGGAGGGTAAGTTCTTGTCTGATGAATTTCATCCATGTAAATTGCAAAACCCAGTGACATTTGGAAATGTCACTGTCTGCTTTATTTACTTATTTATTTATAACCCTCATGAGCCTGGTGGATGAAAACAGGCTTGCGAATCCTACCGTCAAGATGGCAGTAAATAATGCCGATTTCCGAGGGATTGTCACATGCATGTTACTCTACAGACAACTGGAAGAGGTGTTCGGGTACAAAGCTAAGGACTTGAATGTGCAGAAAATACTTAGAAACAAGCACAGACTTCACTGTGCATGTGAAAAGCTTTCAAGACATTCTAGTGTGGGTGTGGTCATGGGGAATTGTATTCGTTGCATCTTTCAAAGTGTAGTTTCCAAAGTATTGATTTTAGAAGTAGGGTTATAGAATGCCATGGAAAAGGATTCTTCCTGGACATAAAGGAAAGCCATTTTTTTTCTTTTATGCTAGAGCTTACCTCTTATGGGTCAGTGCAATCTGAAGAAGCAGCAAAAAATGGAGGCATGACAGAATGGATAGGGATGGACTCACATCACAGAGAAAAACAGCACAAATGGAGAGAAATGAATCAGGAGAATGCTGCATGGCTGAAAAGAACCACAGAGTATCAGAGGCGTGGTTAAAAGTGAACGTCTACACAACATTCAACACCACTGGCACACCACAGAGAATTTTGCTGATGGTCCTGAATGAAAACAGGTGTATTTAAATTTCTTCTTCCCTATGAACATGTCTGGCAGATCACCTTCTCATAGATCCCAGACAAGCAAGAATCCATTTTAACCAGCAAGACAAAATGTTAGGCAGAACCATATGGAATTCCTGAGTGTGAAGGTCAAAAATCACTGACTACTGACATGTGATTCAATCTTATATGAGGTGTTCTCTGCAATGGCTACACAGTTGTCTTGTTAAAATTACAAAATGTCACACCATTATTTGGTTTGGATTTCTCTAACATTCCACCACTAGGAAACTTCAAGTCTCAGGCTACTTCTCCTTGACTTTGTCACTTTTTCCTGCCTTTTGTAAGATCATTATGTATATTGAATGCTTCCTTTATGAAAGTGAAGCAGAGAATTGGAATACTAATTCAAACAGCTGTGCTTTATTTTGCCTGGGGACCTACAAAATCTTGTTACCATAATATAGTGGTTAATTGAAGATTATAATTGCATACATTCCTTTTCCTCTAGGACTATATCTAAACTTATTATGTGAGAAGAAACCCGGACTAATCCTGAACACTCATATAACAACACTGAACAGGAATTAACTTTTCAAAGAATGAATATTTCATGTTGGCCTCTGGGGAATTACATAATTTTTTATTGCCTTACCAAAGCATATAAAGCTCTTGCTGGTGCAGGATATCTATTTATTTAAAACCAGTGGGGATAGGCTGTTATTGTGGGTTCTACTGTGCATTGAAACCTAGTTGGCTGGAGGGCGTGTGCTTGCGAGTCAGTGTTTATTACTCAGCCTGTATTGATTCTCAGCCTGCCTGAGATAATTAAGGAACTGACAGGTTGTCTCTGCCCCTGTCATTGCGGCAGTAGCTGGGGGCAACTGAAATGATGCAGTTGTCAGGCTACTGGCAGGAAGTTCTGTTTAGGGCGCAGTCTGGATGGCTAGTCATTTTAACACTTACTCAGATCATGCAAATATTTTGGGTAAGAATTAAAAAAAAAAGTGAGGACTTCTATTTCTGACAATAAGATGGATTAAGTGTGAAGACAAACTTCTTTTGATTTAGACACTTAAAATACTGGATAAAATATCTTAAAACTTTCTTCATTATGTTTTTGCTTGAGTCTCTAACATGAGATAACAGACCAGTGAAGAGCAGAATTTATAAGAAAGCAGAATTCTGGGGTCGAGGGGGAGGAGAGGTGTGAGCTGGTGTGGGGACATTTACCTCACGGGTTTCTGCTGACTAGAGAGAGCGACGACAGCCTGGGTTTTCAAGGGGCCACAAGTTCAACGCCTGTGCCCACGTGGAGCAGGGCAGGTAAAGCAGTCCTATGTAATGCCAAGATCCTTGGTAGGGGCCACCCTCACTGGGTGAATAATGAAGAGATCTGTTCTACAGAAGTAGGATTACTGACTGACTACCCTGGGCTCTGGGTAGAAGAGAGAGGTAGAAGGAGATAGAGATAGAGATGGAGGTGGAGATGGAGTTGGAGATAGAGAGATAGCGAGAGATACAGATAGAGAGAGGGAGAGAGGGGAAGGAGGGAAAAGGAAGTCTTTTAGAATTCTTAATCAAAATCCTATATCCTCATATAAGTTTGGACTAGACTGGGCATTACCTCCACGCTCCTTTCCCTAAAAAATATAGTTAAAATTTTTTTCTTATGTTGGTGATGTTTGCGAGTGCTTGAAAAAAGAAACAAAAATCTTCTCTGGAGGAATACTTTAACTAATACTTCTCAAATCTTCAAACTTGCAAATGCAGAAGGGTCACTTTGGAATATGAATAAAATAGATTCTTTGGCCCCTCCCTGGAGATTCAGATTCAGCAGACCTGCTGCGAGGCCTGAAAATTGGCATTTCTAACTTGCTCACAGACAAGGCTGGTATTGTGGGTCCACTAAATAACACTGTTGTTCAACACAGATCTTGGAGAATTCTCACAGATACAGTTCCAAAAACTTAAGCTTGCACTAAAAAATCCAACATGAGTAACAGATGAAACAATAAAGTATAGAATCAGATCCACAAACACTGCAATTATTAGAATCACAGTGTATCAAAAACAGCTAAAGATGTAGGTGTTGAAAATATAGTGAGGAATTAAGCTATCAAAGTTGACCAGGCAATTTAAAACAGGGATCAAACAGAACTTTTACAATAAAAAATGTAGTACTTAAAATGTTAAACTCAATGGATAGATTAAAACACTGATCCGATTGGGGTTTTCCAACATTTGAGCCAGATAATTCTTTCTTTGGGAGGGGTGTAGTATGTTTTAAAGGATGTTTACCAGCATCTTTGATACCTAGATGCCAGCAGCAATGCCCAGGTTGTGACAAAGATTCCTCCCAGACATTGCCAAATGTTCCCTGGTGAGCAAAGCTTCCCCTGGTTAAGAACCATGGGATTAGACACAGTTGAAAAATGAGAAAAAGTAGAAGAGCTATCTTGAAAAATTACTCTGAATACAGCATAGAAGGAGCAAAAGAGATGAAAAATACAAGATGTTGTCAAAAGCAAGAGGATAAACTGAGAAAAATCTATCATACATCTTTTCAGTTAACAAAAGTAAAGATTGGAGAAAATGTGAAAGTCACAGTCTTTGAAGGGATAATAGTTGAAAAAATTTCCGAATAGATGTAGTGTGCCTATCACATGGTTCAGGGGCTTAGTGGATATCAAATAAGAAGAACAACCTAGAAGTACTTTAGTGAAATGGGAAATATCAATAATAAAGTGTTTTTATTACAGTGTTGGTACATGTGTTTCATTGTTGTAACTGTGAAATATGCTTTGGCATCACAATGGTAAAATTATGACTGAATTTTACTGTTAGGGAGATTTACAAAACTATTATGAATCAAGACCCACATGCAGTAATTTTCCTGGAGCATTGTTCAAAATAACCAAAAACTTGAAAACATAAAAATATACATCTAACACAAAGTGAGTATATAAACTGTGGTATATTCAAACAAACAGATATCAACCTTCATGCTGAATGAAAAGATGGTGTGCTTAAATGAATTTCAAAACTAGGCAAAATAGAGCAAAACAAAACAATATATTCCCTAGGGATACAGATTCATGCGGTAAAATAAAGAAAGCATAGGAAAACCTTTTAAAAACTTTAAGAAAGAAGTATGTTCTGGGAGGTGGGGCCTTGTGGTCAGGGAACGGAATACAGGGGACGTTATGGAAACTGGAAATGTCCTATTCTTGAAGGTATGTGGTGTATGCATGACATAAAATTTTCTTAAAACTCCATATATTGATGATATATATTATTTTATATAACATGTTATAGTTAGAATATTTTTTAATTTGATAATATAGGAGTACCACTACCTAAATGAACAATTTGGTGATTTCATTTTGGCTATTACTGAATTACTTCAATTTTTCCTATGATTTCGAAAAAAACATATTATTATCTGGCTTTGATAGTTCCTTTTATGAGTGTATTCCTATTTGCTTGAAAGGAACTAATCTGTACTGATCACTAATTAGTCTTGTGACAGTAAGCTCCATTGTGGAATAAATTTGATGCAGTGAACCTAAAAGTGTGACCATATCTATGGTAACATAGCTCATTTTCCTTGGAGAGTTCCAGTTTGTCTGTTTAACTAGTACAGTTATTGATAGCTCTCTTTTTACCTGTCAAAAATATCCCAGTTTGGATAAAAATTATATAATCATTCCTCCTAAAGCAATCTACTTAGGAAGTTATATAATTAACATGAATTAGGTTTTCTCCATCCCAGAGACTAAGGAGAATTCTATGATCTTACTGACTTTTTTTTCCATTGACTTGCTTATTTTCATGAAATTGTTCATAAAGAAACTGAAATTATTAGTAGTGAAATTCATGCCATATATTTTCCAAAAATTAGAAATCCCTATGTCTGTACATGTTACTTCTTCAACTGGATAAAAAAAGGATAGAAGGTTCACTTACATAGAAAACGGACAGAAGTACCATTTGTTTGAACTGTTTAATTTTTCTTTTGTGTCCTTGTAGATTAAATAAACCTAGAGATAAACTGAGTTCTTTCTAAAACACGTCCTTTTAAAAATGCCTCATAGCTGCATCTATTAAATTTATAACAAACAGTATGAGGAGGAGCTATGCTGGGCTTAAAATTAAACCAATTTTCCTGAAGTTTAATAGCCATTGCAATAATGACAAAAGGACCATTTAAACAAAAACCTTTAGATTAACAAGACTTTAAACATTGGTGCTTCTAGTATTTTTTTAATTTAATACTACTTTTGATTCTGAAGAAAATTGCAAACTAGAAAAATAACAGTTAAATTCTATGTTTAAGGCAACAAAAAGAAAACTTCAGAAACAAAAATTATGTCATAACACAAAAACTGAATTTAAGCTGCACTTAAAAAGGAAATGCAATATCCAACAGAAGCAAACAACAAGAGATGGGAAAAAATATTGAACTAGAATATGATGTTGAATGCAACACATTCATTTCTCTCTTCCTCTCCAAACCCTATCTGATGAAATAGCAGGTCTATAACCATAATTATATCTGTGTCTCTATCTCTATCTGCGTTGTAACTGCCTATCTATCATCAATGTACCCATCTATGTCATCTACATCTACATCTGTGTATATATTTCTATATTCATATTTCCATCTGTTAGGACTATAGATAATTCTATCTATATTTCTATATATAGGTATATGATTAGAATCACAAATGCATTGAAAATCATATTTTAAAAGTGAGGCATTTCCGAAAGACAGGAAGCCGATGAGATCAGACATTAGTGAAGCTAAATACAGAGGAAATAATAGTTCAAGATACCTTTAGCAGAAGACACCTGTGAACGAGTAATCCTGAGAAACTCCTCCTAACCCAGATTAATGGGTATGAACAACTACAAATGACAGGAGACACAGAGTACGACTTTAATTCAAGCCCAGGACATGCAGCTAGGTTTCCCTTCCTCTTAGTCCATTTGTCAGAATTCACAAGTGACTTCAATTTTCTCACTTTTTTATACTCAAGACACGAAATTGAAGTGTGCCCTTGTCTGGGAACCATTTCCTAGCTTGAGCCTTTCCTCTTACACAAAGAAATAAGATAAGTAACATGAAGGTGCTTTATAAACTCTCACGTGTAATGAGAATGCTACTATTGTCATCTTGCCACCACATCCGCCACCATCGCCACCAGCACCAGCACTACCACCACGACCACCATCACCACCATCGCCACCAGCGCCAGCACTACCACCACGACCACCATCACCACCATCGCCGCCTGCCCATTTACCCAACCAACCGGGTCTCCCTGGCTTCTCTCTGTGTCTGATAACTGAAGGCACTGGACTCCTTTAAACTTGGACTGATTCTGATGTCTGGAATTCTGACTTCTGACCTCTGCATACTCCTTGGCCTTGACCTGTAATCAATGACTCATAGGTATGCAAAGAACTTATTGATCCCAATCACTTCTTGATCCCCCTGCACCCTGGTCCCCACTGAAGCCAGTCTGGTGACAGAGAACTCAGTACTTCCCAATGCAGCGACTTCCTCACTGGGTATCTACAATGATCAGAAAATGCCTCTTTTCCTTTGAGGCTCAAAAGACATTGCTTATAAGCATCAAGTTCCCTTTATTGTATTTCTTACCATAAGATTTGTAATATTGAGGTCAAGCAGGGCCAAAGCAGGTTCCATAGGAAAGTAAAAAAGAAGAATCTAGTGGTCTGGTTTTATATGGAGTACAATAAAGTTTCAGTTTTCTATAGATTCGGCCTAACAATGATACCAGTCAGCCTACAGCCAGGAACAGAGTGTACTCGCATCTGGAAACCTCTCCTTCACATCTCCTTGGAAACTCTAAGCATTATGGTAATTGGAAATCAAATGGATATAGAACCATTTGATGAGAGGGAATGAAATCTTAGCATCCAAGATACTTGATTATCAAAGTATTCATCAATATTCTTCTTAAAATAATGTCCATTTAGAAACCAAGTATCAATTTGTTCTATTGGTGTTATTTTTCAAATCCTCAAAAGTGAGGCTTCCTGTGACAAGCCTCACACTTCTCCCATGCCCACACATCCTTCATAAATCCTAAAAGCTTTCCATGTAGAAAGCAATTATTTCTTTTGTTTCTATATCATCAATAAATGTTAGTAAGATCACTCTAATTACTCCACTAAAGAATCTCATTTTGCCAGTGATAATACATGAATTAAGATTGAGTTCTTGACATTTTTGGTTTCAAAACGGTTTTGCTGGGGAGTCCAAGAACCTTCTGATATTATAAGCTAAATTTTGTCTATAACTGAACTTCTCTTGGGACATACCCATAGCTTTCATCAAGTTCTAACAAAAACAAAAGAAAACAAAACTATGTCCCCAAAATGTTTAAAATTACTGCTTTGGAGAGTGACTATGTGGTGTGAATTTTGAAAGTTGAAAATCCGTCTTTCCCTACTATAAATTCTTCACTTGTAGCCATGCAATGAGAAGACTCTTTTGAAGATGCAAATAGTTTTTGACCATTAAAGACCATTCACAATCTTTTTTTATTATGGAGATCATATACATTTAAGCATATTTTCAATGCATTAAGAGAGACTCATTCTGGCCCTGGCTGGTGTAGCTCAATGGATTGAGCGTGGGCCTGCAAACCAGACGATCGTGGTTCGATTCCTAGTCAGGGCACGTGCCTGAGCTGCAGGCCAGTTCCCGGCAGGGGACGCATGAGAAGCAACCATACATTGATGTTTCTCTTCCTCTCTCCTTCCCTTCCCCTCTAAAGATAAATAAATAAAATATTAAAAAAAGAGAGAGACTCATTCTGATCAAAGTTTTGTTTTTTTTTTTTTTTTAACAGAGAAAGCACATGATATTGCTGGAAGAGTCCTGAAAGGAATCAGGAACCTGGCTAACAGCTCTGGCACTGGCTGGCTTATGTGACCTTCAGCAAAGTCATCTCAGCTCTTGTGGCTTTTGTTCTTTCATGTGGAAAACGTGTGAATGAAAAGAACTGCTCGAGAAAGTCCATCGCGTGATAAATATTTATGTGGGGATTTCAGCTCAGGATCTCTGGAAGTGGGGGGCCTAGACCTTTCCAGTGAGTGAAGGACGGTCTGTTAGCACAGTCCTCAGGTATGCACCCCACTGACAGCTGTCCAAGTGCTACTTATTGCCCCATTATTTTCCAGCGTGTATGGCCAGCTGTGCCTGTACCCTTCAATTTTTCAATAGTATGTCGAAATTATGTGATTTGCTATTATTTTCCTTAATCTTAATGGGTAGTTGCTTAAGAAATTTGATGCCTGAGTCCTGTAAAAGCTTCCAAAGTAGCTGGGACTTTAGGACTGAGGCAAACATAGGCACGACAGTACCTCTGGGACACCACAAGCCTGAACCTCCTGCAAAGTGCTAATGCACAGTTGCTGGTGTGCATTTCACAACTGTTCAACCAGCTTCTGTCACACGTACTTTCTTAATCATGCATAAACTATCAGGCAAAAAAGAATTTATTATTTTTGCATGTGTAAAAGTAAGTGTCTATAGTAATCTCGCATACATTTTAAACAAGAGAGTCAACATGGAGGACTAAAACACACAGGGACTGTGAGGACAGGCCTAGGCTCCAAATCTGCCTCTGTCCTTTGCTGGCTTTGTAGCCCTGGCTTGTTACTTGGTCTTTCTGAATTCCAGTTTTTTTTTCCTTTGGAAGCAGACTAGACACACAATAAATGTTAATCACTAGTGGATCAACCCTAGCATACTGTCCATTAAGACGCGTGGGAAACAGATCACCAAACAAATGTAACCTCCATAAGGAAAGGTGCAGAACGGAGGAAGCTGTCCACTGAATTTTGTTGTATCATCTTTTTTTTTAAGATTTTATTTATTTATTTATCTTTAGAGGGGAAGGAGAGAGGGAGAGAAACATCAATGTATGGTTGCCTTTCGTGCGTCCCCTGCTGGTAGTTAGCCTGCAAGGGACCGGCCTGCAACCCAGGCATGTGCCCTGACTGGGAATCAAACCGCAATCGTCTAGTTCGCAGGCCCGCGCTCAATCCACTGAACTACGCCAGCCAGGGCTTGAATTTTGTTGTATTATCTTTAACAGCCACTACTAGGCCTGGCACACAGGAAACTCTCAACAGACGTTGGTTGAGTCAATTAATTATTATACAGTATCTTGTAAGCCATACTGACTCCAGGCTTTTCAATTTAACCACCCATTCCAGCTGATATAATTGATATATTATGGACTGACCCTCCTCTGTTACTACATCCTGTCCAAAACCACTCACTATTGAGGAAGAGGCAAGGAGGGCCCCACTCACCATTGTTGCTCTCTCACCGTTACCCTGTTACTCCAATATTTCCTTCTGTTCCTCAGTCAAATGCTGCTGCTTCCACTTCTATCAACCCACATAGTGGTGTCTGATACTTTATACCCAGTCAACACTGCCTAACCCATTGCAGCTCTGAGAGTTGTAATATAGGGATTTATGGACATTTTAGTGAGCACTTTTCAACTGTAAGTAAGATGGGGCATAATTTACTGGCTATTAGGTTTTTTCAATGAACTGGCTGTTCGCATGCTCACCCATTTTTAAATGTTTAGTTGTTTGTAGTTTTTTATTAATTTGTTACATTTATTTCTTTTAATCTGTTTATTCTGAAGTAGATCAGGGTGTGATTTAGAAGAACCACGCATGACTCAAATGCGTGAAAGCTAGTTACCACACTCCCACTGACAGCCCTTGGCCACTTTCCTTGTCCAGCTGTAGACAGGCATCTCGATTATTTCATGGGCACCAGACCCACCTCTCCAGGAGACCTGTGAATCTCTACATTTTACAGTCACTGCAGCATGCACTAATACACACTGAACATTTTTCAATTTATAAATGAATCTGCAAAGGCCAGTATCCAGGAATGGCAAACTGAAAAATCTTACATAATGACAAGTCATCCTTTTGGGTGATTAAGTGCTATTTGCATTTCAGGCTTAAGCAAATCCACATACTGTGCAGCCACTAAGTATCTTGAAAACAAGAGTTGCAAATGTCACAGAAAATATGTCATGAATTACATTAGGTTGGCATGGTTACGTAAGGCTTGGATGATTTTCCAAGGTACAATGCGAGTGGCCAGTGGTTACTTATTCATGTTTTATAAAACCTGGAAAAGGGATAATTTCCATAGGCAAGCTTAAAGATTTTTTTGGTAATAAACATCTACTTTAGAAATAGTATAAATAAAAGATATTGAGAGGTTGAATTCAAAACTTCCATGTGGGCCTAGTTTGCAAAAAACACTTTCTAAACAAGGTCCGCCTTATACACTTTAACCCCTTACATGCATATAGTACCATCTGATACTCAGTGCATTTTTGTGCTGCATGTTTTCCCTCCAATTGATAAGCTGACACTCAGAGTTTAAAGAATATGTGATAGATATAAGACTAAGAATAGCATAACAATAATAGTGGCCTACTTTCTTGAAGGGTTACTATAATACATTTCAGTAAAGCCCTTTATTGAGGGTTTTAGATCTAATAACTGATTTAATTCTCACACCAGCCCTAGGAGGTCGCTGTAATATTATTATTACTCTTAATCTATGTTCAGAGGTATAGCTCGTAAACGTTGGCACAGTTTTACCCAGGTTGTCTGATTCCAGAGTCCTCACACTTTTCATCATGCTGGTGTACATTCTACTTCCCAAATCATATTAAGATTTTCCCCTTTCTTTTATTCCCTCACCTCACCCCCCCCTTCCTCTTTTTGCCTCTAATCCTGAGGAAACAAAACAAAACCTCACCCCACAGTTAGGGTTAGGATTAGGGATTCATGTTTTCCTCCATTGGCAGAATTCACTGGAATCGGGAACCACACGAGTAAACTCCACCAAAAACTTACAAGATCCAGGGCAGCTGCCAGGATGGACGCATCAGGAATGGTCCCGGGCTCACAGCAGTTTAGCAGAAATTGAAAGCGTTTCATGCCTTGTCGGATCGCTCCAAGATTCACCACATTTTTGCTTTTTCCACCATCTTGGTTAGAAGACAGATGGTCGTCAAAACTGTGGCAGCCTGTCGTGGAGGAATGAATGAGAAAGGGTATAAAGAAGCACAGATTTAAAAAGAGCTTCACAATTGTAACAATGTATTTTCTGTAGTGTTGGCCTGAAAACATTCTCCCTAACTGCACCTCCCTCCACTTTATTTTAATGCTTATTTGGACAAACCCTGACTTTTGGGAGACTGGAGACACATGGCACAGGTAATGTGAGGTTTTACGTAAGTATCGGGTCTGATATTTTGTAAGGTTTTACGTAAGTATTGGGTCGAATATTGGGTCTGATCATTTTGTTACCAGGTTCTCCTCTTTAATCCTTTTAAGAGTGTCATTGGTCATATTTTGCTTGCTTGTTTGTTTTGTTGTTTAGGGTCCAGAGGAAAGAGGGGAGAGAATCATAGGGGAAAAGGGGATGAACTCACATAAACAAGTATAAAGGACACATGGACAATAACTAAGGTGGGGGTGGAAATGGGAAGGAGGTGGGGAGCCCTGGGGGCGGGGGGCAGGGCTGGGAATATAAGACAGAAAACTGTACTTGAACAAGAATTAAATAAAATTAAAAAAATAATAATCCTTTTAAGAACTCTTGGATACTTAAAATAATTCTTCCTGTAATCAACAACCAACGTCTATTTTCATGAAAGATGCAATCACTGTGTAATTTCAGGCCTGTTACATAAACTGCAATCAAGAACAGTATTTTGATGTATCGGTTACAATGCAAAGACTCACTGACTACTACAGTTGTAAAGGACCTTAGAGGTTGATCATTTAATTCCAGGATTTCCAAACATCGGAATTATCTAGGAAGTTCCTTTATCTCGTGCAGACCTTCAGAATCTCTGGAAATGGAGTGGAAGAATGTCTGCTTTGTAACGCCTCCCAGATGACAAGGCGGACATCTGGACCCTACACCAGACCACTGATCCCTCCCTTCTTATTTTTTCATAGTTCTCCTGCCTACAAATAAGAATCAGCCTGGAGCTCATTAACATTCAAAGTATCAGGTCCCATCACTAGAGACTCTGGTTTCGTAGAGATGGTTGAGGGGGTCTACATATATTTTTAACAAACACTCCACTGATTTTGAGGCAGAAAGTCTAAGGATCACACCTTCAGGGAAAATGATACAAAATAGTGTTTTTCATAATTTTCATCTGCAAGTTTATTTTTAAAAACCTAAATATCTCATGACTTTTCTACAGCTTCTAGTACAGATATTTTTAATTTTTCTTATATAAGGTTATTATGTTGAATATCATTTTTAAAACCAGGCCCACACTCCTTCTCATGATGTACTTCCGACACCTAAAAATAGACCCCTATTGATTTAGAGCTTGATTTAATTTGTGCTCACACCATTTATTTATGTTACCAGCTCCTAGTCCTCACTGCAAAGTCACAGACCTGACTTCTAGAAATGGCTTTCTCACCTCTTCGGTCCAGAACACACTGATAACTCCCACCCCTGGCCCCACCTTCCCCTGCTGCCTCAGCACAGGGGCAAATGTATGTATGGTGTCTGGGATTTGTTTTAAAACACATTAAAAAATAGTAGATGAAGCAAATTTGGAAAACTGTAATTATTACTGCATTTGGGAGATGAATACTTAGGATCTGTCGGACTATTCTCTTAACTTTTTGGTCTATGTGTGAACATTTTTATAAGTACAAAAAAATGGCTCAGGATATAATTGAAATATAATTATTAAAATTTTCCATACTTTATTCCATAGGAACACATCCCTTTTCAGATGAAAATATTCTGTATTCAAAATTACATATTCAGTTCCTTCAGTATTTTTTTCAGTTAATATAGCATTTCGTACCAACTGCAAAAGGAAGTAGCAGAAGAAAAATCCAATAGTGGAAAAATTCAAAAGACAGAACCTCACACGGCATGAAGAAGGCATGGCTGAAAGCTGCAGGTGAGGCGCAGACATTCCCTGGACAGTCGTGTCTCCAGACGGCGGCCCTCAATGTGCTAGTCCGTGTGCGCTCCGGGCGTCACCAAGACAGCCACGACAGGTAACTCCTGTTCATTTTCTTATCTATACGTCACTTTACTGATTACTTACATGCAGTCCTTTCATAGTTACACATATCAGAAGAAACATCATCCATTAAAAAGTAGCCTTAAAAATCCCTTAAACTGTCAATATGATAGAACCCAAATAATAAGATTTTTTTCGTTTAGTGAACTTAGTTGTTTGATTATTTATTACTATAATTAAGATTTAAAAACATACCAGGTATTAAAATACATCAAAACTATACTGCAAGTGGGAAATTTCCATTGAATTTCTATAGCACTATTAGATGACGATATAATATTTGCTATCATTTCCTTTATGTCCCTTGCTCTAGGGGACGTATCAGTAAAAATATTGCTGCGTGGAATATCTGAGATTTTCCTGCCAATGTTCTCCTCTAGGGCAAAATAAGCCAGGCGGTGAAAGACAAATACCATATGATATCGCCTTTAACAGGAATCTAAACAACAAAACAAACAAGCAAGCAAAATTTGACCAATGACACTCAAATACAGAACAGGCTGACAGGGTCCAGAGGGGCGAGGGGAGAGAATCACAGGGGAAAAAGGGAAGGACTCACATGAACAAGTATAAAGGACACATGGACAATAACTAAGGTGGGGGGCGGAATTGGGAGGGAGGTGGGGAGCACTGTCAGGGGGCAGGGCCAGGAATATAAGACAGAAAACTGTACTTGAACAAAAACTAAATAAAAATAAAAATTAAAAAAATAATATTTGCTATCATTTTTTAATACTTAGTATGTGCCAGGTACTGTATAAAATACTTTATATTTTATTTTATTTATTTTTATAACAGTTCTATAAAAGAGATCTTTCAAAATGATTTAAACAAGAGAAAGAGAGAGGGGGAATAAAGATGACGAGAAGGAGGGAAAAGAGGACAGCATACAGAGACAAAGGGAGAAGGGACGAGTTCAGTAGCCCAGTCAGAGTTCACGCTACAGAACGTTAAGAAGCCAGAACTGAAACCCAGACCTGAGCAGCACAAGCAGGCACGAGCACTGTGCCACCTGCGAAGCTCTAGAACACCCTCACGTTTCCGGTGAGGAGCTCAGACACTTACTACAGCTCCTTAAGATAGCAATCATGTTAGGGAAAACTTATTGTAAGAAATAGCAACATTGCACATGTTAAAAACTGATGGTAAAGTTTTAACTGCTGCCTTTCCGTGGTGAAATATTAAAAGTGATGTTAAAAAGTAGTTTGGCTATAACACATAACTTTTCTTTATCAGTCTTTTGTGTAAACTTACCAGGGGGTAAGAATGCCTCTTGGCTTCCTTGGCCATGATTAATGTGTTAGTCTCAGTACATTTTTGTTGTATTTATTTACTTTTATATACATTAAATTTACTGAGGCATAATTTACACAGCATGCATTTTATAAGCTATAAAATTGAAAAGGAGCACTTCAAAATCTAGTGCTTCTTTAAGCAGCATTTCCCATAGAATTTATGACAGAGCTGAGCACATAGAACATATCAGTTAAAGAAAATCATTGCTTTCATTAATGAAATATCTTCTCTCAAATAGGGACATATGATTTCTAAAATGAAATATTCTTGGCGAATATTAAAACATATAAAAAGATAACTAATCTCGGAATGTAATTTCACTTCTGTGAAATGTTCAGTAGATTTACTTTTCATTTGTTGAATAATTTTTGAGATTTCAAAGAAATTCTTTTGGTCACAGCATTTTATCTTAATGCATGAAGTTTGAACACTCCATTTAAATGGACAGTAAGAACATTTGATGTTTGTTTTCTTTAACAACTTCAAAGAAAGAAACAGAAAACATGTAAATAAGATAATATGTAAATGAATTAAAATAAATGAGAAAGAAAAGGACAATGCATCTACACTGGATACACAGAGATCATTTATACACATAGATTTCAGAGAAAACAAAGGAAGAAAAGAAAAAAGTGAGGGAGAAGGAAGGAACAGACAGAGAGGGAAGAAGGGAGAAAAAAGAAAAGAAAGGAAGGAACAAAGGAAGAGAAAAAGGAAGAAAGAGAAAGAAAGGGCATAAGCAGGCTCAAAGATAGAAAGATATTCACATGTATGATGTTGTGGCAAATTACAATTAGTTGTTGCAAAATACACTGTACTTAAGGTTAGCAGATAAAGTTGTTTTGGTTTTTTAGAATAGCTGAGATACCTGTCTTCTGCAAGAGATTCCAAAGGAATTATCTCACAGAATTCCTTTTGTAATTTTTAACAAGCCAGAGAGCAAGGTCAAAAAATAAAGTTGTGCAAGCCATATTCTCTTGCCAGTTAAAAGCACATGAAATACACCTGATATCAGTCTTAGATGTTATGGTTTGTTCTAGATACACAGGAAGACACTGTCTGCACTTTATGTGGTACTGACACAAACTCATCTGAGATTCAGGCTCTATGAATATTCTACTCCAAGTTTTTTCTATTTGTGAATAGAATATCTAGACTCTATGAAACAATGGCTACCATCTATAGGAATTGGGGTGAAAAAAACCCAAAATCTATAATGAACTAAGGCTTATGAGAAATGCTATGATGACATGTTTGGAACCAGAGTAAAAATAAAAATATTAGCCTAGTACTTGAAGAAGGGACCGTAAGGGAATCAAAAGGAGAGTAAACAACTCAATTCTGCTTTCATCCTTTCTACTAAGAAGAAGAATTCACAAAGGGGAAGTACAGAAAAGCTCCATCAAGAAGGCACCAACACGAGAGATCCTATTCCGTGAGTTGCAGCTTTGGGTCCATCAGATTATGCACTCGTGCACAGAACAAAGAGGGATGTGATCACAACACTCTCAAACGACGTCCAGCTAGCACGGCACATAACTGAGGAAGACATTTCCGCTCCGCACTTCATCCCCAAACCACCACGAATGTCTGTTTATAGTACTGATGTCTCCGAACATCAGCTGCATCTCCTCTGAAACATTATGAGAAATGGAAAGAGGGTGAAAGGGCTGAAAATGACCAAGGTCCTTTGTCATTAGAGTTCTTGAGACCACAGACTAACAAGCCTGATGTGTGTCCTAGTCAAATTCTGTAAGATAATTAGACAGGAGGGACTATTACAAAAAAAAGTAACAAGAAACTACTGGAACTGTAGTTTTATAAAGAATACATCAAGCCCTGGCTGGTGTAGCTCATTGGATTGAGCGCGGGCTTGTGAACCAGACAATCACAGTTTGATTCCCAGTCAGGGAACATTCCTGGGTTGCAGGCCAGTTCCCAGCAGGGGCCAGTTCCCAGCAGGGGATGCACAAGAAGCAACCATACATTGATGTTTCTCTTCCTCTCTCCTTCCCTTCCCCTCTAAAGATAAATAAATAAAATATTTTTTAAAAAAAAGAATACATCACATTGAAGTAAGTTACATCTCAAAGATGCCAGTGAGGGTTTTGTTGTTGTTGTTGTTGTTAGTGTTTGTTTTTGTAAAGTCTGCTGTTTTTGTAATCAGATGGGAAATGCTGATTGCTAGTAAATTAAGTGTATGGTTGTCTGAAAAACTGAAACCACCAATTGTTACTTAATAAAAGTCAACTTTCTAGTTGGGAAATTAGAAACCCAACTTCCTAGGGTTCTAGGAGTTATAGCTTTGTATCTGTCCTGTTCCTTAAGAATACCAACAACTTGGTTCAAAATAGGGAAATGTGTATGTCTCTACAGATGGATCTTTACAGCACAATTGTTAAAACAATTCAGAACTCAACTTCGTTTGGGTCTTTTCTCTTAAGTTCCTTCCTGGGCAAGTGACTTAATCACTCCCAAGTCAATAAAACAAAAATTGTATTTATTCTGAGATAAATTAATAATTGTTACATCAAAGTATAGCATGATATCCATTCATATCAAGAAGAGCTGGCAAAAGTTAATTTAAAATTTAATACAAACCAACTATGTGATATGAAAATAAATAATCATCAATTATATACACACACTTGCTATATATCCCTAAAGCTTGATGGTTACACAATCTATTAAAGTCAAATATGGTGTGTTGCATTGACCCACATTTTGTAAAGCATACCGTCTAAGTAGAATACAGAGGAAATAAGAAGATGGAATCAAGATGGTGATGGATCCAGAGAGTCTTCCAAGTAAGGGAAACAAAAAGAATCAATGATATTCACATAGCAGATGTGAGATGAAAGGAAAGAACATGAAATGAAAAATAGTTGAAACTACCATATACGTCTACCAATGAGTGTGTGTGTGTGCGTGACTACAGATGTCATAAGTAGGACCAGTGAATCAAATTTATGGGTATGTACATTATCAGACTGTAAGAAAAGACTTCCTAACCATTAAAGCTATCTAGTTCTGGGACAGGCTGCTTTAAAGTAATAAACGCCCCCTCAGTGGAAGTGTTCAGAGAGTGTCTGGCCACCTGTCAAGAATATAACATGCAGAATACCTAAGTAATTAGGCGAGTGTATGAAAGGATATCTAAAGGTTTTTTGAAGCTCCCACAGTTTAATAAAGAACAGAACAGCAGAAAAAGACACTATCTTATTTTTATAAACCCAGTGCCTATTAGGGAATGGGAAACATAGTAGGACTTTCATAAATGTCTGCTGAATCAAACTGATACCACACAGAAGCTATAGACGGTAGCACAACGCACATATGAGAAAGAAAGAAAGAAGAAATCAGTGGGTGAAATCATATGGCTTTAGCTTTTTCTGACTGTCTTATTTCATTTAGCATGATATTCTCAAGATCTATCCATGTTGTTGAAAATGGCAGTATTTCATGTTTTCTTATGGCTGAGTAGTATTCTTTTTCCAATCATCTATTGAAGGACACTTCAGTTGTTTCCAAGTCTTGGCCACTGTGAATAATGCTGCAACGAACAAAGGGCACATATTTCTTTGTGAATAAGTGCTTTCAAATTTTGGGGGTAGATTTGCAGAAGAGGAGTTGCTCAGAAAAAGTTAAAAACCATATGATTTCATTCATATATGGAATATAAAGCTGAAACTCATAGACACAGACAATAGTATGGAAATTACCAGAGGGAAAGAGGATGGGGGGCAATAAGAGCTAAAGGGGGACAAACACATGGTGACAGAAGATTTGACTTTGGGAGGAGGGCACACAATGCAATATATAGGTCATGGATCATGGGGATGTACACTTGAAACATGTATGATTTTATTAGCAAATGTTGCTACAAAATTTAGTAAGTTTTTTTAAAAAAGAAGTCCATTTGCCCTGGTTGGTGTGGCTCAGTGGATTGAATGCAGGCCTGGGAGCCTGCAGGGTCACTGGTTCGATTCCTAGTCAGGGCACATGCCTGGGTTGTGGGCTAGGTCCCCAGTTAAGGGTGTGAGAGAGGCAACTGATCAATTTCCCTCTCTTCCCCTCTCTCCAAAAGTAAATAAACAAAATTAAAAAAAAAGAAGTCAGTGGAAATAGGAAATGGACCGTTTTATTTAATCAGATTTTGGCTCTGTGTGATTAAAGTTGGATGTGATTCTTAGGCTGCGTGACACTGACCAAGACGCTTGAAGAAATTCTCCTCTTCATCTCTTCCGTTTTCCATCCCACTCCCAGGCCCACCTTCGGAGAGCTTCACAGCACTGGTAAATTTGACCTGGAAGAGAGAAAAAAAGAAAGTTGTCAGACACCTAGGTTCAATTCTTTCCGTTTATACTAATGGTTGCCTTGAAAAATATGTTTGGAATATGAAGGTTATTTCAGCTTCTCTGACTTCTAAACTATCCTGGTTAGCCAGGAGAGTTTATTTCCATGCGCCAAAAAACACCACTTATAACTATAGTTTAAAGGAAGATCCTGGTCATAGACTGAAATAATCAGACTATAAAAATAACTTAGTAAAAAATTGAGGTATTGCTAGAGTTTAACTTTAATAAAGCCCAAACTCTGAATCAGGAACAGGAAGCCATCTCTCTCCTTTACGCCCAACACCACAGTTGAGAATCAGACCAAAGTAAAAGAAGAAAAGAGATTTCAAGTCTCTGTGAAAAAAACCAGTATACGTTTGTTTATAATGTGCACTACAAAGAATGTGCAATAACATGGGTTCTTCTTTTTTTTTTTTTTAAGATTTTTTTTATTTATTTATCTTTAGAGGGGAAGGAGAGAGGGAGAGAAACATCAATGTATGGTTGCCTTTTGTGCATCCCCTGCTGGTAGTTAGCCTGCAAGGAACCGGTTTGCAACCCAGGCATGTGCTCTGGCTGGGAATCGAACCGCGATCGTCTGGTTCGCAGGCCCGCGCTCAATCCACTGAGCTATGCCAGCCAGGGCTAACATGGGTTCTTCTAAGAATGAAAAGTGTTCTCATTCTTGCCCTTAAGCCAACAGTAAGCTCAACTTTCAGCAAAGTAAGGAGGCTACAGGTCTTACAGACTCTCAAATACTTGGCCAATTTTTTAGCAAAAGAACGTGAAGGTTGAATTATAAATATACCTTCTAAATGTCTTATAATGTTGCTATATTCTTTATATAATTTGAAAATATTACTTTTAATACAGATAGAAGGAAACTGGTTTTAGTGAGAGTCAAAAAAGAATGTAAGCAAATAATCTGTATTTAAGGAAATGTAACTGATCACATGCTGAAAACTACAAGGACCAGGCCATGAATCTTTCATAGGAAAGACTCTTAGAAGAAATAAATTTCACTAAGAATCATTACCTTTTCCAAATTGTGTGCTACTGCACTGCTTAACAGTACTCTGAAGGAACACTGACTGGGAAAAGTCATTCTGAGTTTCTTTATCTTTTTTAATAAGGAGAATGGTTCTGATGACCCAAAAAGTGGTTAAAGAGGCTAAACAGCGTGTGTGTGTGTGTGTGTGTGTGTGTAAAAGGAATCACCACAGAATTACTGTACCCTTAGAAACGAGCTTGAGATATCAGGAATTTGGCAAGTGTGTTAAAAATTAAAATAGCTGGGGAGTAATGCACACACATCTATATCTGCTCTATAATTTTGTATAACATTTTTGTCACACTTTTCCTTTTTTTCCTTTATGATAGTCCACTACTCAGTTCTGATAGTCTACTCCTTAGTAGACGTCTTGGTTTTTATTGCTCCTCTAGGTTTTTAAAATTTGTTCTACTCGAAGAGAGTTTCTTTAACGCTCCTTGGTCTCTCCAGGTGTTTAGCATTTCTCAGCCCTGACATTTTTTGAGCAGCAACTCCAACATTCTCTCACATAAGTAATGTCCTGTTTACCTTGGAACTTTGCCTGATGAAGGACAGGCGGTCCACGGAGCTGATGTCCAGGAGGTCCTCCACACCGTCTGCCAGGCCCGAGAGGGAGGATCGCTTCAGCCAGTTTCCTGTTTAAATAATTTTGTTGGGAATTAGACCATTATAGCATGTTTCCCAAATGGATTAAACTGAAATGCCAGCATGTACCCAATAAGCAATGGAAGTTACAGGGCTTCATGTAAATAGAAATGAACAGAAATTGTTTTCCGTGTACATGCTCTGAATCTGAATGTTCAGTGATGGACTGTAATATTAAACGACCAAGCAAGACCAGGACAGAAAGAAACTAAACCTCTTAGGTGAGTAAAACCATAATGTGTCCCCTTCACCTTGACAACTTTCACATCTCCCAGCAAGTCCTGTTGATTTTCCCTCCAAGCAACTCTCAAATTTGACCACTTTTCTCTGTCCACATGGTCACTACCCAGTCTAAGCTACTCTTCCTAACACCTGGCCCATGATCTCTCTTACGTACTCAGGCTCTCTCCAGTATGTTTCCCATGCTTTGATCTTTTAGAAAAAGTTTTTGTGCTTATGTTCAAAATCCTCTTCAACATCCCACCTGGGCTATGTGGGGCTGTAGGAATAAACAGGCCACCTGACCTGCATGCTCTGGCCCCAGTCGCTCTACCAGAGTAAAACAGCCCCTCAGTTCTTCCAATTCCCTTCCTCTTGATATTTTTGCACACTTTATTGTTACCACCTGGAGTGCTCTCCTTCCTTCCCTTAAGTACCTTGCAGATCATAAAGTAACTTCCTCCATGAGACTTTCTCTGATTCCTGCTCCCCCTACCTCCATCATTGAGGTCAGGTCTCATTGTTGCGTACCTTTATGCACTTTGTATATTCCCCTTATAAAATCCACAGTTTGCAACTGTAGTTAGTCATATGATTATTTGCTTTAGTGACTGTCATCTCTTCTAGATTTAAGTTCAGCAATGTCAGGCACTGTGGGATTTTGGTCACCTTTTTATCCCTGCTGCCTAAATAATGTTTGCATACTGTAGAAGCACATAGTAGGAGTTTGAGAACTATCTATTAAAAAAAGAATGGATACGTGAATGAATGCAGTCAGCCTCAGCCTTTGATCTGAAGGCTTTCCTTTCTCCATCCTACCATGCATTGCTCTGTTATGATTATGAGTTTATCTGAGGGCATGGCAGGGAATAAGAGAATCTATAGATAAACACAGACATACTTTTACCTATGGGAAGTTTAAGCTTCTTCCGAAGGGAAATCCTGCGGGACCGTGAGCGGGCACGCCGGTCAGACGTGGTTCCTGAGTGGGCAGTGGTGCATTCCGAGGTGTCCTGTTCTGACTGGCTGCTGGTGTCGCTGGCTGCACTCTGGGATTTGAACATCTTGCGCCAGAAATCTTTCCGCCCCAGGTTGCCCCCTTGCATTTGTTCATCACTGAGAGGAAGCAGAGGCAAGAGTTAAACATCTGAGACACTTGTGAAATTCTCTTCAATTTCTTTCAATCCTCTTCCAATGAGGCACAATAGGCGACTCATTCAGGATTCATCTTTGAAGGGCTGGGATTTGGAAGGAGTGGGGGTGGAAGGAGGAAGACCAAGGTTGGATCTTTGAGCTCTTCTTGAAAACAGTCATATCTCAGCTGTCAAACTGACATTTTTCAGCCTTAGTAAAAAGACTAAATATTATTGCAGGTGTTCATCTGCAGGTGTGAGTCATAATAGCAGAGGCACTTACAGTATCAGTAAATATTTAACTGCTGTGTGATGTGCCCTGAGGCATGTGCAGTACATGATCTTACCTCCCCACCCCTACTCTGGCACAGTATAATTTACATTGGAAAAACACACAAAAATACTGGAATAAATGAATAAATTACATGCCACCACCATATCCAGGGGTTGCATCATCCCACAATTGTTCACTAAGTTATTTTTGGTGGGGGACTCAGTTTTGTTTTATTTTATTTTATTTTTTAAAGACTTTATTTATTTATCTTTAGAGGGGACAGGGAGGAGAGAAGGAAACATCAATGTATGGTTGCCTCTCATGAGTTCCCCGCTGGGAACTGGCCTGCAACTCAGGCATGTGCCCTGACTGGGAATCAAACCGTGATCGTGTGGTTCGCAGGCCCGCACTCAATCCACTGAGCTACACCAGCCAGGGCTGTTTTATTTTTTTTAAGTAACATTTTTATTGTTGTTCAAGTACAGTTTTCTGCCTTTTCCCTCCACCCCTCCCCATTACCCCAGCCCTCCCCACCTCCCTCCCCTGTTTCCACCTCCCCTTGTTTTTGTCCGTGTGTCCTTTATACTTGTTCCTGCAAACCCTTCACCCTTTTCCCCTATAATTCCCTCCGCTGTACCCTCTGGTCACTGTCAGCTTGCTCTAAGTTATTTTCATAGTGCCTAACTATTTAGCTTTCTTAAGTCAAAGAAACTTAAGTAAGGTTTAAAAATGAAAATATTAGTCCAACTCAGTAAGACAAATGAAAACCTCTTCAAAGAGATTTTTGACTAAGATTTTCTACAAGAGGAAAAAAAAAAACAAGTGGCCAGTAGTATGCAGACTTTCATTTCACTAGGAATTTTTTAAAGATTTTATTTATTTATCTTTAGAGGGAAAGGGAAGGAGAGAAGGAGAGAAATATCAATGTATGGTTGCCTCTCGTGAGTCCCGGCTGGGAACTGGCCTGCAACCCAGGCATGTGCCCTGACTGGGAATCGAACCATGTTTGTGTGGTTCGAAGGCCCACACTCAATCCACTGAGCTATACCAACCAGGGATCACTAGGAATTTTTTTAAAAAGAGAAAGAGAGACAGTTGAAATGAGATTCCTACTTTCACTCATCAAATTGGCAAAGACTGTGGGGTAAAAAAAAAACACCAATGGTTATTAGCATACTGCCAGCAATGAGATAGAATGTGCAAACCTTTCTGGAAGGAAATTTGATTATCCAAAGCCTATATATACATCCATGACAGAAAAATTCAACTTCCAGGAAGTTGTCACAAGGAAATGGGACAATATGCTAATATATAAGAAGGTCAAATGCTCATTGACATATTACTGATCAACAGTGAAAAATTGGAAATAATCTAAATGTTCAATTTTAGGAATACAGTTAAATGAATTATGGGACTCCTATATAATGACATGTTCCACAGTCATTAAAATCCTATCTTAGAAAACTACTGATATGGAAAATGTTGATGATATATTGCAAAGTTAAATTATAGGGATCAAATTAATTAAACAGGAAACACCAGATTAATAAAAAAGTATATGTGTAAGCATGTGTCTGAGTGTTAATTTATGTGTATTTGTGCTAAGAAATGTACCTAATGAAACATACCAAAAGTTTACCATGATTATCCGTATTGGGTGGCATTCTGATTTTAAAACTATTTTAAAATAGTTTTAAAAATAGTTTTATTTTAAATCTCTATGTTTTTCTACATCTTCCACATTAACGAATTTGAGCAACATATATTACTTTAGTAATTAGAAATAAAGGTATGGAAAATACTCTAGAAACATGATAAAGTTTGTGAGATTCTAGGCTTTGGGGTTAAATCTGAAATCTACCCCAAATTTGATAGTACTGTACAAAGCAATCAATCGTTTTCTAGAGATATTTACAAGGGGATCCACATTTCTTCTCTCAAAATCTCATCAGAAAACTAAATAATGTTTATTATTTTTTTAATTGAACTTATCAAGGTGACACTGGTTCACAAAACCATACAGGTTGCAGGTGCACACGCAGTAAAACATCCTCTGCACACTGCACCATGAGCCCATCGCCCCACGCAAAGTCTCTCTGTGCCCCCGCATCCCCCCTTTCCCCACCTCCACCAACCCCCGCCCTCTTTTCTCTCTGGCTATCACCGCACTGTTTTCTGTGTCTGTCTGTTATGTATAATCAGTGTTCTGGTTAATCTTTTCACCTTTTTCATTCATACCCCCAATACGCCTCTCTTCTGACAGCTGTCTTATTTGAAACCAGGGCATTCGGTTTATCAAATGTGGTGTGAATTGAAATCGGCGTTTTTGAGTTAGAGCTCTCAATCATTTCCATACAATGATCACAGAGCATGAAGCATTTCTTAGCATCGAAGAGTGTGGGACGCCACAATGCATACACATGGTCTGAATAGGAAAACATCCACGAAGCTGTAATTCATCAGTTTTGCCGATGAGTGTGTATCAAAAATGAGTTCCAGAGAAATGAGCATATAAAGCTGCTTTTAACATTACTCAGTTAATGTGACTTTTTTTTTAAAGAGAGAGAAGGAGAAGAGGAGGCTAAGGGGTGGGGAGGGAGGGGGAAGAGAAAGAGAAGATACAGGAGGAACAGGCTCATCCACCCACCTTCCTTTCAGCTAAACCGAAGACATGTGGCATGCTCGCCTCCTGGGCCCACTCAGGTCGGAGTAAAGTCCCATGTCTGACACTCTATGACATCCCTTCAAGTGGAAATTTCTATGTACAGGTATATTACAACAGGTATCTTCATTCAAGGGGAAAGAACAGACAGGGGCTAAAAGCTGAGAAATCATGTGGGATTTATGGAATACTGAAGAAAGGGAATGAATATTCCGTAATCTAGAAAGCTAAATTACATATGAAAAGAAACGGTTTTATTTTTTTAATCCAAATTACTATTAAATCATTCTTATCAGGTTAGCTCAATAGCTAGTGTTATTTTGGGGAAAAGTCCTGCTTTTGGGGCAGATTCTGTGTGTGAGGAGTTTTAACTTGTTTTATGGCTATTCAGCTACAGATCTTTGCCTTTCACGTTAATTTTTTTCCTTAGGTTTGGATTTTTACCATGTCCTTGGTAAAGAAAAATCTAAATCTCAATTTTGACAAAGTTAAAGAAAACAAGAGTTTAATGGTAATCTGTCAATTCTATCTTCCTTGATTGTCATTCATTCATTCATTCATTCAATTATATATTAAGTGCTTACCATGGGTCATACCCTTCCTAGGCATTGGAGCTTGAATGGTTAGTAAAAACTCACATGGTCCTATACGGTGGATTTACCTTCTCACTGTTCTGTACCCATTCAGAGGCAGTCGCTAAGATTTTTGAAAGGCCATAAGAGCTGTATGTGTTCTTTGAAGGTTTGCTATGGATTATTACCAAGGTCCCATTTGATGACTGTCATATACTTGATTATGGAGGGAGGACACCATAAAAGGTACAACATCTGCAGAATTTCTAGAAAGATAATCACTTAATACTCAATCAGGGTTCTGGGAAATAAAATTATGCACATGTTTTAATTATTGATCATGCCCCTTGTGTAAATAGTCCTCAAAAAAAGAATGAATGCAAATGAGCCCAAGCTATTTATTTGGTGTCTACAGTAACCCTCATATTTTCTGGGGATACTAACTTCAAGATGCTTTTGGTTTTGCCATTATGAAAAGTAGAGATAAACTGGTATCAGAGGTATCCTGTTGGCATGAGGATGATCATTTGTGATTTGAAACTGCAGAGATTAGTGGCTTTGGGAATGAAAAGTAAAGGGCAGAAGCAAGGCAAAGTTCAAAAAAATTAGCCAGGTGTTGAAGGACAAATACCATATGATCTCACCTTTAACAGGAAGCTAAACAACAAAACAAATAAGCAAGCAGAATATAAACAAAGACACTGAAATAGAGAACAGGGGGACAGCGACCAGAGGGGAGAGGGGAGGGAATTTTGGGGGAAATAGGGGAAGGATTTAGAGGAACAAATATAAAGGATACATGGACAACAACTAAGAAGACTGGAAATGGGAGGGAGGGGGGGTGGGATCGGATGGGGGTAATAGACAGAAAACTGTACTTGAAAAATAATTAAATAAATTAAAAAAAAAAGAAAAACAAACAGCAGCTTGGAAAACAGAATTTCTTCCAGTGGAAAGTACTCAGCCCACTACACTGGACACAAAGGTGATGCTACTTACTGCTCTGGAGTCTGTGAGGGTCGACCGGACATGAAGCTGCGACATTCCTCGGGTGCAGAGGACACCTGGCCTTTATCCACTATGCTTCCCGCCTCTGACCTGTGCCAATGATAAATCCCATCAGTCACAACAGAGCAGGACACCACTTTCCAATATGTCATATACTTCATTCATAACACTCTGCTATGATCAACCTGTATGGCTTGTGAACCCCATGTCACCAGAGGAATACAGGGTATAAAATTCAATATGTTGGTATGACTTTTATACCATTTGACTCATGACCTAGCCACCTTATTGCCTAAGACTACCACTGTTATTGCTCATAGAGTCAGTCTTTGCAAGCAGGATTTTAAGTCTTGAGGTTTACTTTAATCTTTGTAAGTGGCATTTCTTATAAAATAGGCATATAATAAATTCATATTAATTTAAAATAAAAACAACAGGGCACTGATCAGTAATTCGTCTTTCATCAGGTTAACATTATTATTTACTGAACAGGATGATATGGTATCTGAAATTGCTTTTCCTTTCTGGATAAAAATCTGTATGACCTATAGAAGAAAGGAAAACACATACAATTTTACTATATAATTAAGAGCAATGAAGTGAAATTCAAGCGTGTGGAAATTTGAGATTAACTGAGCTCTCATTCATACAGAGACAGGACTTATTGGATGGAAAACTCATTCTTTTCCTACACTGCAGCTGGACCACCCCCAGCAAGGCTGCTTCTGGAAGAGAGTCCCACCATCCCACACTGGTGTTACACACTGTGTTGGGAGCCACATGGACAGAGCAGCAGCGGATCATATTCTACAGACACAGACAGACACTAATACTCAGAGAGCTTAAGTTTCCAACCTTTTACTGCCTGCAGGCTTGGATTCTGGTTCATTCTCCTCCACCTTTTTCCCTGGTGCCAACTTCTCAGCACTGTCGAGTAAAGCGCTGAGGGCCACTCTCCGGAAGACGTTCCCATGAGCCTCTTTGATAAACTGGACCAGCTGACGGATGTCACAATACAGACCCTATTTGGATTCAAAAAGGAAAATGTGGGGAAAGGAAGATATGTGATTGTTTAGTTTTTATAGGAAGAGGGAGTGAAGGTAATTTTTTGGGCTTGGATGAGCACCCTGGAATCATAAAGGAAAGACAGTTTCCTAGATGGCACTGATGGAACGCCTCCTGTCCACTGTTCCTATAGCTATGCCACCAAGCACCGTGACTGCCATTCTAGTGTGGAAAGCATGGTTAGCGTGCTTCATAGTCAGAAAGTTGTCTGTTTTCATGAGGCAGATATCAATATCCAGTTTTAATGATTGGATTCTAAAGCTTTAGTTTTTTTTCTACATTTGACTTATAAAGAGATGCCTGCAAAAAATGCAATTAGAATTTTGTTTATACTAGAGATTTCAGTCCATGTTCAGCTTCACCAAATTTTTTGCACCATTGTTAAGTGTTCTATACACTTCTTACAGAGCTTGATGATATTCAAGGAACCTGATATTTTGCTGGATAGATTTAACAAATAACATGTATGTTGCAGCCCATTGTAATGTGAACTTGATTGTGAACTTAAAATGATGCAGGGCTACTGAAACAAATATATTGATGATTTAATATTTAAAGATGCATGCAGAGCTTTTGGGAGGGACAGATATTAAGTTTTGTACTCAGCAATTTCCCCTTTCCCTTGCTTCTTTAAAAAGGCAGTTGTATTTTTTTGTCTTGGGAAAGGTTTGTGGTAAATCAGAACACAGAAGCCTAAAAACACTGACCTTGATAGCCTTGGGTTTCAAAACCTATGATCACTGGGACAATCATGCCTGTGATCTTTAGGAAAGCAGAAGGAACAGCCACTAAGAAAAACACAGAGACAGTGTCCTTTTTTAGGCCCTATGGACAGCAAGACCCTGTGCACTTATTCTGCTCTTTAGTAGCTTCTCCATGAAAGGGGCAAGGCCCCAAAGAGTAAGGGTTCCAGACTCTCCAGAGTGCCCAGACCTAAGCATGCAGTAGAAAGTACTATGTGAAATATTGGTGTGAACTGATGATGGGAACCCATGGAGCCTCCCCAGGCCCGCGGTCCTGCCTGAGACTTGCAGCCCTTTATGAAGCGGGGAAACTCAACAATGACTGACGTTCGACTCCCAGCCACTCTGGTGGAATAGGAGTTCAAAGTCCAACTGAAGATGATTTGAAGAAAATTAGGAAACACAGTATTTCTTCTATACACGAATTCATACACTAAAGATTTAGAAGTTTTCACATATATTATAACCAGCTTGTCAAATTATTTCTTTCTTTGACCAAAGCAAATGCATGGGTGGCATCCATGTGATCCTCAAGCTCCAAGAACATTGCTGGGGTGGTTTTGACAACCAACAAAATTAAATTCCCTTTGGTTTGGCGTTTTATTCTGTTTATCTCAAGATAAGTGAATAGTTTCAATTGTTTGGAATAGCTCCACATGACTTCCTTGGTTTCTCAGAGAGTGTCCCTATGTACAAACAGACTGACTTCTGCACAGGAGTATCTAACAGATGGGTGAGATAGACAAGCACTCCTCTGCTCCCCAGAGAGACCTGAATCCTTCTCTGAAGGACATCACTGAATGTCCATCACAAAATCCTGAATCGACATCACATTTGTCAGCCCTGATGTACCTTTCAGTATCCCAAACCACAATCTCCTTGGCAGCAATTAAGAACTAACCTTTGACAGCCTAGCTTTTTCTAGTTGTGGCTTCAGCGGTTTAATTAACACAGTCACTTAGGAAGGGTAGCTAAAAGATTATAGCCTTCTATTAAAAGATAAAACAATTTCAGCAGCATATTTGCATTAATTTTTAAAGTAAGTATGGTTTCAAAAGATGCTTGGTAAAACATCCTTTACTATTTCATGAGCTCACATGCTGAGCTCCGGCACATTCTATCTCAAAGACTCAAAGTACTTTGCAACTATTACAGCAACCACCATGAAGCTTCTGAGACAGAAGAGGGAGAGAAGTCAATTTGCAGGTAGGAGAGAAAATAACGAGGAGGAGAGGTGACCTGCTGAGGCTCCACCATGAGTTACTGGTAACATTGAAAAAGCAGATATTTTAACTCTAAAGTGCAAACTTTTAGACTTCAACTTCTCTTTCCCATGGCCTAAAACATGAGAACTTTTCTCCGAGCAGAGACAGAGAACTCCTGTGGGAAGAAAGAGTGAGCTTCTCACCAGATTCTCAGGGCTGTGCAGTTCATGGGTGGTCGAAGCGCAGCGTGTGATGAGGGACTTAAACATGGCACTGACGATAATGCCTTCCACATTTTGGGCTGTGGATTTGTTGTCCACTGTGGTGAAGTTATTTCCAAAACCAGCCTTGTCTGGAATTCAAAGTCATGAATTAAAGGCAGTTGCCATCAACCTAAACAGTTTAAACAAACACTTGGCACTCAGAAAGGAATGAAGGGCTTACATGAAATACAGAAACAGAGGATTAAAGATGCCCTTGGATTAATGACCTTTCCATGGACTTGGAGATGAGCAACTCACAGTCTCCTTCAGAGTCTTTATTGTGCCATATTCCATTGCTTTGTGGAACACTTTTAATTGATAAATCTTAGCCAAGAAAAGAGAATCAACTGTTGAGCCTAAGAAATACTCTTAGACCTAGAGTAGTTTTTAAATTGGTGATCACTTAAAAAATGAGCTACTAAAGGGTCCCTCGTTGGAGAAAAATGTATTTGATTCAGTCTTTTTGGTGGTGAGGAATCCTGGCTCTTGGTGGGAATTGCTAGGTCTGTCAGAGGCAGACAGGAAGGAGGCCAACCAGGTGGGCCGGGCAGGCGGAGGGAAGGGACCAGGAGGGGCCTGGAGAGGAATTCCTGCACAGGAACAGAAAGGAGACTGAGCCCTGCCAAGAGCTGCAAAGGAATTCCAGCAGCTTCTTGTTTCCAGAGACTCTGAGCATACGGAGAAGAAAGATCTACAATCTCTCAGAGCTTCCTCTTTCTAATTCATTCACATGTGAAATGCCAGTGAACCAAGGCCATACCCTCTGAGGCATTTTATGCCAGTTTTTCGTGTATCCATGTACTTCTTGTAGGGGACGCATCAGGTATTTTGGGGGGCTTGTCAGAAGATTCCTCAGGGTTTGCTTGCGAGCCACCTGTGGGCTGTGGGCTGTAGGGGCAGGGTGTGTGACTCCAAGGCTGACCAGACAGGGGCTGTGTGTCTGGCTGGCTCGTTCACTGTGAGCCACTTCCATTGCTCAAGAATCTCAGCAGGAATTGATGAATTCACCCTGAAGTAATACAATTTATTACCACCCTCTAACTTTCTGTGTCAGCTGGCAAGGGACAATCCCTAGATTTTACATTAGAAAGAAATGGACTAGTCTATGCTTACAGTTTGTATAGCTTGTTTTTGAGATTTTTCCTGCAGTCTCAACCATGATTCCCACGCTTTCTTTTCTTCTCTCTCTCTCGTTTGTAATGCACTTGGCTTAAAACAGCTTTGATAACATGCATGACTCCAGGGGTTTACAGAGGAGCAATATTTTCTTTTAATATGATATTCAAACAGTAAAGCCTGGGATACAAACTGAAAACTTCTTCAAAATCCATCAAATATATCTTCACTATAAATTAATCAGCTGCTGCTACTACACATGTATTATATAAACAACAAAAGCCTATACCAAGAAATTATTTCTTCCCAGGCTCTGATTAAATGTGTATTTTGCTCAACTCAGGCTTCACACATCACTTTCATTTTACTACTCCATTTGCAGTCAAGTGATATTAAAGGTGTGTGTAGTGCCCTGGCTGGTGTAGCTCAGTGGACTGAGCGCAGGCCTGCGAACCACACAATCGTGGTTTGATTCCCAGTCAGGGCACATGCCTGGGTTGCAGGTCAGTTCCTGGCAGGGGACTCATGAGAGGCGGCCATACATTGATGTTTCTCTCCTTCTCTCCTTCCTTTCCCCTCTAAAGATAAATAAATAAATCTTTAAAAGAAAAAGGTGTTTGGTTTATTGTAGGTGCAGTTGGTCTTCCCCTATAACTTTTCCTAAAGTCTCAAAGCTAAAATATAAATAAAATATTGTGGAGCTGTCTATAGATCTGTTTTGCCTGTTTTTTAAATCAGTATGTATGTGTGCATATATGTGTATATCGAGTTTATTACTACTATGTTTATATCTACACTTTCCTTGCCCGTTTTGTTTTGTGAATAAAAGCTCCCAGCACTGTGGCTAGCACTTAACAGGTATTCATTTCTTTTTCTCAATTTTTTAATGTTTGCTTTTACATTTTATTCATTGACTTGTTTTATTTTTTAAAAAATTACTTTATGGTTGTCCAAGTACAGTTGTCTGTGTTTACTCCCCACCACTCCCCACCCCCGTCCCCCAGCCAAACCCACCTTTCTCCCTTGTTCCCACCCCCACTTTGGTTTTGTCCATGTGTCCTTTGTAGATGCTCCTGAAAACCCTTCTCCCCTTCCCCCCATTATCCCCTCCCACCTCCCCTCTGGTTACTGTCAGATTGTTCTTAATTTCAATAATGTCTCTGGTTATACTTTGCTTGCTTTTTTATTTCTCATGACTATCTGTGACTCTGCGCCCTTGTTTCTTGATCTCTGCCTCAGTTGTCACACAGCAGAAGGTCACGTGAGAAAGAGGAATGGTAGGGTAAGGGTGGAGGGACTGATGGTGAGGATGCCACCGCTTCACCAAATTCCCATTTGTTGAGACAAGTTGTCCTGAGAAAGGGCCCATATATGCCATTAAAGATGATGCACAAGCTTCTCTTGTTTATACCCTATCACACACACACACACATTATGCATACACATATCTCTTCTTCTACATTCTATCCCCAGAAATTTAGTGCAAGTCTGAAATGCTATCTGCTTCACCACACAGCGATTTCTCCCAGAACTTGGACTTGGTTCAGCTTTACTTACTGTCAGTGACTGGCTCCATACAAAATCCTAGCAAAGCATGCAAGAAATCCACTACATTATTGAGGGAGTCCTTGTTCACATAGTCCCTCATGGTTTGGCGGAACTGCATCTTATCTAGCTTGTACAGCTTAGTGAGGCAGTTCTGGGCCTGCAATGAAGGGAGAAAAGTGAAAAAGTCACAGGTACCAGCTTAAGCCAAGGATAGCATTAGCCCAAGACAGAAGCCTTCAGAATGCAACGGCTTCTATCCATCCCTGCCGGCTGGTGCTGGCCAGCATAGCCAGCCCCTCTTGTCTCAGTAAGAAGTGGGCAGAGACAGGCTGGGCAGTTCAAGCCCTTTACTTTGAGAAGGGCTGCTCCGAGCCAAACCCAAAGCTAAGGTCTAACACTGGCGCCAGAGGGAGTTCAGTATTTTCACCAAGATCCAGATTTTAAGGTCTCATTGAAAACAGCTCAAAGTAAAACTTAGGTAGGTGGTAGGATGGGGATCCAAGTTTAGAACAATGAGAAGGGGCATCCACTCCCAGGCTCAGCTACTTTGAACTGAAGCAGATTTAACGGAGGGGAGTGAAAGGGAAGGAGATAGTGGGAATCCACTGTCCTCTTCTGTGGCCAAAAGGGAAAGATCCTTGAAACATTAAAGAGGCTCATAGTAAAGGCAAGTCTGGTTTGTTCACTCAGATCTTTGCATTTGAATGTGAAACTGTGGTATTTAAATTAAAGTTGGTGTGATGTATATGAAAAACAAGTGACCACTGGCTAGGCCCAGCTACTTGAAGTTCTATTTCATATGATCTAGCGAATAACTTTGCTATCTAGCAGAGAAAATGGTGGTACTCCCCACCATCAGAACAAAAAAGGCCGCTGTCATCAGCTGCAGAAGGCCAGAGCAGAAAGGTGCTTGTACCACTCGGGACCCCACAGGGGCCTCCTGACCTCTTTTAGTCAGAGGAATATCACTGAAGAAAATATTTCAGTCACATCACCATTTCAACGAATCAAGGCCCAGAGAAAGATTCTAAAAAATTCTGAGAAAAAAGCAAGCTTTTAGAAGGATGAAACTATAAATTAGCGATAGACTTCATGCTGTGATCTGGTACCATCTCTTCATGTATCACAATGTTGGGTGGACTGACTTTTTTTATTCTTCCTTCACTAGGTCCTAGATCATTGGGAAATCAGGGATTTCATTTCAGGGAAGTTAGTGGTTGCTAGATCTCAAGCAACCTGATTTTTTTTCTTACAAATTAAATGTTGCTTACTGTAAAATGAACTTTGCAAAGCACTTAGACAAAATATGCTCTGCCTGAAGAAATATTTAATTATCATTCCATAAACAATTTGTGAAGATCTTCATTACAATAATTATGAAGCACTTTAAAATGCTGGGTTGGAAAGTCCTGAAGTCCAAATTATCCTATCTTTCCTATAAAATATAGTTAAAATGGCATACTTTCAAATCTAGTTAGAGACTGTTAGAATATCTAAATGAGTTCAATGAGAAGTTTAAGCAAAAATCAGAATATCAAACTTTTAGTGTTTTGATTCTAAATGAATAGTTTAAGCTTCTCCAAGAGATATCAAACTGCTAAAGGTGAAATCCCCTGCAATAATTTAGGAGGACCAGTTAATGATCAGATTAATCTAGGAAGCACATGCTGGAATTGCTAGGCACTTTGATGAGTATCACTACAATGAGTTTCTCTTTCTTTAAAAAAAATTATAGAGGACTTCCTCTGGTAGAGCTAAGACACAGTCTTAATGTTTCAAAAGTTAAGTACCTTCTGAAAATTCAATGTGTTAGAAATCGAGAAAAAACTTTTTAAAAATTCATTTATTTAATTGCTGTTCAAGTACAATTTTATGTCTTTTACTCCCCTCCTAGCCCACCCCCACAGTGTTCCCCACCTCCCTCCCATTTCCACCCCCCTTAGTTGTTGTCCATGTGTCCTTTATACTAGTTCCTGTAAATCCTTCCCCCTTTCCCCTGAAATTCCCTCCCCTCTCCCCTCTGGTCACTGTCAGCCTGTTCTCTATTTGAGTGTCTTTGGTTATATTTTCCTTGCTTGTTTTGTTGTTTAGGTTCCTGTTAAAGGTGAGATCATATGGTATTTGTCTTTCACCGCCTGGCTTATTTCACTCAGCATAATGCTTTCCAGTTCCATCCATGCTGTTGTGAAGGGTAGGAGCTCCTTAATTAGACATTCCCAGGGACACTCCCAGGGAAAAATTGCCAAACTTATATCTCTTGAAGAATGAACAACGTGTTTACTGAGCATGGGTAAACACATATAATACCCATAATGAATATTCAACTGGGCTATGAGATCATGGGGTTGTTGCCAGGTAAGTTAGCAAAGCTGAGAAGGCAAGTGGAACATTATCTATACATCCTGATAAGAAATTATACTTAGAACTCTTGAAGAGAAAAGCACGGTGAACTAAGAAGTAACAATAGCCTCTCGAATGGCTTCCGACCCAACTACCTCTACTTTCTCCAAATTTAGAAAAACAGGTTCTGGTATGAAAGCCAGTTTATACCTGCAACTAAAGCATGACATTATATTTTAGTGTTTCATTGCATGGAATTGGTCCTCCATGTGATGAGTAATGTGGTTTCAGCATGAAGGCTTTATTCATACTTTGGTAAAATCAAAAATCACATGTGTTCAGGCGAAGATGGGGAAGGCAAAGGCAGCTGTTTATTGCCTTATTATTATTTCGATTTAAAATTGTCCTCAAAATCTAGATCTTGGTCAAAGTTTCCAAGCTTCATAATTTAGAAGTTAATTACTGTGTAATATACCCCCATATAGACTAGCAAGCTAATATATACAACATAATTGAATACGAAAGAAACACTATGCATAGATGGATAGATAGGCAGACCAGGGATGAACAAAGAAACACAGCATGCTAATACTATGTGAACATTTCACAACAAAACCTAATACCAAGAAAAAACAGGCTGGCATTAGATTTTGACGTGATCCTAAAACTCTGCCATGGTATGCCAAATGGCTTCCTGGATTCAAATTGGCACCAAACCCTTATTTTGGGAGAACTATTTTCTCAGGACTTCCATTCAAATGTACGTATGAGACACAGTCCCCGCTCAGACTTGGTGTGGAGATGGGTCGTTGCTCCAGCATGAAGGGAAAAGTAACAATCCTCGGAGGCAAATGAAAACGAGTGGGCATGAGTCCACTTCCATCACAGACAGAATTAGGCTTTGCAAGCCCAAGCGCAGAGTTTCAAGTTTCACATAGTTCAAAGGCATTTGATCTCACACAGTGAGAAGTCAAGCAGCTAAACAAAGCAGCCAGAACGTGACTGGCTACTTTTACAGTCCTGTTTTGTCCCAATAAGGGCCATTTTCCATATCTACTTAGAACAACAAATTGAGTCCCAAATTTTGATTCCTTTCTTTAATCAAAATATGCTTTTCTAGTACCCAGGAAGGTGGTTAAAAAGTCATTTGTCAGAGACCATTGGAAGTCTGCTAAATGTATTCATCATTGCAAAGTTCTTTCAAACCACAATTGACATATTCCAATTACACATCCTTTCACCAACTGGGAGTTGGCCTGCCCTCTGCCGGAAGCAGAAATGTTGTCCCAATTATGCTTTCCTGGGTCTGCGTTTTAGATGTCTTGAGATATCTTGTGGGAATCTTCCCACCCCAAGACAGCATTGATCACCCACATGAAATTCAGTATTTTTCAGGGAACACTGACCCTCATTGTCAAAGGACTCATTCCTAAATTGGAGGGATGAGGGAGAGGAAATGGAATCTACTTTAATTCTCTTACATTCTCTCGGAATACCTGGTGTCTCAGGCGATCTCCAGAGAGCCCTCGGTGTCCTTCTCCACAACCATAGGCACACCCCAAAGACTTCACTATCTTGATGAGCATGGTGAGGGCTAGCCTATGGTTGCTTACTGGTGTGCTTTCTTCCTAGTACCACGAACAAGGGAGAAAGAGAAGTCTGCTTACTCAGTCACTAAGGTCCTTTTACTACTAAGATCTTATTTTATGATTAAACCATGTTAATTGTCTTAGAGTGAGCACCTACAACTTGGAAAATAGAATTGTCAAGGGCTCGACAACCATGCAAATTTTTCTAAAACTTAGGACATGATTTATTTAAAAGAAAGAAAAATATCTGTGCATTTTGCATACCCTGTAGGGTGAAAGGATATGAATGGAGACTTTTTTATTAAGAGATATGCTTTTGTGTCCTTGACAGACTATCAGAAAAGCTGTTAGGGAGAGACAGTGGAGATTCTTAATAATGAAGGCAAGTACGTTTTCCTAGAAGCTCCCATCATTAGTAGGCTTCTGATAGTACCTCCAGGCAAGAATTATTGCTCAATTTCTGGCACTGATCTGTTTGGAACTTAGAAATCACATGACAAATCTGACATTTAAAAATAATTTCTAATTTTATACTTTCACCATATTATAATACATATAAGGAAAGTGCAATGAACTATTAAGAAATATTAAGAAAATTATTAAGAAATTAAGAATATTAAGAAATATTAAGAAATTGGTAAATATGTATCTTGATTTTTCTTTTGAAGCTAAATAGGAAGCCTTCCTGCAAGAATTACAAGAGCCACCATCCTTTCTCTTGCCCCATCTAATCCTTGTTGTTAACAGATTAAATGGGGCAAGAGAAAGCTTCTGTAAGACAGTGCCCACAAAAATGAGTTTCCTTGCTTTATTTCCAAAGAAACAGAAGGAAGCTGTTGCTGAGGAATGACGTAGATCGCAGTGCAGGAGTGCCACTACCTTCGGGAGGCTTCGATCTTCCTTAGTCCTTCTAGCTACTGTCTGCTGTTAGCACTGCACCTTGGACTTGAGATTCCATCTCCTAGTTGCACATTGTGTTTGGTAAATTAATTCATCTCTTTGTGTTTTAGTTTTCTGACCTGTGAACTGAGTATCATAGTAGCTTCCCTTCCTACTTCATTGGTTGTCTGTGTGGTACAAATTAAATGACAAATAAGAATTGCCTTTTAAATTGTGAAGGGCTCTCCCATAGTCATATAGTCAGGTTTATACATAAACTTTGGGGTTACATGTATACTCAGATGTGGGTAGGGTGTGAAAGGGTTAGGGGGTTACCTAGGATACATGTGTCAGAATATGGTAAACTCTCTCTTCCCTAATGGTATGTAGTTGGCCCTACTTTTCTAATCTGTAGGCTGATGGAGTGGTACAGTGCTGGACCCCAGAGATGCCCCTTTTAGGACTGAAGCAGTCATTCTCTGAGCTGCTGGAGTTTAGTTCCTCCCCAGGTACTGCCCTTAGCTAGAGTGAGCTGCCTCACCCAAGGTTATGCTCTCCGTTCTGGAAGCAGTTTGTTTTCAATGGATACTCAAGGGAATAAAGAGATGGAGAGTACAAAGGTGGGGTCTCTTACTTCACTTGGGGACTACTTTGAGGAGCCATCCCAGATCCAAAGCCTCCTGTGTGGCAATGGGCTAAGGTCTCTATTACGACCACATTGCAGTTCAGCTTCTCCCTCTGCCCCGTCTTGCTTCCTTTACACCTGACAGATATTGCTCCTGAGATGACACCTCAGGAAAACTTCGGCACACACATCTCCATGACGGAGTATGTTTACTGAGAACTCTACAGCTCAGATGGTTCCAAGTGGAAGACTCAAACTTGTCAATAGGCATCTATCCAGTTGTTCATTTATTCATTCATTCATTCTTATATGTATATATACCAATTCAGGAGTGTTTCGGTTTGGATTTAAATCTTAGCTCCATAACTTTGGGCAAGCTATGTAACCACTCTGTGCCTTACAAAATCGGAATTATGATAATATCTGTCCCATAGAGTTGTGATAATTAAATGCATCAAAACGTGTAAGGCACATAATGCTAGCAAAACAAATGTTAATTATAATTACTAGATCAGGGCACTGCTATCCTTTGGTGCAACTTTGTGTAAATTAGAAAAGTATTCCTCTGGGTGGATGAATCAGGGATGGGTGAGCCCTCATAGCCCGTGCAGCCTCTGTGAGCAGCTCAGTGAGCAAAGCTTGGACCCGATTGCAGTCCTGACCGACCGACTGACGCCCTGAGCCTAGCCTCTCTGTAGTGCACACACTCAGCCAGAGGCAGTAGTGCTCAGAAAAGGTCACCTTGGACAAGGGTTGATTTGGAAGACAGATTAACATACATTTTGGAATTACTAGATGTTCTTTAAAATAAAATCCTAACTGCAAAAGCTCTTTGTAAATATCTATTTGGGTTTGTATTTTGTTAGACTTTCCTATGACCTTGGGTTTTAGGTTTCTCTCACAGGTGACATTCAGAAAGATGTATCCAGCTACAAGTCAAGATCAGGACAGATATTAAATAGCATTTCAAGCTCTCATACTAGTCAGTGGCAAAGACAGAAATCAGATTTTCTTTCTGAATTAATCAATTCCCCATGCTCCTGGTATTTACTCAGTTGCAAAATTAGATAAACCCTCTGATTTTACTGAAAATAACAGATGGGGTTGGAGAATAACAGAACTGTGTGAATCACAAATACAACGCACTTGACCTACAGTCAGGTTCTACTTCCTAAATTCTTTGTACTACAAAGAATACTATTTTGTAGAACTTACTGTAAAACACATACCTTGGTGGCTGTTTTTGACCACATAATGTGATTTAAAAATTCCTATACTAACCCAAAGTGATAACTTTGGTCAAAACAACACATATTATCAAGTATCTAGTATAATATCTAGATTTTTTAAATAGGCAAGAGACTTGCAGCTCTTCAACAGAAAATAGATGGAAATACTAAGTGGGTAAAAAGTAGATATAAAAACAAAAACATAATATGAATAATGAATCTCAGATATCCTTAGGATATATAGCAAAGCTCTCATCAATTTTTTGGAATAGCTACATTTTACTAATAAAAGCTTATCAAAATTTCTCAACTTCTTATTGTTTTCCTCCTTGAAAATTATAATGGACATACTGCTATCTATCATCTTTTTTAGTGGCCAGCCTAGATAGATAAGTAAAAAAAGATGCTTTAGTAAAAATCTCATTGTTTGCTGTGTTTATAAATTTGGTCCTTAGAGATTGTGTTTGGCTGCTAATTCTCACATAATTGCTGACTGAATGATCCCTTCAATTTTAGGGTCCAAGATAAAATCCCTTGTGAGGTGATTTTCATCTGAAATAAAATCTGAGGATGCTCAAATTGGATGTACGAGGAGCTAAGAAGTTGAGAACCTTAAGTATCAGAAGATACCATTTGGATTGGAAAACAACAATATATGACCATACCAGGAGGAAAATCCTGAGGGAAAAGTTTAGAAATCCAAGAATATTAGGGCAGAAGTATTAGAATTAGATTCCAAGAATGTTAGGAAGAGTAAACAGTGAGATAAAGAAACACAGAGGATAAATGCACATTAATCATGCATCCAGTGGGACTGGAAAGAGATGGAGAAAAAAATTATAAAAGACAAAGGAACACTGTAACACCTATTTGGGTATAAATACCTGATAACCTATAAGAAAAAAAATTGACAATTCACAGATTAGACAATATGCAGATGGTTGAATTCTGAACAGTGTAATCTTATACTTATAAACATTTGACCTAATATGTCATCTGTTAGATCTTCAAATCTGTTGTTGATTGCAATTTCTAAACAGCATTTTTCACTAAAACCCTACATTGAAATCAGTATGTTATACGAATTTAAGCTATGGTAATTCTTTTATACAAAGCAACTTAAAGGAGAAAACTAATTCTTGATGTTAAGTAAGAGATCATAATCCAAGTGCTTGAGGGCAAAGGGAATTAAATTAAGGAACAATCAATAATTACAAAGCTAAAGACACTGGAATGTGATGACTGAGATATGAGAAAACAGGCTAGCTTTCCACACCAATGCCAATAAAAATGCCAACTAACCCAACAAAGGTTTTCCCCTTCCTTTTCCTGATTGAAGTTGATGGCTCCAAAAATGCATTCACTACATGAACAGAAAAATTCTATCTTGAGGAAAAATAAAACTGCATGCTATGAACTGAATGTTGATATCTCCCCCAAATTCAGATGTTGAAGCCCTAACCCCCAGTGTAACAGGATTTGGAGATGTGGCCTTGGGGAAGTAACTAGGGTTAGATGAGGTCATGAGAGTGGGGCCCTGGTCCAATAAGAAAAGAAACAAAAGCTTGCACTCTCTCTTTCTGTGCATGCAGAAAAAAAGAGGACATGTGAGCACCTAGCAAGACGGCAGCCACCTACCAACCAACCAAGAGGAGAGACCTCAGAATGAAGCATACGTACTTTGCACCTTGATCTTGGACTTCCCAGCCTCCAGAACTGCGAGGAATAAATTTATGGTGCTTAAGTCACCCAATCTATGATATTGTTATGGCAGCCAGAAAAGACTAGAACACTGCTCAATTAGGGCAGACCCAGAAAGTCTTGAGAAAGAGGCTATCCTTGGTGGCAGACTGAGAATTATGGCAATGTAATTTATCTGAGATGTTCTCCTGCAGAAATAGCATGACCAGAGAATTAGGCCTAACGTTGCTTGGATGGCAATGGTCTTTGAATTCAGAATACAGGTTCATTTCTTTCCACTAGTGCCTGCTAAAGACCTAACGACGAGATTTCTAGACTTACCAGTTTCTTGCTCTAGTGACTAGCTGTTGTTCTGAGTCAACAAATTGCTGAGAAGCACCCATCAGAAAGAAATTAGGGGCAACATCCGTGAGGACACAGAAAGTAGTTTTCAGTCATACCTTTTCTTGGTTCTTATCCTTCTTCTCATAAGGGCCACCTCCACCTCCTCCACCTCCTCCTCCATCACCTCCTCCACCTCCTCCATCTCCACCTCCTCCTTCTTCTCCTCCACCATCTCCGGCTCCACTAACTGAAGGGCCCCCAAAGCCACAGGAACTTCCAGATACTCCTTTGAACTGGAAAGTTCCCTCACTTGGTCTTTTTTCCACAGTCTCATTTTCCTTGTTCTCACTCTTCTTTCTGTTCTTTTCTACACAGGGCACCACACCAAGTTGGAGCAAGCATTCGACGATGTTTAGTGCCACATCACAGATGCGAGAGCTGATGTCATGGTTAAGGACGAGATAAACAGCCTTCAGAACCACCTGGGAGAAGACAAAAATAAACAGAAAATGATAAAGTTACTTAGATGATCTCTTCCTATATAGATCAGTTATTCTATTTAATCGATTTTCTTTAGGATGTTCTACAGACTCCAGTATAAATAATTCAGATAATTTTCAGATGTTTCTATCTACGTTAGTTTGGGACCTTGTTTATGTGCTTAATATAGAATATAAAACACCCAAAGAATTAAAAATGCATGTGTGTACTATCTCATTTAAGTATTTCCCAAACTCTCCATACTAGAGACAGTTAATGGGGATAATGAAACATAATGAATTAATGGGAGGGTAACTATTTGCCAAAATGGAAACATGTTCAACTGCTTTTTAAGTTAAAGTATTTTAATCCTCTGCATTTTGGTCTCTTAAATAATGGATTAAGAAAAAATGGCTTCCTTTTGCACATTCATAATTGCATCATTATTTACCCTTCAATGTTAAATACAAAATATTTGCATTTTTAAATTAACTTCTTTACTTTTAATATTTTAAGTTACTTGCTGAGCCAGATTCCCAAATGTGAAATAAAAAATTTTGTGAAGTATAATTTTAAAATACAACAACCTTTTCATTTGCTAATAACTATAATCAAGACAAGCATCCTTGAGAATGCAAGTTTAATTTTTTTTTAAGATTTTATTTATTTATTTTATCTTTAGAGGGGAAGGAGAGAGGGAGAGAAACATCAATGTATGGTTGCCTTTCATGCGTCCCCTGCTGGGAGTTGGCCTGCAGGGAACTGGCCTGCAACCCAGGCATGTGCCCTGACTGGGAATTGAACCGCAATCCTCTGGTTCGCAGGCCCATGCTCAATCCACTGAGCTACGCCAGCCAGGGGCAAGTTTAATTTTTTTACTGGACTTCTGTTCATTTTCCCCTGCTACACAGGAGTTTTATAGCCATGTTGCTTTTATAACAAAAGAAAATAAGCTTGAGAATTTTTTTTTACTTTCATTATAGAAAAAAGAGACAGAAAAAACACTCACACTTATGTGTATTTATATATGTGTGTTCAGGATTCACTAATGTTTCAGGTTAAAAATATTCAAATCTAATGTAATTCTCAAAAAAAGGGAAAGGTGAATCTAAGAAGGTTAACACACTTGCAAATGTTTTTATATGGGTAGCTTTTTCATTTTAAGGTCCAATATTTCTAAGCATTGATATGCTCAATTCACACAACACAGTACAAACTGGACCAAAGAGTCACTATCTACCAAGCTTCAGTAAGAAAAACTCTTGCTCCTTACAGAGAGATCAAGCATGCCATTCTTGTGAACAAAGTTATTGGTCCCATCAATGTGGTCTGTGTCCTCCAAGTAGCTGTAGTTTATGCAGGAGTCTGTGAGGCTGCGAGGCAGGTTCGCACAGGCCAGGGGCTCGTGTGGCATCTCTGGGATAGGCACCTGGTTGCAGAGCTTCCTCATATGCTCATTGAAAAAGTCTGCGTAGCCGACGTTGAATGACGCCAATGTGGTATTGAAGGTTGCAACGGTGATGGTGGATATCTGGGATCTCACTAATAAAAGGAGGGCACTATCTTAGTTTTCTCCATATTAATCGGAAATCACATTAGATACTTACACTATAATTTAAACTGTAATAAAAATATGACCACAATCACAGCTGTAGCTTTATAGATTGCTTGATTGGTAGTCTCAGAGCTGTTCTCAATTCCCAAAGAACTACTGCAGGTGTTATGGCCATGAAATGAGTACCTGATAAATAATGATGGTTATAGAAAAATTTGAATTCCAGCTGGCTTCCTTAAGACCCAGGCTAGAATTTAATTTATGTCTAATAGGTGGATTTTATCCACTGTTAGATGACAACTATATTAATATAGTTAAACTAGTTGAAGTATTTCCCTACAAGTCTGTGGCTGTTTAAATATTTGGCTTTACCTAGTATATTTAAGCAATGACTAACAAGTACTCTTTTTTCTCCTTTTCTTTAGAGTAATGGACATAAATCTGTAATGGTCACTAATAGATGTCATCAAATGTTTGGAATACAGGCTAGGGAAAAGAGGGACACACTTATGCTCATAGGTTAAGAGCACAGATTAAGAACCCCTCTCAGATTTCACCAAGAGACACATGTTTGCTCAAATAAAGCACAGAATGCATTTATCTGAAGTGGAAGCTGTCTGGAAAAGGAATTGTGATTTTAGAAGGCAGTGACTTCCCTCCTGCTAAGGTGGGCAAATCCTTCAGGGGACATGATAGAGGGGAATGAAGTCCTGAATCCAGCTGTCCTCCAAGTCTCATCTAGCCCTGTGGGTCTACGATCTCTGAAAGCAGTGAAGGGCTTGCCCTTGCTTTCCCTCTGGGACAAATGGGCTTCCTACTGTACTGTCCAATAGCCCTTGCTGCTAATGAAATCTAAGCATGGCCTACAAGGCAACTACCAAACAATGTATAGGCACATGAACGCATGTTTTCAGAAAGCACAAGGAGTCTGATGACAATGAAAGTGGAATGTGGAGTAAAAAACAGGAAACAGGAAAAGGAACCTGAACTCCCGCCTGCAGGCGCCGCCTCCGACCCACCTTCCTTGAGGGTGTTTTCCCCATGGCTGTTGGAGTGGTCGGGCAGGTCGCTCACCAGGGTGTGATGTGAATGCGAGTGGCGAGCGCTCAAGCTCTCCATCTCAGTGGCTGCGTCAGAACTGCCCCGCCGGGTAAATTTCCCTGAGACAGACGACAGTAGCACAAGGAGGGGCGGGGTTAAAATCTGCAAGATGCTCTGTTTGGTTTTGTCTTTTGAGGGGAGAGGAGTGAGAGGGCATTTTGGGGAGCCTCTGAGGTACAGCCAAAGAGCAGGGCCTGACCTTTCCTTGGGGATACTCTGGGTCAGGATGATGGATGAAGTTGCTTACGACAAGGTCAGCCCCGATCTAAGCCAAATGTCAGAAACCATCCGTTGGGCCCCAGCTAGCTGTCAGCTCTTAAATTTAAGCTGGCCTTCCTTAATATGTCATCCAGAAAGAAAAAAAAGATGTATTTCATTACTCTTTCTTTTTTAGCATTCAAGTTAAGTCAATTGTGTCTTTGGATTCACAATGAAAGCTAATGCACATGACCCTCTAAGGCTATGTTTCCACATCTAATATATTTAAGCAATAGGGCCATTACCTGTCTCATTATATAAGACTTCAATAATTAATTCTATTATCTGCATTTCTTTGGCTGTGAAGACACAGCGCTATTTTGTACTGAGAATCTCACTTTGGGGCCCTTTTTTGGCATAAACTACTCAAAGAAGATCCAGATTTGCCCAAGAGCCCTAGATACAGATTCTTAAACAGGTCACTCAAGCTCTGCCCTACTTTGGAAGGTCCTTGTGGTTACCTAAAATGGTGGTTTGCCAGCCTCCTTTTTCAATGCCTCGCCTGTCTTCTCCAAGCCCAGAGAAACTTCCGAAGGAGAAGGTGCTGCGGGTGGGGGACACATCCAGGTGGTCCTCATGCAGCAGGAATGGCACGCCCATTCTCCGAGGCCGCCTCTTCCCTGTGTGGTGCAACGGGATGGAGCCTTTCCTCTCTCGGTCTTCTTTGCGGCTCTTGAACTATGAGGGTGAAAGGGAAGGGGAAGGCACAGGGCAAAGGAGAGGTTCTAGTTTGCTTCCCAAAGGGTTCCATGACCTGCCCTAAAACAGAGGAAATATTCTAGGAAAAGGAGACCCAGAAAGCCACTGAGTATCATAAAATAGAAATGAGAGAAATCTCCAGGATGTGTTTAAAGAGAGAAAAAAGTGAAGCAAAAGGTAAAATGGCCTTCTGGGTCTTATTGCTGGGTTGGGTTAAAGGAATAGTTCTCTAAGTGTGGCCCTTGGACCACCAGCCACATCAGGGTCCCTTGGAAAACTGTTAGAAATGCAGATTTGCAGGTTCGACCCAGACAAACTGGATCAGAAACTCAGGTGAGGCACAGCAACATGTGTTAAATAAACCTCACTGGTGATTCTGATGAATGGTAAAATTGGAAAGCCACCGAGTTACAGCAGAGTCCCCGAGTCAGAATCTCATTCAGATGAGCCAGTATTTTCTGTTCCATTTTTAAAGATTGATATCAATGGTTTCTGCCAGACAACGTCAAATATGTACTACTGTTCATAAGGAGAGTGAAAAGAAGATGCAGAGTGTGCATCGGTACAAACCCATTACTACTGCTGGTCAAGTTCAAGATCTAGTACAAATGAGAGTTTAGAATTGTTTAGGAAGCTTTTAAAATATACTAATGTCTGGGCCTAATAACCTTCAGCAATTCTGGAGTCAAGACTGAGCACTCAAATGTTTAAAAGCTGCCAGAGGTACTCATGTGTGCTCGGTATCGAAAACTTTTTCTTTCCTACAATGATAGACATTTCTAGAAAAACTATGACCATTGCATATCATTGAAGACAGACATGGCTGCTCCTTTGGCAATACTCTGAGCTTGATACAGGGTGCAGCCAAGGGGGGCCCAGAAAAGATTTGGAATGGTGTCCAGAACTCAAAGTGTACAGGAATATTGGAGGAAATATTAAGATGTCCTCCCCCCCCCCCCAGGTGTCAGTTGGGGGAAGGGATGAATGGAGCAGGGCCATTGAGAGCTGTTTTGCATAGCAACAGTTTTGCAGCTAACCTCTGGAATAGTCATTTAACATATCTATAACCTTTAACTGGTTTCATAGATATGTTAAATAGCTGTAGCCAAGTTTTGGGCCAGGGAGAAGTGAGTAAGCTACCCAGGCGGGAATTGGGAGCTGCTTCTCTGAGAGAGAGTGCCTGCTTGAGAGCCATGTGGCTTTAGCAGAGTGGGGGCTACCCAGGAAGGGTCATTTGGGGGCTGCTTCTCTGAGACAGAGTGCCTGCTTGAGAGCCATGTGGCTTTAGCAGAGTGAGGACCCCCTCTTGGCCAGGTGAGGGGGAGAGCCACGCTGTTTTGGAAAGATGTAGACCCCTGTAGCCATTAGGAGGGAGAGCCATGCGGTTTCAGCAGAGTGCAGACCCCCTCTTGGCCAGGTGAAAGGGAAGACCACGCAGCTTTGCCAGAATGGAGATCCCTGCGGCCAGGTGAAGAAGAAAGACGCGCTTTTGGTGGAGTGAGGCTTTGGTAGAAGAGGCCCACGCAGCTTTGGCGTGCTCCCTTTGGCTGAGTGGCCTGGAAAGCGGGAGAGACTTTGACTGGAACTTGGTACAAAGAACTCTTGCCAGTGAAAGGTGCCACATGACTTTGGATTAATTGGAGATCCTGCCTGGACAGGCAGGTGACACAGCTCACGTGCCAGCGACCTGAAAAACGGACGTGTGCTCTTTTCCTGATTTACCGTACCCGGAGTTGGGACAGTGAGAGAAGGGAGCGCTGTGTGTGTGTGTGTGTGTAGGTGTATACCCTTAAAGACTTTAATATTTTAAGGAAGGCATTAGGCCTGAATAGCATTAAATAAACATTTTGTTTCCTTTTCACAAATCTCTGGCATTGAGAGATGTCTTTCCAATTGGCGGCGGACAGAAGAGCCCTATAGATATTAGTGTGTCGTCCTTGGGAGGGGCCCCTGTTTTCTGTAGCAGTTTTTGGCATCCCTCGGTGGGCCAAGTATTGCCCCCCCCTCGGACCCTTTGTTCGGTAACAAGCTCACACATAAGTCAATAATATATTGGGTTTTTTCATCAATATAGTTAATTATTTTGAAAAACAGAAAATGAAGCCACCACACCTATATTATTCTGCACATATTATTTTCTACTTGATCAGCTCCATGTACTTATAAAAAAGAGACATGGAGTGGCAGATTCACTGGAGCATGGACTGATATTCTATTAGATGACCTCGCTTTGAGTTCCGGCTGCACATTTCACAAACCACCTACAGTCTGTAAGACTCGGTCTCTCCCTCTCTCTCTGAACAATAGTTGCATTTACAGAGTACTTAACTAAATGCCAGTAACAGTAAGGACTTCACATGCATCATCTCACTTAATCCTCATAGCCTATTGAGGTAACTGTAATATGTACACATTTTACAGGTGAAGAAACTCACAGATGGTTTTGTAAACCATACATATCATTTAGAATACTGACACATTATCATTTGGCCAAAATCACACAGGTTGACAACGGCAGAGCTGGAATTTGAACCCTGGTCAACTGACCCCCGAGTGCAGGCTTCTATTCCTTTATGCTAAAGATGCCACCTGTGATTTCCCACCTGTAGGGTTCCACCTCCTTGTGGATGCTCAGTTAAGTGTTCGTTGAATGGAAATTTACACTTACACTGTGACTTAGTTATAAGGGGAAGTTGTGGCAGTAGTAAAACTCGTGGTCTATTATAAGGATTTTTTTTCACTTAATTAACAAAGCTTCGATGTTTTGTTGCCTTTAAACCAGAGATGACTGTTGTAGACTGCTCTGCCTGGTTTTAGGAATTGTATCTCGATCCCTTGTGGCTAAGGCTGAGGGACGACCTCTAGAATGTGAGCCACAGGAGATAAAGCTTGTCTCTGGTAGCAAACACTGCTTCAGTTCCTCTCCCTGCCCCCAAAGCTTGGTTGGAAGTCAATGACAGTTAAGACCCCTCACAGCGGAGGGAAACCTAAGCCAGACTCATCACTTGGGAGGCCTTCATGGAAGGACGCAGGGGGGCTGCAACAAAGAAAGAGCAATGGACTCTTGCCCTACCCCCACCCCCCAGGCTTTGAGATAGCCTGAGTCCCCATGTTCTCTGGGAGAAATGCTTCCTGGCTCTAATCCCCTTAAGCCTGAATACTTCTTGGTGCGAGGTGCAGCTCCTTGCCTTGCTAGAGTGTGTCCTGGAGAAAAATCTGGTATCACAAAGACTTCCTGATAAACCTGTGAAATCTGCTCTGCTAAGAGTGCTTTCATTCATACGTTAAGGGTTCGAGGAGGAAACTCTAAAACTGTTCCTGACAAACTCTGACTCATAGTAAGCCTTTGGATTTCTTTGGAATGTTATCTACTGTTTGATCCTTGCCGCCCTGTGTTCCAGTGTATTAGAACCCAATAAAAGCCCCGGAGGAGGAGGCTTGAGGCCTTTTTCTCCTTGGAGAAACTGGCCGCAGCTGGCCTTTTCCCTAGAGAAACTGGCCACTGTCCATGGCCTTTTCCTTCTGGGAAAATGGCCACTTCTCTTCCCTAAGCAGATCACATCATGTCTCGGCCATATTTACACACCTCGACCGTGGCACCCGGGGGACTTAGAGAAAAGTCGCTCCCACAGGTGACCTCAGGAGTAGATGTTCCATGATACCCCACCACTCTGAGAAGCAGCAAGACCTGGGCACTTCTGTGCAAAATGGGGAAAATGAGGGTCTCACTGGATTGAATGAGAACCATTTCTATCAAGTACTAGATAAAACGAGACGAACCAGACAAACGTGCATCACCATGATTGCTATCACAACTACCCCCCTCACCGTGCCACCGAAAGCACACCGTCAGCTCTGAGCTTTGCAGCACCATTTAGAATGGGCAGCCCACCGTGCACAGAGGGACTTGCACAAGGCACATGTGACGCTGCAAGCCAGCGTTATAGCTGGGAGTCCGCTTCTGTTCCCCACCACCGTCCCTTTACCACTCCACACTGCAGCACAATCGGAAGCACCTCATGCCTCATGCTCAGTAATTTTTTTATTACCAAAATATCAAAAGCTTATGTGGCTCTACTCACCTTCTTAAAAATGTTCATGCCAAGGTCTGAAGAAAGATCTGGAACTGCAGACCTACGCAGATTGGTCAGTGAAACCTTGGAAAAGGCCTCAGGACTGAGAGATTTTTCCTCTTCATTACACTTCATGGTGAGATCCTTAATAGACAATAAAGGTAGACATAGTAAACGAGGACTTAGGGCTTTCTATCCAAATGAATACTGAGATGCCATATTTTTAATAGAAATATGCCTACTGTGTTGATATCTATGAAATATTTATATCCAGACTTATATATCCAGACTTTCAGAATCCAAATCCTGCTACTGAGGAGATAAATTTATATTAATTATAACCTCTGTTTGCAGTTTTCAACAGCAAGACCATGAAGCTCCAGATTTAGGAAAGCTAAGAAAACGGGGATAAGATAGGTATCATTTTCTCTTATTAAAAAATCCGGCTTTCCAGTCAGTGATTCACCAAAGGAGATGTTTCCTTTGGACAGAATGAACTATTACTAAAACAGAGTATATTTCCTTTACCATCTGATATTACATCGCTCCTGTTTATTTTCAGAATGTGCAGACGGTTTTCAGACACAGTCAATTTACATCTAAGTAAACCCAAACAACGGGAACACACCACTAATCATGTCTCCCTCTGCATATTCAACATGTGGCGTAGATTATTAAGAGGGGCAGAAAAAGTGTTCAAGCTGATATAAGGACATTAGTTTATCAAAAAGTGGTTTTCAGAGGATGTCGTCACATCACTATACAGTCATATATAATAAACAGCAAGAGTATATATCAAAAACACCTATGCCCAATAATGACATTGAGGCAATAAATAATTATGAGTTATGCAAAACAGGTTAAATCATATTCAGTAAAACTCTGGTGTCCCACATTTTGTGATATCAGTAATCATCAGATGATATGCAAGAACTCGCTATTAAGCAGTGCTTTGATTATCTAAGACCCAATTTTCCATTATTCCGGATCAACAGAGTCTTACTCTAGATTAGTGGAGGCAAAAGGCATTCAGATAACACTCTTCTGAATGGTAAATTGGTGGAAGGGAAAGGACAACAACATCACAGTAACCCTCAACCCAATAGTCAGTGCTGGAATAAGTAAGAACCAGGTCCACAGAAGAGAAAGAGAATCTGTTATGACCAAAGCTGTTGATCCAAATGACAATGGTTGGAGTTTCTCTTACTTGGGTTTTGTGGGTATTCACCAGTGAGGGAGCTGCCGCCACCATTGAGCTACTCCTGGGTCTGGGCAGGAGAGGAAGATCTGGTTCTGGGGGCTTTTCTGGCTTCTCCTCCAACATGTGTCGCAGCCTTTGTAGATAGTACATCAGAGACCACTGTGTGCCTTCCTCAGACCAGTGGGGTTGGAGTAGGCAGCGGAGAACAGCAACATCAAAGTAGGTGGCATAGCGGGACCTTTGGCATGGAGGTATCACAAGAGAGACCCTGTTTCCAAAGGCAGAAAGATGATTATGCTGGCAGTCCCACATTCCAAGGGGAAGCACATGGCTTATCACTCTGCTTTTCTCATCTGTCCATTTACTGATTCACTTTGTCTTCTACTGGTTCACTCTACTATCCTTCTAAGTGACCTCATTCCAGTTTTGCTAGACACTACGTGGAGGTAGAGGCATTGGAGAGTGGTAGGAATTATCCATTACAGTGAGAAGGAATAATGCCTGCAAAGGTACAGTTTTTAAAGCATCATGAATTGGGGTAGGGTGGGAAAATCACCAGTAGTTGATATAGTGAATAATCTGGATGGGGGCAATGATGAGAACCTATGACACAAATGAGGCTCAGATCACGATGACTCTATTAAAATGAGCTATCAGGTTTGACTTTTAGCTCAATAGAAATGGGAATGATATTTGTGTACTTCATTGGGCTATTTAACTTCAATTGTGACATTATGTTAAAAAGACAAGGAAACTGCAAGTACTAAACAAAAGTTATACTGTGAGGAAAAAGAAATCATTTTGAACTCAATTTACATATCTACAAAATTTACTCAATTTACTCAATTTACAATATCTCAAAAATTGAGATATAATGGTTTTGGAGTTCTATTATTCAATTGAAACATATGACATATTAATTACTTAACTCATCAATTTAAGTGTACTACAAAATAGTTTTAAGTAATTGCTCAGCATAATACATCATCTTAGGGGATATGAAAGTAAGTAAGTTTAACTTCCTTGCCTTGAGGAACATATGGTTCTGTGAAAATGATAGACAATAAATACAAACTATAAATTGAGGACATGTGGGGTCCAGTATGTAATCTTAAACCTAAACTTAAGTGCCAAGTATAATGTCTTCCTCAGTTAGATAATACAAAAGTAAAATTTTTGCATCCTGCTACCAACTAGCAAATGGTGCTACCCACACATAAAAAGTTTAAAAACAAAACAAAAACCAGCCACTTAGAATAAAAGAAATTTTCTTAAACTTCCCAAATCCATATTTTTAAAAATGAAAGTTATAATCCATGATCGGTTCAAGAGATTAATTCAAAAGGATATGACTGCTATTAAAATGTCAATTGGAATAAAAATCATCAGAGTGCACCAAACCGAGTAAGGATTTGTGTGGTCAGTGAAACTTCTGTTTCCCTTCATGTCTTCGTCATGAATCTTACATCCTTGGGAAAAATTTCATTTTCAGCTGAGAGGTGGAAAAAAGAGGCTGACAACTCCAGAATAACATCAAGTTTATTAGGGGACTTACAGACCCAAGCAGCTTCCTGGGTGGCAGCAAAATGGCAGATCACAGATCTCCACACTCGAAAAGGGACGGGGCTGCTTATATGCTGCCAAGTGGCACGTGCTGACTCAGGCTGTTTGGAGCCACTGCTCTATGTAATTGTTAAAAGCCGAGTACACCAAAACAGCAACTATTTAATGGGCCCACTTGGCTGTGTGAGAATACTCTCTCCAGGTGATGGGGCCCCACCCCCACAGGGTGAACAGGCTTCCTGCCTAAGATGGCCGTTTGTCATCTTAACACCTGAAGTCATTTTGCCTAACATGAATAAAATGGGTTTTTCACTGCGGGTTGCAGTAAAAAGTTCAAATACACAAACCCAGACCAGGTCCCATTCCCCGTGAATCATTTTCATAGCCTTTCAACTTCTTTATTAGAGTACATGTTGCATTTCCCTGTCTCTACGACCATTAGTGCTGTCATTAGTGCCATTGTCTGGCCTATTGAGGGGCAATTGCCTATGTACGCGGTGGTTTTGAATGTCAATAATATTTTGTAGTCTGTTATGCTTGAATACTTTAGTTGACAAGTAGCAAACTAGATATATTAAAATTCACTCACATAAGGTGCTAGAATGCTAATGATTTAACTGAGTTGGCAGTCACATGAAGAAGAGAAGCTTTCTGTAATCAGCTAAGTTCCCAGAGATTTGATGCTAGAGTTCATCTCTCTCCCAGGGAGCTAGAAGACTCTTTGGACATCAGCTAAAGGGCAACTTTCAATACACCAGAAAACCCCATAGATTACCCTTCCAACCACATCTCATCAACACCACAGGCACCAACATTTCTCATTAGATATCCTCCTAGCCTCATTGCTTTTTCTCCCCTTCCTCCACTCTGCACAAGCACGAAACATTCTGCAAATGACTGAAAGTCCCAGCCTTCTAATTACAACGTTGGTATCCTGGATACCCACTCCCAGCCTCAGGTGCATTCCAAAGGACCATTAACATAACAAAAGGCACTTTTTCTTACTCTCAGCACTTGCAAAGTTCTAAGGGTTTTAGAAGACCTTGCCAGTTTCTTATAGAAATGACACAAAGACTAAATATATTTTATAATTCTTATTATAAATTACAATATCATAAATCCCAACCAAAATTCCAAAGGGATTTATCTCTAAAATCAACATGGCTGTTCTAAAATTTAACTGGATGGACGAATAACAATTTGAGCATAATTAAGAAAGGTTTAAACAAGAGTATGAAGAGTATAAACTGCCAGATATTTATCTGTGTTTCACAACATTATATTTAACCAATGTACTACTGACTTGGGAATAAACAAGAGTTCAATGGTGTGAAATATGGAGCTACAAAAGATTCAAATATTTACAAGAATTTTAATATGTAAAAAAGATCGTGCATCAAATTAGCACAAAGGATATATCTGTCAATATATATTGTCATAACTGACTTACTCCTCAGAAAAATTTAATTAGGCCTATAGTCCCCAAATAAAATCAAGATAAAGTAAGATTTAAATGCAAACATATGAAACCATAATAATTTTGGAAAAATATTTTGGCCAGTTTTCATAATCATGGAGTAGAGAAGAACTTCATAATGGTGAAAACAAAAGCACCTTCAGGACAGGAGCAGTCATTTGTTCTCTGTATCTGTGAGTCTGTTTCTATCTTGTTTGTTAGTTTATTTTGCTCATTAGATTCCATATATAAGAGAAGTCATGTGGTATTAAGGTAAAGAGACTAAGCAAAGAAAAACTCATAGAAATGGAAAACAGTATGTTGATCACAAGAGGGAAAGTGGAGGTGGGGAGACAGAAAAGGGTAAAGGGAGGACAAATGGTGAAGGAAGGAGACTTGAGGTGGTGAACACGCAATACCACAACAGACCATGTATTATAGAATTGTATACCTGAAACCTGTATACTTCTAGTAACAGATGTCACCCCAATAAATGCAATAAAATTAAAAAATGCATCAACTAACCAATTCCTCTCAATCTATCCTTTTCTAGAAGAATAGGATTTTTTAAAAGCAATATAGTCTTGGGTTTTTAAAGAAAACACAAAGTATGAGGTTGGCTGGCTACCCGCTGGGTAATTTTAGGTTCCTTCAGAATGTGTGACAATCATCTCACTTATTATAAGAGCCTGTGAAAACTGTTGTTTTCTTGACTAGGCTGCTGTGATTAAGGCAGCTATTATTAGTAGTTCACCAGAATTATTTATCCCCCATTGCACTAGCTGTCTTTACCCTTTACTTTCTGCCCTGCACCTCAGTGTCCCCAAATATTTCTAGTTAGTTATTTAGATTAGGGAGTTCCATAAAATATATCAAATCCCTAGAGCAGTGTTTCATATAATGAGATGCCAATGAACTACTTTCACAAGAATTCCAAGGGAAACATGGGGAACCAAGGCTGTTCAAAATGCCAACTACAGGCTTACTAACCAGAATTGCTGGGGAAAGAACCCATAAGTCTTTATTTTAAACAACACCTCCAGGCAATGAAAATTAAAATAAATGCTCTTAATAAGATTAAAGAACAATTGTCCTAGAGAAACATATAATGCATGACTCTGTACTTTCTAAAAAAGATTTTGTTTACTTATTTTTAGAGAGGGTAAGGAAGGGAGAAAGAGAGAGAGAGAGAGAATCATCAATGTAAAAGAAACATCATTCATATGCACCTTCGCCTTCAGCTGGGAACACACCTTGACCAAATCAGCTACCCAGTCAGTTCCCTGACTGGGAATCAAACCAGCGACCTTTTGCTTTTTAGGATGACACCCAACCAACTGAGCCACACTGGTCAGGGCATGTACCTTTAAGCTGACATCCGCAATTCCTATATGGAAACCCCAACTGGAATATGTTGATAGTTTTGTTCCCAAGGGTGCCAACTGTCTATATGTCTTTCTCTACACACAAAGTTTATTTTAGTGGAAGTAATTACTAACTGTGCAGTTGAGTCCCACAGTCATTAACTACTCCCTAACAGAGGGTACCAGTTCAGTGGGGATGGACCACATGTCAGCAAGACTTCGTTGTACAAGGATGTGATCAGACACTAAAAATATGTCCATAACTTCAGTAATAAAAATTTTTATGTAAATTTACTTTTCCATTGCTTACTATTTAAAAAGACTTCACTTGAAACAACAGTGAATTAAAAAGAGCATTCTGTAGCAAATATTTATAACTATTTAATGTTATTCAAATACTAGTTTATTTGGCTTATGTTATGAGCTTTACTGGGGTGAGTAGTTAATAAAAAACAGAAATGACCAATAAATATTTTTATTTCACTTAAGACAGCATTATCAGATGTAGTCAATGTTTCACTAACCAATAAGAGTCATTTTTGATCATGTTAATTAAACATCTATCTAACACATGAGAGAAAAGTTTATAAAACTGAATAAAGATGTTATAGGGACAGTTTATTGTATGATATGAGGGAAATGTTCTTTCCAACTCTAATATCCTTTAATTCTGTAAGTTATTTGGTAGTAAAAAATAAAATGTGAAAATTTTATTAAAATTTTATTCTAAATTATATATGCAAAAATAATAAAGAGTACATATGCAAAACATTTATGTTTATACCTATCTAATTACCTCATGGATGATTTTCATTGTTAAAGAAATATACCTTTGAAATTTTCATATGCTATAATTAGCATACACTTTTTTATATGTGTAGAATAAATAACATTATGACAAAAAAAGGCTGTTGGAAAAGGTAAGAATTGTTCTCATCTATTTTCCAGGTAACTGTGGCTTCAGGAAACCAGGTTATTGCTATTTAGGGTTGGACATGCTTTTACAGGGCATCCAAGGCAGAAAAGTACTTTGCAAGTAACCTACTGAAGCAGAAAACTGGAAATCAGCCTTGACCCCATGTAGTATTTAATGAAGCAGAAATTGAATCTATGCATACAATAATTAAAGATGAAATCTCACATTAATTTTAACAAACTGCCTACCTGTTCATTGGTCTCAAAGTTCAGGGAAGAGTTATGTTCAGCCAAGGTCAGGGAAAAAGAGACGATAAATTGGATTTGTTTGGTACAATCAGATAGCTTTTAGCCCTAGGATATTTACACTGCTTATTATAGTTATTATAGTTCTTTTCATTTCTGATTAATACATGAACTCCTCCAATGAAGCTATGTTAACATTAGCATTTTCTGAAAGGTCTACCTTGTGCATCATTTCCATGACAACCAGCCACAGCAGCTAGGCAGGGAAAAGACCTAATTCATTCTTCTAAAGTGTCACCAATTTACATCTAATTCACACATACATGTGCTGTGGGTAACTGTGTACATATATGTGTCAAAGCATGCATATATGCATGAAAATGTTTAAGTGTGGCAAAGATGGAAAAAACAATGTCCTTCCACAAAGAGGAAACATTAGATATTATAGTTGACTGTCTTTAAAGGCAAATCAGTTTGGGGCATTAACATTTAACTTCATCAAAGAAAAAATCACTTTATATTTATATTTGCAAATTTCCAATGCTTACATGGTTGAGAAAAAATGAAGATATATAAGCTCCTGAATATTCTGTGACCTCAAGATTTCACCCTGATATTGTTTTTAATCATTTTTAAAAGTCAGACAGAAGCATCGTATTTCAGGTGAGAAATTCCTTACGCTTAAAAAAAGGTTTTGGAATTTGTGTAGAACAGAATTAGTAAAGGAGGAATATGAGGATACTCAATAATTAATATGAAGAAGATGTACAGATAGAGTCATAATAATCATAATATATAAAATGATGGTGATATTATGATTATTCTTGGTGTGGCCAGCCTCCAAAACAGGCCCCAATGGTCTCTGCCTGTTGGGAGTCACACCTTCATGCCGTCCCCTCTCACTCTTCACCAGGTTGTTCGGTGTAATACAGACATTATAGCAGAAGTGATGCCATGTCTCTTTGGTATCAGGCTATAAAAGACACTAAAGCATTTCTCTTGGTCCAACCTTTCTCTCCTGGAATAATGTGCTTTGGAGAAAATCAGTAGTGTCATGAGCAGCCCTATGGCGAGGCCTCGATGGGGAAGAACTGAAGCGTCTGCCCCTAGGTGAGCTGGAAAGTGGCCTTCGGCCCAGTCAAGTCTTTAGGTGACTTCAGCCAGGGGCAACGTCTTGAAAGACCCTGAGCCACAACCACTTAGCTAAGCTGCTTCTGCGATTGTAATCCTCAGACACGGAGGCAATAAATTTCCTTTGTTTTACACTGCTAAGATTGGGGGTGGTTTATTACACAACAATTGATAGCTAATACAGATTGTGGCACCAAAATAAAACCGTAAATTTTGGAAATGGTTTTGGAACCAGCCAGTAGGCAGAGGCTATAAAGACTCTGAAGTGTGTCAAACCATAAAAGCATAAGTTGCCTTGCATGAATTGCTAGGATCAGTTCTGAACTCTGAGGAGGCTACAGACAAAGGCTGATGGAAAGCGCAAAGCATGTTACTAGAAGCCGGAAGAGGGGGGATCCTTGTTTGTAGTGGCAGAAGTCTGTCTGCTATGATGTGGAAAGTTAAATGTGTTTAACAAACGAGGGGACCTAACCAAGAAGGTTCACAGGGAAAGTGTTGAAGGGGGCTTCTGATTTCTTCTTGCTATTTACTGTAAATTGAGAAAGAAGATGTGTGAACTAAATAAATATTTGTTAAAACTAATAAGCTGGGACTTATGCTAGGTGTTGAAGGACAAATACCATATGATCTCACCTTTAACAGGAAGCTAAACAACAAAACAAATAAGCAAGCAAAATATAACCAAAGACGCCGAAATAGAGAACAGGCTGACAGTGACCAGAAGGGAGAGGGGAGGGAATTTCAGGGGAAATAGGGGAGGGATTTAGAGGAATATATATAAAGGATACATGGACAACAACTGAGAAGGGTGGAAATGGGAGGGAGGGGAGGAGCACGGGGGTGGGATGGGATGGGAGTAATAGACAGAAAACTGTACTTGAAAAATAATTAAATAAATTTAAAAATAAACAAATAAAAATAAAAATTCTCAGCCCCTCCAGATGGGAAATAATGCTAAAATTAAGAAATGGCTTTGTAGAGAAGAGCATAGAACAAATAAAATAAGCTGTCTATTCTCAAGGAGTTTATACTCCAGTTTGACAGGTTAACACATAATCATTACATATAATAGACTGCAGAATCATATATATGGTAACTCGAAGTTCTAACAAAGTGGTAAGGGAGCATGGAGAAAGGGTCTTAAAAGGCTTCATAGAGAGGATGTGCTCTTTAAACTGCACCTTGCGTGATGTGTAGATTTTGGCAGAGAAAAGAAGTATAATAGGCTTCCATACCCCCTTTTGTTTATCCTAACAAAGGATCATCTTGTCTGAGATACTCCAGAGTCATCACATCTAGACTTCCAACAGGAAGCAATCACGTATTTCAGTAAAATGCAAAACATATAACCAGTGGAAGAAGATGCAGGATGTGCAAAATAACGAACTCACCTGTACGTATAGACCAGACAATGGGGTACCATCTACTGAGATAAGGAATACTGAAGAATGCACTTGATTTTAGAGAAGCTGAATTTGAAGTGCCTAGGAGGCACAGGAAGAGATGTCTATCACTGTCTTGATTACATAAGTATGGAAATCAAAAGAGTTATTTAGATTGAATATAAAGTTTTGAGAGTCTTCAACATATAGCTAGTGTTTTAAACTATGGCAGTGAATAAGATCATTCAGTGGGAGAGTGTGGAAGGAAAATACCAACAACAGAGGAGGGCCATGGAAGAGAAGCTACAGAAAAAGTCTGGAAAGGGTCAGTTATGGAGGTAAGGAAAAACAGACAAACAAACAACAAAAACCATAACAGGTAATGTAAGAAAAGTCAGGGGAGGAAGCGTCAAAACAGTAGTGATGCTACCAGGTCCAATTAGACAAGATGTAAATAAGGGCCGAGCTGCAGACTTATTGGGAGAAATCAGAGGAAATAACCAAAACTTTTCTCCTTTTAATGAGGTACCAAAGAGAAAAGAGGGTTCCATTAAAACATAATTTAGGAGATGGATAGGTTGCTAGAGAAAGTCAACTATTTCCTTTCTAAAGATCTAATTTCTAGGCGGGAGTAATGAAGGGTGTAGACCATGGAATTGGCTAGATTGGGCTCAAATTCAGCTCTTCGATTTGTTAGCTGTGTGTCCTTGAGTACCTCATTTAATCCCTATGCTTCAGCTCTTCATCTTTCCCCCCCTCACTTGAGGATATGTCCATTGATTCCAGGGAAAGAAAGAGAGAGGAGGAGGGAAACACTCATGTGAGAGAGAAACATCGATAGGTGGCCTCCTCTATGCCCCCAGATCAAGGACTGAACCTGCAACCTCAGGTATGTGCCCTGGTCAGGAATCAAACTCACAGCCTTTTGGTGTTCAGGTTGATGCTCCAACCAACTAAGCCACCCGGCCAGGGCTCAGTTCCTCATCTTTAAAGAAGGAATAATGTCTCTTATCAGGCTGTTGTGAAAATTAAACTCATGTATTTATTCAATACCTTTTCTTAAGGGCCTTGTATCAAGCACTAGAGATAGAGGAGAGAGTAAAAAAGAACTTATTCCTCTTCTTTGGATTTTACAGACTAGAGAAAACAATAGCTATTGGACAATAAGTACATAAGTATTTAAATTACGATTGCTATTTGTGCCATAAGAGAAAACAAGGAGTTCCGTGACAATGTTTAACATGGTTGACCTGTCAAAACTTTTTTAGGGAGTAAGGAAGTAATATTTAAATTGAGTCTTGAAGGATAAGAAGTTAAGTGAGGATAAATGGGGGAACAACTCAGGCAGATGGATTAACATACTCTAAATCTCAGAGCAGAGGTGAAGTTTAATGCACATGAAGCTCTCACAAAAGGTTGGAGTTCAGTGCCTGGGCTGTGGGGAGTGGCACCGCAACAGACTAGAGAACTAGATATCAGCCAGATGATGTGGGCCTAGAGGGGCATATCAAGGATTTAAATTTTTATCTTGATGGCAATGAACACCCATTAAAAGAGTGAAATGAAGGAGTAGCAGGACTAATATTTCCCACAAGTGTGTATGTTTTCTCTTGGATGGTGGCAAGAGTGCATAAGAGGAGACTAATAAGTGGGCCCTTGCAGCACCATAGGCAGGAGGCGATGAGTGGCTAGATTAATGGTGGTGGTCTTGGGGATTGGTGGATGTAGGAAATCCATGATATTTTATATATGCTTTTTCTCTGCCTTCCTTATCCCGTAAATTTATTGCCATCCACCCAGTTGCTCAAGCCAAACACCTGCATATTGCTTGGCTCCTCTCTTTTTCTCATTCCCCACATCCAGTCATCTCAGTTCTACCCCCAAAGTGTACCCCAAGTCCCAGCCTTTCCACCTGCACTACCAATACTCTAACCAAGTCAGAGTCTCTCACAACTGGATCATTAGTTTCCTAACTGGTCTCTGAATCGACTTTTGCTTCCTGAGACTATTTTCCATAAATCATCTGGAGTGTTTAAGAAGTATAATTCAGTTAATGGCAGTTAGGCAGTTCAGTTAGTTCAGACAACCCCAATGGCTTCTTATCACATGAGAAACAACACCCAAATTTCTTACCATATCTTCTCAGCTCTTACATAATCTGACCCTTCACAACATCTCTGATTCTCTACAACTTACCCCTTTGCTCAACAGTCTCTTGTCTCAGTGGCCTTCTTGCTCTTCCGAAAGCACACTGAGTTATTCCCACTTTGGAGCCTTTAGACTTGTTCCCTCTGCCCAGAATGCTCATCCCAGATCTTCCTGAGGTCTTCCTGAGGCTGCCCTCTTCATATTATTGAGTTCTCGGAAATACAGCCCACCTTCCATCCTGTTGCTTTGCTTTTTGCCTTCATAGTCTAAGAGCAATCTGAATATAATTATTTTCTTTTTAATCTATTTTTTATTCTATTTACCTTTTTAGAAAATGAGCTCTTTGAGCACAAGAATTTTGACATTGCTGCAACCTCAGTGTCTAGAAGAAACTTAAAAGATCTAGAAATGAGAGGGGGCGCGGGAAGATGGCGGCAGAGTAGGACAAAGGATTTCGATTCCCTCCATGCACCGGAGAAAGACCAGGCTGATCTGTGGAGGAGCACAGCAGATGCCCAACAGGGACCCAGAATATAAGAAGGCAGGATTCCAGAGAGTGTAGCAGACACTGAATGACCAGAGTTTGAAGAGAGGAGACGACTGCAGATCATCAAGGTACGAGGGAGCAGTGCAGAGGCGGCAGGCCCTCCGCCAGGCCACACCAGGGCCCTGGCCGGCTGCCCTGGTCTCTGAGAGCCGAGGGTGGGCAACAACAACCCTGAGAAAGAACTAGTCACCGGCACCCCCCCTATCTGCCAGGGCGCAGATTGGAAAACACCAAGAGAGATCGGTTTGCCAGTAGTGGCAGAGATAGGAGTGGGCATTTGGAAGCAAACCAGAAAGCTCTGATAACCTGTGGAGTCAGGTTGCCAGCTTGGGAGAACTGAGAGTTGCCCGAGCATTCCCTGTGTCGCGGGGCCTCTGCCAGGTCTCAAACAGTCTCGGGGAGTCTCTGGCTGCTAGCAGGACCTCTGGAAGAGAGCCAGTCACCAGCTCCATCCCTACTCAGCCGGCGCAGACTGGGAAGCACCGGGAGTCAGGCTGTAGCTATTGGCTTGGGAGAATTGTGAGTTGCCCTGTGTGTTCAGCCACAGCACAGGGAAAGGTCCGAACCCAAGCCTGCGAGACCAGGAAAGCGTGGCTGGGAGCGTGCACCCTCACACCAGACCAGGGCTGGTAAGCCTGGGGAAAAATCTGCTCTCAGTGGGGTGCGGGACAGCGGCGCCACTCTGGATCTTGGGAGGGCCCTGGCGAGACCAGTTGAGCTCACCGAGGCTCGAGAAAGGCCACACTAACAGACCCTCAGGCTGCTGCAGCTAGTGAGATCAGAAGAAAAGGTTTGACCAGCTGGAAATCAACCAGAGGAGTAGTGGAAGCGGAGAACACCAAGATACCTACAAGAGACTGCACCACTGAATTTCACAGGTATCCTACCACAGAAGTTCACACCATAAACCCAGGGAACCAGAACAGATCAATTTAAGAAGCTGAGGCCAACAAGAAGAGCATCACAAATAATGGGAAGACAAAGAAACAATCCCCAAACGAAAGAAAAGGAGGAAGTCTCAGAAAGAATGTTACATGAAATAGAGGCAAGTCAACTATCAGATATTGAATTCAAAGCACTGGTTATCAGGAAATTCAAAGAGCTTACAACAAGCTACCAGAAACTACAGGGGAGCTACAATGAACTCTCCGCAAACTATACCAACATGAAAAAGGAAATAGAAACCATCAGTAAAGGCCAAGAGGAAATGAAGAATACAATTTCTAAACTGAAGAACACAGTANCATTATATTGTGATTCAATAGATAAGACTCAACAAGCATTTATATACTGAATGTTATTTTTTACATGAATGAACTAATTTTGGCCTTGCAGAAAATTTATGTGTTTGGTATTGTTATATCCATTTCTTAGAGTAGGAACCTAAAGATCGGAGTGACTAAATAACTTCTCCAAAACTTCAGGGCCCTTGAACACATTATTTTTCTGTATTTCTTGGAGCCTACAGCCAACTACTTTTTCAATGTAAAGTCAAGTTTCTTTTCTTATTTTATGAACCTAGAAAGTCATTATCTAATTTGTACCTTTAGTAGGTTCTTGGGACTACCATAATAAAGTACTACAAACCAATGAAACAGCAGGAATTTGTTCTCTCACAGTCCTGAAGGCCAGAAGCTTAAGATCAGGAGTTGGCAGTGCCATCTTTCTCTGAAGGCTCTAGGGGAGGACCCTTTTTTATTTCTTGAATCTTCATTCCCCATCTTCATGAGGTGGCCTTATGTTCCTTGAGTTGTAGATTCACCACTCCAAATTTCTGCCTCTGTCCTGACATGGCCATCTTTTCCCTGTGGTCTCATCTCTGCATCCAAATTTCCCTTTATACTGGATTAGGGCCACCTACTCTAGTAGGTGAAATTAACCTCATCTTAACTAGTTGTATCTACAATGGCTGTATTTTCAAAAAAAAAAGATCACATTCTAAGGTACTGGGGCGTAGGGTTTCCACCTGTATTTTTTTTTGGGGGGGGGGCATACATTCCAACCCATAGCAGCAACCACACAGGAAAAGCATGGACCCAAAGAGAGCATACTCAAAATGTTAAATAACCATGAGATTCAGATTCTGACCAATCAGGATAGCCACTTGGCTGACTGGCCTGAACTCTGCCCAAAAAGAATGGATGCCTGTTCATGGGCCCATGGCTGGAGTCCACCTGTCAGACTGGTAGCTTCTTCATCCACTGACCAGGCCAAATAAGACAAAAGGGCAAAGGATGACACCACTGCTACCCTGGAGTTGGACTCAGTTCAACCAGTACTCGGACACCATCTCTGTTCAGTGACTGAGAGACCCAGTGGCTTGGTTGTAGAGCCAGTGCCTTGCCTGTGTCTGTCCCATGGGTAGAAGTGCCCTAAGTTGTTCTGCCTAGAAAGTAAGAGGTCTGAGGCCACAGACAGGGAAATACCACCTTAGTAAGAACAAGAGGAGGCCCCTCCCTCTCACTCAGGGGATGGAAATGCTGGCCTTGTTTAGGATGCCAGATTTTGGTCTGAAAGAACTCCCATCTGTCCACCTGCCTCCCAACCTATAATGTCCAGGCAGAGATTAGCTTTTCTTTTTAAAGGATGAAGAGAGAAATCAATGGTGGGGCTTAGTAGCTGTGCCCCATGCTCTGTTCCTCTCAGAGTCCTAGAAGCAGTGGGTAGGGTCACCTAGCATGGGTTTTAGGATCTTACTTTGACAAGGCAGAAAATGTGAGAAACAAAAATAAATACAAGTTGTTTTTGTTCCATGGGTTTTTATAGTAAATTGTAGCATCGTGGGCAGAGAATGTATATTCTTTACCACTATTCAAATCTCACATAGAAATTCCTGAAGTAGCTGGAAGGCCAAAGTTACTGATTCATTCCAGTTCCAGCTCTTAATGTTGACCCTCTCATATTTGCGGGGAAGGCCAATAGCCCTTAGCACTGAATTAAACCACTTTGGACTCTGCCTCCCTCTGCCTGTCTCTACTTTGCCGGGGGAGGACTGCTCTGGCTGAGAAGTGCTCTTTGTACAGAAGTTTTCTTTTCCCTTGCTGTCTTTAACTTAAAAACAAAAATCAAAGAGTTGTATGATTCCCACCGGAACACATTATGCAGGAGGAAATTATTCCCATTAGAAGCCAGTAAATTTCACGTAAATCTGGAACTGCTTTTCTAATAAAAAATAAATGTTCTATATATGTGATAGTCCCTGGGGAATATCACCAGTCCTGATGTAAGTCTAGTTAATTTTGTGTTCAGAAGTCAGTTTTTCTGACTTCTCTCTATTTTTTAATCTCTCCGAGTTACTGCTAACAGCATGACTTTATTTCACAGCATTTAATATTTGATGGGTGTTCTTTTAAAATAACACTTTATATGTGCCTTAGGTATTACTTCTAAGTAAGTAAGTTCAGGGCTGTTGCGCTGTTTTACTTTAAAGAGCTGTGAACTTCACCAGGGGCCTTCTGGGTGTGCAGAACAGAAAGCATGTGAGACGCATCCCTTACTTGTGCTGCTGTCACCTGAGAGAGTCTCTCAACCGAAAGGTGGTTAAGAGAGACAGTGTCGAAAAACTATGGGTACATGAAGAAAGTAAGACTCAAGGTCTCCAGCAAACTCATTCTGAGAGAAGGATTAAACTTGTTCATAAAATGATGCTGGTAGAGCTATTAGTTAAAGAAGAAAGGGCACCCAGGCAGCCAGTTCAGGAGCAGGGGACACCGAGCTTCGGGGGTCCAGTCTGTTTTAGAACCGCTGGTGGGATTTAGGGGCAAAGAAAGCTATGCATTATTCACTGATAGTTCAGCCTGTAAATTGAAATACCACAAACCAGTGAAGTCACAACCTCTCTGTTGTGTAGAGATTGAGCTATGAAATAAAGACCAAGTCTTTCCCTCATTGTCTCTTCTCTGTCTCTTCTCTCTCTCCTCTCTTTCTCTTTCTCTCTGTTTTACACTCACACCCACCCTCACACGCACACACACACACACACAAAGAAAACAAAAGAATTTATTTGTATGTCTTTGCAGAGTTCACAGCATTCTGGTGGGAAAATCCTTTGCATACAAACATTTCAAGTCTTTGTCTCTTTAGGTTTGTTTTATATTGGGGGGCAGGTAAAAATTCCAGGGGAGACGGGCTATGAGGCTTGTGTCTCCAGGAGCTGTCCCAGCCTCTTAGAAGTGAAACGTTCTGTATGTTAATAATAAAAAAAATCTTTGGTCTCCAGTTTTTAATGGGGGATCAAACAATTTCTTTTAGGTTTCTTGAGTTCTCCCTGCTAGATTTAATGGAGGAACATAATTTACGGATTTCAACATTTCCTGCTCATGGCTGTGAGCTATTGGCTGTGCAGGATCCAGAATTCTAAAGGCGAATGCCTCCCAAACGTACGGAGACTTCTGTTGTTTCTGTTCCTTTCTCTCCGCTGCTGCAGGGGCTCAAGCAGATTTTAGTTCACACCACAGTGTACAGTGTTAACTAGGTGACATATGGGTGGGGGACATTCCTGCTTGTCCACTGCAGCCGAAGGGGGGGGTCGTTTCCATAGAGATAAGAAGCAAAAGTGTTCAGTGCCACCTAATTGGTATGCATCCCCAGTTCAGGTTCATTGTGCTTGTGCTAATGACAGGGTTGTCTCAGTAATAAGGATGGTGCACTGGAGAAATTTGCTGCCTTGGTATATTTTTCCCTGGCAGAAAACTACTTAGAGACTGTAGTCAGTAAGAAGAGTGACTGGCAGGCTGAAGAGGCTGCTTAGCAGCATATGGGGGAAGGCTGGTGCTCTGTGCCACATGCATATGCTGCCATTAAACTCCAGCTTTGCGCTTTGTGTGTTCCTGGGCTTATGCCAGGAAGCCCACCTGCTGCAAGAATACTTGTAAAGCCCAACTCAAAAGTGATTGAAAAGCTACTAGAATAAACTGTAATAACACAGTGCTTCACAGATGGGACGTAATTGCAAGCTAAAGTGTACAGCCTCTGCAGTAATGAAAACACGAGCCATTAAATTAAAATCATAAGGGAAAAAACGATAAAAGTCTGTTGATTTATTTTTTTAGTTTTATTGCAAAAACTTCAATTTTCCTGCCCTCATTAATCAAATACCATAAAACTATAGTGTGACTTTGTTCTGGTGGAGGTTCAGGCAATTAGAATGATGGATGTTGATGAAAATGATGTAACTTTTGTTTTTTACTTGCTGGGATAACTTAAACCCTCTGTAAGCAGAGCCACCTGATTCTGACATGTATCTATCAATTTGCAGATTGGAAGAGCCTTTGGGAATTTGCCCTGAGAGTTTATGAGGTAGTTTATCCAAGTTTGTCCAAGGCAAGGGCAACTTAAAAGCAGAACTTCGGGCTTCTTGCTCAGTGTGGATGCATGTGCGAAGTGAATCTTTTTCCCCTAGTCAGCCCACTCTTTTTCTTAAATATTAGTAATTTTCTACTTTTTTGGAAATTAAGAGAGACTCACCAAATTATGTAAACACATGAACTGCTTGAGTGATGTCAATGCGGCTGTAATTGGTGGTGGCCCATGGGCTGGAGTTGCCGGGCTGACATGTAATTAGTGGGACTGTTCGAGTGTAGGAAGGTGGGAGGGCTGTGGGATATGAATGGGCCTGGCTGGCCAGGGCCTGGAGGCCTCTCCAGAGCTGTCTATTCCCCGACTGGCCCCACACCATTGTTCTGTGCCTTTCTGTGGGTGGGCCTTGCTAGGAGAAAGAAACATTTGTGTCACCATCATGGCCCAAGTAAACAGCCTTTAAAAGACTTTTTTTTTATTTTTAATTATGCATTTCTTCAGCATTCCTTATGGTAAAGTAGAAAAATTCTCATCCATTCAAAAAAAAAGAAAGAAAAATAAAAGAAAGAAAAAGAAATGAAAAGAAAAAAATAACGGGGCAATAAATATGTTTTCAGTTTATAAATGGAGACAGGTGTACAGTCTCATGGCATCTCAATAGCGTTTACGGAGGAAACAGAACTGCAGTTTGGAAGCACAATGTTCCCTTTTTCCCTTCCACTAGAAAGACAGGTGGGTTATTTCTCTCCCAAGGAAGTGTCCCTTGCCCCAGGGTCTCCTAGTCACTAAAGGTGCTGATGAGTCAGTCACAAAGCCCCAGCAGCCCCTCTCTGAGAGTGGCCTCAGCTAAATTGGCTCCAAAGAGCGTGTGTTCACAGCTATGTGAAAGCTCACAATTTGGTGGCAGGTTTGGAAACTAATAATAAATAGAAGCACACATCATCGCACAATCCGTGGCTAAAGAGGCACCTGAGGGCACATGGAAAGAAGCAGGTGGGCAGAGAGTGACTGTTTAAGTATTTGACCCTTTGCAGATGGTTCCTCAGTAGGTGAGACCATCATAGCTGCCGATACCTGGTGCCGGCTTGGTCCCAGGGCACTCACCTTCGGTTCCTGGACGGCATAGCTGGGGTCAACCTCTGTGCCTGTGTACCGTGTGAGAGGGTAAGCCTCCTGTGGAAGAAAGGGGGCTGCGTGGGAAAATCGACAAGCTCAGGGGAAGACTGCATTGCAACCTTACAAACTCAGAGACCTAAAGTAATCATGTAGGATGGTCTGAAATTAAAACTTTGTAACCAAAGGCAGTTCATGGTGGGCAGTCAGGTCATAGGTTGGTATTTTTCCTTAGAAAACATCAGTCTTTAACTGAGTTTGTATGGAGTCTTTTTGCATCTACAATAACATACATTTGGAATATCAAATTTCCCTTTTTCTGGACACCTCAAAGCAAAGGCACCTTATCAGGTTGAGACCACCAATCCCCTCATTGTTATTGTTATCATGTTAGTTGTTGACTTAACTATCCTGTACCCACCTGTGTAAGAAGTATGAGTCCCTCATTTCACTTTTTATTCAATCTCAGAGGTTTCTCCCTGCTTTGCTTTCTCCAGCCTCTTTAATCTGTCACCAATGGATTTCATGTAACCCCCTCACACCTCTTCTTTTGATTGTAATGTATAAAATAAGGTGCAAATCTGCCATTCTCTGGAGCGTTTTCTCAATTTGTTGAAGCAATTGTTGTCAGTTTGGCTCACGTAAACTCACAAAACTTCTCTACCAGTTTGAATGTTTGTTATATTGACACTTCCATGAGGGACCATGTAATGATTGCCTGCTGTGAATATCCCAATACTCAAATTATAGTGGCCTTTAATCAGTGAAGGTATTGCTTCTTTCGTTCCTGAATATTTGCCACTTCCTGCCCCTCTGGGACCCTTCCAGACTCATCCTGTGATGTGGTATTTGTGTCCTGGCACTGTGAGTGAGAATGCTGACGTGCTTCTCACCCTGCTTGTTTCTTTCACTTTTACCTGTCTTCTTTGAGAACCTCCTTCCTGTTCTATGGTGCGATGTCCCCAGGTCTCTGCTGAGTGTAATGTTGCACAGTGGCCAGCTGGTTGGCCCCAATTCTCAGTGGTCTGTCAGGCATCCAGGGTGCAGTAGGTTCAAAGAAGGCTGATTCAGATGCAATTCAGAGAAAGAATTTTGGTTCTGGTGTAAACTTGATAATGGAGGTGGTGTTTAGCCCAACTTGGCTGTATTTTGTATGAATAAAGCTGCCGTGAGCCTACTTAGTTGTGATCAGAGGGGAGAGCAGGGTCACCCCTTCCATTTCTTTCGAGGGGCTCTTGCACATGCTACTCACTGCCTCCTGCCCTCTGCTCCAGACTGAAACATGGCCAAATGCAGCCCCTCTAAATGCTGAAAGTGGCGTGCCCTGTGTTAAGCGTAAAGGGGGGAACGGTATTTCTACTGATGATTTCTACTCCCTCAGCTAAACAATTGATTTCTAAAAAAGCATAGAAACATTTTTTTTTGCCCTAAATATCTGTTGCTAGATCACATTTGTTCCCCTCTGAAATTTAGGGGAATTATTTGAAAGCCAGTGCACCATTTCTAAAACAAAATGGAGTGATAATTTACCTACAGTCATTTGAAGGAAGGTGATGGGTAATCCACTGCAAATGAGTAATTTTAGAATACCTGGAACCACATGAGCCTAGATTAATTTTTTTCCTTGTGCAGCCTGGCTTGCTGTACTGTCAATGAATTCTCTCATTTGAAATTCTAGCAAATGAGCCAGGCTTGAAGGAATGTTTGTGAGGATCCAGGAAGTCATACATGAGAGCATGCAAAGCTCAGAATAGCTGCTTAAGAGATCTGAATATGCCTACACTACACAGCCATTATTTTGGGTATTTTAGAACTATTTCTTAAGAATCCCTTTTATGAGTGTGTTTCTCTTATTTAAAAAAAGTGTTTGTGGATTGGGCTTGGGAGCAATTAGCACCATCCTAAATCACCACACTCACACCCTGGAGGGTTGTTGGTGGCACATTTGGTTCTCCTGGAGTGTGATAAAAACAAAAGAGTTGTCACCTTGACATGCAAGCTTTGCGGGTTCTGTGACTAATGGCTGGTTTTAGTTGTTGGCTCCCACTTTCTCTGCATTCTTTCTAATTCCTAAGCCCAAATCAATGAGATGCTCAATAGTTGGTTGCTAGCTTACAGGGGCTGCTGAAATTAAGGTAATTTGTGGTTATAGGACCATTAAACAGTGGCCTCTCTACACCATACAGCTCTATGTTTGGTGATGGGATTGATTGGCATTCAAATTGGGTCAGTTGTTTCCCCTTGCCTTTAACAAGATGTTTAAAAGGAAAAAATAAAAGCCTTTTTAATGTAGTAGAATACTTCAGGAATGGATGAGAGGCAACACAATACAAATGGGTGTTATTTTAAAAAAAGGAGCAAATGGTCTTATCATAGGTGTCTGTAAAGAGTTATGAATTTGGGTTTTTATTGTAACATTTTGCTATTTTTTTTCATCTCATGGCAAAAAAAAATTGGGAAAATAATTGCTTTGACTTCTCAGAAGGCATTGCCCATTTCTTAGATCTGGTGGTATATCAAACCTCATATATTTCATATCCAAAATAATACCCCAATTGATGTGTTCAATCATTGTATGGTCCTTCTCTGTCTCTTGGGGATTCAGAACTATGGAAAATAATTTATAGAACATAATTATCTTTGTCTTTGGATTCGCTGGGGCCATACGTCTCTAGCTATGCCGTGTTTTAGACTTTGTCCTTTCAAAGGACCTGGCTGTGCTTAGCTACAAAAATCAATAATCATTCCTTAGCCTGAAGCCTCTTAGCTGTTGTTTGATGCTTTTAGTTACATTGCCTCTTTTCCTCTCCCAGCTTCCTCCCCAACATTTTGTCTACATCTTCATCTGTGCTCAGTCCTCCAGGTTTCAAGTTCATTTCCTGATCTTGAAAATGTCTGACACTTGGATGAGAAACTTTGTGTGCTCATTGTTGGGCCTTGGGTTTGCATGACTGGAGGAGGTGTTTATTTTCTCCACAGGTCTGAATGACAGTCTATGTTCAACGACTTGAAAGTTCTGCATGGCATCAATGTAGTTGTAAGATAAATTCAGAAATAATTTGTAAGGCCTTGTTTGTATCCCTTGGAGGTGAATACCCATGTGGAAAATTTATTTGAGGAGCCACATTAGGGTTCCCTGAAATATTAACAGTGGTGGTTATAACCCATGTTCAATGCCCAAGGCTGCCTTCTGATGGCTTTGAGATTATTTGTGGCTCCGCCTGCCTAGAGGGCAAATTTTTCTGCTCTCAGCTCAAAGTAGGGGGTCTGCCTGAGTGATCCTGTTAGGACTATACTAGGTCCAATTAAGTTATTAAAACGTTTCCTACTCCATGTGACCAATCTGTCTGATAGCAGTGGTCTGATAGTTGAGATGTCAATAATGCCTTGGGGAGACCCCCCCGGCAGCACAGCCAGTGGCTCAATCATCACTGGGGAGGCCCCTCCCACTTATTCCTGGGAGAGGTACAGGGTGTGGAGTGAGGAACCTTTTCCCAGCTTCTAGTGTTCCAACAATTACTAGAAAAGTGGCCAAAGAATGAAGGCTTGGAGGCCCAAGAAAGCCACTTCTGCTACTAGCTGAGCAGTTAACTAGAGCAAGGATGGAGCTTGAAGACTCCGATTTCACTGTGAATTTTTTTTAAACCAACACCAACTTGGTCTTTATCTCTTTGTAGGCTGATCTGTGACCCATCAGTTACAGCTCCTGGCTCTCATCTCAGAAACATGTTTATGTGCATGTGTGTGTACCTGCATGCACACATCTGTTAGTGCAAAGATAACAGGCTTCTGGGATATTATAATCACAAACAAAACAAAGAAACATTACTGCAATTCCTTATGAAATAAAGAAAGGGTCTCCCTCTGCAATTCCACTGCCCCCAAATCTCACTATGTATAGTGGTTTTGATTCCCTGTGACATACACTCTGAGGTGGAAATCTGCAGGCAGGCATGGTTAGAGTGGGAGCTGGACTAAGATGCAGTTTCACAGAGATCTTGGATGATCCCATAGGAATCTTAGGGTGGAGATTAAGAATACCTCAAATACCCCTTAAGAACATCTCAAATTCAAGACCAGAAAGGGCCAGGCAGTGCAGGAGTATAACCTTGGAGGATGCATGGTCTTCAAGGGCAGCTATAACAAAGTGCCACAAACCAGGAGACAGAAAACAACAGAAATTTAATACCAATTCTTAAGACCAGAAGTCCAAAATAAAGGTGTTAGCAGGGCCACGTTCTCTTTAAAACCTGTAGAGGAGGATCCTTCATGGCTTCTTGCAGCTTCCAGTGTTCCACTGCTTGTAGAGGCATCACTCCAATCTGCATCCATAATCACATGGCCATCTTGACTCTCTGTGTGTGTGTCTTTATGTCTCCTCTCCTCTTATAAAGACAACAGCTTGGGCTCATGTGGCTCAGTGGATTGAGCACTGGCCTGCAAAACCAAAGGGTTGCTGGTTTGATTCCCAGTCAGGATACATGCTTGGGTTGCAGGCCAGGTCCCGAGTAGGGGGTGTGTGAGAGGCAACCCCGCCTTGATGTTTCTCTACCTTTCTTTTCCCCTCTCTTCCCCTCTGTCTAAAAATAAATAAATAAAATTTTTTTTAAAAAAAGCAACAGTCATCACATATCAGGCTCCCCTGTTCCTGTATACCTCATCTTAAGTACATCTATGAAAACTGTATTTACAAACATGGTCACATTCTGAGGTTCCTGTGGCCATGAATTTTGGGGAGCCCTAGTCAACCTAGTACAGAGGAGCAGCTCCCTCTAGTTGAGATGATTCTTGAGGGCATCTCATCCATGAGTCATGGGCCCTCCCGGAGCTGGAGGATGAGGGCTGTGGTACTGGAGGGGAGATTTGTACACTCTACCTACCATCTTCACTCCATCGTTAATGGAGACATGATGGCCATTTGATGGAAACAGTGCTCTCACTGGGAGCTCTTACCTGGGCTCTACAGAAGAGGCATAGCTAGACAGCATGGGTATTTTTGAAAGCCTGGCTAATGTTGGATTTTAATAATGTTGGGTTTTAACTTTGATCCTTGAAGGGAGTATCTGGACCCTGTCTATCTGCTGATCTACTCTCCTCAATGTCTTTGCTGGTTATTTTCTCTCTACCCCCTTAACTTGTCCATGTACCAAACCCCCACTCTGCCTCTTCTTTCTTTTCTGTCTGTCAATTTTAGCCATTGCCTTCTTCAGCTATCCACCTGTACTCTTAGCAACTGTCCTTAGCTATGGCTCCTTTTTCCTCAGGTTGGAAGGAACATCACATGGCTTTGCTGTTCTCATTGGCAATGCCAGAACTCAAGTCCCACTAGACTTTGGCAGAGATGCCCACATTCCCCTTGTGTGGAGCCCAATTTGTTCCAAACCTATTCCCATATCAGTGAGTCCGAAAATGTGTGGTTCTAAGCAACAGAACCTAGTGTCCAGGAGTCTGAGTGAAATTCTCAGCTAATTCAGAAGCAGAAGGAGTCATGGCTAGGGATGTTTGGTTACTCTGTGCCTGGGAAGTCCCCACCTGAAGACTCACAGCAGAAAGAAGATGGCTGTGGTGGCATCCATGCCTGCTGGCCTGGCAGGCGGCAGTGACTACCCTCTACCTCTCAGCTCTAGACCTAGGATAGGCAGCTGGAGAAGCTGCCAGGGGATGCAGGGGAAAGCCTCATAGACAGAAATCAAGCCACCTTTGCTTTCCTCTCCACACTGGTGCTCACCTATAGACACCTGTGACTATCCCCTCTCCCATAAGGGGAAGGTGGCTGACAGGTGCTCTGTTCAAGGGTGCAGTCCACCTTTGGGAACATTTTATTATAGAAATATTTTCATTGTGTTATTAGTAAGGTGTTGTAGGTAGTCTAAAATGCTTTTGATCTTCTGAAATAATTGTGAACTCAGAAGGCAGTTTTCCCAGAGCTGTGTTTATCTTCTTCTCTGGTTGGGATGTCACTAAAACAGGAATGTCTTCCATTTCTCCAAATGTCTCCTGATTACCTGTAGCACACAGTACTTGCTAAATGCCAAAGTGAAGACAAAGGAGTGAAATGTGACCTTGTCTCATATGAGCTTAGGATCTAACTGAAGACACAAGGGCCACATCTGAGAAAGCCATCAACGCAAGGCTGGAGGTGACTAGGCAGCAGAAGAGCCTGTGTCACATGGCATGAAGGTGAAAGAGCTATCATAACAAGAAGGACAGGGCTCAGTGAAAGCAAATCCACTTAGAAAGGCTTGACATGGGACAGGGTCTTGAGTTGGGATCCAGAGAGAAGAGGCTGTGGCCCGAGAGAATGAAGAGGCACCCCAGAGATAGCTTGAAGCAGGTTGCAGTAGAATGACAACAGACCTAGAAATAAGAAGGGTTTGTCTATCTCATCCCTGTGAGGTCATCAGCAGTATATGCCCCCACACACTAGATGAGAGGGTGCACTGGGCTAAAATGTGTCCCCCAACTTCATGTTCTTCCCAGAATCTCAGAATGTGAACTTATTTAAAAACAAGTCATTGCAGATGTAGTTTATTAAGATATGATGAGGCCACACTGGAGTAGGGTAGACCCTGGTCTACTATGACTGACATCCTTAGAAGAGAGGAGACGTAGAGAGAATACCATTTGAAGACACAAACACACCTCTGAAGACAAAGACTGAGACTGAAGTGAGGAGAGTACTAACCAAGAAAGGTATGTGGAGGATTGCCAGAGCAACCAGGAGCCAAGAGGGAGAGTCTGCCCTGCCCATGCCTTAATTTTGAACTTCTGGCCTCCAGATAAGTGAGAGAACATTTCTGTGGCTCTAAGCCACTGTGGTACGTTGTTTTGGCAGCCCCAGGACAGTGATACAGAATGCTGAACCAGTTCTAACAGCCTAGAATGCAGGGGTCCTGTTAAAAGGGGTACTGCTTCCCAAAGGGACACTGTGGATCAGGTTGGAAGGGCTTGGTGAGCTGGACAGAGGAGCCTCAATACCAGCTGTCAGCAGAGGGATTTTAGGTGAGAATCACAAGCTCAGGAATGTCAGATGCACTGGAAAGATGACTTGGGGCTGCTGGGGGCTGGGTGACCATCTGGCTACGGGGGTAGGGCTGGGTGAGGGAGGCGGAATTGTGATGGCTGAATCCTTTCTCCCAGAAGACTGGGCAGGGCCATTACCTTTCTGACATTATGAAGTTCCAGCACCCCTTTCTTTCCCCACTGCACACTGCTTCTCCAATATTCCGTGACTCCAGTGGGAGAGCAGCAATTTATTTTTCTTTCTTGGGTACAATTAGGCTTCCAACCAGGGTGAGCCATTCCCTCCATCACAACTTAAGACAATAAGAATGTGTGTGGAGTGAAAGTTGCCCATGGCAGCATCGTTGGGTGGGGCTTTGTTTGGGAGCTGAGGCTGTGAGGTGGAGAGGCCCCACTTTCTCCAGCAAGACAGGAATCTGAATGTGAAATGTCATTAGAGCCTCATTCCTCTAGTACTGCTTCTTTTTAGAATAACAAAAACACATCAGTGGTGAGTTTCAGTGTTATTTTTAATAAAAGAAAACCCGTTAATTTACATACATTTAAGGCTAAGTAAATGAAAATGCATTATGTTACCACTGTTCTACTGAACAATGAGCCCATAGGGTTCAGAAGAATATTTGCTTTTCAAACATCGCACACCCCCAGTTCAAGTCTGCCACTGGGACACAGAGGGGGCATATGGTGTTGTCAGGAGCCACACTTGGTGTTCTATGAGTTGGGTTGGCAATGCCTACCTGGGAGACTTGGGGACAAATGGACTCTTTGTCAAGCTGCAGCCCCAAACCCGGTCATCTAGGGCATGTGCCCTGCTGGTGCTCAGAGACTGTTTCCAGGAAGGTAGGCCCTGGAGCGGCAAGATAGCGTGCATTCCTCCCTCTCCTGAAAGCTGGGCTGGTCGCATTGCCCCTCCTAAACTGAGGCAGAGTGGGGCAGGAAAAACAAAGAAATCACACACACATATGCACACCCACACCCACATGCACAAATACCCACATGCACATGCCTACAAACCCACACTTAGGTGCACACGCATCACTTCCTCTACATTTTGTTAGATAAAAACATGTCCTTGGTATCTTTGAAAAGTCAACATTTTCCCAGACCTTCATGTGAGAGACTGGCATTTCCTTTCTTCCTAAGGTTCCCCAGAGAGGACACGCTGAAGCTGTGAGTCCTTTTGGAGATAATGTGGGTGAAGCATTAAGCCCAGGCAGGGTCAGGCACATACTACCCCCAGAAAGAAGGTTAGCTATTATGGTTGTTATGAATAGCTTCATTACCAAGTGCTTCCTGTGTCTTCCAAATGCACTGACTTTAGTCCCACACAAAAATACCTTCTTGTCAACAGCAATAAAAGAGTAAACTGAGGAAAACTCAAATTACCAGAAATTGAGTTTATTTAGGACTAGCAGAGGAATTGCAATTCGGGATTAGCACGCTGTAACAAGCTACAGGTGAGTTAGTTCATTGAGGGCTGGAGCAAGGAGTGCAAAAGAGCCAGAGTTCAAGTTGGAAGTTCATTGGCTTGAGGGTGTGGAGAGATGTTTGGAGGATGCACATTGGTCAGGAGACAAATTTCAGTTTTCTGTAAGTTAGGTATTTACAGGAAATCAGTTTCTCGGTTCTGAAGTTTGGTTTTCCTGAGGGCACCTGCATGAGGGTCTCCATTTCCCATCCTCCAGCTCTACTTTAGGTTGAAATCCTTTCCTGTTCTGTGCCTCCAAGGGTGGATTTGGGCCTCAGAGGCTCCCCTTGTGGGTCTTCTGACCCTCATTCTGCGGCATGGGCTGGATATGGGAGAAAGAAATCACCACCACAGAGGCCTCTTATCCTTGGTGCCTCCTTGGGAGCTTCTTTTGAGAAATCGCAGATTTGATCACTTTGGGAGATGCTGCAACTTTGTATGTAGACTGCACGATGTAAACTGAACTGTGACCCAGGCCTCACAGGGGTTCTTCATTCGCTTGGAGCAGGTTGGTGGGGGCTTCCCGGAAGTGGTGGCTTTTGTGCCCAGACCTGAAGGGCCACCTGCTGGCCAAGGAGCAGCTGAGTGGCCCCCAGGAGACCCAGGCAGAGCTGTGAGCCAAAGCAGGACAGTCCCCTGGCCTTTCAGTGACATTTACCTCCACTGTGCAAGGACATGCTCTTTTCTCTCTGTTTCTATTTTCTCCGGTTAATCAGGTGACTTGAAAAGACGCTAGATAAGGGTATTGTTTGCACTGACAACACCCTGATGATACTGTCTGAAGAGATCAGAGGGAAATGTTCCCTTTCTGAGCGATAGAGTCATTAGGGAGGCCTCTCATCACCTCAGAGCATCTAGGTTAATTACCACAGAAAACCTGGAAATGGCAGCTATAATTTTTCTCCAGATAGTACCACTATTTTACTGTTGAGGCAATAAAATGCCCATGAAAGTGCTTCGAAGGACCCCATTTTGCGGTTCAATGGTGTGATCATTTTAGTAGAATGGCTGTCTGTGCTCCTATTTGAAGGGCACTGTCTTGTGCATGTGATTAAATTTGAGCTGCTAGTTATGAACTGGACTAATGAAATCCATTCCTATCTCCCAATGGCCCATTGATCATCGATGAATAAGCAAGTTTATCTGCTGCAGTGTCTCACTGGGAAATGGAGCCACGTGGTGTCTGCCTATCCGCATAACCAGTTTGGCATAACCTCATTTCTGTTTGGAAAATCATATGCAGGCATTTACCAAACAGCATAGGTAGCACACTTCTGGCTTTGGATTATCATCAAAGTTATGGCAAGGGATGCCATTCAGAGAATTAAGATGGTGGTTTTATTTTAGACCATTATTATGAACCTGTGCAAATCTCATTAAAAAAAAAAACAATTTGTAGAAAAGTCTGTTTGCATTGAGAGGTGAGAAAATTGTGTCATGTACATACTGAAATTTCTCATAAAGGGATAGATTGTTTTTATGACAGGAACATTTATTTTCTTTTGCTTTTAAACTAGATAAAACTTGAAATGATTTGTCTTAAAAGCCTGATTTCTAGAGTTGTTCCTTTTTTTTCTACTGCTGGAGGCTTGGCATGACCTCAGGTCTGACATCCAGTATGTTCTTCACTCTTTGCTCTCTCAGGATTGCTAGTCCTTTAATTTTGATTGTAGATAGCCTTTAGCACACTGTTCAGAATCTTAGGAAACTTAGAGGGGTAGGGAAAGTGATATTTGAATCTTCTACTTTCTCCCGAGGCTGGGCCTTTTATTCATCTTTTTCTTTGTTTAGACATTGGTTGCACAGGAGGTGCCTGGAGCCAGCTGGTGAGGGAGATGATGGTAGAGAAAGAAAGTATAGCCTAAGTGTCTTTCCTAAAGAGTGCTGGTCAACTTTCCTGCTCTGTGGGAGCCTCACATGGTGGCATCTTAATTAATTCAAGGAAGTCATCTCCTTAGAGATCTGTGGGGCTATTTTCCAAACTGAAGGCAAAGGGTTCTGCTAAACTCATTCTTTAGGTTACATAAAGTATAACATTTGGGGATGAGCTAATATGGGTTAGGAACAGATTCCCCCTCTCACCTTCCCTTAGGGGGGAGCCATAACTGTCAGAAGCGTGATAGAACTGTCAAAAGTGCATGAAATCAGCTATGCAAATGGTGAAACAGAAGTCACAGTTCCTTTTGTTCTGTGACAGGGTAAAAATCTCAAACTTTTCATCAAAGAGGAAATAAAATTCCAACACTTACACATTGAAATAGTGGGGGATGTCCCCCTTCCCCCTAACCAATAGTTTGTTATGAGGAACCAATTAATGGCTCTAACCCAAAATGACAAACTGGTGGAAAATAGCTACAACTGCATCAGTAATCTGGGCCGCTCCATCTGGGTCAGTAATCTATGAAACTGTTAGGTGGAGCAAATACATTTTGAAATACAATACAGGCCCCAGTACTCTGCGTGCTCTGGGAGTCTGCCTGGGTCTCACAGACAGCAAGGCTCTCCTTGCAGAGTGGAAACACTCCAAGACCTTTGTATTCATGGTTTCCTTAGTTCTATGTACTCGTCTGTGGCAGACCCACTTTGGTAGCTTGACTAGAGGCATTTGAGGAGGGAGCTGGAAGACTGAAGCATTAGTGAAAGAAGCCTTTGGTTTCCAGGTCCTGCTTGCTCTCCTTCCCTCAGTCCTCTCCAAGCGATGCTGCTCCGTCTCTGGGTACATACCTGCATTCCAAGAGGGAAGAAGGTCACAAAAGCAGGACAGAGGATGAAGCTTCGTCAGTCTGACATCTCCCCTGTGTATTCCTTCAAAGACCACAGTATTTCCAGAATCCCACCCCAGGCACCTCTGCTGCTCTCCCCTCACCTGCCTGGGCCCACAGCACAGCTTAGACACAGGTGCATTTGGGAGTCTGCCCTGTACCAAATCAGGCTTCAGATACCTAGAGTCCCTCAAAAACACCATCTCTGGAAGTACTAGCATGTGGCATAACTTTTTGAGCCATTGTATTGCCTTAAAACTGACTCCAAAGATTAAGAGAACGTTAGGCATTTGCTTAAGAAGCTCTAACAAAGCTATGCTCAGTGCATATGTCTTCCTGAGCACGCTTTCCATTCAACTAACTTCTGGGTATCCCATACTCCACTTCAGGATGAGGAAGCTGCACAGAGCTGGAGTGGGAAGGACTAGGAACCAGGCTATGCTGTCTTCTCTCTCCAGGGAGGTCTGCACTGTGGCGGGAAGGATGAGTGAAGGCAGCCTCCCCCGACCTTTCACAGAGGCCACCTGGTGTCAGGAAAAACCTGCCAGGGCTACCCTTTCCCTGGGTTTCACAGTGGGACTATCTCGAGGGTCCAGAGACACAGTGTAAGTTGAACCTCAGATATCTGTGTTGTCATGTTCCCTGTGGGGTCACCTTCAGCCTTTAGCCAAGTCTGAACATGCTGTGCTCAGCCTCTGTCCTGTGTCCCTGTTTGGATCCACATGTTAAACAATTGTGTCCCCTCTGAGTCACCACAGGGAGAGGACTACAGGAGGAGAGACAGCCTCCCTCCACTTGGCACATTCTTCTCCTAGCATGATCTTTGGATTTTATTCAGGGCGCTGTTTTTTTCCATGCGGCAGCAAGTAGGGAAGTCAGGCACATGGTCTGACCATGGCCATTACAGTTCCATTTTCAGAATCCTCCTTTCCTCTGAAACTGTCTGGATGGCCAACCCCAAGTGTCCTTTCCTAGTCACCTGCTGGAATCCCATGCTAATAACCCCCTACATGGACACTGTCTTCCGGAGAGGGACCCGCCCAAGAGCCAGAATAAAAGGAGGGTTTTAGGAATGGCAGACCATGGGGGAGTAACCCAAGGTCATTTCCCCTGAGCCCCCTGTCTCAGAGTGTGGCTGCCACCTCCACCTTTCTACCCACTGAGTCACTTGTTCTCCCTCAGGCCACTAATGAGAAGCAGAAAACACTCCAGGGTAAATCGGCCAGCCACACTGTGTATGTGTGTGCAGAGTGGGGAATACACAGAATGTTCTAGAAAAACAGAAGTTATAGCACAGTCTCAGGGAATTCTAGTTGGTTATCTTTCTCACCCAATGAGGAAGGCAGGAGAGAGGAGAGAAAAGTCCCTTCCACTAAGCACAAGCCACCCTGGGAATTTAAGGACCTTTCACCATTGGCAATTCTACAGCAGAAGGGGGACTCCTCATCTTAGTCATACCCTGCATGCCCACAAACCTTTGGTCCTGTGGAGAACATGGGGCCACATCCAGCCAGCCCATGGCCTCCCTCTCCTCTGTGGCCACAGACCCAGCATACACACCCTGGGGCGCAGGTAGGGGGTTCCTCCCTCCACATCCTTTGTGGTCTCACACCCCCTATCTGACAACTTGTTCCACAAAACAAAGAATGTAGCCAAACTCACCCACACAGCCCAGCGCCCAGCCTGGGGATTAGTTGGTATGCAGCATTTGGAACAAGGGGGAGTTTTTCAGAAGGAAATATGGCAGTGGGGAGTGGCCAGGATTCTGGGCATTCAGGTACTGTGTTTTCTCTCTCTTGCTGACTGTGGTCTTTGAGAAAATACTGAACACGTAGTGGGGCCTCATTCTTTCTATCTTTCTTTCTTTCTATTCTTTCTAAAGTGCGGTTCAGTCATTATTAGGTTGTTGGTCACATGGAATATGAAATATCCTGAAAACATTTGTAGCCACATGGATACTGAATAATTGTAAGAGCAAACTTCCATATACAAATGTCACTTTTCATGTATTTTTTTGTGGGAGGATGGCTGGAGCCTCATTCTTTCAGAAGAGTAAAGAAAACTTACTCTTTCAAGGGAATTTGTTGATTTGTGTGTCATTTGTACATGAGATGGTTATACATACTTACCATGTGCCAGGTGCCATGCTAAACACAGCCAACGTCCGCACTTGGAGAAACTCCCACCTAGTGGTCCATTGGTCATATACGACAGAGCCCCCTGGAAAATTTTCATAGCAAATTCCTGACTGTGTCAGACTGACCAAAGTAGAACCCATGGTGGTGGTACCCAGGAATCTGCATTTTCATGATGCTGGGACACACTCAAGTTTAGGACCTTCTTGTCAAGGAAGACTGCTTCTGGTCAGTGATATCTGAGAGCCAGGGGTAGGGGTGGGATGTACTGTGGCCCTCTCCAGAGTGTGGCTTCCAGCCGGGTAGGGATTTGCATCAGAATCAGCTGTGGGACTTTTTCCAAATAGTAGTGCCCCTGCCCCTGCCTCAGAAACTCTGATGCCTAAGGCTGAGTGGGGACCTGGGCATTGCATTTTCACCTGCATTTTTGTCAAGCACACCAGGTATCTCAGACACATGCTGGGAAAAATTGCACTAGGCTAAAAATGCTACAGGTAATTCTAAAGGAGACTCAACGTCTGTATCTTCTGATTCACCTGCTGAATAACCAAGGCCTACAAAGATGCCAGGACTGTCCAAGGCCCCATAGTTACAAAGAGGACCTGGATAGGACCAGGTCATCTATGATCTCCCACACAACAGGCACCTTTTTCCTCTCCTCCCCTCTCTCAGCAGGAGACTCTTCTTTATGGGAAGTGTCCCAAGGCTGAGAGCATCCCACCAAATGCTGATGTTGGTAAACCACAGGGATGGCTGTGTTTCTGGTCAAGCAGTTATAAGGCTGTACCCTTTCAATCAACAATTGTGTGCTGAGACTTCCAGGGGATGGGGATTATGAGCTTAATGGGACCAGGTTCCTGCTGTGCCAGGACACATGTCCCGAGGAAGGAAAGATGGCACAGAAAGATGGCTGTAATACAGCCAGGAGACAATATATTACGCTTTAAAAATCAGATTGATGTTGTACATATTGATTGTAAAATGATCCTTGAGGCTTTAGAATAGCTTTGGATTTACAGAAAAGTTGCGAAGATAGCCCAGACTTCCCAGACACCCCACATAGAGCTTCCACTGCTATTTACACCTGACATTAGAATGATGCCTCTGACAGACCAATGAGCCCATGTTGACACTTTATTATTAACTGAAATCCATACCTTTCTATTTTTCTTCCTCCCCCTCCTTCCCTTCTCTTCCCCTTCTCCTTCTCCTCTTCCTCCTCCTACTCCTTTCCTCCTCAACCCCTCTTCTTCTCCTCAACCTCCTCTTTTTTCATCCTCCTCCTTCTCTTTCTCCTTCTTTTCCTTCTGTTTTTTAAATTATTATTTATAAAACATCCTTTTTCCATTTCAGGATGCCATCTACTTTTTCTAAAGCTTAGCCTCTGTTGAGTAATTACTATGTGCCAAGCACTATGATCAATGATTCATATGCAGGTTTTAAAATTTTATCCTCACAAGAGCCCTGACTCAGAGGCATTGACTTGCTCAAAGACAAGCATCTGATAAACTTCAGAGCTAACATGAACTTAAGTTTGTCTCAGTCCATGGCCACATATCTACTGCTATGTCATTGTTTCTTCTTGGGAGGGGTTGGAGGTGACCAGGGTATAAGTGGTGCTGGTGATACCCTAAATGTAGAACCTGCAATGTGCAACCCCCAATATGAAACATTCAAAGTTGAACCCTCAGTGAGAAATCCCAGTGTGGAACCCTCATATAGAACTCTCAGTGCAGTATCTCCAGTATGGAATGTCCAATGTGGAACCCCCAGTGTGGTATTCCTAACATAGATCTCCACTATTTTACACCCAATCCAGAACCCCCAGTGTGTAACCTCCAATATGGAACCCCCAATGTGGAATCACCAATAAGGAGCCTCCAATATGTGACTTTCACATTATAAGTTTTCAAAGTGGTTGTGACTACTTAACTCTTAGCATAGCTAATCAAAATATTAAAAGAAGAGACTACTATGATATACTAAAAGGCAGCTTTGAAATTTCATATCTAAATTCAGATATGTATTTCCTCCAACAGAAGTCATGGTGTGACTTTGATTCACATAAGAAAGCAAGCCTGTCTGATATGTTTTGTACATTGTTGTATTATGGGATTTAAATAAATACACTGTGAAGCCATGTGTACATTTTCTAAACAAATATGGTGAAAGAACAGCCTTACACCACACCCATTTCCTCAGCCTTTGAGGATAAACAAAGTCGCCATTGACATCTCTTCGGCTCTCTCTACATTCGTTAGAACTTTTTAATTCCAAATGATTGGAACCTGACCAAAACTAAGGAGTTCAAAAGATTTACACACTAGGAAGGCCAGGAGCAGAAGAAGCTCCATGCTGAATTCAGGCTCTGGAGTGTGTCACTGTGTCTCATCCTGAATTTGTCAGCTGACCTGATTCTCAGTTGTTCCCAGGACCACGGGAATGATGGGCACTGGAGCCTCTGAGCACGAGGACAACAGTTCATAATCCAGTAGAAGTGATTCCTTGCTCTCGGCCTTTATGCATAGGGTGGTGTTCATACCGTGGGGCATGCAATGTCCTCCACTGTCATGTAGCCCCAAGGAATTGAGGGCCCACCGAAAGCAGGATGGCTGGGCCAACAGCCAACATCTGTTCATACACGTCTATATGCTGTTTAGGAGCTTAATCCCCAAGTCCCTTCCCCAAAAGCATTTCTGCATATTTCCTGTATATTCACCGGGAAGATTGGCAGTTGTGTGCTGTCCCCACCAGGCACTCCTGCCTTTCTGGGCACAATTGTGGCATCTGCCATTTAGAGACTAACCCTTGACCTGGTGGCTAAGGTGCTTTGACACTCTGTGTTGTCTTGAGCCCAGGTGGACTGCAGCTGTACTCAATTCCATACTGGCCAGGGGAGGGGATTCTCCAAACACTCTTGGTCCTCTTGTGGGTGGGCTAGGGTCTTACCCCAGAGGAACATTTGCCATAGGGATGTGTGCCTTGTCTGTCTGCCTAAGCCCCTTTCCCATTTGAGTAAGGTCTCTCTCAGGGGCATGCTCACAGGACCCCCTTTCCTCCTCATAGTGGCTGCATTAGTCAGCTCAAGCTGCCACCTCAAAGTACCATAGACTGAGCCATTTAAGCAACAGAAATTTATTTCACACAGTTTTGGATGCTGGAAGTCTGACATCAAGGTGCCAGCAGTGTTCATTCTTTCTGTGGCCTCTCTCCTTGGCTTGCAGATGTCTGTCTCCTCCTTGTGTCCTCATATGGTCTTTCCTCTGTGTGAGTCTGTGTCCTAATGTCTTCTTCTTCTAAGGACACCAGCCATACTGGATTATGGCCAACCCTAGTAACCTCATTATAACTTAATTACATGTGTAAAGACCCTATCTCTAAATGTTGTCACATTCAGAATGCTGAGGACTTCGACATATGGATATGAGGGGTGGGGCACAGTTCCTATAATACCAGCCTCTCCCATCGTTGCCTCCACCCCCAACATGATGGTAGACAAGGAGAGACTTTAGTACCCAAACAGGTAGCTGGGTGTATTTGGTAGTGAACTTGAAGTCAATACCATCAGTAATTTGAGTCTTTTGTTAAGAAGATATTATGAGTTTATCCTTGTGAGTTTAGCAGTCTTTGTTAGCCACATTTTTAAGAATAAGAATATGGAAAAAATGGGGACAACAGTAACTGAACAACAATTTTTAAAAAAGAATGTCACTTTTCATTGTCTAATATCTAAAATATCTAAAAACAACCTCCATGTTATCTTTTTTTAGGTTTTTTATACCTTTTTATAATTTAAAATTATAGTAAGGAACTAAAATTATTAAGTTATTTAGTTAAAAAAGTTTTACTGAAAAATGTGGAGCTCTGGTCATTTAAAATCAACGTCTGCCTTTTTGAGTAGTTTTTCTGAGTGCATGTACACATCCCAAAGCATCATCTCCTGGTGATTCCCCCTCCCCAACCCATTTCTGAGCAATTAGGCAGGGATCACAGGGGCCTTCCTCTGACACACACCTGTCATCAACCTTTGGTGGATTTTGAGGACAGAAACCTTTCCCACAATTAAGCAGCACCGAGAGAATTAATCTGCTTCTTGTAATCTTGTCAGAAACAGGATACTATAATCCAGCTGTTGAATGAAATCTAGCTCTGTTCAACTTTGCTGAGCCAGGTGAAGGTGCTGTCTCTTGTCTTCTGTTTCCCTTTGCTCTTTTGTACCTGCTGCATCATCAGAGATGATGGCATAATTGATTTTTGCCATTCACAGGGCCTTCAGATAGCTTTTGTTGTTGGCTGGTTGAGGTTGTCATAGACTGGAGGTTAAAGATAAAGTCAGGATTTGTTTTTCCTAAAACCTCTGCAACAGGACAAGCTGTCTGCAGCAGAATGAGGCTCCCAGTGGTACCTGGGGCATCTGGGCGTCGCCTGGCAAAATATCATGAAAGATGCACACTTGCCAGTGTTTTCATACTAGACTATCCCACTTTCCACCTCAGAACAGGTTCTGGAAAAGGCCTTGCTCTAATACAAGAGAGCATTAAGAACAGGGCTCTCTTGTTTTTCCTATGACAACTTAGGGCTCTGAAGATAATATATGAAGCAGAATTTGTGTTGACTTTGATCCTTTTTGGTGGTGAAGTACTAATAAAATGAGACTAAGCTGGCTTAGATGTCTCACAGCTGGTGTTCAGAGCTAATGGACAACTGAAATGCATCAAATATTAATTTCCCTCCTGGCATTCTTCCTGCTTTCAGGAAGTTGTCACATGAGTGTCATAAAGGATGGGCTGGGTGGTACTGAGTGTCTCCTTGTGCTGGGATGTCTTGTTTGTGGTCTCATTCCCCATTTACACTGGCCTCATCTCACAGATGATTTTGTGGGCACAGTGTCAGTAAATGTTCAAGATGGACAGGCTCCCCATGGGAGTAGGGTGGAGAGCCAGGACTGACTGAGACACCCATCCAGTCTCTACCACACCTTCCTCAGGAATGGAGCACCAATCAAGTTGGATGATCCTGGGATTGTATGCCTTTTATAATGGCTATGTTCTAAAGAACATACCATGTGTCAAAAGTGGCTTGTGCACCAGACAAGCTGATTAGTTATGACTGTTTAAGCTCTTTTTTTCCCTAAAGATATTTTAGGATTTTTTTCATTAAAAACATTGCCAGGTTTGGGTTTCTGGGAAAGCAGGTTCTGAGACCCACATTATATATGAGAAGTTTACTTGGGAGATCTCTTGAGAACAGCCTCTGTGGGGGAGTGAGCGATGCAGAATGGGGCAGAGGGAGGAGTCAGAGGCTTCAGCCAGTCCTGGGGTAGCTCTGAGCTGGGGTCACCCTTGTCCACCCATACACAGAGACCACCCCTTGTCCTGTTCTATCAGCTGATCACATGGGACCCTCCCCCTCAGGTGTCTGAGGGAGGTATCCTTGTATTGGAATGGGAGAAGGCATGGGGCTAGGGCTCTCATCCTGGGTGTGGCTGATCCCAGATACACCCCTCCATGCTCGGATGGATGCCAAGGGTCTGTGGAACTTAGGACTTGGTGAACCTGACCATTCCCACTCATGATGAGGCAGTTCTGGTGACATGGTCACTAGACATCCACTGCAAGTGCTTAGTCTCTACCAGGGTTCCATAGCATGTCAGATTTCTTTTCTCAAATGGTGCCTAGTTCTGTGCTGTGGATGGCATGGCCTTGCTCCAGAGCCCTGGGGACTAGGATATGATTCTTCCATTGGTGAGCTACCACTCAGCATGACATCCACCAAGGGTACTTGTAGTACTGGAGGGTCTACCAGGAGGGCTGCTTGAACCACTGCCTGGCCCTGCTGCAGGCCCCCTTTGCTGGGCCCTGCCCAGAGCTGGGAGCTTGTTCTGTCACATGGTCAATGCTGAAACCACGTTCCCAGGTGTTAATTATGCTGCCTGTAGAGCCCCAAAATGTTTCCCAATCCTGGCTCTTTTTGTGAGGTGGAAGATGTGAGCAATGATTATTTTCCTTTTACTGTTGAGGGTAGTTCTCTACCTCAAATCTGTGCTAATTCACCTTCTGGAGCTCTTACGTCTTACCATGGCCTTCATTGTGCTTCTCAGCCCCAGCTCTTGTAGTCTGATGCCATTGGTGTGGTAGACCAATGTGGGGTGCTGTTTAGGAGTTACACTGTCCAAGTCCCATAGGACCCCCTCATGACAGAGCTCTAGCAGTTAAAGATGCAGATGCATTTTGCATCCATCCTACCCAAATGTAAGCTGCTTTGGTCCTCCTTCTTGTAAGGGATGGAAACAAAGCACTTTCCAGATTGGTAGCTGTATCTCATGTTCCTGAAACCCTAGACACATTGCCAGAAGAGATCCCACAAGGGGCACAGCAGCTGCAATGGGGCTGGCTGCCCCTGGCTGAGTTTGCAGCTGTCCAGGTTCCCTTAAGTGTTTCCTGGGAGGCATACTCTTGAATTTGGTGGGGGTATAGAAGAGATGACCACCCTTATATCCTCTAGGAGGCCAGAGTGCAATATCATTTTTAATTTGCTAATTTGTCTGGGAAGGAGGCAAATTTTGAGGCTTCCCCTGACCTTCTTCACTCTGGAACTTCTCAGCTCCCAGTCTGGGGAACCACATAAGTCCATTCCAGTTTTACAGAATACACCCATTCCAGGCACACAAAGGAACTGGGAAAATTACTGTCATGCAGGTCTGTGGGCTGAGGGGGCCTACTGTGAGCCAGACAGTGTGAACTCTTATTTCTTACCAGCTCCCATAGGGACCACCCTAACCAGAGACCAGGCTGACATTTTGTGTCTTTGGATATCAGTGATGATTTAGACCCTGATTCCTCCAAATGTCTGCGTACTCTCCTTTCCCTGCAGTATAAGTTACCCCAGCAGTGGCTGTAGGTCCATTTTAAAAAGGTCTGTCTGAGGAAGCAATTACCATATACATTGGATTTTATAAGAAAATTAATTATCTATTGTGTAAGCCACAGAGGTTTAGAGTTTATTACAGCAGCTAGCCTTACTGCAATTAATACAACACATTTTAAGTGCTTTAAAAGAGGCTGTTACAACAACCTTATGACTGAACTCCTCAGGAGGAATTTAGGAAATGTTGAGTTGAACTCTTTAAGCTAGTTAATTAGTGTATGCTTCCCACACATGTATGCCAGCTGGCACTGGGAACTCAGGTGTCATCCGTGCAGCACATGACAAAACTTACAGAAGCTGGTTAGAAAAACCCAGCATGCTCTCCCCTCTTCCACTGCGCTGCAGGCATCCTTGTCAGTGCCTGTCACGGGTTCCAATTCCAGAGGCTCACAGCCTCGCATCACAGGACAGGGAGGGTGACCCAGGGATGAGGTGACCCCTGGGAGTGGTGGCCATCTCTTCCCCAGTGTGATGTAGAATGTCTTTCAGTTGCCACTTCCTTAATCTTTTACCCCCGCTGGGTTTTCCTAGCATGTTCCTCCCCAGCCCCCAGTTTTTCCTCCTATCCTCATTTTTGACCCGATGCCACACAGCCTTTCTTGCCTAGATATTACGTGTATCTTACCTAGTTTTGTTTACATCCCCGTAAGCATTTTTTCAAGCATCTTGCTTCTTTTGCAATTGTTCTGTTGCTATAAACCCATCCTAATAACCTCCCATTGCCACTCACTCTGAAGAAAGCAGGGATCTTGAGAAATGATATAACCAGGGACTTGGGTTTTCATTGCAAAAAGTGCACTTGAACTATTCAGAATTACCCAAGAAAATGACATGTCATGCAGTTTCATACTTGACAAGGTAATCTCTATTTAAAGCAGGGAATGTTCCTGGCTGGCATAGCTCAGTGGATTGAGCTCGGGCCTTTGAACCAAAGGATCGAGGTTCAATTCCCAGTCAGGGCACATGCCTGTGTTGCAGGCCAGTTCCCAGCAGGGGACACACAAGAGGCAACCATACATTGATATTTCTCTTCCTCTCTCCTTCCCTTCCCCTCTAAAGATAAATAAATTAAAAAAATAAAAAATAAATAAAGCAGGGAATGTTTCTATTTGGAAGACCACACATAGAGGTAGACTAACCTGGTTAAATCAGTTAGCTTATATCTCTAATTTTGGTTCAAAATGTAGCTCTTTGAGCAACTGGGAAGTTTCTTACAGGATGCTGCATTTGGATTGGCCTTTTGGGTAAGACTGAGTGCTATGTTTGGGACTGCAGTTGTTCCAAAGAGGGCTGAGCCAAGTACAGGCTGGGGGCAGGAAAGTGCGGTGAGCATTGGTAAGCACAAACTCTCTGCTGAGTCCTTCTCGCTTCGGTGTGGCTTTCCAGCACATGGATTAAACAGTGCTCACACAATTTCTGTTTCCTGTTTAAAGTGATGTTTTCTTTGTGGCTTCTTTGGCTGTTTTATTAATGTTTGATGCTCATTGTGTGGTGGGATTATGAGCATAGGAGGTGGTGTGTATAATTAGCAGAAGCCCAGCTTTCATCAGTTTAGACATGAAAATCTATATAAGGAAAATGGAACATAGCAGAGCTGGTAGGCGTGACTCATGTCAGTGGTGCCTCTTTACTCAGGATGGATGCAACTTGTAAGAAAATGCAAACATTTGGAATGGAGACGTCCTACACACACACACGTTAATCTGTCAGTGATCAGGAGTTAGTGTAGGCCCTCTGAAGATACTTTTTGTCCATAGTTAATGTTTTGATTTATTCTCAATGTTCAGTAGGTTACTGCTTCTCAAACTTGAACATGCACAAAAGTCCCTGGGCCTCTTGTTGCAATGCAGATTCTGATTCTTTTGATACAGGTGGAACCAGAGACTTTGTGTTTCCAACAAGCTCCCAGAAGCTGGTGCTGTGAGTCTGATGCCTGAATTTTGAGCAGCAAGGCTTTGGGTTTATTGCCTAGCCAAGCCACAGGCTGGCCTGTCCCACTTCAAGCCACCTTGGAGGTCCCCTTTGCTGCAGCTGGTGCCTCTGACTCTGACCCAACCTTGGCCTGTGGCCAGTTGAGCAATCTGGTTCTCCTGGGCTTCTCTGGGGCCTCCAGTGGTGGTTGGTTCCTGGGAATGACTCTCAGCATCTGTCTGTCCAACTTGTCTGGGAATGTGTCCCCTTCTGGTCCTGGGTTTTCAGAATGTGGCCCCACAGCTGTGAGGCTGAGGACTGTTGTGGTGGCTGCTTAGTTTTATCTACATTCCTTGTCTTCCTTCCAGTTCCCTGGAAATAACTTCTAGGGTGAAGGTGTGAAAGCTGGCAGGTTATTCAGGAAGATGGTGAAGGAGTAAGGACTGAGTCCTTTCCTTTCTTATGGTTTCCACAGAAGAGAATTACTAGCTTCTCAATAATCCAAATCAGAAAATGCACTTTAGTTTGCTAAACATGTTCCAATTAGTCTCAATCCCATCTTCCAAAGTCCACTTCTCTGAATCTTCACTGCCACTGCTTGTACCAGGTGGCTGCCAACTTTCCTATGGACCCTGTGTATTTCCTAACTGGACTCCACTCAGCTGTCTGTCCTGTCTCAGCACCATGTGTCCTCTCCAGAACAGACAAATTTACTGCCCTTCTCCTTGCCCTGGGGATGAATGCTAAAATCTTTAACATAGCTTAGAAGGTTGTTTCATTTTGTCCCTAGCTCTTCAAACTTTATATCACATCATTTAACCTCTTTTCAGGAATCATCACTTGCTGTAGAACCAAAAATAGTAAAATTTTAATGGTAGCTACTTCTAGTATTATAATAGGGATGACTACCATTTGTCAATTCTTCACCAGGTATCATCAGGCACTGAGCTAGGCCCTTCGCAAATATTCATTTAGCCTTTACAATTGCTCAATGTTACCTATATAATATCTTTGAAACTTTGACATGGAAAATTTTTTAATTGTACAAGGTGGCACAGCTGATAAATGGATGAGGGGGACTCATGTCCCTGGTATCTCAAAATAGTATAATTATGCATGTCTCCATGTAGTGTGATATTGGCATACCTGTGTTGGTGTGTGTATGGTGGGAGGCATGGTTCTTACACTTGGACATTTTGAGTTGATGAGAAAAACAGAAGGTCACAACCTTTATCTTGGGATTAAAGGTGTTTTGTTCATTTTTACCCACTGTGTAATTTAGACATCTTCATCCTACATGCAGGTTTCAGGCTCTGCTCCATGTAGAAGAGTCAGGCATTTCCCAAATTGTCTGTTCTGATCTACAAAGATTTACGTATGCATAGTCTTTCTTCCACCAGGGATTAACTTACATGAATGGGTAGAACTTAAGTCACATAAACGATGCTTAGTTGCTGTAGGAGACTGATTGAGTGATATATTCACCTCAAGAGTGAGAATCTTATTTGCTTAAACTGATTACACTCAAATATGTAATTTGACATCAGCCACAAGTTGGATGGAGAAAAATCTCCCTTTTGCTTTAGCTCTTTCAACAGAAAGAATAAATTGTGTGCCACTGTCAGATCTTTTTATTTTATTTTTTAAATTAATTTATTTCATTGCTGTTCAAGTACAATTTTCTGTTTTTTACTCCCATCCCAGCCCATACCCCAGTGCTCCCCACCTCCCTCCCATTTCCAGCCCCCCTTAGTTTTTGTCCATGCGTCCCTTATACTATTTCTGTAAATCCTTCCTGTTTTCCCCTGAAACATCAGATCTTTTTAGATCATTCATTTTCTCTGAACCAGCGAGTGGATGTCATAAATCATTAAAAATCTTTCTACTGCTGTCCTAGGTCACCTGATTGACAACATGGGTGTTCAATGACATCCAGTTGTCTTGTCAAAATCAATGTTTTTCAAAGGTATTTATTGGACAGTTCAATAGTTTTACAGGCCTCTGTATATTGGTTCAGTTGTTTTGCATAACCAATGTTCCATTTAAAACAAGAAGCAACAGAACTTCTCTACCCCAAAGTCACAGGTTTCCTTCTATGAATATATGTTTTCGAAGTGAAAGTGAAAAGTGATTTAAATATATCCTAGTTCAAAATGAATTACAGAAATCATAAAAAAAGTGAAAGGAGGATGTGTTACATAGTGGGGAAAAATGTCTCTTGAAATATGTGAGAAACTTTTTCCTTTTTTTCCCAACTACTCTCTATATGTATAGTCTATCTTCAGGAAGAAGAAATTTCCAGGTGTAAGGAGTAGAGCACTACAGAAGTAGTTTGTAAAACAAAGGAATTAGAACAGAAAAAAAGGGTGTAAAGAAAATAAGTCAGTCAGAATGGCCATCATAAACAAAGTAACAAACAACAAGTGTTGGAAAGGTTGTGGAGAAAAGGGGACCCTAATCCATTGTTGGTGGGATTGCAGACTGGTACAACCACTATGGAAAACAGTATGGAACTTTCTCAGAAAACTAAAAATGGATCTGCCTTTTGACCCAGCAATTCCACTGCTAGGATTATATCCTAAGAACCCTGAAACACCAATCCAAAAGAACCTATGCACCCTAATGTTCATAGCAGCACAATTTACAATAGCCAAGAGTTGGAAGCAACCTAGGTGCCCATCAGTAAATGAATGGATCAAAAAACTATGGTACATTTACACAACGGAATTTTATGCAGTAGAAAGAAAGAAGGAGCTCCTACCCTTTGCAACAGCATGGATGGAAATGGGAAACATTATGCTGAGTGAAATAAGCCAGGCGGTGAAAGACAAATACCATATGATCTCACCTTTAACAGGAAGCTAAACAACAAAACAAACAAGCAAGCAAGCAAAATATAACCAAAGATATTGAAATAGAGAACAGGTGGAAAATGACCAGAGAGGAAAGGGGAGGGAATTTCAGGGGGAAAAGGGGAAGGATTTACAGGAACAAGTATAAAGGACATGTGGACAAAAACCAAGGGGGTAGAAATGGGAGAGAGGTGGGGAGCACTGGGGGGGTGGACTGGGATGGGAGTAAAAGACAGAAAACTGTACTTGAACAACAATTAAATAAAAAAAATAAAATGAGATAGTAAATTGGACCTAGAAGAAAAAAGAAAATACCTCATAATTAACTGATGCCATATTGTACTTGGAAAAGCCTCTGATAATGACACATCAATTAGATACCTTCATTGTGATTGATGGTGGGACATGCAAATTATTTCTATTTATGATTCATCCAAATTGCTTTCTTCTCACTGCCTATGATCACCCACAAACAATGGGTGACTTTCTGTTTCTCCCTTTGTTTCTCTTTGTAAATCCAAGAGGTGTGTACAGATTTTTTTTTTCAGAAAAAGAGGCAAGTATAGGCCATGAGATGATGATAAATTTTCTCCTCTTAGTCTTATATTTATTGCAGTAAATATTGGTTATCTCAATTTTGAGGTGCTTTCCTCTGCCTCCTTTTGCCTTTGAATACCTGATCTCTCATGCCACCAGTGGGCTCCCCACCTTAGATACAGTAGGCACTTGGTGAATATGTGTAGAAGGAATGGATAGATAAGTTCATAAATGTTTGTGGGAAAGACCTGTGGCCTCTGATAAGAGAGTAGTCAGTGTTGTTGAAGTCTACATAGTCTGCTCTCTGCAAAGGCAGTTATGGCTGTTGGCTTCCTTGACCAGCGTTCTTGGCAGCCCACCTCCTGGGGCCTCTGTGCTGGGGACCACAACTGCCAACAGCCTATCGCCCTTGTCTACTCTTACACCAGAGTCAACTTTTCCCTTTTAAAAAGTATTTTCCTTAGTCCTATTTATTCTTATACTATTTTTGTTTAAAATTTAACTTCTTTTTCTAAATCTTAACCTCATTCTGTTCTTATATTCTTCACTTTGCATCTAGTGGGTTTTAGACTTTTATCCTAATCTTCCTTCTCCTTCATCTTTTGAGCTTTATAACTCAAGTGGTTTGGGATTTAGCTTTTATTTAAATTTACCAACCATATCTTATGTTTAATACTTATTTCTTTTTAAAGAAGTATACCTCACATGGAGATATAGGCAAGAGCTTTAGACACACACAGTTCAAACACAAAACTTCTCTACATGAAATTCATAAAAATGTTACTCTCTATTTTCTTCTAAATGAGAAAAAAATTCTTTCACATGCAGGCTACTAATGCATTGTTTTTGTGTATGGATTAAAGTAGGGGGCCTAATTTTTGGTTTCTTTGGATTTACCAGTCGTCTCACTCTTTCACTTAACTGCATTGCCAGCTCTGTCAACAGTCAAGTGTCCATATATGTGTGAATCTGTTTCTAGTATCTGTGCTCTGTTCCATTTGTTTGTCAGTTCTCATGCCAATAACACACCATCTTGATTACTAAGTCTCAATATCTGCTATACGGTTCTCCTACTACAAGCTGCTAATATAATAATTATATTAATATGGTTTTCAATGCAAAAGAAATCTTAACATTCTGTTATAAACTCCATCTGGACATGTATATCATTTGCTAATAATTTTGTCAGTAATTTTGCATTTGTGTTTTTGTTCATGTGTAGGATTAGCCTGTCATCATTTTTTCTTATACTATCTCTGATTTTGATAACTAGCCCAATAAAGTAAGTTGGAAGAATGTTTATTTTTCTGTAGTCTCTAGAATGGTTGTTTGATGAAATTATACAATGCTTGGTAGAACTCGTTTGCAAAACCATCTGTATTTTCTTTGTAGATAGATTTTTCAATAATGATTCGGGGTATTTGATGGCTATAGGATCATTCAGTCTAATTGGGATCAGATTGGATAACTTGTTTTATGTAGGAATTTGTTATTTTCACATTAAAAAAATTATTTGGCCTAGACGTATTCCTAATAGTCTTTGATATTTTACATTTTCATTGTATATACATTATTGCCTGCTTTTTTTATTGCCTGCTTTTTATTCATGCTATGTGTATTTGATTTTTCTCTTTTTACTTTTATCATCTCTAGAGATTTACTAATTTGATTATTCTTTTTAAAAAAGCAAATTTTAGCCCTGGCTGGTGTAGCTCAGTGGATTGAGCACAAGCCTGCGAACCAGAGGATCACGGTTCGATTCCCAGTCAGGGCACATGCCTGGGTTGTAGTCCAGTTCCCTGCAGGCCAACTTCCAGCAGGGGACCCACAAAAGGCAACCATACATTGATGTTTCTCTCCCTCTCTCCTTCCCCTCTAAAGATAAATAAATAAATAAAATCTTTAAAAAAAATAAAAAATTTAAAAAAAAAAGCAATTTTTAGCCCTGGCTGGTGTAGCTCAGTAGGTTGAGCATGAGCCTGTGAATCAAAGGTTCGTGGTTCGATTCCCAGTCAGGGCACATGCCTGGGTTGCAGGCCAGTTCCCAGTAGGGTACGCATGAGAAACAACCATACATCGGTATTTCTCTCTCTCTCTCCTTCCTTTCCCTTCTAAAGATAAATAAATGAAATCTTTAAAAAAGAAGAAGCAAATTTTGGCTTTGTTAATCCTTTCTCCCATACTTTTATTTTCAACTGCATTACATTTTGTTCATTATGATTTTCTTTCTTTTGCTTTGTTGGGTTGATTTTGCTATTTTTATAATTTATTAATTTCTAGGGGATTTTATTTTCTAATATAATTTTAAGACTATAAATATACCTCTTGCCATGACTTTGGCTGCACTTCACAAATCTCAACACTTGGTAATTATTATTCTATTTAATCCATGAGGCTTTTTGAAGTGTATTTCTTTATAAATATATGAATTTGTTTTTAAATTATTTTGTTATTGATTTTGAACTTAATTTATTGAATCTAAAATGTTATATAAGAAGTATTTAGATTTCAGATGTGTTAAAATGGGGAAAAACTGGCAACAGTCATTATGAGAAGTTACTGATTGTAAGAGACCTACCAATTTGGAAATTCTAAAGACAAACAAAAATATGTGTCCTAGAATCTGTAAAATTTTGTTGCAGTCAGAAACTGTCTTTTTGTAATATTAACTTATTCAGATATGGTACAATTTGCTTTATTTCATAGTATATAATCAAATGTATATGTTCCTTGAGTGTTTACAAAATTAATTTTCTACTTTTATATATTCCTATTACATAATAATTTCATGCAAATATTTTATATCTGTACTATTTTTTCTAGTTGGACTAGTATTATTTGTAGAGGAATTTTAAATATCCACCTCTATGATACAAGATTTCCCGATTGTTGCTTCTAATTACATCTATCTTTGTCTTACATGTTTTGAGATTGTGTTATTAGGTACAAAAATGCTTAGGTTTTCCTGTTGAATTGAGCCCTTTGTCAATATGTTGTGATTTCCTTTTTATGTTTCTGATAATGCTTTTTGCCTTAAAATTTTTGTTTTTAAATGAAACTAATATGTCAATACCAGATTTCTTAGGTTATCTGTTGAAAACATATTTTTGACCCTTTTTGCCCTTAATCAATCTATGCCCTTATATTTAGGTGTATCTCTTATAAATGACATATAGCTAGATTTTTTAAAATTCAACATGATCATCTTAACTTTTTAGTGAGGAAGTTTATTCATTAGTATTTATTGTGATTACTGCTATATTTAAATTTCTTTGTACAAGTTTACTTCATGCTTTCTATTTGTCCTGCCCTTCTTAGGTTTCTTTTCCTTCTGTTCTTACCTTTTTTTAGATTAATTAAATATTTATTCCTTCTGATATTATTTTCCAACTAATCTTGGAAACAATACATGCTATTTCTATGATGTTGATCACCCGAAAATATGAATAATCCACAAGCCATTTAAGTAAGCAAAGCTACAGCTAATATATATCCTCTTCACAAATGATACAAGAATCTTAGGGTGATTTTATTATAAATTATATGTTTCAGTTATTGTTTCTTAGTTCTGTCTTGTTATTTTTAACCATACAAATTATATGTTATTATTTTCCACAGCTAATGTTTGTTTAGACTTATCAACATATTTACTATTTTCTTTGATAAACATTCCTTGCATCCCAGATCTTTTATTCCTTAAATCCTATTTTTCTTCCTAGAGGTACTTTTATAGAAAATACCTCCAATGAGAGTTAATCACGGGCTTTTTGAAATGTCTTCATTTCATCACTATTTCTGAAAATACATTTAACTGATTTATAATTTCAAGTCAAGATCTGTTGTTGCCAGCATTTGAAAGATATTATTCTACTGTCTTCTGGCTTCCCTATTTCTCTTAAGTCAGCTGTATTTCCAATTCTTGTTTCATTTTAGGAAATTTATTTTTTTCTCCATGGCCATTTAAAAATGTCTCCCTTTGTCATTTATATTCATCAGTTTCACTGGGTTGTATTTAAGTGTGGATTATTTTTAATTACTCTTCTTGAAATTTATGGCCATCCTAAATATATAGATTTATGTCTTTGGAAAATATTTTTAAAACTTCAACCATTATCTTTTTAAATACCATCTCCCTTTCATTCCTAAAATTCTAATCAGAAATATATTTTCTCATATTATGCTTTACCTCTTAAACTTTATTCTATATTTGACTTATTTTTTTCTTTCTCTATCTTCTTTATTCTGGGTAAGATTTTGAGAATTGAGGTATATTTTCCAATAATTTAAATCTCACTTTAGTTATATCTAGTCTGCTGTTTAACCTCTCTACTAGAGTTTCTATTTTTCATTTATTAGATTTCTCATTCATTTAAGTGTTTGAGTCTCAGGCCACAGTTTTTTTTTTACATATGGCCAAGAAAGATCTTGGCTTTTGTTAGTCCACTTCAGTCATTGTTAAATTTATAATTATCTGTGCCAAATATATTAGGAAAAATTAATGGCTGTTTAATATCATTAACACTTTCTAGACCCTTGACTTTGTGGGCAGAAATTGATTAGGACATAGTTAACACCAGCCCAACTGAAATCTATAGATACTGATATTTAAACCAAACCTGTGCACTGATAATACTTTGAGCCATGGCCTGTTTGTCAGTTCAGGTAGGAATCCTAGTGGAGAAAAACAAAACCATGTGGTGATAGATCCCTTCCCATTTAGGTTATGAGTTAATGACTGGGTATGAGTTTTAGATAAGCCAGGTGACTACCTGAGAGGATAGGGACATAGTTTTTTCTCCCAGAGGCTCTCAAATGGTGGCATTTTGTGGCAAAACTTGACCCCAACTGATATGAGGCTATTTATAACCTTTATATAATTTGGTTTGAAATTCACATACTTTGCTGCAGAAGCGTTAGTATGCCTAATTATGGTCTGCTGCCTGAGAACCTCTCAGCATATTATGGATGGTGTTGGTGGAATTTTCCTTTTTAAAACCTGAAAAGTTACTGTTTCTGAAAAATAGCTGGCCCTAGGGATTTCATGTAAGAGATTAGGGACCTGTAATACTTATGTAATTGTATTCTGGTAAAGATTAAGTAAAATAAAGTATAGCTTTTTATATGATGCTTGATATATAGGATCCAACACTAATAATGCCCCTGTTTTGTTACATAACAATATTTTATTACAAAATCATAAGCATGTAATTCTGTAACATAACAATATCACACTCAAGCACATTATATGGCATCTTATATGAAATGTTCAAATTCCTGTCCATCTCACAAAAGACATTCACATGCCCTACCAACCACACTCAGTGGTGTTCCTTCTGCCAGACCCTGTAACTGTTATTATTGTTGTTATTGAGTCATTCCATATATCTCTGATTGTTGTGCTTCCTGAAGTTGTCTTGGGCACAAAGGGGCAGGAAAATGTGGAGCCAGGCACCTTAATATTTACATGATGTCTTGTATTTCATATATATCAGATTGCAAGTTACATGAGTATTTTGGAAACTCATTAGGTGCTGATGTAGATTTGAGCCAGAAAAAACGAGAACTTAAACTTAAAATCCAATGCAGGCGGAAAGTAATAGGAACGTAGAACAATTTCCTTAAGAAATCAAAATCCAACTTCTGGCCAAGATGGAGGCGTAGGTGGAAACACTGTGCCTCCTCACACAACCAAGTTTAAAGACAACAAAGTTTTAGTAACAAAAATGAAGCCAAAACACAGAAAATTGAACTGTACAGAAGTCTGACAACAAGGAACCTTTCAGCCAGACCATTAAGAGGGGCTGAGTCAGTGGTGGAGCAGGTTCAGGCAGGAAAGATCGGCTGGACCAACCCAGGAATGCAAGCGGTGGTTGGTGGATCCCAGGCGTGGTGTGGCAAAAGGCGGACCCAGTGAGGGTGCAAGGTGGCTGGCTGACCGTGGTCACACATTCGTGTGCAGATAAACCAAGTGAAGGACTAAGCAGTGAGACGGACTGCTCAGGCTAAGGCCCCAGTAACGGGAATTAGAGCCTTAAAGCACCAATTGGAAAGACTTTCAGGGTTGAGGTGCCAGGAGAGGCTCCCGGGCTCACAGAGAGTTTGTTGGAGAGACCCACAGGGTCCTGGAGGGCACACAGGCCCACACACTTGGGAGGTGGCACCACAGGGGCCAAGTTTGCTTGTGGGAAGCAGCAGAGGGGACAGAAATCTGAGAGAAAGCAGAACAAATGCAATTGCCCCTCTCTGACCCCGTCCCCACATACAGAATCACAACCCAGCAACTGGGTCACCTGGCCCTGGTGAACATCTAAGGCTCCACCCCTCATATATAACAGTCATAAACAGACCAAAACATTATGGCTCAAGAGCAGCTCAAAGCCCCAGAGACAATAATTCCAAGCAACCAAGAGATAGCCAACCTACCAGATGCACAGTTCAAAATACTGGTGATCAGGATGCTCACAGAACTGGTTGATTTTAGTCACAAATTAGAGGAACAAATGAAGGCTAAATTAATTGAAATGAAGGGAAATGCACAGGAAACCAATAGTGATGGAAAGGAAACTGGGACTCAAGTGGAGGGAGTGGACCAGAAGGAAGAAAAGAAATGACCAAACAGAAAAGAATGAAGAAACGAGAATTCAAAAAAATGAGGAGAGGCTTAGGAACCTCCAGGACATCTTTAAATGTTCCAATATTCAAATTATAGAGGTACCAGAAGGGGAAGAGGAAGAGAAAGTGGAAAACTTACTTGAACAAATAATAAAGGAGAACTTCCCCAATCTGGCAAAGGCAATGGACTTTCCCAGGAAATCCAGGGAGCTCAGAGAGTCCCAAAGAAGGTGGACTCAAGGAAAAACACACCAAGGCACATCATAATTACATTAGCCAAGATTAAAATGAAGAAAAGAATCCTAGAAGCAGTAAGAAATAAGAGAACAGTCACCTACAAAGGAGTTCCCATCAGACTGTCAGCTGATTTCTCAAAAGAGATCTTACAGGCAAGAAGGAGCTGGAAAGGAGTATTCCAACTCATGAAATCCAAAGACCTACATCCAAAATTGATCTATCCAGCAAAGCTCTCATTTAGAATGGAAGGGCAGGTAAAGGGCTTCTCAGATAAGGTCAAGTTCAAAGAGTTCATCATTACTAAGCCCTTACTACATAAAATGTTAAAGGGACTTATCTAAGAAAAAGAAGATAAAAAATATGAACAGTGAAAGAACAGCAAACTCACAATGATTAACAACCATACCTAAAACAAAAACAAAAGCAATCTAAGAGGACAGCTAGATCAGGAGTGGAACCATAGAAATGGAGATCACATGGAGGGTTAGCAACAGGGGAGTGGAAGGAGAAGGGGGGGGGAAAGTACAGAGAATAAGTAGCATAGATGGTCGGAGGAAATAGATGCAGGGGGGAGGGCAAGAATAGTGGGGGAAATATAGAATCTAAAGAACTTGAGACACGTGGGCATAAACTAAAGGGGGGAATGGTGGGGGAGGGGGTATGCAGGGTGGAGGGGAATGAAGGGGGGAATAGGACAACTGTAATAGCATAATTAATAAAATATATTAAAAAAATCAAAATCCATCCAAGGAAATATGGGAATTGCGTTAAAAATTATCAAGGCAGAGAATGGGTTCCTTGCTTTCCAGCAGGTGGTCTCAATCAACGGTTCTCAGCAGGAAATGGTCAGAGAAGGATTCTTCTTTTTAATCAAATTAGCAAATATTTTTAAATATTACTTAAAGCAAATATTTTAAAATATAAATGCTGGCTGGTTAGTGGAGTTGAAAAATAGCTCTTTGTTTCTCTAAAGCAGCTTGGCAATTTTTATCAATACTCTTAGCACCCTTTCACCTACTTTCTCCATTTCCAGAAACCAGTCTCATAGGAAGGATGTGAAATGGAAAAGAAATGCCTATGCAGGAAGATATTTGTGACAGTATAATATGTAGCATGTAACAGAGAAGGACTAAATATTCTTCAATAGGGGAGTGGTTACTAACTCATAATATATTCTATTTATGGAACATTACAAAGCCATTGAAAATAATACTTTTAAATGACATGGGAAATGCTGGTGATAAAATGTGAAGTGAAAAAGCAGTGTACAAAATTTTATATCATACACAATCTCAAGTATGTAAAACATATATGCACAGAAATGTCTGAGAGCTAAAAAATTTACATTTTTTACATATATAATAATTGGATTGCAAGTATTTTTAGCTTTTTCTCTTTTTTTGTATTTTATGTTACAATAATGAGTTAAATTCTTAACAAAAAATAAGAAAAAAGTAATTTGTGGACACAGTAAGGTCTAAAGTAAAAACTGTTGAAGCAAGAAAGAAGTGGCAACCTGGACTGGGGTATGGGTCTGATGGAAGGTAGGGCACTGGCCACCATGCAGGAGTTCTAGGGGTACATTCTGGCCTCTGGGCACATGGTCAACAGCCAAACACACTGGTTGGAAAATCTGGGGGAGTGCCTAAGTAGAGGTAGTATTCAGGTCCCAGGATCCCGGAAAGGGACCCTGTGGGAGCTTGTCCTGCCTAGATGCAATTCTCCATCATGTCAGCACATAGACATCACTAAGCCTTTTTGTAAAGGACAGCAGTTTGTATTTGGACAGATGGTTATATCAAAGCTGCAATGTATATAAACTTTAAATTTGCTTGTGAATTAAGAGCATGCTTTCTCCCTGTTAATTCAAGGACCCCACAGATCACATCCATGGCACATGTTCCTTTTGATGAAGTGTATGATGATTATAAGCACAGATTTCCACTGTTAGACAGATCTTTCAATTCTCCTGCTAACTAGTGGGGAACAATTTACTAATCTCTCCAAATCTCAGGTCCTTTTCATTCATTCATTCATTTATTTATTTTTAATTTATTTAATTATTTTTTCAAGTACAGTTTTGTGTCTATTACTCTCAACCCATCCTACCCCCTGTGCTCCCCCCTCCCTCCCATTTCCACCCCTCTCAGTTGTTGTCCATGTATCCTTTATATATGTTCCTCTAAAACTTTCCCCTATTTCCCCTGAAATTCCCTCCCCTCTCTCCTCTGGTCACTGTCAGCCTGTTCTCTATTTCAATATCTTTGGTTATATTTTGCTTCCTTGCTTGTTTGTTTTGTTGTTTAGCTTCCTGTTAAAGGTGAGATCATATGGTATTTGTTCATCAACACCTGGCTTATTTCACTCAGCATAATGCTTTCCAGTTCCATCCATGATGTTGCAAAAGGTAGGAGCTCCTTCTTTCTTTCTGTAGCATAAAATTCCATTGGGTATATGTACCATAGTTTTTTGATCCATTCATTTACTGATGGGCACCTAGGTTGCTTCCAACTCTTGGCTATTGTAAATTGTGCTGCTATGAACATCGGGGTGCATATGTTCTTTTGGATTGGTGTTTTAGGGTTCTTAGGATACAATCCTAGTAGTGGAATTGCTGGGTCAAAAGGCAGGTCCAATTTTAGTTTTCTGAGAAAATTCCATACTGTTTTCCCTAATGGTTGTACCAGTCTGCAATCCCACCAACAGTGGACCAGAGTCTCCTTTTCCCCACACCCTCTCCAACATTTGTTGTTTATTGCTTTGTTTATGATAGCCATTCTCACGGGTGTAAGTGGTATCTCATTGTGGTTTTAATTTGCATCTCTCTGATAGCTAGCGATATTGAGCATCTCTTCATGTGTCTCTGGATCCTTTGTATGTCCTCCTTGGAGAAGTGTTTGTTCAAGTCCTTTCCCCACTTTTTAATTGGGTTAGTTGTCTTCTTAGAGTGAAGTCGTGTGTGTTCTTTGTATATTTTGGAAATTAAACCTTTCTCCAAGGTATCATTGGCAAATATGTTTTCCCATACAGTGGGTTGTCTTTTTATTTTAACGCTGTTTTCTTTAGCTGCACAGAAGCTTTTTATTTTGATGAGATCCCATTTGTTTAGTCTTTCCTTTATATTCCTTGCTCTAGGGGACATATCAGTAAAAATGTTGCTGCGTGAAATATCTGAGATTTTCCTGCCAATGTTCTCCTCTAGGACTTAATGGTGTCATGGCTTATATTTAAGTCTTTTATCCACCTTGAATTTATTTTTGTTTATGATGTAAGTTGCTGTTCGAGTTTCATTTTTTTGTATGTAGCTATCCAGATCTCCCAACACCATATACTGAAGAGGCGATTTTTACTTCATTTTATGCTCCTGCCCCCTTTATTGAATATTTACTGACTCTTTTGGCATAGGTTTATTTCTGGGGTCCCTGTTCTGTTCCATTGTGTCTATTCTTATGCCAGTACCAGGCAGTTTTGATTACAGTGGCCTTGTAACAAGGTTTGGTATCAGGTATTGTGATCCCTCCTACTTTGTCCTTTCTCAAAATTGCTGCAGCTTAAATATTAAATATTGGGGATATTTAAGGTTAAATATAAAATTTCCTTAAATAACCTTTAAGGGGATAAATAACCTTATCCCCTTAAATATTGGGGATATTTAAGGTTAAATATAAAATTTCTAAATGTTTGTTCTATATCTGTGAAATATGTTATTGGTACTTTAATAGTGATAATGTGAACTGTATAAATTGCTTTGGGTACTATGGACATGCCAGATAATATTAATTCTTCCAATCCATGTTCCATGGCACATGCTTCCATTTGTTTTTGTCTTCCTTAATTTCTTTCTTCAGTGTTGTGTAGTTTTCTGAGTACAAGTCTTTTACCTTCTTGGTTAGGTTTATCCTAGGTATTTTATTTTTCTTGTTGGTATACCAAATGGGACATTTTTCCTAATTTTTGCCTCTGACACTTCATTGTTGGTGTACCTTTGATTTCTGAATATTGACTTGTATTTTTCTGTATTGCCAAATTCATTTATTGGGTTGGGTAGTTTCTTGGTGCAGTCTATAGGAATTTCTATGTGCACTGTCATGTCATCTGCAAACAGTGACCGTTTTGCTTCCTCCTTTCCAATTTTCATGCCTTTTATTTATTTTTTTAATGTCTGCTTCCTGTGCCTGGACCTCCAATACTAAGTTGAATAGAAGTGGTGAAAATTGACAACCTTGTCTTCTTCCTGATCTTCATGGGAAAGCTTTTATTTTTTGCTCGTTGAGTATGATGTTGGCTGTAGGTCTCTCATATATGGCCTTAGTATGATGAGGAATGCTACCTCTCTTCCCACTTGACTGAGTGTTTTTATTATAAATGGGTGCTGTACCTTATCAAATGCCTTTCACACATATATTGATATGATTATGTGATTTTTGTCTTTCCTATTTTTTATGTGATGTATTACGTTTATTGATTTGTGAATATTGTACCACCCTTGCATCCCTAGAATGAATCCCANTGTGTTGCTGTCAATATCTTTCTTGAAGTCTTCTAGGATTTTTCTTATATATTTGGGTGCTCCTATGTTGGGTGCATATATATTTATGATGTTAATGTCTTCGTGCTGGATTCTTCCCTTGAGCAATATGAAGTGACCTTCTGGGTCTCTCTTTATGGCCCTTTTTTTGAAGTCTATTTTGTCTGATATTAGAATTGCTACCCCGGCTTTTTTTTCTTGTCCATTTGCTTGGAAAATTTGTTTCCAGCCTTTCACTTTTAGTCTGTGATGGTCTTTTGTCCTGAGGTGGGTCTCCTGTAGGCAGCATATGTGTGGGTCATGCTTTCTTATCCATTCAGCTATTCTATGTCTTTTGATTGGAGCATTTAATCCATTTACATTTAAGGTTATTATTGATAGGGACTTATTCATTGACATTTTTGTACCACGGTTCCTCTCTGTCTCTCTCTTTTCCTTCCTTTCCTCAAAACAGCCCTTTTAGTATTTCTTGTAGATCTGGTTTGGTGGAGGCATATTCTTTTAGACTTCTTTTGTCTTGGAAGCTCTTTATTTGGCCTTCTATTTTTATTGAGAGCTTTACTGGGTAAAGTAGCCTTGGTTGTAGGCCTCTGGTTCTCATTACTTGAAATATTTCTTGCCATTCTCTTCTTGCTTGGAGTGTTTCCATTGAGAGGTCAGCAGCTAACCTTATTGGGGCTCCCTTGTATGTTACTTCCTTTTTCTCCCTTGCTGCCTTTAGGATTCTCTCTTTGTCTTGGAATTTTGCCATTTTAATGATGATGTGTCTTGAAGTGGGCCTCTTTGGGTTCCTCTTGAATGGGACTCTCTGTGATTCCTGGATTCATGTTACTTTTTCTCTCAACAGATTAGGAAAATTTTGCATCATTACTCTTTCAAATAGGTTTTCTACCCCTTGTTCTTCTTCTCCTTCTGGTATTTCTATTATTCGGGTATTATTCCATTTCATATTGTCTTGCATTTCTCTTAATCCCTCTTCATTCTTTTTGAGCCTCTTCTTCCTTTCTTGTTCTTTCTGGGAGATTCTTTCTAATGTGTCCTCCAACTCGCTGATCAGATCTTCTGCCTCACCAATCCTGCTTTTCATTCCTTCTACTGTGTTCTTCAGTTCCAAAATTGTATCCCTCATTTCCTCTTGGCCTTTGCTGATGGTTTCTATTTCCTTTTTCATGTTGATACAGTTTACAGAGAGCTCATTGTAGCTCCCCTCAAGTTTCTGGTAGCTCCCCTCTAGTTTCTGGTAGCTCATTGTGAGCTCTTTGAATTTCCTGATAACTAGTGCTTTGAATTCAATATCTGATAGCTGACTTGCCTCTTTTTCATCTGACATTATTTCTGAGACTTCCACCTTTTCTTTCATTTGGGCATTGTTTCTTTGTCTTCCCATTGTTTATGAGACTCTTCTTGTTAGCCTCAGCTTCTTAAATTGATCTGTCCTGACTCTCTGAGTTTATGGTGTGAATTTCTGTGGTAGAATACCTGTGAAATTCAGTGGTGCAGTCTCCTGCAGGTATCTTGATGTTCTCTGCTTCCACCTACTCCTTTCTTTGTGTGTGTGTGATCAGCTGGAGGGGGAGGCAAAATGGTTTATGACAGCAGGAGAGTACTTTATGATATTTACAGTCACAGCCGGTAGAGAAAAGGTAGAAGATCTTTAGGCTATATATAGTGTTAACTGTAACCTTCAACCCAATTTGACACTTTTCAGAAAGGATAGACCAAAGATAAGTCTCTTGTTGGGGAGGGAAGGCTTGTGAGTTGTATCTAGAAAGCAGTGAGGTTGCTGGTGGTCATATTTTGAGGTAAGGTGAGAGTAAAGAATAGAAAATAGGTGTAGCGTGTGAGCAAGTAGAGTTAATCACTACAGTAGTAGAATTCAGGAACCTGTAAAGTGGACTAAGACCTGAGAGATGTGTTGTGAAGTATTTACAGTGCTATAGAAAGCAACAAAGAAACAAACAAACAAACACAAAAAAAGAGGGCAGGAGAAGGAACGAAAAAGCAATAAGTTTGGGATGAAAGGAAGAAGGACTAAAACAGGGGAAAATAAAGGAGAGGAACAAAATACTGAAAGATACAGCAACAATAAAATTAAAAATATATACGATTACTGAAAAAAAAGTAAAAAAAAAAGTAAAAAAAAAAAAAACCCAAACCCTCCCTTGTTGGTTTCAAACTGTCCAATCTGTTTTTTCTGGTTTGGGCAGGACTTCTCTGTGGGCTGGGGTATAGGCCCAGGTGCACTCCCGCGTGCCAGCCAGGCTACCAGACTGGGGTGCGGGCGCCTGCCCACCCGACAGGCTGCCTGGGTCCCACAGAATCTGGTACTGGTCCTTCCCAGTCCTGTGGCTGGGTGAGAAGCAAGTCAAGATGCCTTCACAGGAGAACACCTCAGCCCACTTTCCAATAAAGACTTCTCCAGAAAGCCTGCCTCTCAGCCCAGCCCAATTCCCAACCTGACCGGTTAGGACAATGCTCCTCTCAAATTTCCTGGGCTGGCAGGCTGGTGGGCTGGTGACCACAGAGATCACAACTGAACATGGCCCCCTGTCCTTGCCACCCTCCCTGCACACCTAGGCAGACAGGTCTCTGCCACCCAGCCCTGCCTAGATGGGGAGGGACGGAGCTAGCTCTCTTCCAAGGACCCTGCAGCCGGCCCAAGGCTCCACTGGGTGCCGGGCTCCCACTGAGTCCTCCATGGCAGACACCCCTGTGCTGGGCTCCCAATGAGTCCTCTGCTGTGGCAGCCAGGGCTCAGTGCCATTATGCGCCAGTGGAGGGCTGCCGCTGGCCTGGCCACCTCTGTCCTTACTCATGTCCCTGAGACCCCACCAACCTGTAGCTGTCTGGTCCATCACTATCTCTGGTCTCTTATTTTCATAAATGCTGGGGAATTGTTGGTTGGGGAATTGATTAAGCTGTTCCTCAGTAGATCTGCCAGGATTTTCTCCCAAGGGTACAAGAACTGAAGTTGCTCTGTCCTATTCCACCCCCTTATTTATAATGTAGAACTTGAATTGACTGGTTGTTGTAGGACTAAATAAAATAATGTTAGGAGATTAACAAAATGCCCAAAATAGAGCTCCCAAAAAGCAGAGCTATTATCCTTGCCATGTGCATAAAATAAGCCCATCAAATCCCTAATTCTGACAGACATAACTGTCACCATTAATTTTGAAAAAAGCACAACCCTTAATCTGTGGAAATACTTTTCTGTGGTTAGGTACTCTGCCCCGAGGGCCCCCATGCCCTGATGTGGCCCTTCTGTGGGTTGACAGGAGGGCACACGTGGCATTATTATCTCTGTGTATTCAGCCCATGTTCCCACCTCCTTTCTGTAGGGCCTGGGTTCCACTATGAACATTAAGACAGATTGAACACAAAATTTCAGATGTGAGTACTGCCAACATATGCCATTTTTCCATTTAGAATAAGAAGCAAAATAAGACGGAAAGTTAATAAAACATCAATGATTTTGTAACTTGGCCAATAGAAAGCTATAATCTATGATCAGTATTTACTCTTTGCTGTTTCAATCCGTTTTCAGGAATTTTTCACTTTTGCCCACTTGGTATTAGTGCTGAAACTTGTTATGGGCTGCCCGATGACAAATGCTTTCGTCCTATAGTGCCAGGGTGTGGAATAAAAGATACTTTCAGGAACATGTAGCAATCAGTAGGTTAAAGGAGACCATTCCATTCCTTGCCTGCCTTGGCTGAGAGAGGAGCTCATGGGGAAGCAAGGTCCCAAACTCTGGTCTGTTACCTATGAGAAATATGATTCACAGACTGAATATAACAGAAAAATTTAAGTGTATTTAAACACCACTCATTTCCTCTTTAACATTTTCTAAATGTTGAGTAATACCAAAGGTAACTCAGGTATTTTGAAGGACATAGGTAGGTACTGAAGTGACTGCTAGGTAAGTAAATTTGTATAAAGTAGGGCTCAAGGTTTTGCCTAAACTGTGGGTTTATCCAATTATTATTCGAATATCATAACCAGTGGTGGATCCAGGTTTCTGGGAGAACTGTATAGCCCTTGTTAAAAAATGATTTAAAAATTCATAAAAAATTCTAGGTCTCTTCTCAGGTTCTTAGAAGGGGCTATGTATGAAAAAAACCCTGAAATTTAAGCTGCAATGGCTTCGTGATGAAGCCTTCATGATGAGATAGAATCCCTGTCTCTTAAATACTGCTTTGAGAACCTGTGAAAACTGTGTTTTTGAGCATTCTTCCTGTCTGTGCTGTGGAAAGTCAACAGTACTTTGGCTGCCTGTTTACTGTGCCCTTGCTCTTGGTCCACAGTGCCCCTCACCTGAATTCACTGGATTTCGGCAGTCCTGAACACTCAGCCCCATTCACCTCCATTTAGTCTGCAAGGAATAGATACCTCTTCCAGGGAAAATCTGATGGGTTTAGGACTGAGTGTTCCAGGCAAATGATATAATCTTGTGACACAATTTGCTCTTGAGTGCAACTGTGAGCCTATTCGTCATTGACAACTAGGAAACAGCCTCTTGAAAAAGGTATAGAGATATACCTTATGAGTAAGGAGGGTGGGGGCCCAAGCCTGGAGGAAGACTTCATTGACTGAGTCTATCTAAGAGTGTGGAGGACCCAAGTCCAAGGCCCCAGCATGGATACAGAACAAGCATTAGGGACAAAAGGGCCCAGCCTACGTGTTCACTGCTGATCCCAGCCCCCAACCCAGGCCTGGCACAGAACACATCTGACTAGGTATCTCTCTTTTTTAAAAAAAGATTTTATGTATTTATTTATTTTTAGAGAGGGGAAGGGAGGGAGGAAGAGAGGAGAGAAATATCAATGTGTGGTTGCCTCTTAAGTGCCTCCTACTGGGGACCTGGCCAGCAACCCAGACATGTGCCCTGACTGGGAATCGCACCCATGACCCTTTGGTTCACCAACCAGTGCTCAATCAACTGAGCCGTACCAGATAGGGCTTGACTTGGTATCTCTTGATTGGTAGGTTCATGGAATGATAGGTCGGATGGAGGAAGGATATAGAACAGGCTTACATTTGTGCAGGGTGGAAACCAGAGGGTAATTAGAAATAATTATGATCTAGTCTTCCCTCCTCCAAAATAAAATGAGTTCTTCCAAGAACACGTGGAGAGTAGATCCCAAAAGGCTTGTTGGAGGGAGATAGAGAACTCCTTACATTAAGTGCCCCTGGGTGAGAGGGGTGTGTGTGGAGGGTCTCATACTGCTGCCTCCTTTGTGGCCCAGCATGGGCTGACAACCTCATCTTCAAGCATGCCCAGTCATTTCCAAACATTGCCCTCCAAGGTGAGGTTGTCCATACCCTGCTTCATTGAGTGAAGGGAATGCAGCAGCCTGAAGATACTGGAATCAGTACTAAAAACAGCCGAGACAGTGTTATGATGGATGGACTAGCACTAATGGGCCAGCACAGAGATTCCAAGAACAGATCTATAGTTGTGTGAGACTTTGATAGATAAACAAAAAATTAACATTAAATGAATTATTTGGGACTTACAGCCTGAACAACCACCATGATTAAATGTAAATAATTTTTAAAAGCATCTAAAGCAATGTATACACTTTTTAAAGCAAAAGAAAAAATTACTTTGTGAAGTCAGCATGTTGAATTATAGAAGCATAATAATACAATCTCCTATTCAACAACGAAAACAAAGATATTAAAAATACCTCAATGGGTGGGGAAAATGTGGTATCTAAGAAATCAGTTCTAATGGATGATAACTCATTTCCATTGGACAGTGAAGAAATTCAAATAGTGTTTATCCAAGAGGGATAAGAAGTAGAACATTTGTGAATGTGATGTAAAATCATGAGAGAGAAATTACTGTCAAATTATTAAACTAGCAAACATAGAAAAAATAAACATACAACCCAAGTATGATGGCTAGATTAAACAAGCCCACCAGAACTACTGCTGGAAGCAGAGTGAATAAATAAAATATTTTATAAGAATATCCTCCAGTAACCCTATTCTGGGAATAAGGTATAAGAAAACCTAAAGCTACAAATATCAATGATAAATACAACAGAAGCTATTTGTACAACACCCCAGGTGACTCTTGGCTCAGAAAAGTTGGAAAAGATTCTGGTCAACTCAGGCAATGGCACCAGGACTAGGCAGAAATTTCTGCTTGCTATGGTGAGACTGTAGTAGTTCTGTGTTCACCTCATTGACCACCTCTGAGATACTCTGCCCTCAATTTTTGTTTCCTCTGTGATTTTTCATAACTCAACTGTAAAACTCATATCCTCACGTAACATCCGTTGAATACCTAGAGTAGGTCACTTTGTTAGGGATGATCACATATGATACGTCATTCTGGAACAAAAGTACCCTTGATAACTTGGATATTTCATAGAGATACAAATTACAGACAACTGGAGCTCAGGGTACTCACTGCTAAAATTAAGCTGAGGGGGGAAAGGGCTTCCTATTTGATTCTCTGTGTTCAAATTTTCAACATGAGTAATGACTTGACATGCTGGGTCCTGGGCCCCAAATGCATCATTTGGAGAAGGTTCCTCATAATTTGTTGTTTTAAAAAAATTATATTGAATATGATTATAGTAATTGGAAAAATAAATGTGTGATGATTGTAGGAAAACAAGTTTTAAAGGTTAATTAGAGATCATAATATATGAGAAATTTTATATCCTGTAGTTTTCACTTAGCATTTCATCATAAGAATTTTCCCATGTTAGTAAATGCTTCTCTAAATTGATTTTTGAATATTGTGCAGTGGTCCCTTTTAAGTGCATAGTCATTAATTTTAAGTTGACTTATTTTAAAGTATTCTCCTCTTGATAAACATGTGAGTTATTATTCCCCAAGTTGGATACAAAAATATAATTATACATCTTTTGTCAAAGTCCTAATGTATATTTCTGATTGTTTTTTTAAAGGGAAAAATCACGAAATACCATTGCTGATTTGATAGGAGGTAAACATTTATGAGGCACCTGAGACACACTGAAAATCTGCATTCCAGTAATTTTGAACAAATGAACACACCTATCAATAAGGTATGAGAATGATTCCTGTTTCCTATCTATGCTTGATAGACTGAGTGTTATTATTAAAAAAATATCTTTACTACTTTGACCATTAAAAACAATATCTAGTTTTAAGTTGTATTTCTTTGATCACTGGCGAGTAGAAAGTGTTTTGTTATCATGACTGAGTATTGATTTACCTTTCTGAATTGCCTATTTGCATCCATAGCCTATGAAGATACTTTCCCTCTATCGATTTACAAGTGCTCTTTACGTATTGTGATGTTCAATAGCTTTTCAGGGACTGCATGTGTTCTAAATATTTCCCCCACTTTTAGGTCAAATCCGTCAAAATTTTCATTTTTGTTTCTACTTTAATGCCATGTTTACAAATGTGTCTCCACACTGTGTGTGTGTGTGTGTATCTTTCTCTAGTGCTTTTATGGCTTTGTTGTTGCAGAAATCTTTCTGTAATTTACTTATTCTTTTTTAAAGTATTTTTATTGATTATACTATTACAGTTTTCCCAATTATCCCCCTTTATTCCTCTATGCCCAGCCCCCTGACCCCTTCAGCATTCTCGCCACCGCCCCCCCACCCCCCGCCGCACTTAGTTCATGTCCATGGGTTGTTCATGTAAGTTCTTTGAGTCCTGTTTCCTATACCATTTTTATCTCCCCACATCTATTTTATGCCTATTAATTACACTTCTTCTTCCCTGTACCTTTTCCCCTCTGTTCCTCCATTTCCCCTCCCCGCTGAAATCCCTCCATGTGATGTCCGTTTCTTTAATTCTGTTCCTCTCCCCGTTGTTTGCTTCCTTTTTGTTTTCATTGTTTTTCTTTTCTTTTAGGTTCATTTATTGATAGTTGTAAGTTTGTTGTCATTTTACTGTTCACATTTTTGATCTTCTTTTTCTTAGAAAAGTCCCTTTCATATAATAATTTGTATAGTTTATTTAGATGCATGGTGTGGGTAAAAGTGCCAAAATTTATTTATTTATTATCAATAGTTAAACAATTATTTCATCAGAATTTATCAAATAATTCAGTTTTCTCCACTGACTTAAAATAAATTTTTATATCATATTAAAGAACAGTAGTTTGGTTCTATTTCTGCTTTCTTGACCATTGAACTCTTCAGTTTTCTGGCTATGCTACAGTATTGAATTAGTGTAGTCTTACATTTTATTGTAGTGTTGGTGTGCTCCTTTATTATTTTCTCTTTAATAACATTTCTTTTTTTACCCATTTACTTTCTTAAGTAGTTTAATATAACTTAGTTAAAATTTGAAAAACTATGTTGTTAGGCATTTTATTGACATTTCTTTCAATTTGGGGGGTAAATTGACATCCTTATAATATATGTAATGGCTTTCCTAGCTAAGAACACAATGTACTTATTTTTGTACCTGTTTGCTTGATAAAGGTATATTTTTGATATTTCTTTTAATACTTTATGCTATATGGTTATTCTGAACAGTTTTTCATTATTACTGGTTTATAGAAATTATATTAAATTTTGCTTATTTGTTTTTCTACTGGCTGTCTAACTAGATGCTATAGTTTATATTACTTTGTAATTTATTAATTTTTTTGAGAGAGAGAGTTGGAGGAAAAAATCTTACTGGATGAAAATAATGATGATTTTTGCCTTTTCTCAATCTTTTAGTTTCCAAATAATGACAAACAATAGGAATGAAAGAGGCACGCTAGCTTTGGCCTGTGCAAAGTGTCAACTAAAACAATGTAGACTATTGATTTTCCACTTTAAGGGTACCTCGCCTCACTTGTGAAGCTGTTAAAAATACATGTTTGTTCCCACTTGTCACCATTTGATCTCTAATATTTCATTACCTTTTACCTTTCTCTGTCTCTAAATAAACTATGTATTTTTACCTCTAATCATTTGAAAAGTATAAGCTTAGATTTTTAAATTTTTTAGTGGATCTTTTAATGTTTCTAAGGCTTGAGTTCATCCTACTGTTCTCTAATTATCAATGTCAAAAATTAACTCTCATTTATGTGAGTTAAAAAGTTATCTCTGCTTCCCTCCCCTAAAATATTTCTACATTTAAAATATATAATTTGTGATTTTAAAGCCAGATATAATGATAATGAAGATAAAAATTGATAGTACTTCATTTCCCAAGAATATTGTGGTTTTTTGTGTGTTTAATTTTGAAATCATATTTATAATTTTATCAATTTAATTCTGTGTTTATATCAGGAGTTCTCATGTTGAGTTCTGTGTTTGTGTCCCCATTGAGCTTCCAACACCTTAGATACTTTGTTCATGAAGATTTAGAAGGTAGTCTTTCATACGTGTGGACATGATCTTGCTGCTTTTTTGCACATGGAATCGACTTCCATGGGGTTAGCATTCTTAGTTCACTACTATACACCCAACTTGATGTCAATTCTTCTCTGTCCTTTGATACATACTGCCACAATGGCAAAGCCTGAGGACAGCTTCTACTTTGTGTATTAATATGTATTTTTACCTTTAATACCTGGAGGTTTATAGGATTATTTTCTTTATGTTTGAAATTTAATTCATAAGTACATGTTCAAAAGAATGTCTCTCTTCCCGCCCCAAATACTTAGTAAGTTTGTAAGCTTTTGTGTAGTTTCAGTTCATTGTAGGTATTCTTTTTATTTTTTAATTCTTCATATGCATAATATTGTCTCTCTCTCTCTCTTTTAAAATTTGTTATCTATTGAATCTTCAACTTGCACTCCGGAAGGAATCTCAAGTTTGTCTTCCAAATCATGAATTGAGTTTTCTGTATTGCCAAATGGGATTTCTCCTGCTTTAATGAAGATTTTAACTCTGCTGTTTCATTTTAGTTTCTTTGTAACTCTTTTTATCCCCCCTTATTTGCATCCCTGCCTAATTCTTCCCTATGTTCATTTTCTTCCTAGTCTTTGTCTTCATTCCATTTCCCTTCTCCTGGTTTTTATGTAGTGATGTTTTATAGATTATTATTAAGAACACAAAGCAAACACTTGTAGAATATTCTTTGGTTTTCCACAGTTGATGCTTTTTATTAGTATGCCTTTTCTCTAGATCTTGAAGGATTTTTTCCTTTGTTTCCTGTGGCAGCACAGTTTAAGACTCCCTCCTGGATTCTTTTAAATGCTTGTTTTGAACAAGAAGGGAGACTAGATTCTCATTGTCCCCTTCCTGTCCACTTTGGGACTATCATGGCATTTTCTCATTCTTCCAGAGGCTCACAGACAATTGGCTGGCGTAGCCCTTTTGGGCTGAGGAAAGCTGACCTGTTCCTCATCTAAACACAGAGAAGCGGTATTCATGTATACTTTTAAGAGTCTTCGCTTTCCAAAAAGGAAAAATTTTCTTCCCATGCATGAAAAATTCATCTCCCAAAATACATGGTGCTTCTCTTTCCCTTCTTTTCCTACTACAATTTTTTCACTCCAAAATGTTTTGCATTTTTGGTCATGACAGTCCCTATACACAAGTAGAGACTTACACTGGGCCTACTCTAGCATACTGTCCCATTTGCAATGGTAGAAGAAGGCAGTTTGTGTGTCTTCCTGATTTGTAAACTAATATTTTGGACTATTGTAAACATTTACAAGTTTTAGATTTTATTTATCTCTTTGACATTTTGGTACCATCATAATTAGTCGTAATTAATGCAAAAGAAAAATTTTTAGAAGAATGTCTTACAGAATCAACAGTGCATAGGGCATTCTTTATATCTTGCTATGTCCATTTTCATAGTTCCATATTTTTATAGTTCCATATTTACTCAGATGATTATTCTGGTAGTCTTATGTAGAGTGTACCTTATCTTGAAGGGATAGTGAGAAAGAGAGAAGCTCAATGAGTATTTTTTTAAACTGACTTTTTGGAGAAAAGAAGAATGGATGAATGGCAGTCCTTACTGCCCTGTTAATTGAGAGCTACATGAAGCAAATAGTCACCCATAGCATAATCCTTTCTTAAAGCAAAGCTGGGAATAGTAGTGTCTTATTTAGTTTGCAAGTCATTGACACACCCAGACAGCATGTTTATTTTTTATTTTATAGTTTAGAGCTGGAAATAGTTCTTGATAGTTGAAAGCCTCGTAACCATGCTGAAGTTAGGGCTTTAAGGAGAGTGACATGAGCACTGACTTTGAGCCTAGGCCCTGAAGCCAGCTATTTTTTTTCACAATTAGCATCTCTCTCTGAAGCACTTTCCACAGTGCTGGAATGTCACAAGTGGCCAATAGCTGATAGCTATGGTGGTGGTCACGTTTGTGGTTCATCAGATTGCTGGCTCCCTGCCTTTGGGCCCATGACAGGATGGCATCATATGGACTACTCTTAGGTAGGGTGGACTTTATGGTGGGTGACATCTCTGGGTCAAAGATTTCTTTGTTGGCTAGATCCTTCCAAACCCTGCCCTACCTATGCACAGATACTGGCCATGTTTAGGAAGGCTGCTGTTCCACCATCCAAGGGAACGCAGAGCCCCTGTCACTGTGCAGTAGACACAAGATATGAACAGGAATTAAAGCTTCTCTGGATTACTCAACAAAGAGTGAAGTCATCTGGTACTGTGGTTGTGCCTCTTCTGACTGTTACATGATGTTATACAAGAAGTTTTCGTCAACTTGATGACTATACAGAAGTAGGTCTTTAGTTATGCAATCAGTCAGCATGGGAGGCAGAGGGTCCCCCAAAGAAGTCTTCCCCTAATTCCTGAAACTTATACTGCATCAGCTACAAGTGAAACCCAACTTGGTTCTCTAAATCCTTAAGACTTGAGTTCACTATCTCAGCATGCTGTTTTACATCAGCCTGGATATGTATGTATGTATATATGTATGTATGTTTGCTAGGCATCCTATATGTTTTCTTTTAGCCCTGGTAATAACACCACCAATAATAATAGTAGCTAACATATATGGAGTGTTTACTGTATACTGGAATCTCATTTAATCCTCACAATAGCCCTGTCCTATGTAGAATAGGAAGTCTTTATATATAGTTTTGTCCTTACTGTTTTGTTCTTACCCATTTATTTTTCTCTCCTCTTCCTTAATCAAATATTTTGAAGTAGATCTTTCTGGTTTGTGTTAGAGCATAAATTTTCTAAAAGGCAATATGACCATGTCCCCTTGCAGGACACGATTCTTTGCTTCTGCAGACAGGAGCCTGCAGTGGCCATCATGGAGCTGTCTGGGTGGGGTGGGTCCTGCTCCTAGCAGGCCCACCCTCTGGGCTTCTTCCACATGGGGGTCCTATCTAGGACCACTGTGAACCCCCAGGTGCTCTGTGCTGCCTCCACAAGTCCAGCTCAGCCACAGGCGGGGAAGCTTTCCCTGTCCCGATCAACTTTCCGGCATAGATTGGAATGCTTTTCAGAAGGAGTTTGTACCAGACCCAGTTATGCACCAACTCTGACTTGCTTGACCCCACCTGCCCACAGGTTGACTGACTACTGACTGGATCAGTGCAAGCCATGGTCCATGCCTTTGCCACATCCCAAAGCACAGGCTTTAGCCATTGGCCTACAACCCTCATTTCTATTGTACAGTTTCCCCAGGGGCAGGGTCTGCATGGCCAGAGCCACACAACTGCATCCTACTCTAGGATCTGGGTGCCCTGCCTTCTCTTCATCCCTGGCTCACTACCTTCTCTCCTTACTCTTGTTTTCCTCCCTTGCTCTCACAATAAAGCCTTAGCAGATGAGCTTTGTTTCAGGCTCTGGCAAGCTGAGACAAACTTACTGCGACTAAGGAAGAACAAAAAGCAACACTTAAAAGACACAACTGATAAGTCATTTCAAAGGGCATATTTTTGATGGTATAATAAGTACATTCTGGTGAGTAAAAGGCTGTGCACTTTTTATGCCTGGAACTTTCTTCTCCAAATCTATGGCTTTTTTCCTTTTGAGGTCATGCCATTTCCACCATTTGGAAGCCATGTGTCATATATCTGGACCTCCTTTCCAGGTGTCTTTCTCTGAATGCCAATAGAGAATGCTGAGTTTCAAGAAAAAGGCAAACAACTTTTACAATCAGTGTCTAAGAGACTCATGAACATAAATATATATAGATACATACATATATGTGTGTGTATATATATATATATATATATATTTCCTCATCCAATTATTGATGTATGCATGCAACAATTATTTACCAAATATCTAATGATTATGTGGCAAACAGTATGCTGTATAACCTTTTCACAACAAGAAGCCATTTAAAGTTTAATAGCAGGAGCATGCCATGATGAGATTTTTTAGGGAGGCAATGTTGGCAGCTGTGCAGGTGATAAAAGGGAGGGTAATGACATTGCAGACTGAATGACTAGCTAGGAGGTGATTGCAGAGGCACAAATGAAAGTTGAAGGCTTGATGTCAAGATGTAGAAGTTAAGATGAAAAACCAAGAGCAAAAGCATGAATTGTGTTGGAAGAATCAACAGGACATGGTGGTCAGTTGGATGTAGGAATTGCTTTTCTGAGCATTCTTATCCCCAACATGTCAATCCAAGAGTTCATTTGGGGGGTTCCACCTTGCATGGATTGCTGAGGTTAGAAAGACCTAGAGCCAAGATGAGGGTCAGGCACTCATTTGGGCTGCGTCTTTAAGGAAATAGGCAGGATGTTGACTTCAAGGAAACTATTTCCATCAGCAGACTGAAGACAAAGATAGTGGGCACTGGGTGACCCATAAAATGAAGGGCCCAGGTAAGGCATGGTGAGACACTCCATTGACCTCTGTGGAGGGAATTTTTATTCTTTCCTATGGCAGTTTTCTTTTCTCTGTTCTTTTTGGGCCACTCTGGTAGTTCCCATCATATCCTGTACTGAATTGTGGTGATGAGTCTATATTATCTTAAATTCTCCCTGCCCTCAGTGTGCCTTTTGTATCACTCTGAAAAGCAGGCAGTCAGTCACTGGAGAACAAATGCCCTTTTCTGTCTGCTTCCTTTTGTTTTTGCTGATCCCTCTCTCTGGAATCCTCTCTTCTCCAGTGTGATTCCAGCTCAGCCTTGTGGTCTAACTCACCATCACCTTCCACAGGAAACCTTTATTGGAATCCTCAGTTCCACCAAGAACATCTGAGGCTCTGTGCTCTCAGAGCAACCTGGCTGTGGCACTGCTCCTAAAATGGACCTCTATGTCATTCCTGACCACACCGTAAGGTCTCAAAGGGATAAAACCTGGTCTTATTCCTGTCTGTGTTAGCAGCACAGACACAGAGCCTGCTTAGCACATGGTACAAGCCCATTGAACGGTGGACTAAATTGAAGAATCAGAGAAACAACCCTAAGCCAAATTTATTCCTGTGGCAGACTGCAAAATATGGCCACAGATTCCTTTTATTTGAGCACATGCCCCATTGTAATGTCATTTGGCCAATTTCTCCATTGAGAAGTAGGGTCTATTTCTGCACCTGTGGACTCTTGGCTGGCTTATGACCTACTATGGTCAATGCAATGCAGTGGAAGTGACCTATTGCAGCTTCTGGGGCTATATCCTCAGTAGCCTTGCAACCCTTGCACTTGCTCCCTTGCATACCACCCTGATACCCTCAAGTAAGGAAGTTGGTCTAGCACAATGGAGAGTGAACTACCATGAGGAGAACTGAGGCAGCCCAGCCAACAGCTATTACCAGCCACCACACATGGGAGTTATGGTCAGCTCAGCCAGCTCTCTAGCTGGAGAGAGCTATTTGGGGGAGCTAAGGCAAGGCCAGCAGAGGGACCACCCAATCCACCCACACTGTGAGAAATAATAAATCATCCTGAGCTGCTAAGTTTCAGAGATGAGCTGTTATGTAGCAATACCTTGATAAATTGTCTTGAATTTATAGAGCAGAACAATGCAGATGAGTTGAGGAAATGGGCCATATGAACTCATAGAAGTGGTAGAAAGATCACATCACTAACTTTCTGGTCGGTTCTCTCCCACTAGCTAATGTCACAGCTCTGTCAGAGGCTGAACTTAACCAGAAACATGGTTTAGAGTCACCTGTCTCTCAGAGTGATTGAAGGCTGCAGGTGAGAAGTGCTAAGCAGGATGGCGATGATGATTATTGCTGACGATCATTGGGAGAGCACTGCAGAGCACTCCGAGATTAACTCAGCACTCTGGCACTCTGTAGTCTAAATGGATCTTGACTATAGAGCTGTCCATCAACCAGGTGGTTCAGGGAGCCACCCACCAGCTCGACGTGGAAACACCCCAGCTTGGAGTGTCCTTATTCTCAGAGTTGGGGGCTGTGGATGCTGCACGTATCTAGGTAAATAGCATTGCAGGCTGACTTCTTTAGCCAGGCAAAGCTAGAAAAGGAAGGAGTGATTCTCAACTCTTCCATCAGCCTCTGATAGAGAATGCCCTCCCTGAGCTAGGTTCACAAAGTTCCCAGGGGAAACCTCTGGTTCTCTACTCTCAGAAGCAATTCATGTCTTTAAATCTAATAAATGAACTGATTAGATTAACAGAGTCTGGAAATGACAAGACAGTTCATTTCCATACAGCAAACACTTACAAAGTGCCTACTACAAACCAGGCAAGGTGTTCAGCTCTGGAGGCCAAAGGATGAATGAAGCTCTCAAAGAATTGAAGTCCTATAGAGGGGAGCTCATTCATTCTGCTCAGTTAGTCCCATTGCATTAAAATGTATAGATAAATATGTGTATGTTACTACATGTATATATAAGCATATATTTTTTTATGCCTTGGCCTAGAAAGATCTTCCTTAGTTTGGCTATTTTCAGACTAGTTTTATATTTTGACCCATAGCTACATCTGACTCAAGCCTAAAGCTTGAGAAGAGTCTGGTGTGATGAGCTAAATAAACAGGTCAAATGTCAGAAGTCACATGAAATTACATGGACTTGAGAGTTTAGGGTGAAGGAAAGCCAGGCTTCAAGCCACCCTGGTTGAGGCTAGTGTGGGGTGTACAGTGGGTCTGGAGGGCAAAAGTGCTGAATTGAGTCATTTTATTCCCCTAAGAATGGTTACTTTAAAAAGAAAAGACATTTCCTGTTTCCTTGTGCTGTTTGGATATGGTTATGAGTTGAAGTGTTGTAGAGCAACCCATCTCCTGAGCAAAACTTTGCAGATTTCATCAGAGAGGGGCTCCCATGACTGAAGAATGAAAGAAAGACCCATGCCTTGGGTCTTGAGCACTAGGTCTGTGAAGAAATTCTTCAGGTTGGAAAACCTTAATAGGAGTAGGGGCTTGAATGCTTTCTTACTGGGTGGGAGGCTGTCTGGTAACACTGTGACAGTGGCCTCACTGGACAGGGCAGCTAGGGTGCTGGTGATGGTGGCCTCTTTGTCCGGTTCATGGTCAGAGTTCCCTCTTCCAGCTAATGCCTGTCATGATGTGGAAATTAGGTGGCCCTGCTGCTCTTGGCAGCTCTCTCTGTCTGAGGAGCAATGGGGCTGGTCTCGTTGCACCAGGAGTCCCGTCCACAGGGCACCTTGCTTCCTTTGTAGTATTGGCTCACTCCCATGTGAGCTGTTGTCTTTTCTAATTCCTTATTGCATGCATTTTCTGAGGCAGCTATAATAATGTACCACTAACTGAATAGCTTAAAACAAGAGAAAATGATTCTCTCACAGTTCTGAAGGCTGGAAGTCCAAAATCAATCTGTGGGCAGGGATGTGCTCCCTTGGAAACTGATGTCCTACATTGCTTCTTCCAGCTTCTAGGTGTAACTTGTGACACTTGGTGTCCTTGACCTGTAGTCACATTGCTCTGATCTCTGTCTCTGTATTTATGTGGCCTTCTCCCCATGTGTCTTTTTCTGTGTCTCTTCTCTTCTGAGGACACTAGTTATATGGGATTAAGGGTACAGCCTACTTCAGTATGACTTCATGTTAACTAGTTACATTTTCAATGACTCTATGTCCAAATAAGGTCACATTCACAGACATCAGACTTTAGTATTAGTATCTCTAGGTTTGCTTGCTTTATCAGGTGGCTCAACCTCCTGTGTGACTATAGGCCTGACACTTTATATTCTGAGGGTCTAGCTAAGGAAGAAGCTGAAGATATTTACTTATTTCTCCTGTATTTATAGTGGTACCACTGTGCACAACTGTGCTGCACTCTCCTGTTTTGCTAACTCTGAAGGTTAAACCCATTGTCTTCTGCTGGGGTGGAGGGGTGGGGCCATTCCCCAGCCTAACTGTATTGGAAATGGGGATCCAGGTGTCTCAAATCTCCTAAAGGAGACTTTTAGTCAGTCTGCCTGTTTTATCCCCATTTTATTAATAACTTCCAAAGATTCGTGGTGCTGGCAATTACTGAGACTCTGGGATGTCAGTTACTCTTCAATCCCTCCCTCCCCCCACTACTGGCTGAAGTTTGCCTTTTCCAGGTTATGAAAATCAATTGACAATCACCCATCTACTTTCCAGTTCCCAGAATTGGATTGCTGCTCTCATCTCTCCTTTTCTCTCTATCATTGCTGGTTTATACCTTTAAAACAAATCCTGAACTTTTGGAGGTAGGGTGGGGTGGAGTGGGGGTTTAGAGCATGATTTAGTCTGCCATCCTTATAGGAATAAACCACAAGCTTGCTGTCTTTTTGGTATCTGCCTAATCTCTGCCCAACCACCTGGTAAAATTGATCACTCTCCCTTTTGTTTGGCTCACCCTGGACCTTAATCATCCTGTCCAGACCACATCTCCAACTAGACAAAATGTCTCTTGAAAGCAAGGACTGGGTCTTGGTTTGTTTACCTCCATCCCTTGCCATAGTGCCTGGCATTAACCCACTCATTCACTTATCAAACATTCATAGAATGCATGTTATAAACATAAAATGTTGGGAATACAATAATAAATAAAACACAGCTCATGATGTTAAGAGACTTACTTCAGTATCTCAGGGTGGTAGGTGGAAGTGATGTGAAACATATAGTTTAGATAACCTTGTATGTATGTGAATATATGGGTATATATTTACACATAATGTATATATTAAAAATGTAGCACTCAATGAGATTTGTATAACAAGTGATATAGTATTTCCAAATATCGTCCCCATTTCCCAAAGCACTAAGAAGCTAAGGTGTGCAACTTATATTTCATTGTAATATTTACCAGCCTATCAAAGGTGAAGAATTTTTTTTCTGAGTCTGAAATTTGTGTGTGTGTGAAATACATATGTGTATTTACTCATTAATTTATTGGCCATACCTAGCAGGTAGACAAAAACACTGGTGAGGTAAATTTACCTAGCCAAAGTTATTTCTCTCTTTATTGCATTGTGTGCTACATGCAGGGATCATGTCTAAATCACTCTTCCCTCCTCCCCCCATGCCTGGCAAGCAGTTTTCTCGAGTGCACAGTACATGGCAAAGACTTAATAAGTATTGAATAAATGAATGGTAGATAGGCAGATGGATGGTTAGGTGCCTGAGTGGATGGACAAATGATAGGTGGATATGTGGGTGAGTAGGTACATGAGTGAGCGAATGGATGAGAGCATGATGGATGAATGGTCAGATGGGCTTTTAATTTGAACAAATGATCTCAAAGTATGGGCAGCTTTATGAAAATTAAATGACATGATACGCTAGAAAACACTTAGTAAACCATAAAATAAAATGTATGAATTAAGGCATTATTGTTGGACTTATATTCTTTATATTGTACCTCTTCTCAAAAACATTTTTAAGTGCCTATAAGATCTTTGTACTAATTTTTTTTTTGCTTGTTGTAGATCTGGCATGACAGAGTAGATAGATCATCTAATGATGCTTGTACACCATTCATCTTTTTCTATTTTTTTTAGACTTCAAGGACATGAAATGGGAAAAATGGACAGATGCTCCACTTACTCCCTTTTATATTAAAGTGCTAAAGTTTAATCAGAAAGGAAGAGCTTCAGAAAAATTAGAATTTTATTTACTAACCATTTCTATCTTATTTTTATTATGTGTCTGAAAATTCATCTTGCTTTTTAAATAGAAGAAAATCATGAAAAACTTTAGGTACTTTTAAGTGTTTAAACTATAGGCTTGAATTAACCATATTAAGTTCAAGGGAAATGGGCTGAAGAGCTTTATTATTTTCCATGCCTTTAAGATCTAGAACAGTGGTTTTCATCTGTTTTCAACTGGGGGGTGGTTTCCCCCAGGAGAAATAAGACAATATTTGATATATTCTTTTGTAACCCTCACCTGAGGAGGTGTTTATAGATTTGAAATAGAGAGGAACTTGGGGGTGAGAGCGAGTGAGAGGGAGAGAGAAATATTGATGTGAGAGCAACATTGATAAGTTGCCTGTATATATCCTGACCTGGGATGGAACCCACAACCTACTGGCATACAGGATGATGCTCCAACCAACTGAGCCACCTGGCCAGGGTTCAGTAAATTTTTGATTGTCATTACTGGGGTAGGGGAGGAAGGCACTACTGGCATCTGGTGGATAGAGGCCAGGGATCCTGCTCAGAATTTCGTAGTGTGTAAAATAGCTGTCCTCTCACTGCCCCCACCTCCTGCCCAAGCAGAGAATCACCTGGTCCAAAATATCAATAAAGTTGAGAAACCCTGGCTTAGATGAAATAGCAATAATAAAGCACTTAAAGGATCACGAATCACAGAAAAGAAGAATTTGATGAGGTCACACATAGACCCCCTCACTTTTGAGGATACCTGAAAACTCACTCATCCACCTTCCCTTGTAACCTCCAAATAAATGAAAAACATGGTTTAGGATGATTTACTTGTTAATTTTATTAGTGGCATTTATAATACTATATGTATTAATAACTGATTTATCTACTGAATTATGCACAGCAGAATGCCCTCTGGCTGCAATAAAATATTGTCTTATAAGGCTAATTTAGGAAAGTAAAGAAGTGAAAGCAACATTTCTTAATAATCTCTTCAAAGGAAGAGGAGAGCTAGAGTATTTTGGATGTCACAATTTGTTTAAATCTAGAAGTTGTCCAAGAAATCTACCTTTCTAGTCAGAGACATCCGCCTTAACTTCTAAGAGGTGAACGTTTCAGAGTCACCACTATGTGTTTTCCAAGAATTTCAGTAAAATCTTGGATGTCAAACAGAAGGAAAAAATAACCAAATTTAACAAAAAATCTTCAAAGTAAATAAAATGATGAGAAGTAGAAGGGCCTCAAAGGAGCCATTGGATGGAGAAAAGAAAGGGGTTATTGTTTTAATTGGCTTTTTAATGATCCCCTATTTCTCTCTTCTGCTTTTTTTAGGGGGAAAAAGCCTTAAAACAGAAAGGTTAATCTAACTATACATTTTAAGCTTTTAAAGGCTCCATTACAGGACTTATTATGCTAAAAGAAACATACCTGGCATATTGCAGCTTCTAAATGTATCAGCAGTGCATGTAATGATTCACTTAAAATACCATGGTCAGAATTCTTTCACATTATTTCTATGTAAATTGGATGCTCCACAATTACTATAATATGTGTGAAATTCCACTTATTATTTCTTTTAACATAGAAACTTTTATCACTTAACTCACTGGACAGAATATTTGAGCCATTTGCAATCATTAGAGCATTTTTGTTTGGTCAAACCCTTGTGGGATTATACTTCAGGAAAGACAGTGAATTATATTCATTGCAAGAAAACAGCAATTTTAAATATATAAGGGGCACTAGGAAACTTTCATTTTAGTGCAAATTCAATACTATATCTTACTTCTTTGTACAGCAGGGTAAGCTTTTATCTTTAAGCAATTTATAAAACCCAGCATGTACTGGGAGCGAGGCATACAGTGCAGATCAATCTGATAGATACATAGAGACTTTGGGACAGAGAGGAAGATGTGACATAGCTGGGACTCAAAGCAATTGCTCTTTACTTTGGGTGTTGTTCATTGTGATCCTGGTGGAGGTCCAGAGTGTTTACTGCTTTTCCTCAGTTCCACCACAGAACGTGTATCCATGTATCCAGATGTTTCCAGCCCTCACTGTACTCAGCCGCCACTTTCCAGGCAGAGGCTGGCCTGGGAGGTGAGCAATCCTGGTGATAGACCCTCCCTCCCCTAAAAAGCAAACACTCCACTAAACCATGGGCCAGCTGCTGAAAACTGTCCCTTCCTTTTAAAATCAAGATTTTAAAAAATAGACTCGGGGAAGAAACAAAATCAGAAAAAAAGAGAGAGCATTATTACCTATGAAACATTTCTTTTGGGGGTGAGAGAATTCTGTCTGTTTAAGGACTGGACACTTGAGACATGTGCTTCAGTTTTGTCTGGGCATGTTTGGAAGAACCTTCTTTGCTTTAGTCATTTGAGATGATTTCTGAAGAGGAAGAATAGCAACTAAGTGAAGATTTGCACGTATGCTCCCTGATTTTTTTAGACCAAGTATATGTATATTTGTTTTTAATAAAGATTTGTGAAAATTAAATTCAGACTTTGATTAATATTTAATTATACAAACACCTACATTATTGGATAAGATTTATTTTATTATTTTTAATTATGCCATTTAAAAATAAGAAAATTTCTAAGCAACATGACATGTTTATTCCTCAAATTTTATTCTTCAAACTTTAACAAATACAAGTTGAGAACTTTTAATGGAAGCTCTTATAAATAGAATAAAAATTATGATTTTTTTACTTGGACTTTAATTATATTTTCCAGCTATATCTCTTAAGGAAAATATGTTTATATTTCTTCCAGAAAATTGGAAACAGAATAGTTATTTTTTAATTTGTGTAATGTTTTAATAGTAATCTTTTTAGATATATGTAGAAAATGTGAAATATGCCATAGTTAACTGTGAGAGAGAAAGGGAGAGACAGAGAGAGACAGGGAGAAGCCTAGAAATGAATGGTTAATAACATTGCACTTTGTTTTCAACTGGAAGTTAACTTGCAGAGACTTAATGTTGGAACTATATTAACCCTATAATATTAATAGTTGGATATATAAAGGACCTTATCTTTAACTTTGCCCTCTAGGTAGATTTTGGTTCTTAAATAAAAGATGGAAACTGAAATTCATGTGAATTCCATGTCCAAATGAAGAAGAGTAAAGAAACTCGGGCAGGACAAGCAGGCTACACCTCTGTGCACAAGAAGCAAACCATTGGCAAGCCAAGCAGTTCAACCAGGCTGGAATGAGACACAGCCACATGTAGGATGCACTGTGACAGTTTAGATAATGGAACTGCTAGTCTTGTAGCCTCACTGATAAGGACATACATGCACACACAAACAGGCACACATGTATACATGAACATACATATATGGGCATAATTTGGGCATATCTAGCAAATGACTGAAAGAGACAGCATCTATGAAGTATTAGATAATGAACAGTCAATCTATAGTAGAGTAAACAAAATATATAAATATTGCATATCCATTCTCCCTCTGCTCTTCAATAGAAATGCATGCGATCAAGATACTTAGACTGTATATACTTCTAAATAGATGCAGATACCTTAAGAGACTTAATGAAAGCAAGCTGGAAGATGAACATTACCCTCTTTGGGTTGAATTACTGGAACAGACTATTTTATAAATTTTAAAGTGATAATGTATTCATAACTAAAGTAGAGGAAAACCCAGTACGTTTTTTATTCCTTTTTTTCCAGCCCGCATATTTTCAAAGACCTCCTATAGTTAACATTATAATATAGTTAGTTGCTACAAATAATCGGGGGTGATTATAGGAAAACTGTCAGTGTCTGCTCAAGGTCTGAAAAGGCTGCAGCAAATAGCTTTTCTCTTTGCCATGGAGACTGGGGTCTGTTTTTACGGTTACTCTGGAAACCGAAGCCTTGCTGTTGTTAGTCCTTTTCAGTTACTTTAGCTATTAAACCCCTCCAGTTGAGACAAAAGGGAGGAGGTATGCAGACATTTGCTTGGGAAGAAAACCTCTGGACCCAAGAGGAGCAGAACTCAGGCTGGGGAGTGGGGCCATGTCTATTAAGCTGGGTACATTTTTATGGCACGCTGCACTCCTGCTACATGGAAGCTACCTCTGCACATTAGAATTTGCTGTCAGATTACCGCAGCACACTGCCCTCCTCCCCTTCTTCCCTGAAAGATGTAGCTTGAGCTCATGGTGTGGAAGACCTCACACCTCTAACACCCGAAGTTCCTTCTGGGTACACAAACACAACAAGAGTACATTTTTTATGAACAAGAGGGTAGTAGACTTGAGAATGTAACAGTTCAGGATCTCAGAACACAATGGGATTGGTTTACAGTGCAAATTTACATTTAGAGTCTGGGTAGGGTTTTTTGTTTTAGAAAATCAGAGCCAAAAGTCATTAATTCTTTCTCCATCCTTTTAATCCATCCAATAATAAGAAGATGGAGAACTCTGTGTTGTCAAAAAGGAAGCAACTTGGAATATGGAATTAGAAAGAGAATCCGGGATTACTTGTAAGCTAGAAAAAACCCGTCCCAGCTTTTTTCTTTTTTCTCCAACTAGGAACGCTTTTTCACTTTTGGTAGTAGTTCATTATTGCCAGCATTGACAGTCATCTCACTTTTTTATTAAAGTGTTCTCTTCTCAAGGAAAAAGAATTCTCCCTATGAGAAACAGAAGCTTTAAATAGACCACAAATAACATGCTTCTTGGTGGAGTGGTCCATTCTGGCCTGAGTGTCATCATACTAAGTAATGCTGAACACAGCAGACCCCACGGGACTAAACTATGTTCAGTGGGCTAAGTATTCAATTATTTTTATTTAAACTATTAAGCAAATCACCCCCAAAATTCTTTATTCCTCCATCTTGCCTGTTCCTAAGGGTTATGTCCTAGCAGGCAGAGTTAAAACTGACCCACTTGCTTTTAAGAGTATGTCAAACTAAATGAATAAGAATGGATATTTGTTTTTTTAAAAAGCAGCATTAAAAGGAAGGAAAAAAGATGAAACACTTTCTTTTTCAATCCACTCACTGACTTTTTTTTAGTGATTTTAGTTATTTTACATCAATATGTAGAGGTATTTTAAATCAAAATGGCAAGCGGGATTTCCTCTTTCCTTGCCCCTCTGCCTTCAGCATACTGACGAATTTACATGTGATGGCCTTCATATTAGATCAAAGCAGGTGTGTGGATCTGAATAAGCTCACACTCAAATGCAATAGGAGCCTTTCTGCCTTCTTAGTTTTGACAACTACATAGAGAAAATTCACAAGTAAGTGAAATTTCAAAGCCCATGCCCTGGGGGGCCACTGCTCCAGGTCAGTGATTCTCCTGGTCTATATGGCTTCTCTATGAAACTTACCCTGACATTACTAGGATTTTCAAAGTTGTCTAAAACACCAGATTCAAGATGGCACCAATTGTTTTTATTTTTCAATTACAGTTGACATATACTATTATACTAGCTTCAGGTGTACAACACAGTGTTAGACATTTATGTAACTTAGGAAGTGATCACCCCAATAAGTCTAATACCCATCTGAATGGCTAATTGTATATAATTATTACATATTATTGACTTAATTTTGATGGTTGCAAGATGGGAAGGGGAGGAAAGATAAGGGAAAAGGGGGAAGGGATTAAGATGTACAAATGGCCAGTTAAAAAACAGTCATGGGGAGATAAAGTACACCCATATCATTTACAATAGTCATGCCATATTTTCACTCTAAATCACAGTGATTTCTCCCTGAATGAAAATTATATGGCAAATGGACAGAAACTTATTAATCAAAATTAAATTTCTACTTAAAGAGAATTCAGAGCCCAAAGACATACCATTAACTATCTACTAACAATCATGAAATTAGCTTTGTTTTTGGAAAAATATGAGTATTTGGGGATTAATATAGCCTCACCCCCACCAACTGACATTGTCATTTATGTTTTTAAGAACATCATTCATCCATCCAGTCAGTAAGTCATCCATTCATTCATTCATGTCTTCCAAAGGTATTTATTTAGGGCCTATTTTGTGCTAGGTCCAATTGCTGTTGCTAGGAAGAGTTTCATGAGCAAACACAGGAACATCTTTTGGGATTGCCCTTTTCAGATGCTGCCTCCTCAATGCATCCTGCAGGGGAAGGCAGGAAGAATGGAGTCCACTCCTTGATAAACACAGCACTCATAATAATGTAGTGGATATTATTTTGACCCAGGAAGATCAGGCTAGTTATATATTCCTTTTGTCTTTCTGTTCTCTCTGACCAGTCAAGATAGAAAAATCCCTTAGAATGCCTCCCCGGCACCACACCCAGTCCCTCATTTTGTTGTGATAGTTGTATGGCTCCTTTATTTCCCCCAGGATGGCATCTGTGTGGCATTTGGGATGGATCAGTAGGTAGAGTGTAACCTTGAGCTCACAGCTCATTCTGCAAATTTCACCCTGATGTTTTACTAGACATTAGCCTTCTGGTTATCCCCTTTGTTTTGGACTTACTGTAATTAAATTTTGGTTGACTATGAGTAAATTAGTACTTTATGTACTTTTGTCAAAGTGCATTGTTTCTCTAAGCAAATTTGATAGCTGCTTCAGAGATGCATATACATTCTTAATTTGAATTTTTTATTATTGTTTGAAAATGGTTATGCAATATGTATGTCCTCTGTGTAATGTCAGACATAACCCTAGAGGCTTATATATTAAAAGCTGCCATCTTTTATAAATTGCTATTTAAGAGTGAATTATTGCTCCTTTGAAACTAGAGTTTTCCAAATAGTAGCTTGTCATATATGAGCCTGAATGCCAGATTCATCCTATAATTTTTCATTAAATTCAACTTTCCTTTAAGAGTGATTGCATGGATTTGTGTATGCTCAGGAATGTCGAAGGCTGTGCTAGTTTTCTTTGCATACCAAGTTCTATTAAAATCTCACTCTGTAATTCTTGATTACTCCAGCTAAAAGCGAGATTTTTCTATTTGATTCATAACAGTTATTGACTATAAAGTTAATGTAACAGTTAAAATATTTGAGTCCTATAATTTTTGCTATGGCAGAAATATTCTTTAAATTTCATTTTCTATTAGTTTATGTCTCATTTTCTCAAACCAGACCATAAAATTCTTGAGGGCAAAGGTCATTTTTTAAAGTATGTATGGTTCTCCTTTCCCCACTAACTCCGTTCTTTATTCTGGGTGTGTGGTGCACCACCCTATTCAAAACATTTCCTTAGATTTAAGTCAAATCATCAATACCAGTCGCCACGCACATTTGAGTTAAACCATTTCTGATCTTAGTGGAAAAAGGCTGGAATTTAACCTAACCTTTCCCCATGGACACATCAAAGCAAGTGACGTAGACTTGCGTTTTGTTACCTATGAAATTGGGATGATGCTTCTTTTCTGTCCAGTCTGAGCATGATAGGTGACTAATGAAGAGATTGGTAGGCAAGCAAGTTGGCCAGTGCCATGATATGTGCTTAAGGAAAGACCCAGAAACACAGTGACCCAAGATCTTGCAATACAAGGAAGTTGGCTACATGTCTGCCCTGAGTATGGGAATTAATCTGAGGCGTGAGCATGTCCCTTTGGGAGTTGTAACCTGCTTCTTTCCCCCTTTTCTATTTCAATTTCCCGCTCTGCTAACACTGATTTTGGGTGGAACATTCTGCACCTTCTATCTAACTTGCCCTTGTGTCATGGAGTTGCACATACCACTGGAAACATAGCACTTGGCATAAAGGTGATGATTTGTAATGGGCAAAGAAATGGTAGATTTTGAAGATCTTTGATTTCACTGCATATTAAATAATATTAAGCTCTCTGGGACAATGGGACTTTTCAGAAAGTATAGATACAGTTTATGGAGATTTTTTTACTCATTACATTTTTAATAGAATCCTGTATTTTCTCCTGGCTTTATAACTAGTGCAAAATATATCAAAGATATACAGAAGTGAATGAACAAATGTGAAAGCCGCAGATGTGCAGGATTAATCTGTATATTTTTATGCAAAGGACATTTTATGCCAGGACAGACAATGAACACATCCTTTCCCTCCTCTCTAGTCTATTATTTGAATAGCTTCAGTACCAGAAATTGTGTGCATTAATAGGTTGGTGAATATAGTGGTTTATTCATTTGTCTGTTTCAGCCATAGACAATTGTTGGGGAAAGCTTTTTGTAGGGGTTGCTTTTGATGATTTTGTAAATACTTTGTTTATGGAAGTTTTATTTATTTGTAGAAAAGTACACAGTTTTCCAAGAGCCTCTTTTAGGTCAGAAATACTAGAAAACATTGATGAGAGTGTCAAGTTAAGGTTCAAAAGTAAATTCTCAAATGAAACATTATCCCAGGCACACTGAGATGTGTGGAATGATAGGAATGAATCTGCCCAATATCTTACCTGGTGTGAATACTTTCAGAGAATTGCTATTGGTATAGAAAATCTAGACTTTGAACCTATAACATTTCCTGTGCCTCTTTGACTTTTCCCACCACTGAATGCTTCTGGACTTCTTTCTCCTAAATCTTGACAGTACCTCTCATCAGTCACAATGCATGTGCACGTGCACACATATGCATGCACATCCACACACATATACATGCACACACATAAAGTAAAAGAAAAAACAGGCTCAGGCAACTTGCATCAAGCATGAGCCTTCCACTCAGTTTGAGGCCACTATCCTAAGAGTGGATTTGTGGTCCTAAAGTTTGAAAGGCTGGGGCTGCACCTGCACAGCAATGTGCGAACCCACCTACCAATGTGAGAATGTAGGTAGGAGTGGGTACTGGAAAGCGCACCTGCTTTATGTGTCCTTATATTTATCCTGGACGAGACTGAGTAGGCTCGAGGTTCCTCACTATGATTAAAAAAATAAAGATGAAGAGGCTAGGTGTGGTCTAAACAAAGCCTGGGTGATGGAGATATTTCAATTATAGTTATTTTATGTAGTGGGCAGCCACAGCACTCCACACGATGCTTTAAAAAGGACAAAGAGTTTCCTTGTGTTTACACTTTTTATTACTATATAGGATTAGGTCTGTTGCACACACAGAAGAGGAAGTCATTTTATTTTACACAAATCAGCTACTTAAAGTAAATTGAGATATATAGAATTTACCAATGAAATGAGTGATTTGATGTGAATAAAAGAGGTGGTGTGTTGTAAATCGACACTGACAGCCAAATGGGGAAAATTGACAGAGCACTGTAATCACTCCCAACATCCACTGAAGTTATTGATCCAGAACCTCTATAATCCCCTTCACATAACACAAGCAATTTCATATAATACCTGTAATAACGGTGCATTCAAACTCAAGTAGCCATCTGAAGCATTGTATCTAATGGCGAAGCGAGCCTCTGCTGAGTAAGTGCAACAACTGGAACACAAAAAGCACCAATGACTCCTGCCTTTCATAGTAACAGCCCCTGATAAGAGCTAGTTTAGAAGATAAACAGTTCCTAATGCCAAAGAAAATGAGCTATTAATTGCTGGCTTGCTAAATATGTTGTAAAAGACATAGCGGTGGGTGCAACATGGAGAGAGTGCAACTGGATTGGGGGGTTGATAAACTTCTTAGGTTATCCATACGCCCACTATCTGATGTTAATTACAACAGAGGGAAGACAGCTGACAGGTATTTAGCTGCTGGGTCATTACATCCTTCCCAGGTGTTTTCCCATGAAATGTTTCTCCAGTTTTACAAGCTCCTTCTTGCACTGATGGATTATTCTGCAGCCTTATCAAAGCTTTGCCAGCTCCTCATTAATATATAGAGCAAGCTGCACTGTTCTATATATCATTGTCTTCCTCTTGGGGAGGGCTAATCTGTCAGCCATTATCAGCCAGTCAGCAGAAGCTAGGCAATCAGACCTGACGGCAAAGAATCATGGGAGATCAGGGAAGGTTAAATGAGGCTGACAGTTGTGATAATGATGATTATACTATAAATTAAGATATGATGATAAAGGAGAATAAAAGACACAATCTGAAGCAATATTTGGTTTAACATGTCTCTCTTTTTCGTTACTGTTAAATGGCCATAACATTTATCACACCGAACAAGAATGGACGTTTAACTACCATGATAAAATGGGACAGCATCAGATTGAAAACCCAACAAGTTGTGATTACAGTGTCAGGCACTTTTCCACTGGCTGAGAAAAAAACGGGAGATAGAGCATATGTTATAATCATTCATGCATTATTCTGTAGAATGAAAAGAAAATAGATCTATTTTAGAAATGTCTTTCAGCCTTCTTGCTGGAAAACCAAAGGAAACGGTTAATATATTCTTCTGCTCCCCAGATCATTTTTATCAATGAAACAATAGGAAGTTAAGTGAGAGCCCTCCCATCAGGCCTTCTCTCCCAAATGTATGTTTATTGGAAGCTGATTCAGAGACTGCAAAAGGGAGTTCTGGGTATGTTCCACTCCCTGTTGAATTTTGAAATAAAGGCAGCTAAAATCAACCAAATAGTTCCTGAGTGTGACTTTTCACAGGAGGCATTTACAGGCTACAATGAAACAAAAGTGAGTCACAATTTGCTTTCAAAAATTAAGAAGTAGAACAGCTGATGTCTCTGAATTGTTATTAAATTGCCTTTACTAATATATTTCTTTGGGTATAAAGGCTGTCATATTGGAAACCTAGAAGAAATTTTGATAGCTTCGTGGAAAAAAAGTTTTAAAAAATGAAGTCCAATTTCCTTTTGCACACTCACATGTTGAATCTCCTAGTTTCTGACATTTAAGCTTCCTACACACACTAATGACTTCCACTGTCACTCAGATATCTGTGTTTCACACCACTTATGCAATACGAATTAAATATCTCAACATATGGGTGGCTTGAAAAATAATATAAATTATAAATTCCACAGTTAAATTTCCATCTACAGAAGGAATGATTTGTTTTATGACCATATTTACATTACTAGTAAAATCAGAAATAGAGGAAAAAGAACCCCCTTAATTCTCATTCACCTCTTTTGACTACTTATCTTTCATCTAGGAATGAAAAAATAGAGTTGAAAATATCTCATTTTGTCCTTTTTTGTGTTTAAATTTCAGAAACTGGGAAATTGGGAGAATAGAGTTCAATGCTTCAGCTACGTCTAGGATTGATGGTTTACAAGGCTCTCAGTCTGGACCTTTTTTTTTTTTACAGCAGACATTTGTCCATTTAAACCTAAATCTCAACCTCAGTACTCTTGACTGCTACAAATAATTCTTAGCTGGGGGTGGGGACTGTTCTGTGCATTGCAGGACGTTCAGCAGCACTGTAGGATGTTGGCCTCTACTGCCTGCCTACAGCACCCCCACCTTCCATGAGACAACCCAGATGGTTTCCAGACATTGCCAAACTCCCCATGGGGGCAAAATTGCCTCCAGTTGAGAACTATTGATTTACACCAATTATACATTTCACAGATAGATAAACTGACCTTACTAACTATGGCTCTGTCAAGCCTTCCTAAAGATTTCTGTGATTTCCCTTCCACAGTGGGTGATTCAGTGGAAATAAGTCAGAGGTATTTTTCTAGTAGCATATGCACAACACATTGGAGTGACCAGTTCAGAATGTGGTATAAGCTGACCTGTGGCCAATGAACTTTAGAACAGCACATTTATTAAATGATCACTACTAGCATTTATCAGCAGAATGAAAAGTGTGCATGTTCCTTTATCTGGATGTGAAAGGAAGTTATAATAAGGCTTAGTTGACAAAACTGTTGGCTCATTCTATAAATGCTTAGGTAGGTACTCTGCTCTGGTGCTGAAGTTTACTGTGGTGGGGGGACCAAAAGAACAGTGCTGGGACCCCAGGAATGACCAAGGACATGTCAAGACACTTGAAACAAAGTGCATTTAGGGTATATACATTGATTGTAATATACAAGCCATGTGTTCACAGAATGTGCATATTAAATTTTTATCATGTAGCTATACATCTTAGACATAAACTTTGGTGGTCAAAGATCATTTTGCTCTTTTGCTCAGAAAACTATTACTGCCTCAGAATAGAATCTCCATTATATTTATGAAGATGGAGAATGCGTTTGGCCGTTTATCCTTCCTGCGATCAGGCTGGCACGGGTTTTTATTAAACAAGCAAAGCAGCCAGGCTTCCTGCTTCACTGACTTCCTGTGAGCTTACCCTAGCAGATCAAGGGCTCAGACCAATGATCCTCCAGACTCATGCTCTGTTCCGATGACATCTTTCTCTAAAGATGCAGAGCATGTCTAGTGGGGCTGGGGGAGAGAGGATCTGGAATGTGGGTTCCGCTCCCTTGTGGGGCATTTCAGTGGAGCTGGAACATGGCTGTGTCTGGGTACAGTCCTCCCTGTGTCTGGGACCCGCACAATAAACAGCCCCCTATTTCTGGTAAATGGAGTTGTAGATAGAGCTTGCAGTGCCTTCTAACTAGCCACAAGGCGTGTGCCTGCCCTCTTGCTTGCATGATGTGCCCAGGGGCTCAGCCAGCCCTCTAAATCCACTTACAGAGCCACACTCAGACGTACAGTTTATTATCCCACGGCTGGTTCTAATTTGGCACATGAGCTGCAGGCAGAAAAATATCTTGTTCCTTAGTCCATTTTATTAACTTTGTGTTGTTGGCTTGAGCCTAGTGCTGTATTAGCTGCTGAATAATCACAGCTGCACAGGTAGCTCCAGGAGAGCGAATGAGAGGCTTTCTTCAAGGGCCGTGCTCCTGCAGAAATGATTTGTACCCTCCGGCTGATTGTCACCGACAGAAAATGAGAACCAGGAACGTTCAATGCAAAGTAATATGTTCTGTACAATTACTGGATTAATAATTTTATTTCATTACTGTGTGGGGAGAGAGGACATCGGCCTTAAGATCTGCAATTCTAGTATATTTCTGAGCGTACTGTTAAGAGAGTGAGCAAAGGTCAGGAAACTTAATTATGCTATAACTAGATAGAAATTGCCAAGTGATAAAAAGAAACATCCAGATAGATTCAGCAGGAAATTACAGCTTTAATAATATAGCATAATGCCTACTTCTATACAATTATCGAAGAGACCCTGAATGGTTCAGAATAACAGGCTTGAGTTTCTAGTAACGACAAAAAATCTCACTGAAAATGACATTTTGCATCTTGCTGTAAATATTTTTTTCAAAAAAAATAAATAGTGTCATTATTCGATTATCAAAAATCTACTTATTACATACCAGATGTGGTGACCACATTGACATTTGGAAATGATGACAGAGTTGGATTATAAGGAAAGTAATTTATATTTGCAAATTAAGTTTCTGGCATTCTACTTTAAAAAAAGTCTACTCTAGTCTTTCAGGAATTAAAGAAGAAACCCAGTGTGTGGAGGTTTACTCAGTTGCATGTCAGCTCCAAGAACTGTCAGCACTTGTGTGCTGGGAGCTCCTGCTGGGCCTGACCAGAAAGAACAGGATACCCTTCAACATAAACCTTGGAGGAGGGATTAAAGATGAGCATTAACATTAATAAACAGGGATGACAGGCAGCTCAATCATGTCTTCAGAAATGAGGGAGGAAGAACTTTCTACAAATCATGCTGAGAGGACTGAAATGAAGCAGTCACATGCAAACGTGACCCGGTGTTTTAAATATCAGAGCCTTGCCCTTCACAGACACAGTGCACGTGGCACAAGGACCCTCCTCTCTTGTTTGTGTTAGGTCCTTTTTTCCTCCCTTCTGTGGGAAGGAAAAGTCATTTCTCTGTGCTTGCCCCGGAGAGCCCAATGTTTCATTTTGTATTCTGAGGATGCAGATTAATCAGCCAACTCCCTTCCCAGAGATGGCCATTCTGCCCAGAAATCTGCATATCTGCATATTACTGCTCTTCCCCGAATTTAATTTCCTACAGGAGCTGATATTAATCACCCTGTTTAAACAGAGGGGATTTGGGGATCTGAAAAAATATGACATTTTTTTCCTATAGAACTTATAGAATATTTTTCTTTTCTTTTTTTCAATTTAAAGGGACAATAGCCTTGTTGGCTTAATCCCAAATAGTGGTTGTCATTGCATTTTTTTCACTTGACCGTTGATCATTTGGATGGTAGCAGTAAACCCAGATTCCACTTCTTAGACTTGAGAAAAGTGTACAGCAGATTTGGAAACAGAACAGCCCCCTCCCCACCAGCATTTTGATGTTGGTGACTTGGTTTGTCGGTGAGATGCTCCCCTATTTCTCAGGTGAAAGCAAGGCAAAAGTCACAGGCTGAAAAAACAAAATCTTCCACATAGCCCTCACTGCTTTACCCTATCTTATGCGTATGGAGGTTAAATTCATCAGCTGCTGCTGCCTCTGCCAGGATTATTTGGCATATTTTTTTCTGGCTGCCACAGCACAATGGTGGCCCAGGCAGAAATAGGAGACAGACGAACACCGTGCTTAGAAAAATGTGCCGGTGTGCCCTGTGAGTCTGTGCCAGCTGGAAGAAGGAAACACTCATCATTTACTAGATTCACTACTGCTATTAAAATGGAAGCTGCCATCCAGGTTTTTGTTAAGACACATACCCTAGTCTCTCTCAGCCACAGAGGCTAATTTGGATTGGTGATTTTTTTCTACAGGGCCTTGTGCAATGGCCTTGGAACCATGTGAATTAGGGAAGCAGGGAAATGTTTGAAAAGCTGAGTTCCAAGGCACGGATGCTATGGAGATTCTGGCTGCCATCCCTGTCTCTAACACTTGAATTTCCTGGAATGGATGTCCCCTAAAGAGAAATGAAAGTTGCCCTGGCCAGTGTGGCTCAGTGAGTGGAGCGTTGTCCTGTAATGAAAGGGTCGTAGGTTCAAATCCAGTTCAGGACACCTACCTGGGTTGCAGGTTCATTCCTGGTCTGGGTAAGTGGGATCTCTAGTTTCCAGTCGGGGAACTTATGATCTCTAGTCCCAGTGTGTACAGGAGGCAACCAATTGCTGCTTCTCTCTCATATCATGTTTCTCTCTCTCTATTCTGCTCTCTCTAAAAGCAATGAAAAGAAATGTTCTCAGGTGAGGATACAAAGACAGAGAGTGAGAGAGAGAGAGAGAGAGGGAGGGAGAGGGAGAGAGAGAGAGGAATGGAGGCAGCAGTTCCCATGGATTGGCCCCACAGAGACCAATCCTGTTTTCTTAACTGAACATTTTTCTGCTGTGATTTGCAATGTGATGTGGGGCCAGGCACCTCTTAAGCTGAGAGGAAATCTCCTGGGAACAAGCATCTTTGTTTCTACAAGGTGGAACAGTACACTTAAAAAGCAGAATTTGCCCTGGCCAGGTGGCTCAGTTAGTTGGAGTGCCATCCAGTAACACAAAAGTTTCCAGGTTTGATCCCTAGTTGGGGCATGTTCAGGAGGCAACTGATTGATGTTTCTCACATCAGTTTTTCTATCTCTCTTGAGTCAACAAAAATATCCTTGGGTTGTGGGCGGGGAGCAGAATATTATTGCCTTAGGGACTACCACCCTTGATATTACCTTTTTCTTGCTCAACTGAAAAATTTAGTAAATCTCTCACATTCTATCCTTTCTCCTTAAATCTGTTTATGCCACTGAATTGAATTCAGGAGCTGGTTTTGTAGTAGCCGCCATTCACGAACTGGTTGACATAGGAATGAGATGTTCAGCAGGTATGAAAATCAAAGATCTGCTCTCCTGGAGAGGAGATTACTGGTGTTCATGTCATTCTTTTTGAACACCTAGGCTGCTATATTTTCTTTGCTCATTGTAAATCACAAGGGTATCACCCCAGGCAAATAGCAGATTAGATTGTTTATCTGTCTGCACTAATAGCATTTTATTTGAAGTCTTAAAAGTCCCAAGTGGCTTAAAAGGGCACTATTACATGACTTCACGTTTTATTGCAAAATGACTAGGTCCAGCTTCATTTGCTTCACTTTGAAGTCTTAATGCTACTTGGCTGTCAGGTCAACACATGTCCTTTCCAATTTAAAGTTTAAGCAGGATCCCCTTGAAACAAGCCCCTTTCTTCTGTGGGGAACAAGAGCCTTTTAATAACTTGTAAAAATACTGTTTTGTAGTTGTCACTGGTGCAGTGCATCTTACTAGTTGGTTTGCTGCCAGTGTGTCTGAAAAACAGAATACCAACTAAGTTACTAATTAAGAGAGGGTACTTGATTGAGTAGTTATGGATATTTATTTTCTGTTAAATTATTTAAAAGAAAGAAAAGCTTCATTATCCACCTACCCATCCTGACATATCCATATGATATATATATATATATATATATGTATATATATATATAAAATGTTGAAGAGTTGCACAATCCTTGGAGTAAGTGATAAATTCCTTCTTATAAGTGTGTTAAAATGTTGATGCAAAGTTGCAACATGTGGGCATGTGTAAGCCCTCAAGACAAAACACAATCAAAAGAGGCTAGTGGGGTAGCAAGAGGTGTTGTTGACCTTACTACCTTACTGAGGGTGCCATTATACCCAAGAGCAAACCATCATCTGTTGTGAGGAGGGCTGGGCCACACTGAGTGATTCTTCTGACTTCCACAAAGGTGCTGAACCATCCTGAGATGTTTGGATAGAAAATGCAGATGACAATGATCTGCAATGGTGCAGAAAACCGAAAGGGAGCTATTTCACATAGGGTTAGAAACCACAAGTTTAATTGGCTGGATTTTATGTGTATTTTTCTGTATGTGTGTGGTGTGCATGCATATATGTGTTTGGTGTATGTGTGTTTGTGCATTTGTGTGTATCTATTTTCTAATTGTATTTTATTGATTATGCTATTATAGTTGTCCTGATTTTTCACCCATTGATCCCCTCCACCCAGCAACCCCTACTCCCTCAGGCAATCCCCACACCATTGTTCATGTCCATGGATCATGCATATAAGTTCTTTGGCTACTCCATTTCCTATACTGTACTTTATATCCCCATGGCTGTTATATAACTACCCATTGGTACTTTTTAATCCCCTTACCTTTTCACCCATTTCCCACTTCCTCCTCCCATCTGGCAACCTTTCAGTAACTAAGTTTTCTCTTGTTTTTTAAAGGGTCTCTCTTTATCTTCCACCTTTGGCCTTTTAATAATGATGTTTTTTGTAGCGGCCTCCTTATATCCATCATAATTGAGACTCTCTGTGTTTCCTGGACTTAAAACATGTCTATTTCCTTCACCAAATTAGGAAAGTTTTCTTTCACTATTTTTTCAGCTAGATTTCCAATTTCTTGCTCTTTCTTCTCCTTCTGGCACTCCTATGAGGCAAATGTTTGCCTATTAAAGTTGTCCCAGAGGTTGTTTATACTATCCTCATTGTTTTGGATTCTTTTTCTTCTTATTGTTCTGTATGATTGTCTTTTGCTTCCTTATGTTCCTAATCACTGACTTGATTCTCGGCTTCATCCGTTCTACTGTTCTTTCCCTGTAATTTTTCTTTATTGCAATTAGTGTATCCTTTGCTTCTGATTGGATCTTTTTTATGCTGCTAAGGTCCTCACTAATATCCTTGAGAATCCTTATAAAGTGTATTGAACTCTGCATCTGATAGATTGTTTATCTCCATTTCATTTAGCTCTTTTTCTGGAGTTTTGATTTGTTCTTTCATTTGAGCCATGTTTCTTGGTCTTGTTTTGGCAGTCTCCCTGTGTTTGTTTCTATATATTAGGTAATGCTGCTTTGACTCTGTGTCTTGGTAGTATGGCCCTAATGTAGTAGGTGTCCTGTAGGGTCCAGTGGCACAGCCTCCTCTTTCACCCAAGCTGGATACTCAGGGTGTGCCCTTCGTGTGGGCGGAGTATACCCTCCCCTTGTAGTTAAGCCTTGGTTGCTGTTGGCAGATCAATGGGAGGGATTTATCCAGGCCAGTCAGCTACAAGGACTGGCTGTGACCACTGACCACCAACCTCCACACTCTGTGGAAGATCAACTGTGCAGGGGCAGGGTGATGGTGCTCCAATGTGGTCTGTAGCTGTCTACTGGGTACGTTGGCCATGGGGTTTCCTGGGTGATGCAGGCCAAGGGCAGTCCTCACCTGTGTTTTTCCCAGGGCACCCTGCCTGAGTTGTAAAGCAATCTAAAATGGCTTTTAGTTGTGCTGGGCTTGGAGATTCCCAGGTGAAGCCAAGCTGAAAATCTAATCTGGCTGCTGCCAGGGCTCACTGAAGCCAGCTGTTGCTTGTTTGATTGGATTTAGGAGCCAAAACCAACTATTATTATAGAAAAGTAGCTTGGGTTGGCCCATAAATTGGGTGGCGTAGAGCCTATGTGACTTTTCAAGGGAGGTCACACAGTGTTAGCCAGGTTGATGGGGTCTCAGATATAGCACCTGCCTACTAGCTCTGTGAGGAGAGGGCTTAGCAGAGGGTTCTGCTTGCTCCAACGGTTCTGCTTAGACAATGACTTCTGCTTGCTCCAATACCAGACACTTCAGTCTCTCCCTGTATACCACTGGTGCTCTTCAAGCTGCCACCCAGGTGCTGGAGCTCAGAGGGAGTGAGTCTGAGTAGGTGAGTCTGTGTTTGTTTTCCCTCTGAGGAACTGCTTAGGGCTGGAGCAGCCTCCTCCACTGACTCAATCCCCGCTGGTTTTTTCAGCCAGAAGTTGTGGGGACTTACCTTCCTGGCACTGGAATCCTAGTCTGGGGGTACTGGTATGAGTCTGGGACCTTTTAATTCTAAGATTACCTTCTGAATTTTTATCCACCTGGGTGTGGAACTGGACCATTCAGTGTCCACATCCCTCTTACCAGTCTGGATGGATATGGTTTCTTCAATTTTGTAGTTGTCAGACTTCCATTCAGCTTGATTTCTGACATTCCTGAGAGCTGTTTTACATTTTAGTTGTAATTTTGATGTTGTATGGAGAGCTGTGTCTGTCTGTCTCGCCATCTTGACTGGAAGATTGTGTGTGTATATCTTCAGGATTAAAATAATGTAAGCAATCTCCTAGGTGACAACTTTTAAAGAAATTTTCTGAGATCTTCAGTTGGGACCTCAATAAAAACACCCACCAAGGAAAACTTCTCTGTCGACTTCCGCCAAGATGGAGGCATAGGTGGAAACACTGTGCCTTCTCCCACAATCAAGTTTGGATACAACAAAAGTTTTGGAGAACTAACACACACCCAGAGACCAGAAAACGGAATTATACGGAAGTCCGACAGCTACGAACCGTTCAACAAGGATGGTAAGAAGTGGAGCCAGCAGGGGAGCTGGGTCGGGCAGGACAGACCTAGGAGCGCAGGCAGCCCAGAACTAGTCGGGTTGCGGAACAGACTGACCAAGGTTGCACATTCGCGCGCAGTGGGACGGACCACGCAGGCCCCAGGGGGCGAACCCAGTGGTGGAGGGCTGACAGCGGTGGCACACTCGCGTGCCGTGGAGCGGGGCGAGTGGCCCTGGTGACGGTGGTGGCTGCGGTGCTGGTGGGGGTCGCGGCAGCAGGCGGCAGAGGGAAGCCATTGTCCTTCTTTGACCCCGCCCCCACATACAACGTCACAACCCAGCAACTGAGTTGCCCTGCTCTGGTGAAAACCTAGGGCTCCAATCCTGCTACTTAACAGGCACGAACAGCCCAAAAGATGGCACAAGAAGAACTCAAAGTCCCAGAGCCAATAACTCTAAGCGCCCAACAGATTGCCAGGCTCTCAGAAGCCCAATTTAAGACACTATTTATCAGGATGCTCACAGAATTGGTAGAGTACAGTCACAAATTGGAGGAACATATGAAGGCTAAACTAATTGAAATGAAGGGAGATGTCCAGGAAACCAATAGTGATGGAAAGGAAACTGGGACTCAAATCAATGGAATGGACCAGAAGGAAGAATGAAACAAACGACCAGAAAGGAATGAAGAAATGAGAATTCAAAAAAATGAGGAGAGGCTTAGGAACCTCAGGACATCTTTAAACGTTCCAACATCCAGATTATAGGGGTACCAGAAGGGGGAAGGAAACAGCCATGAGTGGAAAATGTATTTGAACAAATAATAAAGGAGAACTTCCCCGGTCTGGCAAAGGAAATAGACTTCCAGGAAATCCAGGAAGCTCAGAGAGTCCCAAAGAAGTTGGACCCAAGAGGGAACACACCAAGGCATATCATAATTACATTAGCCAAAACTAAAATGAAGGAGAGAATCCTAGAAGCAGCAAGAGATAAGGGGACAGTCACCTAAAGAAGTTCCCATCAGACTTTCAGCGGATTTCTCAAAAGAGACCTTACAGGCAAGAAGGGGCTAGAAAGAAGTATTCCAAGTCATGAAATCCAAAGACCTACACCCAAGATTGCTTTATCCAGCAAAACTTTCATTTAGAATGGAAGGACAGATAAAGTGCTTCTCAGATAAGGTCAATAATCAATAAAATATAAATAATTAATAAATTATTAATTTTAAATAATCAATAAAATATATTTTTTAAAAAAGAAAACTTCTCTATCTACATATGATAACTGGGACCATTCTGGGTGCCTTCCACTGTCTGCCATGTGACTGGTACTCCCTGAAGCTATTTGAGGTGGCACTATAGTCATAATGTCAAGGAAAATGGACTCCCTGTCTCATTACTGAGGACTTCTTTGTGGTATTTTCAGTGGTGTTGGCCAGGAATTTGACTCTAGGTGGACTTGTGATATTTGGAACCAAGCCCAACCTGCAGGGGCAGCTCAGCATCTGGGAGGTTTTCTAGAGCCTTAATATCCTAGTGATGGAGCCTGCTGTGGGTGATGCCCACACTCTGGAATCTGCTGTCCTCATTCAACACTTTTGTAGGGTCCTCATCTGCCTGACCCATTGGAATATGTTCATGAGAAATGATCCCTCCCTGGAGCTGTCCCAGCCAGTGGGAGAACTTGACTCTTGTGAAATCACTTGTCACTGAGCTCTTGAGGCATCAAATCAAGTTCAGAGGAAGCTTCCAACCAGATCAGCACACCATTGTAATGCCACACAGCTGGTTATTACAACTAACAATAATGTTCTTCCTCTGTGCCAGCCATCATGCAAGCTTTGGTGTGAGTTACCTCATTTCATCCTAAAAAAAAACCCTATTTCAAGGAAAAAGAAACTGAAGCTCAGCCAGTGTAAACGATTTTCTGAATTTACCAGAGAGTGGCAGAGCATGGATGCAAACCCAGGCCCATGACATGGGAGCCCTGCTCATTAGCATTTCCCCTTCCATTTCATTTTGTTTTTGAAAATTCAGGCAAATGAAGAAAAATAAGATCCTTTGGTGGAAAGCTAATAGGGGGGCTTTGTAATTTGTAACTGACCTTTTTTCCTGGGGAGGCCATTTTAAACATTCTGCACCCTGGCCTCTCTGTTTGTGGGGGGAAATCAAGATTATCTCTTCCCCTACAGTGAGGGTAAATGAGAACAAAACCTTTTAAAATGCTTTTCATTAGCCCTGACCATGTGGCTCAGTTGGTTGGGCATTGTCTTGCAAATTGAAATGTTGCCGGTTCAATTCTCAGTCAGGACACATGCCTGGATTGCAGGTTTGGTCCCCTGTTGCTGTGTGTGCAAGAAGCAACTGATTGATGTTTCTCTCTTGTACTGACATTTCTCTGCCTCTCTTTCCCTTTCTCTAACAGTAAGTAAAATCTTAAAAAGAATCTTTCTCTAGCATGTGCAACATTGGCATCTAAATCATGTAAAGTGACAGCATTGTTCCTTTTTAGGACACCCAGAGTGGCACAATCAAGAGGGAGAAACATAAAGCTGTTTTTTATTTTTATTTCCTTTTTTGCCATGCAGTTCTATTTATTTTATTCAGAAGTCATGAGAGAGCCCAATCTACAGATATTGGTGTCGAGGAGATGCGTGTCAGAAAAAAGGTAATTGACGGTAAATGTCAAATATTAAATCCTATCTGGTTATTATGGAGCATATTAGCGATGTAAGTAGCTTAACAATTACAGCTGTGATTGACTAGGTGGGAACCGAAATCCTAAACATCAACTGCCAGAAGGGATAATTATAACACATTAGCACCTGCTTAGACAAGATTGACAACTCCAGTCTAACATCTGCTTAATATCACTTTCATACTTTTCCCGTATTTTTCTCCTTTTGAATGGAGTAACATAAGATTTCCTCAAGGATAACAATAACCCAACATCTATGTTATTCATTCACATTATTACAGCTGCTTGTTGTCTGTGGTCATGGTTTCCTGCTGACACGTTAACAATTGAATGAAGTGCATAGAAATGGGCTGTTGGGGACTAGGCAGGCACAGTTGTGGTACATTTCTGGGAAACTATTACTGTCAACTTAAGACATTTGAAAGAAATCCCAAAATGTAATGTTTAGTTTGTTGATTGAGTCTGCAAAATATGTATGCATTAGAATCAGATTGGAATCTGAAAGAATAATTTCATAAGCCTGCAATAAAAGCCATGGTGCTAGCTTCAGCATGCCTTGCAGACAGCGCATTACCTAGAACTTTCTGGGTAAGCAAGATCGCAGGCTGACCCAAGGAGGCACAACACATTACTCACCTTCCCTGCCATGGAAAATATTTGAGAAACACGTTGAGAAAAGCTATCTGACATTTTCTGATTTAGTTTGGCTATATCTCCATGGAACTAAAGGTATAGAATTTTTGCCCATATATGAGAATGGGTGGCCAAAATTAATTTTAATGATTTGTTACCACCTAAGCAATTCTTCTTCATGGTTTAATGAAAGTGATTTTGTTGTTTAATAGTCTTAATTTCTCCCCTGGCTGGTGTGGCTTAGTAGATTGAGTGCCGTCCTGCAAACCAAAAGGTTGCTGCTTCAATTTCCCAGGCAGGGCACACTCCTGGGTCAAGGGGCCAGGTCCCCAGCTGGGGGTGTTCAAGAGGCAACCAATCATTGTTTTTCTCCCTCCCTTCCCCTCTCTAAAAATAAATAAATAAAAATATTTTTTTAAAAGTCTTTATTTTCTTAGGATGGAGCCTAAGGTAGATCATTTCTGCCTGGCAGTACCATAATCAGCTGGTGAACCCTTTGATTTACCTGGGCACATCACATAGGTGGCCAGATGTGAGAAGTGTACAGAATTGAACATGTAGGATGTATTCAATTTATTATTTGTTCATTATTTTAAAAAGTAGGCATCCATTAATCTTTTTATCCCCTTATCACTTACACATTTTTTATTTAATAAATATTTATTAAGTACCTATTATGTGCCAGCTCCAGTTTTAAATATTTCAGGTGGTGGAAACTGCAGCATCACTAGTAGGAAGTTAACCTTAGTTAGGCTAACTTAGTCAAGCAGGGACCTAGCTGTAGTCTGCACCAGGTGGAGGCCAGGGGCTGACTAATGGGGTAAGTTAGGAGGACGCCGGGGAAGGCTGAGCAGACTGGTTGCAGCTGCCATCCTGGACCCTCTCACTGGAGATCATTTGAGTTTCAGAACCTCAGGGAGGCCTCTCTTGGTAGCCCAGGCTATATCCCATCTGTCTCCTACCTAACTGGTAAACCATCAAATCAGAAGTTCCCTGGTTGGGCCCTGACTGGTGTGGCTCAGTGGGTTGAACAATGTCTGGTGGACTAAAAGGTAGCTGGTTCGATTCCTGCTTGGGGCACATGCTTGGGTTGCAGGCCAGGTCCCCAGTTGAGGGCATACAAGAGGCAACCGATTAATGTTTTTCACATTGACATTTCTCTCCCTCTCTTTCTCCCTTCCTTCCCTGCTCTCTGAAAAATAAATTAAAATAAAATAAATAAAATCTTTAAGAAAAAAATTCTCCTGATTGGGAGACCTCAGAATGATGTGTGCTAGCATTTTCTGCACCACACTCCCCCCACAACCCCTACACATGCCTTTGTATTGGTTGGACCTAGGTCTCCCTTCCTGGGTTGGACCTATGTCACTCTGTCCCCAAGGCCATTTTGTGCACTGAGCCACCTGCATAACCACATGGAATACCAAATTTTGGACTCTCTTGACCTAAACTTACTCTGGTTGGCTCACCATGGTCCAGGCTCTGGATGGGGTCTTTGAGGCTCAGCTGTGAAAAAGACAGGTGCGGTCTCTGTTCCTGGGGAGTTTACCACATAAGAGCAAAGACCATTTTGAACAGGTAGTACAAATACAGTCAGTGTCCCATCGGACAGGGGGAGGGGTTGTGGACTCCTGTAACTGAGATCCCTCACTTAATCTGGGCAGGTGGATAACTGGACCTTCAGTGCATGGAAGAACTCTCATTTTGTGGAAAAATAAGTTTTGTTGCACAGTAAATGATGTGTTGGAAGAGAGGCCTTTCTAGTCAGAAGAAAACCAGTCAGAAGTTCTTTGTTAAAGTCTGGAAACTGAGAAAGAGAGCCTGAAATTAGGTCAGTAGTGATTTTTAGAGAGAGGCCAAGAAAGGGGGTGGATTTGAAATACACAGGAAAAATGGAAAAGCAGCTCTTGCTGCCCTATGGGAGCTGAGAAGGGAAGGTATTGAAGATGCCTATGAGGTTCAAGCCTGAGTACTGAGGTGATCATGATGCCATTCAAGTAAATATGGAGTGACTTGGTTATGGGTATTGTCTATTTATTGTCTATTCCACCCAATAAACAGGTGGAAAATTGAGAGTGGTGTCCAGCAACAGAGTTGAGCTTCAGATAGTGATCTGCAAAGAGGTGATAGTTATTTATATGTGGATGGTGGTTGAAATACTATGTTTGCCCAACAGAATAGTGAGAAGAGACATCATATGGTATAGAATAATGGTAAAAATACATAAGTAAATAAGTAGATTATTTAAAAAATCACCTTTATCAAAGGAAAGTGAAAATTGTGTTCTATCTGTGTGGCCACAGAATTTCCCTTTCTCTAGTCTCTATTAGAGCTTAGGGTTTCCTCTTGCTCAGTCTTCCCACCTCTGGGGAAAGTGCACTTGGCTCTCAGCCACCCTGTTTCTCATTGGAAATTTATGGAGGAAGGAAGGAAATCAGTTTTTTTAGTAACTGTGCCTACTTATTGTTTTGGGTGCTTTTTCACTTCTCTGTGAAAATTCACGTTTTATTCAGATATTTCCTTTCTGACTAAAGCACATTTTTTAGCATTTTTTTAGCATGTATCTACTGACCTTGAATTGCCTCAGTTTTTTTTTAAAATTTTTTCTGAGAAAGTCTTTATTCCACCTTTATTTTTGAAAACAAATTTTTTTCTGTGTAGAATTCAGGGTCAACAGAGGTTGTTTTTTGTTGTTGTTGTTTGTTTTGTTTCAATTTAAAAGTGTTACTCCATTGCCTTCTGGTTTCTTTTAAAGTGTTTTCTTCCTCAGGCTGCCTTCAAGATTTTCGTTGTATTTTTGTTGTTGTTTTTTAGCAGTTTAATATGATATCCTAAGCAGCTTTTTTGTTTTTTGTTTTGATTTGATTTGTATTTATCCTAGTTGGTATTCACTGAGCTTATTGGATCTATGGTTTAAAATCTGTCATTACTTTTTGAGAATTTCTGACCAATATTACTTCAAACATTTTTTCTTCTTCTTTGATATTGTATATATTTTGGATATTTGATGTGATCTCACAGCTCTTTGAAATTTTGTTCTGTGTTTTTCTCTACACATTTTGTCTTTGTATTTCAACTTGGTAATTTCTATTGACCTAACTTCCAAGTTTACTGACTCTTACGTCTGTGCCAAATCTACTGATGAGTATTTCAAAGACATTCTTAATTTCTATTATAGTGGTTTTTTTCCCTAGCATTTCCATGTGTTTTTTATCTTTTCATTTTTTTATACTTTCCATCTCTCTGCTGAAATTCTCATCTGATCTTGCATGTGACCTACTTTTTCTGTTGGATCCTTTAACATACTAATTATAGTTATTTTAAATTCCCTGACAGTTCCAACAATTGTTTTATATCTAAATCCAAGTCTGACGATTGTTCTCTCATGAGAATGCGGTGGTTTTCCTTACTTATTTTGTATCTTCATTTTTTTTTTCTTGAAAACTACACATGTGGTAGGTGAGCAGGAAGTGGGATAAATAGTTTTCATGCCCAGACATGGGCATGCCTTTCCTTTTACTGGACCTGCAGTGTGAGGTTTGCATTAATCTAGTAAGGAGTTGGTTGTGTTTGTGATGTGTCATTGCTATCATTACCCTCAGTGCACTACAGGCTTCAAAATCCTGCAGAGATCATTTGGCAGAGGGGAGGGTTGAGGAAAGGAGGGCTAGCCAACTAATGTCTATTTGATTCTATGTTTTCGGTCTTCTCTTGACACTGTGCCTCAGAGAGGGTGTCTTGCATGCTCTTGCTCTTTTCCTTTCCCTTTCCCAGCAGGATTCTCAGTACTCTGCTGTTATTTGCTATCTAAAGCTTCTTAGCTTGGCAGTGGTGGTGGGTGGGAGGTGGGATTTCTGTTGTTTTGATTAAAGCTTATTCCTAGCATTCATCATTTCCCTGGGTCTTGGGGGTGTGACTTTCTCAGTTACCCTGCCTCTCTCCTGTAGAAATACCGGACTAAAGCTCGAAGCTACTCCTCCCCAAGAGCAGGGTTTTCTTTTTGTGTTTAAATTTTTACCATCACCATTCCACAATCTCCTTCTAGCTGCAATGAGTTTACCAGTGCATTAAGTCCAGCAGACAATGATTGTGTTGTATAATGAAGGCTGAGGGGAAGACCTTTGTGGGATTTATTGCCCTTGCTCCCCAGTGGCTGCTGTTTTCTTTCCTGTATGTTCACTGCAAGGGCTACTTCTTGAGCTCTTTCTAATTTTTTTCCCATGAGCATTTGGTAGGATAGTGAAAGAATCTGTGACATCACAGGACTCCCTGAATTTCTTCAGCCCCAGGAGTCCACATTGGGTTTCCAACAACCTCTTAGCTATTCTAGTTGAACTCCTCTTACTAGTTGTGTTTTGTTGTCTGTGTGAGGTGACCAAATGTTTGCATTTCTTCTCCTTTCCAGTACTGTGTCTCCTTAAAAGTTGGGCCAGTTGGCTCTGAACCTCAGCTCTCTTACAGGTTCAGGCAAAGTTGTAAATATGAAGTAATGCTGACTGTTTTCCATTGTAAGAATAGAAACAACACTCCTTCCAACTTCACACATCCTGAGGCAGAAGACAAAGTCTCCAGGATTCTCATTTTAACAATGCCCTCAAGTTAGGCCAACATACCCTAAAGTTGGGAATGTCTGCATTCCAGTGGCTCTCATCCTTGTCTGAGTATTGGAATGACCCAGATTGATTCCATTCGAATGTATGTGAATGAGACGCAGGTTTCAGGGTTTTGCAAAGTTTCCCCAGGTGGTTGCAGTGTGCAGCCAAGGCTGGGAACCAGCGATTTTATCTTTTGAGAATCTACTGCTTATTTATTCAGCTCACCCAACTCTGAACTGAAATCCATGCCTTCCTCTGTAAGAGACCCTCATTTGAACTGATTTTTTATCCATTCATAAAAATGGAAACACCAGCAGCCTCCTTGTCACTTTTCCAAATAATGTGCCTCAGAAATGATTCCAACAAGATGAAAAATAGTTTTGATTTCTGTTTGTCTGGTGCACTTATTTAAGCTATCCAAAGGGACTGCTTAATTGGTACCTGGTATTACTGTGTTTTCAAGAAACAGAAATAAAATCAATCTCACATACTGTTCTAAATTTGGTGGGATATATATATATATATACATATATATATATGTGTATATATATATTCTTCATTTTCTAATTTCCCAATCCAATTTCCCATTAGAATATTTCTTTTTTCCATGTGGTTGCTATTTGGTGTTTAACTCTGTCAGTATTAAAAAAGGATTGTGTTTTGGCATTTGGTTCCCTCATTCCTTTCTTAAGAGCCAATGGCTTTAATTTCATCATTGCCCCCAGACATAGTTAGGTTCATTGAATGACTTGAACTCTCTCATCTCTGAAAGAAATGTATTTCATTAAACGTATTCATGTTTCAGATGATGCTACTTCAATATTTACTCTCTTTTTCTGTTCCAGCCCATACTCTCTTAGCGTTTGGCCATTCCAAAGCCAATTAGCAGCTGTTTTCTGGCTTTTCTTGTTTTGCTGCTCTGTGCACATCTGACAAGGAACAAGACCACATCATGCTTCCTCCAGACTGTCTTTATGGTCTTGCATACTCTGATGGAATGTATGAAACTTCACATATTTTCTAGAACAGTTTTCTCAAAAGTGTGTATCTGATTCCCCTGCAGATTTTGTAGATTGCAGAGGGATGAGGAGGAAGTCAAGTGTGGCCCTGCAGCCCTGCATTTCTCACTAGCTCCCAGGTGGTGCTTGTGCTACTGGTCCCTGGACCACACTTTGAACATCGAGGTGCTGGAGGAGCTAAATAGAATGTGTAAAACCATATTCTACCAGTTTCTAGAACTTTTTATTCTCTTAATTGCCCAAAAATCCCAGCCCAGGTTATAAGGTCCAAATTAGTACTGTGTAATTTATTTCCCTGACCTTATGTTAGAGATTTTTCTGCAGTGCTTTGAGGGCAGGGGCCCATCCCAGCAGGCCTAGACAGGCCTAGAGTAGACACTGAGTAACTGTCAACTGAATCAATGAACTGCTGGGATAGAAAAAGAGTAAGATGAGTTGAGGAGGTAGAAAGAATGTCAACCCTCAGAAATAGTCCCCCACCCCTTTTTTAAGCTTCTTTTGTAGCAGAAAACCATCTCTATGGGTTGATGCTCTCTACATAGCTATCTGAACCACTCCCAGTGAGGCCACAGTGTTCGGTGGAAGACAAGAAGACAGCTGGCATTTCCCCTTCTTTTTTCCTTTCTTTCATTTTGCTCCTCACTCAGTCCCCACCTCATCTGCACAAACCACAAAGTTCAGATTCAACCACAGGAGCCAGGGCAATATCTAAGACCTTGCTAGAATGCCCTGGCATATTTCAGAGGCCATGTACTGCCTGAAGATCCTTCACAGGGTGCGTACCCCCGCCAAGGTGAGCCAATCATCCTTATAAGTTTTTGGCTCAGACTCTCATTTCTGGGCTCAGTCTTAGGGATTATCTTGGTGCCTATTTTCAGGAGAACCAGGAAGCACTGCCCAGATCTTCCAGATCTTACATCTTGTTTAATTACTCTTCACACCCTAGCAGTGATGCCCCATAGGACCCTGTGTTCTGTTTCTCCTGTGGCTGTCTTTATGATTCTTACCACTGAGAAAATCATATTTGTGTGGTTCATAATTCTCTTCTCCCTCCAAGTACAATACTTCTAAGTATTTACTAAAATGAGATAAATAAATATTGCATTATTCTGATCTCCTGTTTGGTAAATTAATATAGAGAAATCTTACTTTCATTCACTGACCAGAAGCATTTTCTTTAATTTTTTCAAAGCAATTTAACATTGTCTTAGTTTTACAGCTGTGAACATAAACTCACCATCTCAAAATATGTCCATCTTCTAAGGCAACATTCTACAAGGAGCACTAGAGGGGCACTGGTACATCAACCCATTCCAATTATTCACATGTTCCTTTCACCAACATCTGCTGTGCACAAATAAATGGTGAGGAGCAATGCTAGGGAGAGGATGTTCATGGAAAAGTCCAACATGATCCGTTTTCATGGAACTTGTGATCTAATAGGATGCATAAACACTAGTCATACGTGCCCAAAGAGCTGTGACAAATGATGTGGTTCAGAACTCCGGAGAGGGAGCGAACAAATGGGCCGGGGAAATTAGAAAGTTTCCAACAAGGCCATGGCAGTTCAGGCATCACATCCTTCTTATGAGAAGTCTGTGTTTGTTAGGAAAGAGCATTGCATTTTAATAATTTGGGAAAGGGCAAACAATACTGCATCTTATAATGATTAGAGTTCAGCTCTTCTAATCTATTTGTGTTGTGTGGCACTGGTGAGCATCTTTATGTTGACTTGTTGGTACACTAGGATTAACCTCATGTGCCCATGGCATATTCTGCCCTCACCACACTATAATTCTATCCAGTAGCATTTTACTTATGAGTGTCCTATGTCCACAGTACAGTTGGCCTATAGTGTTCTTTTGTTGTTATATTTTCATTAGATTTTGATAAAGACTAATTAATTAATGGTATAATTGGTCAGCTTCTCATCTATGTATGTGGGATCTAGAAAGTTCTTATCTCTCTTCCCCACATAGTGCACAGACCTTTTGCCTTAGTGTGCACTAGTGCTGACATTATTTATTTCCTGGCATTTATGCATTTATTTGTTGTATCTACATCCCCTGTGCACACGTGCAGTGGGCTTATTTGGCTTTGATAGGATGATCCCAGGGGATAGGAATTTGCTACTATTTTTGTTATTATTTTATTATTACCATTATTACAGTTACTTTTTATAGCAAATGGGCCAGGTACTAAGCATGCACTGCTTTAAATAATGTAGCATTTCCCTGAAAAATGAATTTGATAATGACAAAGCAGATAGGCTATACTTTCCATAATAAATCCCCCAAGACCTGTTCCTGCGTCAGTTCAGAAATCCTCACTATTGGAGACACAGGACAAGATCCCTGGATGTGAAAGTTTTCTAGAAGTGCTGCCCTGGGCTGGCTCTTCCTCTGGTCACATTATTCAAAGCCTTACATGAACACAGCATCATACAGTTTAGTTTGCCAAGGTGCACTCACAGAAATGATTTCCTTGGGCTACAAACTTGCGAGTTAGGCAATTAACGCAATTCCTTCATTGCACAGGGCAGGGATTAGCTAGAAGAGATAAAATGGTTCAGTGAAACCACATTTATGGAGCACCCGTGGAGTGCCTGCTGTTGTAGAGGTCATACTGGTTGAGCAGAGATACTCAGGAACAGGTGGGGAATGGCTGCTATGTGTCCAGCATTGGTTTTTGTCCCCAGGCCCCATCTCCTTTGCCTACTCCTGTGGATAGATGACTCAGGGGCTCTGCTGGGTCCAAAAGTAAGTGGGATCTGGCTTCTGGTTCACAAAGCATTCATCATATGTGTGTACATACTCAATAAATGATTTATAACATACTCTCTTGTGTATCTCATGGCCCTTAACTATCTTTAGGACCACTTAGGGAACCTTGTAGGAGAGAGTGAACCACATCCTGCTTATAAAATACTATTTATAGCTAACAAAAGAAAAATGGATATATTTACCTTTGTAAATATTAAAAACTTTTGTGCACCAAAGGACTCACTTTTACAGCATGAAAATGCAGCCTACAGAATGGGAGAAAATATTTGCAAATTATATACATGATGAGGAGTTACCATCCTGAATATATGATGAATTCCTGTAATTCAACAACAAAAAATAAACAATTCAATTAAAAATTGACTAAGAACTTGAACTGACATTTCTTCAAATAAGATATACAAATGGCCAGGAAGAAAAAGAAAAAAGTGCTCCATAGCACTAATAATTAGGGGAATGCAAAATCAAAACCACAATGAGATACCACTTCACACTCACAGAAAATAACAGGTATTGGCAAGGATGTGGAGAAGTTGGGAACTTTGTGCATTGCTGGTGGGCGTTAACAATGGTGTAGTTGCTGTGTAAAACAGCATGACCGTTCTTCAGAAAATTAAACATAGAATTACCACATGACCCAGCAGTTCCTCTACTGGATATATACCCAAAGAACTGAAAGCAGGGACTCAAAAGAGATATTGGGAGAGCAGTGTTCCTAGGATCATTATTCAAAATGGCCAAAAGCTAGAAAAAACTCAAATAGCCATCAACAGATGAATTAACAAAAAAGTGGTATGTGTGTACATACAATGGAAATTATTCAGCCTTAAAATGAAATTCTGAAACATACTACAACATGCATGAACCTTGAGGACTATGTGCTAAGTAAAATAAGCCAAACACAAAAGGACTCCACTTATATGAAATCTCTAGAATAGTCAAATTCACAGAGAGAGAAAGTAGAATGGCGCTTACCAGGGGCAAGGGGCGAAGGGAGAGGAGACTGGTTGTTTAATGCAGACAGGATATCAGTTTAGGAAGATGAATAAAATGCTGAAGATGGATGGTAGTTATTGTTGTGTAACATGACTGTGCATTTAGAAATGGTTTATATAAAATATATGTAATGTTGCATGTTTTGTATATTTTACTAAAAAAAATATTAGGAGAGCTGATGCCAACCACTGGGAGCACTGTCTCGAGCTGAAATGCTCATATCTTGCCAACACAGGGCTTTCTCTTAGGAGATTGTAATTCATCGCTTGTTAAAAAAAAAAGGAAAACACAGGACACAGGATAAAGAAGATTCTCAGCCTATTCTGCTCAGATTTTGTTCTAAGATATTTTAACAGTTGCCTCAGACATAGATTATTGCTTTTGGTATGGAAAAAATATAAAGCTATGATAGAATCTTAGGTTTGTAGGGACCTGGGGGGTCACCATCCTTCCCCCTGTCTGCAGATACCATATCACTTAAATTACCCCAGGTGGATGAGAATCTGTTCCTCTTATGAAAAGATATCTTCATATCCCATTTCAATTTTAAGCATCTCACTGACATGAGAATATTCTTTATAAATAACCTCAAACTGTCACTCTTTTCAAAAGACTATTTACAGAGTGTCTGCCATGACAATGCTTGTCTTGGCACAATGGAGCCCAGAGTGAATAGTGAGTGAAGCCATGTAAGTTTCTTCATGACTCACTGTCAGGGGGAGTGGCTGGCACCTGTACATTTTGCTTCCAGGTCCTTCCTCTGACCTTATGAACTGGGGGTACATAGTTTTGTTTCCACTGCCCCAGAACACAGCTAAAATCTACTAAATTGACTAATTTAATCAATTTTTTCAGAAGTTCCCCATTCTGAAAGGGAAATCAGATGTCAGTATTCTAGCATGAATGGTTTTTAGTTGAGAAATGTCTTCTGCTGAGAAGTTTAGCAAGTAGACCTTACAGACCTTAGGGAAACTCAAGTTGTAGGCAACTTGTAATATGCCATATTCAGGGTTAAAATCTGTCTACATTATTTTCTTATTTAATCACTGATCAAACAAAATGTTTAGCTGGAACAAGAATTGATTCCTTAGGGAATACAAGAGTGTATCAGTTCAGTTTGTCACTTGCTTACTTGCTACATTGATAACTAATTTCTCCATTCCATTTATTATTTACTCAAAGGAATCTTATATATACATCTTTGAGGCAGATAGAACCATTCTGTCCTATAGATGAATAAACTGGGGTTTAGAAGGTTATTTTCCTAAATGAGGCAAACTCAAACCCATGTCTTTGGACATCAAGCGTATCACATTGTTATAGACCCAATATGATCAAGAACTCCAAGTCTAAAATATGGTCAAAGATACAGTCTGACATCTTATGAGGTGAAATAAGGCCTGGGCCAACAGGGGAAGAAATACCCAGTATTCCATCCCTGGAACTTCTAAATGTGGTGCTTCTGTTTCTCCATTGCTTGCTCTGGCTAATCTGATGGTTCTGACTATCGGAAGGAAATCCAGAGGAGTAGGTATTGATGTAAAGAGTAAGTAAAATGCCATTATAATATGCAGCCTATACTTGAACTGTTTAATCTATCATTGTTATCTGTCATGTTGCTCAGTGATTGAAAGCAATTGCATTACCAATCTATAAAGCTAGTGTTGCTCCATGGGTGATAATTGACCAGATTGGTATTTCTATTCATGGGTTTTTAAAAAGAAGGTAAAAGTGGTTTGTGTCCAAGTACAGCATTTGATTGTGTTAATAAATGTGATAATCAGGTTTGGATGCACAAAAAATGCCTCCCACAAGTAGCAGGGTAGCCCAACCTGCTGGGTGCCTGTAACTGTAGAAAACCAGAGGCTATTATCCCTAAATTGCTGTGTTCGTTGTACTGGATTGTTTTGACTATGCTCACTGGAATTACTTGTTCTAAAAGAAACTTTTAAATGAAGAGTCATATAAGAGAAATAAAAAATTATTTCTTCCCTTTAGCCATTTCTTTCCTTCTAGAGTCTATCTTGGAATTTGGCATTGAGGGGCAGAGACTTCCTCCAATTCCATAGATCCTCTGTAGGCTGGGCTCTGAAGGACTACCAGCGTTAGCTGTGCCACTGGACCCATTGGAAGACCCAGCCTCAGGCAGTACGAGCTTGTCCTGTTCCTAACCAGCTCTAGGGGCAATTACTAAGCTCCTGGCACCTTAACCTCTGTTCATGGGGCTCAAACAAATTTCTCACCTGAACAGTGGGCCCAGGACTTGGGATTGGCTTTAACAGGAAAGAAGTAGCCAGACACTGGTTTAGATCTGTTTCTGCCACTTCTAAAAGTTAGCTCTGGGCTAAGTCCTGCAGTCCTCCCTCCTAGTGTCTCCTTATGGAAAGAAGCTACTATAACCTATGGTGTGGTTTTCCTGTGAGGGCTTGAGACAGCTCCTAGAAAGCAATCATCTCTCAAAACAATTATACTAATACCATTCACATTTGTAATGTTTATTGCAACTTTATTCCTTAGGTTTTGAATCTTGAAATTCCAGTTTTTCAAAATATAATATAGCAAAAGCATGCAATTAAAGTTGGTTATGTGGAAACAGTTGGGGGTCATGCCATTGATCTCATGGGGTGTGTAAAGTGACCTCTCATATGCATAGGTGTCACTACCTACCAAAGACCAGCCTTGAGCATCAGGAAGGCAGCCCCAAATAGCAACAGTTTACCTGTTGAGAGTATGTTGTGTATTTGTCATAGGATAGTTATTCAGGGCCTTTGTCATGAAATACAAGCCAGGTTTGGAGATGGCATCTGTAGTTCAGCAGCATCTTCAATACAACAGACAGAATTCCTTTTTTTAAACAAAACACCTACCTTCTAAGAGTCTGTTGGCCACTCTGCTCAGAGGCTCCTGGCTGCCCTGCAAAGGACACAGGCTTCTGCAGGATTCCATGAAGCTTTTCAGCAGGTTAAGGGAATAAATTCATTGGCAGTAATTACCATTCTGAACCTTTACTCTGTCCTCTTGGGTGGCCTGAGAGCCACAGTGACATGCACCTGATGTTTGGGCTGGTTTAAAAGGCTGTGGTTGCACCTTGTTCTTTTCTGTTTTCAGAATCATCTGAGAAAGCAAATGGTAAGTAAGTGGGAAATACTTTGAAGCCATCCGCTTGAGGCATTTTTCCTTTGCAAAGAGAGCACAGAACACAGAGGCCTTTTCGGCAATTGATCTTCTGTCTCTCTCTATTTCTATGACTCCTATCACCATGGTATCTCAGATCCTGGCAGGCACAAAGCTAAAAACAGAACCCGGGGGTGGGGGGAGTGTGCCCTTCCTGACTTTGGATCATTTAGAATTCTGCTCTTCAGGGAACAATCTAAGAGCAGAATATTGACTCCCTCCTTCCCCTGGGCACCCCAAGAAGGCACCAACATTTACCTCTTCATGTAGGTACCCTTTGTCTTAGCCTCCAAAGTGGGAGTCAACTCCAGGCTATTGCAGCCACAGCCCACATGCTATTCAGAGCCTTCATGGAACTTGGGTGCCTGAGGGTCTCATTTATCCACATGTATTTAGAGTTGGCTAAGGGGCCAGAGGCTGTGCCATGCCAGAGTGGTGGGGTACACAGTGAATAATGCGCGGCCCTGTACTCAAAGAAAAGCAAGTGTGCACTGAATGTAGAGTCATGGGAGACTAGTGCTATGACTAGTACATTGGTGGAGCCACTAAAAAAATGTTATGAGGCATCTGGGAGGATCCCAGAAGGCTGTATGGAGAGAGTGACATGAGTTTGGTTGGGACTTTGGCTAGTAGAAGTGGATAGGATGGTCTTAGGGGGGATGAATACAAGGCAAGCAGTAGAAGGTGACATGGGACAAGCACATGCACCCTTATGGGAGTGGAGAATGGGGGTATGGCCTGGCCTCAATGCTCAGTCAGTGCTGTTCCATTCAGCAGACACTTAAAGAGCATGTGCCACATGGCCAGTTACCCTTCCAAGCACTTGAGATGCAAATTAAGGTGGGGTTGGATTCTGGAGGCATCCACCATGACCAGGAAGTAGTATGGATTTGATGCAAAAAAATATAGAGCCAAAGAAGATTTTATTCTGAGAAGTTGCTGCCAAATTTTTTTCTGGTGTTTTACGTGAAGGAATTTTCTATAGTGTGAAGGTATTTTTTGGCAATGAGTCAGCACTTAACATTACAAACAGAAATGCCTTTTGTCCACAATGTATACACTCATTTAAATTTGTAGTTTAGTTCTCTCAAGTGAGAAGGTCCATAGGTAAAATTGTATTTTGGAGCTCTTTCTCATTTATGAAGTGATTTTTTTAATCCTTACCCAAGGACATTTTTTTCATTGCTTTTAGAGAGAGAGGAAGGGAGAGAGAGAAGCATCAATGTGAGAGAGAAACATCAATTGGTTACCTTCTGTACATGCCTGGACTGTGGCCCAGACTAGGTATTATATGTCACACCCACAAGCCAGTTATGTGCTCTGACCAAGAATTGAACCCACAACTCTTCAGTTATGGGATGGTGCTCCAACCAACTGAGCCACACTGGCCAAGGCTAAAGCACTTTTGGATAACACAGTTTTAGTTGACTACGTGGCATGTGACTGGGAGGCTGGGTATCTTAAGCTGCTCACTGATGGATTAATTATCTGTGTTCCTTTTTCTTGAGCTCTGTGACTTGAGAGGGACCACAGATCAGCAACTGAGGCTTTCCCAGGGTGAGCTAGTGAAGGAATGGAACCTTGTTTTGGAGATGAATAAGCCAAGGAGAGTCAAGGCTAAGACTTCCTGTGGTCCCAAGCTGGCCCCTAGCCTGCACTCCAGTGTTCTTCTCTGAGGTTACACCTTCAGGACCACCCTGGATTCTGTACCTGTTCTCACCTCTCCATCTATATCTTCTACAGTCCCTGAGAGGAGTTTAGTCAAAGTGTTTACTAGCTTTTAGAGGGAGGTGTGATAGATGGGTTCACCAAATGCTGTAAGAATATTTATAATTTATACTTTTATACTTTAGAATAGGAAAATATATTAACTAAAAGGACCCAATGTCTGTAAGTCATATTCCCTCTAAATTTCAGGGAGTGGCATCAGAGCCCTTCCTTTTGTCCCTAAAAGCTATCACCTGGCAGTCAATTGCTCTTCCTCCCCATCAGGTAATATCAGTTAGCGACATATGATAAATCATATATGTTCATTAAAATGCCCTAAGAAGGGCATTTTTGTTGAATCTGGTTGTAACAACTATCTGAATAGACTTCTAAGTTGAAACTTGACCAGTGAAGCCAACTGCATAAAGCTGATTGACTATTAATGGTTGAATTGTGTCTTCCCTCAAACATAAATAAGCTGAAGTCTTAACTCTCAGTGCCTATGAATGTGAGCTTGTCTGGAAATAGGGTCTTTGAGGATGTTCAAGCAAGGATGAGGGCATTGTGGTGGGCCATAATCCAATGTGACTGGTGTTCTTGTACAAAGGGAAAAACTGGACACAGGAGACAGATAGATACACATAGGAGGAAGAACATGCGAAAAGACATAAGATTATAGTATACAAGGCAAGGAACACCAGAGGCCACCAGAAGCTTAATGAGAATCCTGGAATAGATTCTCCCTCAGAGCCACAGAAGGAACCAGCCCTATTGATACCTCAGTCTTCAATTTCTGGCCTCCAGACCATGAGATCATTATTTATTGTTTAAAGCCACCCAGTCTGTGGAACTTTTGTAGGACAGCCCCAGGAAACTAATACAGTGATCTTTAAATTCAGTGGCACAAACCAGTTTGTCACTGGGCATATTGTCTCCTAGGTTACTTAGAAGAACATTTCATAGATGCTTCACAAATATGGCTCATGAATGTCTACTTTGAGAAGATCTCTGATAGAAAGAAATACATTATGTTTAGTATGTATTGTTGCATTCTCTTGGAGAAATGGCTATATTTAATTGTGATGCCTTCATGGTCCAATGAGAGTTTGGTGCTCTGTCCCCAATGAGGGATACAGTCATTGGAATTATGAGAAAATCCAAGGCTCTTGTTGTCAATAAAAGCCCAAGGCAGAGACAGAAAGGCTCCTATAAATAATTGAGCTGGTTGGCCTTACTTCTTTAAATTCTTGACCTTTCATCAGTTTGTATGTGTCCTGTGTGAAAGCTTTTCATCAAATTTGGCTATTTCTCTGCCTTTTATTCTGGCTATGTTAAAGTACTCAGCTATGATCACTTTTAGTTTCATCACCTAGAAAACCCTAGTAATTAGATTTAAATCATAAAATATGCTAATACATGCAGATAGTGGCAGGATAAAGATTTCAAAGGCAACTTAATGTATTCTTCCCCTTGGCAGAAATAATAAATAGCTGTGTGTATAATAGGTTTTCTGTTGTTATAGACCCAGGAAGGTTACATAAGAGGAACCCAAGAACCACGAGGGGCCATGTTTAAGAACCAAAGGGCTGGATCATTATTATAGCTAACAAATAATTATCCTTTAGTTCCTGAAAATGCTTTCTGTATGTGTTCCATGCCCTGTGCATGTGCCATTTTGTCATGCTATAACAGTCTTTTATTACTGCATGTTTGTTGAGCATCTGCTCTCTAGAGAACATATGTCTTATGTGATGGGGCATCCCAGGATCTCCAACATGACATTTCTTTCAGGGGCTACTCCCAGGGAACAACAGACAATGAACAGAGAAACACCACCTGTTGGGTTAGATGGCATCTTTGCCCACCCTAGGCAAATGAATATGTGGGGAATGGGAAGACACATGACCCACAGAGCCGACAATTTTCAGACAGGCCATTGGACATCAGCCCAGCTGGGGAACTGAATGACAAAACCCACCTCATTGGCTGCACTACTGTCAAATGTGGTGGCCTCAGCAGTTAGGAGGAGATATGCTTCTGAAAATACACAGCTAGGTGGCCCCTGGGAAAGTCTTCTGGGAAGTGTGGGTGAACGGTGGGATTAGGAGGAAGGGCCAGACTTCCTGTCTGAGGCACATGCAAGACTGAGAAAGGCCTAGAGCCTTTGTGAGGAGGCAGGAGGGGATTGCTGAGTCACAAAAGCTTTGTGTTGTCTGATGATGACGTTTTATGAGAAAGAGTGCATTAGGGTGAGAGACAAGAACGATTGGGCTAACATCAGTGGAAGGAGGGCAAGTGACTCACAACCCCCGCAACTTGAAACCAACTCAGAACAGGCAAACACTTGGTTGTCTTGTGAAGCATGCTGGAGGAAGTTAATTCCTCTGCCTTCCATCTTTTATCAGGAGGTGATGCACTCTGGGATCACACTACTCAAGAGAGGAAGAGAAGGAGAGGAGTCAACTTCTAGAAGTTGACTTTGGAATATATACTTGGCCAGTATATTCACAAAGGTTTTTGTGGGGGTCAAAAATATATCTAGTCTAATAGGTATTAAACAAATAAGGATATTCACAAAGTGTAAGTCAGAAACTCAAACACCTTACAAGTGCATGAGACCTACCCTACTAGCCTATATAAAATCTTATCTTTCTTTTATCCCACCCCTTCTTGAGCTCTAGCAGATACATGTTCTATATCCAATATAGAATATAAAATATAAAGAATATACTATTCCTACAAATTACAGCACAACGTTCACAAAGGATAGATGCTTTGTTTTGCACTGATGAGGCCCAAGTGCTTAGAACATGGTCTACTACTTGGTACAGGTTCAATACACATTTGTGGATGCATGGAGGGAAGGGAGGGAGGGAAGGGAGGGAGGGAGGGAGGGAGGGAGGGAGGAAGACAGGTTTTGTTGCAGAAAAAGTGTGCATTAGGTAGGGGCAGCCACCTAGAAAGAACTGGGGAAGCCACTGTAAATCCACAAATGGCAGGGCTCTAATCTCATCCAGTTATGTTTGCAAATCAAAGAAGCCAGTATTGTTTGTCTTATTTATTTCCTATTTTTTCTGTTTTTTTTTTTTATTTATTACATTTCCCTGTGTATATCTCTGTTCTGGGAGCAGCTAAGCACCTCAGTGAGAACCATGGACTAACTACTAGAATCAATTAATGCTGAATCAGAGCCCTTGAAAATTTTCTGTCCAGAGATTTTTTTGTTGGCTTGTGTTTAGGCTGTCTGACTTCCTATTGAACAGAAAGGAAAAACTTTAGAAAGTCACTTGCACTAATCTACAGGCAGGGGACTTCAGGAGGTTTTTTTGCTTGCTTTAAATAAAGATTTAATCATACTGTTTTGATATGCTAATGTTTTTTTCTTCTAAATACATTTTTCTTTTCTTCCTTTAATGAAAATGGTCCTGCTTTACCATGCCATGCCCTTGGAGACATGCAATAGCTATTAGATGAATGCATGCTTCCTGAGGGCAAGTGTAACAGCTACCTGATGTCCCAGGAACATTTGGATGAGACAGTGAGTGAATAAAAGGGTTATGAGTAAACAGCTGTGTCCTAGAATTTAAAACAATTGCCTGTATAGTCCATAAAGTTTAATCCTTTACTTCAATTTGTTACACATCTTTCATTTTGCCTCTTGATCGATCATATTCCACAAAATCACTTTTTATTGTGCTGTAGAATGGAAAAGGTTTCTTTTCCAGTATAATTGTGATTGTTTTGAAATGCCATTCTGTCTCTCTGCTAAGATTTAATTATCTGTTGCAAATAGCATCTGTGAATTAATGTTGCCCAACTCATTTTGGAACAGAAATGATCAAATATTTGGTGGTAAGAAAGCCAAGTGGAGATGGCTCCACCAAACACACAGCTTTCTGCTATGGCTCATGTCAAACAAAACAATATGGAATAAATCAGAGAGAAAGAAAGGAACAAAACAGTTAAGGCACACAGTGATAATTATTTTGGATAACTTCACTAAATGTATATACTTTTTGGTAACTTTGCCTCATGGAAGGGACATATGCAGACACACACATGCACACACTCTGGCCTAAGGAACATCCTAGGTACCTGAAATCTGACTTATATATTGCTTTTCACTGGAGTACTGTCTCTCAAGATTAACTCCCACACAATCAAAGTTCTCCAAACTCAATTTCACTTGTCTCCATTTTGAGGAAATATTTTAATTTCTTCCCAAACCATTTGGTGCATCTTCTTTGACGTGATACTATTGAACGCTGAGGCTCTGCTCTATCTCAAAGTTTCACAGTTCATGTAAAGTTTGATGCCTTTTCCAACCATGATGCAGGCATAAGCACTGTTTAGCTTCCTGCTTTTCCCTTCTCTGTCACTGTTCTGCAAGTGCTGTCTTACTACGAGCAACGTTTCTTCTGCCAGTGGTATTCTGCTACAGTTGTTTCATCTTCAAATATGCTTTTTTTCCATATCCACATGTCAGTCAACAACTTGGGTAAAATTAGAAAAAGATAATTGGGAGAATTGAAATTGCTAACAGTTTTAAAACCCAAATTTAATAAGGTGCACAATGACTACAGAATAAATAGTGGCATTTGAACTCAGGCCATGTCACAAAGATGAGTCTACAAATTATTCTCATCTCCAAAGTTGCAGAAAATATTCAAAGTTTATCTCCAATGTTTTTCTGTCCCAGATATTGCTGGCTTAGCCAATTTACTCCTTAGTCTTAATTTCTTAAACTCAGGTTAATGGTCTGGGCCTCCAGAGGCCCATGGTTTGTGGAAATGACAAGAGGTAAACACACAATGAGCAGACGGCAGCATCAAATTTAAATGGCAAATTTCAGGAGGGTTGCCACATGACCTGCTATAAGAAGGATGCTGGTTTTCAGGAACCTCAGAGGTGCAACCAGAGGCTCACTGTGGAGGGGAGAGGAAGGGACCAAGCAAGCATGCCAGGGGTACAGAAGCTGGTAGTGGAGGTGGGGCAAGGCCCCCAAGTGTCATCAGGGGCAGGTTAGAAGACAGAGGCAAAGACATCAACCTACTCCCCTGTGACCCAGACAATTCTGTCAGCAGAACCAATGATCTGATTCCTCATTCAGCTCAGTTTTTCTCATCCTTGAAATGAATTAAGGGTCTCAGTTCTTGCCTTTCCCCAGCCCTGCTTCTCTGAGTACTGAATCCTGAACTTACAGACCAGAACCTAAGGCCTGGGCAACTGGGGAGGAGGGCCTGGGATTCTATATTTGCTAGGTTCCCCAAAGTTTGCAAATCCTTCCAATAAACTCAATTCCTGAAACCCACCATCCCTGGTTCTGGGACTACCTGTTGCAAACCTGAATTGAGACATCCATCTTGTGGCTTATTCACAGCTAGTGCATGGGTACCCATTGAGTGAGACTGAATTTTACCCTGGTCCTGGGGATTTCTCACAGGGGCTACACCAGGCCCTTAGTCTCAGTGCTCTTGGATGGGGTCCTGACAACCTCTTTGTACTGTGTCAGTTCTCTTCTAACCTTCAACTACCCACTTCTGTTTGACCAGGGGCTCAGTCACCACCCTCACCATTGTGATCTCCCTCCAAGTCTCCCAAACATGGGCTAGACTCCTTGGGCACTGCACTAGCTGATGTTGAGCCTGGTGGCCAGTCTCTTAGGACGTTTACACATGTAAGACTAGACAAAGCCAGGAAGTTTTAAGCATTGTCACCAGATTTTCTCTTAAGTTTACCCTTGCCAATTTCCGGGTTTTTTCCCCAGGTCTGGGCAGAGAGGGGCTATGAGGAGAAGGGCATGGTCAGCATTTAAGCACCACGTGAGGCACAGATCTAGATTGTTGGTGAACTATTATTTTGCAAAAAGATTATTTCTAGAAGTCTGCCAGCCCCTGTTTCACAGTGGATTAATTACACTGAGGAATGTGGGAATGGCAATTTTCACTTCTGATATATATACATCTTAACAGAAGGAAATGAAAGTAGGTAAGTAAGAGAAGGAAGAGCAAGGCAGGATGGTGAAAACTCAATGACAACTTAACAATGACAAAGCTGACAAAAACAACATGACAAGAATGGCAAAAACGGCTATGGTTTAGCAACAGCTATTCTGACAGAATCAGCCTCCCAGATCTGGTGGTAAATATGCATCAGATCGTAGTCTGAGAAAGGAACAGCTTCCCCAAAGCCATGATGTTGCTGATCTTGCTTTATGGATTCTTTTACCTTTGTGAGACTGGTACACACAGAAAGATTTGGTTTTTATGCTCTCAGACTTTCTGCTGCACCCAAGTGTCAAGAAACCCAGCCAACTAGGCCCTGCTCTTTTCTGAGTGAGCCCGTCAGAGACCAAGAAGCTTGCAGTGACCTGAAAGGAGATACTCCACCAGCTGGCTCTGAGGGCATGGATGACTGTGCACAGGTGACTGCCTCCTGACCACCCTCTGTGGATCACTTTCCACATCCATTGTGTCTTCTTTGGCACACAGGCCATATACATCCACTTGCTCACCTCCTGTGTGACCCTTTCTCTGAGGGAGTCTGGAAGCCCTCCCCCAGTAGGAGAAGGATCCCGTGGATGTTGGCCCCTTCGGAGAGGACCAGGTTATGGATACCTGGGCCATGTTGCCAGACACAAATCAGACAAAAATGGTGACCCCATCTCTCTGACATACATAGCAAAATCCTGTGCTGATTAAGTATCAATATTTTGATACTTATCAAGACATGGCATGGAGGAACAAGGCATGATTTGTGTACAAATTAAATACAAATCAAAGATTGATCACTTTCCTAATGAGGTTTCCTCTCATTCTTCTCTTTTCCTCAGAACATAGCCTCCCCTGCCTGACCCTGACCTTCTGCAATAATTAAGCTCTTTGTGAGGGCCTAGCATCCTGAATACCCTCTGTTTTCCCTCCCTTCATTTCCATGATACATACGCCTTTTAGAACAGAGTGATATGAGCTAAGCACATGGTTTCAAATGTGATTGCATGCACTCTACTCATCGAAAGCTGCTGGAATAATCTCAAGTATATTTTTAGTCACTGATCCCCATGCGACTGGATGTCTTGTCTTTAAACCACTGATAACAGTTCTGGTGCCGGGTTCTGATCATTATCTCCCACCTCTGAGTTTCATTCAAGGCCACTGTGTGCCGACATTATTTTGGTCATAGGCTGTTTCAGATGTTTTATCCCTAATCTCATTATCTTTCATTTTTCTCTGTTTAATTGCATTCACCACTTATCCTGCTTGGAACCATCCCTCAGAGTGACACTGACTTTTTCACCTCCATCTTTGTCCACCAGCCCCATCTAGTGAATATCATTAACATGGATCCTTACTGTCCTGGGCACCTTTTCTCTTAGACTGAACTGGTCTGGCCCTGACCTGTCACAGCTTCCTCTGCCACATTCAGTGCCTGCTTCCAGAACCTGTTCTTGTTTCCAGTGGGACAATGCATCTTTCCTGCCTCGTCCACTTCTAGGGCCCTGTGAGTTACTTCCAATTGAGTATTCATGATACTAGGAGTGGGCATCCAAAGTCTAGTCTCCTATTTTCTTCTCTTTCTCGACTTCAAAACAAACCAACAAAAAACATTTATTACCTGTTTTTATGTGTAATAAAGCACTGAAAAGGTATTCTATGAGCTTATCTCAATTACTCATTGTTTTTTATTAGCAGGTGAAGGGGATCTATTTTCCTAAGAGACTTTTAGCTCCAGCAAGAAATTTCATTGAGCAGATGCTGCAAAACCTTGGCTCCGATATGCTGCTGTGTATGTGTGAGGGTGTACACTCTTCTCCATTTATTTCTATTATTATGGGATAGAATGCCAACAATCATGTTTATCCACTAGGAAATAAATGGACCCATGATTCTTATCTCTTTCATAAAGCCCTAAATACAAAATTTATTTACTAATTATTTCTGAAAGTGACACATTTCAGTGTCCCTGGCCTTTCCCCACAGGACCTGAGCCCCACAAAATCATCAGTTGCGAATACGCTCACTTCTGATCACCCTTGTTGACACAATTCTGATTCCTTCACCATCCTTTGGGAAATGTGTGCATTACCATCATTCATTCCAGCCCCCTTTGTGAATGATGAGAAAAAATATTAATTGATTTTTTTAAAGGAATTAATTATCATTGCCATGTTTCAGAGTCCCTATTGTCTCTTGGTGACCCCTGGCTCCATAAAGTTGCATTTAATTGCATAATTTATCTTAATACTTCATGGAACTTTCCTTTCATCTGGGAACACAGCTTTCTAACCTATTTTTTCTTAACTTTTTAAGTGTCAGATGAGATAATTTTCTCATTTTGCTTTGCCTGGGTGCTTTATATCTTACAGGTATTTCTTTTTTAGCATTCATCACTTTTACTCTTCCTTCTTCCAGGTAATAATAATGCTTAGCATTTATATGGCATTTTCATCTTAAAGTGCTCCACAAACTTATGGAGGTTTAATTGTGTTGCCCTTCCAGGTGCTGTTGGATCAGCTACAGGAGGCCTACATGCTGCCTCAGAGGTCCAGGCAGGGTACCCTCAGGCCCTGCCAGCTTCTCTCTGACCTCTCAGTTAATTCCACATGCAGGGGGCCTTCTCCAGAAGGGAATGAGGAGAACCATGTCCTTCAGAGGCAGGCCACAGAGCATCTTACACTTCTCACCCCATTAAAACTGTAATTGATTTCTAAAACCTACACCTTAGGACCACTAGTGGGAAATGTGGCACTTTTAACAGAAAAAGAAGATGAAAAACGGGGAGTATACCCTTAAATATCTAGCCTGCTGGCAAAGAGCAATCAGGTCAACAGAGAAACGAGCTTCCTAGAAACACTCAGTGATAATGATCAGTGGACAAGATGTTGTTTAGGGCAGTGACCAAGTGAACATTCAATTAAAACCAATCTTTCATGGTGCAGCATTATGAATTGATCACCTATGATAATCTCGTGTGTTTTTTTAGAGTTGTTATTGTTGATGAAGTGTCACTTAATAATATTTCTTATTTAAAAAATAACAAGGCAACCTCATTGTCAAAAGTGGAGAATTAAGAACAGATTGTTGTTTTAGGCTTCTTTAATTTATGCTTTTCTAGAGAGGTTTAGTAGAATTGTGTGACATTTTCCACCCTAAGATTTTCTAACCCAGCCCCGAGAGGCCATATAATATTCTTTTTATATTTTGTCCTCCTCTCTATTTCTAACTTTCACTTTGTAAACCTTGAAAATAAGTATAAGTATATAACCAAACTGTGGAGGAAACAATTTCTAGTGCCTACTCTTACTAATACCTCTTGAGCTACATTAAAAACAATTAGTAAACCATTAGCTAAAACTTCAACCCATTGGGAGCATTTACTCATAGGTTAAAAAATATTGATGAATGTATTACTAACTCTGATGCATGGCAAGTTCTGACGAGCCTTAAGAATCATTAAAGAAATATTAAGTTATGTTTACATTAATTTGATTTTGAAGTATATCTTTATTCTAACAACTTGGAAATTTGTAATTCAGTTATTGTACACATACAACAAGTTTAATAATCAGATATCTTGTTCATCTGGTATACTACATATGTTCACAGTGTATATTAGAACAAATAAATGACAAAGAAAGGACTTTACAACTCGAATATCTATTTACACAAGGCAAGTGACTATTCCAGAAAAACTGTGATAAAATGGTAATATAGTGTTCAGGAGTTTCTCCTTCTCAGGATAATCACATTTGGATACCTTAATGTTTTTGTAGCCCTGGAAAGTCACATAGTTTGTAGGTCCCAACAACCAGATGAATCATGACCTGTGACCTGTGATTAGATTGCTTATAAAGACTAAAAGTGAATTACGAGGGTTATTGATTTCCCAGAAAATATGGTGTCTTGATCTTGCCACTGTTCAAATGGGATTAAAGAATTCTTTCTGGCAAAGACCTGGACAAAAATAAGCAGCTTTCCTTCTGCAATGCAAGTTTGCTGAAACTTTACTCCATGATACTGATGGACTCTCTTATTGTTGGGCATAAAAGGAATAATGTTTAGATGTTCTTGGTTGGATAGGATTGTCCACTGAATGTTGGACAATGTTCACTGAATAATAATAATGTTCACTGAATCTTGGTTGGATAGGATTGTCTTTTCCTATGGATTTACCTTTAGAACTGAGTTCTTGTCACTAAATGTCCTCAAATTCTAGCCTCATTCAAACTTGTAGTTACCAGTGATTGAGTGCCCAGGCACTGAAGTCAGAATGGTGAGCAAAGTTAGATATAGTTCTCATGTCCTATTGGACAGGGCTATTCTAACAGTGTGTGCATGTGTAAACATATGCATGCAAATGGGTGTGTCTCTTGGTATGAGTTAGTCTGTGTTGGCAAACATGTGTGAGCATGTGCATTTTGTGTGTGGAAAATGGCATAAACATAATTTAAAAACTTGCTTGTGATTCAGGCTGAGCAGAAGGGAGGGAGAAAACTGTCATCTTTTGAAGGTGGAAAAGCAGAAATAAAGTTTAGGTACAAATGCATAGTATTTAGAGAAAAATGTTGAGTAATCCTACTAATGAATATGTAATTACCTGTAGAGATAAGTTCTCTTAATGAAAGAAATAGAGTCCTGTAAAACTATATAACAGAATTAAAGGGTCATTCAGGGAATGCTTTCCAGAAGATGTAGAGCTTTACTGAGTTCATGATGTGTAAATAAAAGTTAACATGTTGAGTGCCTATCTGCCTCTCTATGTTATGTGTGTATATGTATGTGGCAAACGGGGGGTGTAAATGTGTGTCTGTGTTCCTTTGTGTATGTGTTTGACAGGTGGGGGTGTGTGTGTTTGTACATATTCATGTGCATATGTGTGCTTGTGTGCATGTGTGTGTTGGCAGAGTGTAGTCCAGACTGAAGGTAGAATAGGTGGACAGAGAGGGAACACCTTGTTTTCCAGCACCTGAAGCAAGTGCATAGCAGGCCCAGGAGAAGGGGGAAGGTTGAGTTTGGGTAGCAGTGCTGAGGAGGGATAGAAGCAGATGTTACATCCAGAACATGATTTTGAGTCAGTGCTGCAAGGGTGCCAAAAAATTCTAAGTAGGTCTGGCTAGCAGGCAAAAGACTACATTGGTCAAGTTCACTCTGGTGTCAGTGAGGAAAACTGATTGAAGGGATTGCTCATACTTAAACATTTTGGAGGAAATGATTTGCAAATAGGTGACTTATTTTTAAAAGTAGAGTTCAACCTAACACATTCAGCATGCTTCATTTCTTAATGCATTGGTTACAAGAGGTAGCACCTGAGGGACAGAGTGCTTCCTGCCTTGACACAGAATGGCCCAGTCAGTGAAGTCTTCTCTATCCAAATCGTCACCCATGTTGTGTGTGCAAATGCTTGTTGTTCTGGTAGCTTTTTACTGCCCTCTTTTTTAAAAGCAGCTATGCCCTCAGAGATCAAATAACCCTCCCATGGAAGTAAGAGATTGCCCAGAAGAGTTGAGATGGCTGTACGAGGTACAATTTCCCATTACTTTTAGACATCATAGAGGCCTTTTGGGCTGGTTTTCTGGCTGACATAAACTGAGTGGCTTACAACAGTAGAAATGTATTCTCTCACAGTTTGGAAAGCCAGAAGTCCAAACTCAAGGTGTTAGCAGGAATGGTTGCTACTTGGGGTCTCAAAGAGAGAACCAGGCCTCTCCTCCAGTCTTCTGGTCACAGGCAGTCCTCGGCATTCCTTGGCTTGAAGTTTAATTCCAGTCTCTGTCTCTTGTCACATAGCTGTCTTCTCCTTTTGTTTGTGTCTGTTCTAACAAGGACACCAGTTACTTTGGATTAGAGGCCCACCCTATTGCAGTATGACCTTGTCTTAACGAATTAAATCTGCAAAGACCCTCTTTCTAAATAAGGGCATATTCTGGGGTGCTGCTGGGTGTTAGAACCTCAACATCTCTTTGGGAAACACACTTCAACCCACAGCAGCTGACTTTCCATTTTTCAGTTGGTAGAATTTGGGACTCAGATTCCAGAATGAGGAAATTTGACTGGATGATCTTTACTAAGACACTCTGGGAAAACATAAAGGAAAGAGAAGATAGCCTTGTTATTAAAGGCTTAAATTAAAAGTGAAGACTTGATTTTCTTCCTTCATAAACACCATGAGACTTTGGCCCCTGGTAACTGGATATCTGCATCTGAATATGGCTTTGTTGCTACAGCCATATGATTTATTAGAATCATATGGGATGATTTATTAGAATGACTTGACCACAGACACTCTCGTGAGAGCCCAACAAACATGCAAGCAATCTTCCCTACAGAGCTGGATTCATTACCGGTGACTTCCTGAGACCCAGAGGTCTGTGGTTAGTTGAGTAGCAGCCCTTTACTGCTGTGTGCCTGCTGCTGTCAGAATTTTTAAAATAAGCTTCTGACACCCCTCACTGGGCCTGTTGTGGTCCTGGCTATGTTGCTCATAATGACAGATCCAGGTGGCCTAATTTCTCTGTTTCTGATGGTAGATTGAAAACAGCAACTACTGAAGAATTTATATCATGCCATAGAGTCTGAAACCTGCTCTGGCAAAGGCAGACATTCGTGCTTGAATTTCTGTGTTCCTTTGCCTTCCATGAAACTTGCAGAAGCTCTTACACACCATCCAGTTATGTCATAGTATCTCTGTAATGCATCCATCATTAACACAATGGTCAAGGCAGGTCACTATGAGGATGATTAAATGAACAAAGTTCATCAGAATAGGGTCCAAATCACCATCTCAGGTTAACTTACCATCTCACCACCAAATCACTTCTCCTAGGCAAAAATAACTCTTGTTTAAAAATTAGGTGAACTCCCGGGAAGAAGCATTAGAACCACAATTTGTGATTTGTTGACCCCCATTACCTGCTTCAGTACATAAACAGTTCTTAGGCAGGTTGATACAAGTAGCTTTCAAATGCTGGCTGTGCCTCTTACCTGGTTCAAGTACAAAAGAAAGTTTAGAAATACAAAAAATTGAGACTTCTGAGACTGCTTCACTGTGGTCCCTGAGCCCAGGGTCTTCCCAGAGTGCCAGCAACTATTTCTTATCACTCTTGAATGTTTTGTAACATTCTTCAATAAAAATATATAGCAATTAGCACAAGCGTTGTTACCATCAGTCTAGGAAAGTGGCCCCATCTTTTGTGCCTCAGTTGCACAATCCATGAATTAAATGAACTGGAATGCATTGAGCTTTTCAACCAAGGTTGCAGGGGGCTGCAAATGGTAGTGCGCATGCTAAAGAAGTGTCTTCCTGAAACCTGGCCCTGGATGGCCAGCCAGGGCCTCCAGTGGCCGTGATGGTACCTAGGAACTGCAGGTGTTTACCCCAGTATGCCGTACACATTTTGTCATTTTTATGTGTCAGTGGCATGTAAAAAGGAAGACCTAGAAGAGGAGATATCAGGGATCTTTGGAGACAAAGTCTTTTTTAAAAAAATTTCAAGCTCAGTTCTTTGAAGTCTGATCCAAATTCTGTACTATATTCTGTTGCCTTCTTATTCAACCCCCAGCCATTTAATAGTTATCTATTTCAGACTCATTATATGCCAGGCCCTCATCTTGACACAGGCGATACTGAGGTGCCAAGACATTGAAGAGTCCTGTGCTCAGGGACCGACAATGAAACAAATAAAGATGATTAAAGACTGATATAGGGTGGTGGCCCCCAGAAGTCTGGAAGAGCAGGATGTAATTCTCTCCTGGGATGAGCAGGGAAGGCTTCCTGAGGGACTGACCTTTGAACTATGACTTGAGTGATAGAAGACATTATCAAGGTTGAGTGTTGAAGCAAGAGAGTGAGGTGGGTTTGGAGGGGGGACGGGTGAGGAGGAAATACAACTGTTACTGAACAACAATAAAATAACTTAAATTTAAAAAAGGGTGCTGGACAGGGAGCACAGCTGGTCAAATGTCCTGACACAGCAAAGAGATAGAGGTGTTAGAGGAATGGAAATGAGGCCACTAGCGTCCTCCCAGGTTTTAAAAACCTCTTAGCACTCTCCTGGCTGAATAAAGACTTGGGAGACATCTACTGATGATGTTTTCCCTGCATTGGTACAAGAACTGTGGCAGTGAAATGTCTGACACCCACTACATGTAGAGCTGACACACCTTGGGAAATCAAGTAATTGCCACGATTCCCTCCGTGGTGTATGATCTGTCCATTTATTCAGGTCAGGTGCTCATTTGCGGCATTTTGTCCAAAAGAAAGAGCAGGTATAATATTGGGCAATGTGCTTAGAAATAGGATTTTGAAACATAGAATTGAGATTGATAACAATAATTTGTATTTGTGGACGACTTTTCCTCCTTTGACCTCATAATTTTTCTCAACATAGTATGAGAGCATGAGTATGTTTTATACATCCTCATGGAAACCTTGTGAGTCAAAGTGGTGAATAATAATAATAATAGCAGCTAATATTTACTAAATGCTCACTATAGCCAGCCAAAACATGTGCCTAAGGCAGCAAATACCCATATATTAATATATTCTAGGTGCAATAACTATAATAAATATATTATGTTGATTAATATGCTATTATTCAACAAATATTTATTGAGTACCTACTAGGTACTAGGTGCCAGCCATTTCTTTTAGACCTAGGGATATAGTCACGAACAAAATAGACAAAATCTCTGCTCTCACAGAGTTTACTTAATTTCTTTTAATCTTTACAACATGCTGGCAAATACTATCATTTTTGTCACTTTAAAGGTGAGAAAACAGATGAAGAGACATTAAGTAACTTTTCAGAGTCATACAACTAATAAATGCTAAAGCCAGCACTGCCTAGCCAACCCTGTGACATGGAGTGAGTCCCACCAAATAATAGGTGATGAGACAGCTGAACTTTAATTTCTTAAAAATTATGCCATGAGAGGTTGCTGTGCTGAAGATGCAGGGACAGTGTACCTCCAACCACACTCCAGCCCTGCCTTACTCCACGTAATAGATCAAGATATCTCCCAGACACAATGGAAGTGGATGCGAACTTCCTACTGGTCTTAATGCAGAAACACAGGAAACAAACTTCCCATGGGCCTTTTTGCAGGGACCCAGGAAAGAAAGTGAACTTCCCATTTGCACAAATCTTATTACAGGGACACAAGAATTATCAGTGAGCCACCTAAGAGTTTTAGTGAGAGACACAGAAAGCAGAAACGAACTACCCACTGGCCTTACAGCAGAACACAGGAAATGGAAGTGAACTTCCCACTAGTCTTAATCTAGGACCTTTGTCCTAAAAGTAATACTAGATGACCCAGGAGTCTGGAATAAGCACTTCGAGGCACATAGCTTTATTCTACTTACTTCACTTGTGTCTGGTATAAAGCAACACTCCAACCTGCAACAGGATAAGAAGAAAATGTTTCTAGTGAATTTGCTGCTTTAGACTATACCACAGAAGATTCAGACTGAAACAAAGCAGTATGTGTCTCTTCCTAAGAACTGTCTACTTTCCCCTGGGACAGGTGACCTCATTGCCTGGGAATGTTTTCTTGTGGGACAATTTACAATCATTCAGGGTTTCCTTCCTCATTAAACCTTGTAATCAGATACACAGAGAAAATCTTTGCTTCATGTCTCTCGGAGGAATCTCAAGGAATTCTGCTCCAGTAAATGACAACCACATTAGACCACAGAACTGAGTAACAGTGAAATAAAGTGATTGTGACAAGCAGATGGCTCTCTGCATTTAGAACTGAGCTGGACCACTTTAGGTATTTTTATACCTAGGTGGAAGGTATCCTTGTCCAGGACAGGGCTGATGAAACCCTGACAGATCATTTTCTTTGGCAGCCCTTTTTCTAGATCCGTTCATATATGTTAGTACAAACAAGGTACCCTCAAACTTAATAACTACCCTAAAATTTAGTAGCTTAAAACTATAATCATTGGCAGTGTAGGTAGGCATGAGCAGGAGGTTCTCTGGTCTTGACAGAGCTCTCTCCTGCATCTGTGGTCAGCTGTGGTCAATTTGCTCCCTCTTCTGCCTGGAACCTTAATTTGAGCACCTGTTTTGACATGGTCTTGGTCTCCTTTCTTCTCAGCCTTCAGCCAGCTAGTCTTGGCAATTAGGTCTAGAGTAAGGTCAAGAGTGAGAGGAAAAACATACAGAGGCTCTAGGATCCTGGGACTCATTCAAGGTCACTTCTGTCCAGATCAGTGCCAACAGTAGTCCATATTCAAAGAGGGAGGAGAAAGACTACAACCTCTCCCAACCTCTTGATGGGAAGAGCTTCCAGTGACATAGCCAAGAGCTGAGTGTTCAGGGAGGAGAAAGACTACAGTGGTTTCTACAAAACATCTACCACACTCTACATCCCACTCTGTTTTCACAGCCTGGCCAAAGTGTTTGAAAACACAGTCCCTTAGGTTACAGCTATCTTTCAATGTTATGTTACTATTACATTATTTCTACTACCTTTATTTTCCTTGAGATACCTCACCTGACACCTCAATTGGATTCAGGTTATGCTCTTGTGTTCCTGATAGATATTTCCAAAACATAACTTAAATCCAGGTCCAACCACATTTTTGCCATCACCCTTGGAGTCAGATGTGTTTTCAAATTTCAGAACTTTTTAAATATCAGAATGATAATAGATACATGTATTGTATATTGCACAGAGTCTGGGAAGCACTCCATACTTTTAAACATGTGAATCTTTCTACATTAAAATGTGTGAATATCACACTTAGTGGGGTAAAAACCATAAATAGCCTCATATAGTTCAGCCAAAGTTATACTGTCTTGTGAGCTCATACCCTGTCACCTGCTACCAAAGGAGAAACAGCAACAGAAAAACTTCAGTTTTCAGAAAGTCTTGGATCCAGAAATGCAGGTAAAAGCTTAAGGACCTTTGTAAAGTATTAAAACAGACTCCGTTTTTTATGAGTAGAAGCAAGACTGTCACCTAGTTTTTTCATGTACTCTATACTAAGCAAAGGGTCTGAAACATGCCAGTAAATACCCAATAGTGTTTGAAGGGATCAGTAAGCAAACAACTGATGTACCACCTTTTCCATTTAGGTGGTTTCCTTCTGGAAGTAGTTAATTCCTCCCATTTGATGCCAATTCCTATTAACATTTATTTTTTCTCTTTGAATAATTGTTTTATTGTTGTTCAATTGTAGTTGTCTGCATTTTCCCCCATCCACTCCCCCTAGCCCCAGCCAAACCCACCTCCCTCTCTTGCTTCCATCCTCCCCCTTGGTTTTGTCCATGTGTCCTGTATAGTTATTCCTGAAAATCCTTCCCTTCATTATCTCCTCCCACCTTCCCTCTGGTTACTGTCAGATTGTTCTTAATTTCTATTAACTTTTATTTTTAAAAGCAATTTGAGCCCTGGCTGGTGTAGCTCAGTGGATTGAGCACAGGCCTGCGAACCAGAGGATCGCGGTTCGATTCCCAGTCAGGGCACATGCCTGGGTTGCAGGTCGGTTCCCTGCAGGCCAACTCCCAGCAGGGGATGCATGAAAGGCAACCATACACTGATGTTTCTCTTCCTCTCTCCTTCCCCTCTAAAGATAAATAAATAAAATCTTTAAAAAAATTAAAAAAAAATAAAAGCAATTTGATATCAGTTTAGTATGGTTGCTAAGCAATACTAATAACATTAAAAAGTAAGCAATATCAATCATATAAAAAGTATAACTCCTAAATAATAGTAACAAGCATAATTTATTGAATGATTACTATATGCCAAAAACTCATCCATTGCTTTGCATGTATTAGCTCACTTAATCCTCATCACAACTCTAAGAAATATGCATAATCATTGTCACCATCATTACCATCACCACAATCATCACCACCATCATCATTATCATTATTCCTTATCAACAGATGAGGAAACTGAGGTTCAAAGAGGCTAAGTAACTTCTTCTAAAGGTCACACAGATAGTAAATAACAAAGTCAGGATTTGAACCAAAGTCCTCTGCCTCCAGAACTAACACAGTTCCCCACTAGGATGTTAACTAGGAAGTTATATGCTGTCCCTCTAGGAAGATAAGGCACGCACATGTCTTAGATTCAACTGTAGAACAAACGCTATTTAACATCAAAGCAAGAGGGACCAATGACATATGCTGAGGGTAAAGAGAAAGATGAAAATTGCACTGAACCATTCAAGACTGTATGTGCCATCTTTTCCCAGGATTATTATTTTAGAATCATGATCTGGTCTGTCAGAACAGATAAGTTTTCCCAGAGCCACATTTGAACCGTAAAAGCAATGAATGGATGACTTTATATAAATTAAACTGTACTTTTTGTGGCAATTTGGATTTCTGTGCATTTGCCATTTGTGGATTTGGGGATTTCCTGGTATGTATGTGTTTGGTTGGGACTCAACAGTAAAATGTTATCACAGCAAATGGCTCTCCTGGGGGCTGGGGAGGAAGAGCAGTTGTGGTGCAGGGAGATTTCTCTGATTGTTTTCCTCATTGCTGAAAGTTGAGCTGTAGTTGGTATACTGCCAGCTGGCAGATAGAAAAGACATCTCTCTGTTCCTGCCTCCTGGTTCAGCAACTTGTGCAGCTCTGTAGCTAGATTAATTAGTGGGTATCTGATAAAGCAAGAAGCAACATATTTCTTGTTTTGGAGGTGTCACGATTATGTTAAGTTGTTACTTTATACCCCAGAATAAACAGTATGATGCAGAGCTACATCATTATTTTTTAACAATGTACAACACAACAGGGGATGCTGCCTGTAAAACCCAAAGAGCCTGTATGAGCCCTTCTCCTGGAGTACTGATGACAAGCAGTGTGGAGAGTATTACCTTTGAGAGGGTCCTTGGCCTGGCACATGTGAGCCTAAATCTGCAATGCTGGCTGCTCCACTAACGTGGCTTTTCCCTGTGAATCCCATTGTCTGGGATGGCATTAGCTCCTATAGGTCATCCACACATGCTATAAGTGTCCAGGCTGCACCTTCTAAATGAATTAAGTTCTGGTCCTGAAATGATGAGAGAAATGATTTGGGTGGGATAGAATAAATCACTACATATTTGTCTACTTTCTGTTCTCCACAACGTAGTGTATTTTCTTTCTTCTTTCTGCTTAGCCCAAATCACTGATTTTCTGCTTTTTCTCACATTCACACATCAAGACACATGTATATACACATATAAACATGCATAGTGTACAAGTATACATGCACACTTACATCAGTACACACCAATAACACATGTGTGCACACATGTTCTCAGAATAGCACCATCCAATAGAACTTTCTGTGGTTATAGAAATGTTCTGTGTCTGTGCTAACCAATATGTTACCCACCGGCAGTCTCTGAAAGTGAGCTCATGGAAATGAGAGACGGAGTTTTAATTTAATTGAACTTTGTGAATTCCAATTTGAAGTTATGACACATGGCTGCCAGTTGGCCAGTGTGTCTCTGGAATGGAAGCCCCAGCAGAATGGTACTTTGTTTCTGTACACCTCTGTATGTCCAGCACAGAGGATGCTTCCAAACTTGTTCATCACCTGAATGAGTGAAATGATCAAAGGACGGGGCTGGGGCAACTTTCATAAGCCATTGATGCTATCAATGCTATCAGTCAAGAGAGACTCTTTCCAATACTGAACATACACTTTCTAGAAAAGAAGATTCCCTCAGTGGTAAGGACTGTTATAGTGTCGTTGCTGTTGTTTTCTTGGTGACAGATGAAACTTTTCACCAATAAATTTCTCAAAGCATTCCTTGGGGGCGACGAATCCCTTCAAACATTTACCCAGGGCAAGAAGCAGAATTGCCTAGTATTTCATCTTGTTTGTCGTAAATCTACGGAATCCCGCTGTCAGCAGGGGGTCTCAGAGCTGGAATGGGGCCTGTGGCCGCACTCCACAGGTCCTTCCCTGTTTTCTCCTTTTGTGGCTTCTCCGCTTCCACCTCTCCAAAACACCACTTCCTGTTTCTCTCAGAGTGGGACCACAGGATCTCTGGACCACTCACCTCCTTTAGTATCCCCAGACATTTTCTTCCCTCACCTTGGTTTTTTCTGGTTTCTTAGTACCTATTTAGGATGTGGCAGCTAGGAGGATTTTGAGTAAAAATTTAGCACTGTCATCGTTAACATTGTCATGGAGAAAAAGTTCATTTTGATTATCCTTTGTGATAAGATGTCATGATTGTTTGGGGGTGTCTTGTGCCACAGCACCCAAATGCTCGAGAGCAGATTCAGGGTGGCAGATGCCCATCTGAGTGGCACATTTTCTCCTGCACAATGGAAAGGGCAGGAATAATGGTGTGCACTTCACAGTGATGTGAGGGGGATTACTAAATTTGTGTTAAATGATGGACACAGAGAGGGGCCAGTGCGTGGCCATCACTTGAAATGGCCAGCTGCCACAGCTTCACAATTCTGCCAGGTCCTTTTTAATCGAATCTTAAGTTCTTAATGAAAATGGCCCGGGGAGCTGGATAAATAGTGCATCTGTGATGAACCAGCAAATAAACAGACTCAAACGTGTGAAGTAAACGTCTGGCCTCCCATCAGCCAGCCTTGGCCTGCGGGACGGCTGGCCACACTGACAAGAACATTACCCGCACGCAGCCCCCTGATAAATAGGCCTATCCATGTGCCAACTCTCCAAGCCACACCTGCCTGTAATGGACCACCCTGTTTGTGCCCGCCCCCCCCCCCAAAAAAAAAAAACAAGTCTTCCAGCACACAGCCTGGGAAGATAATAAAGGGAAGTGGCACCTGCTGCTGAAGCCACAGGACATTTCCAGGAACCTCCACCTGCCTCCTGGCTCTCTCCTCTTCCTGCTGGCCACAGCTTGGAGCCCAGTTCTGGGTTCCACCTTTGCTTGTTCTGTGTTTGGGTCCCATTTACCCCGCCTTACACCCACATTTTCTCCAGCCCAGCAGAACAACGGCCGAGAGATGGGGACTCCATCAGGGTGTTGTTAGGGCTGTCTGGGCTCACAATGGCCCATTTCTGGTGATTGGCAGCTACTTACACTCAGCCTCCCACTGAGCTATTGGTGAATGTTCTTGTTCTCTGCAATTTTAAACTGTTCCTGGCCTGAATATTAATATGTAAGGTCCAGTACATAAAAAAATAATGCCATTTAAACCCTTTAACACTGAATCTGCATATAGCAAAATGATTCTAAAGTCTCCCCAGAAAGCTCTTAATTTAACATTAGCTGAGACATAAAGGGTGAAGACTACATTGTTAGTAATTTCTTCAGTGCATATTCATATTTTCTTTATTTGGCTTGTATTAGGCTACTTTTGAATGAAGAAACTGGAAAGGACCCTCCTCACATTCAGATAAAATGTGATTATTGTTTAGTCTTTTTTCTTTATACTCTATCCAGATATGATCAGGCTATTACATGAGACATTTTTTAAAAACTTATCACAGGAGGGACAATTTGGAACCAATTATACATAACAAATCATTTTTCACATCTTTATCTGAGATGTAAAACAACCCTTGCTTTTAATATTACCTCGGTGTGTAATTTTTTTAAGGTAAATTATCCAGAAGGTAAGAAAACATATTTTTTTCTCATTTGCATAGATTGGGTCTTATCTCTCTGCCTGTGTAATCAATTCCTGCCAGTATAAACTTCCAAGTGACAGGCCTGTGTGGTCAGGATTAGAATGCTGTGAGCAGGAATGCTGCAACGGTCGCCGCACATCCCCTGAGGTGGGCTGGGGGTCTAGAGACATGCAAGGTCTATTTTCCTATCGTGATCCTTCCCAAATGGGACCCAAATCTGGGAATGACTTGCTTGTGATTTCATCCTTTTAAAGAACTAATACCCATAAATACCACTTTTGAAGTACATACACAACCTAAAATGATCTTTCATTCACCGAACACAGCAGGAGTTTAGGAGATATTTCTTGAACATAATGATACATTAATTTTTAAATAGCTCCAAGAATGAAATGGTACACAGTTAGTACATGTATCNCCTTCCCAAATTCCACCTTTATTTTGTGCTTGAAAAGTGAGTGTTTATTTTGTCCTTGAAAAGAGGGTTAATATTACTGTAGCCCTCTCATGCTCCTCACATTACATCAGTGTTGATGTTAAGTGATTTATCTCTGCTGACATTGACTTTGACCACCTGGCTGAAGTGGGTCCCCACTTTCCTTACTGTCTTCTTTGGAAGGAAGCCACTATGCACAGCCCAAACTTAGCAAGGAGAGTTATGCTCCTCTTCCTTAAGGGTTAGGTAATTTTATAAATTATTTGGAATTCTTCTACATGGGAATTCCTCTTTTTATTAATTTATTTAGTTATTTATTTATATTAGCATGAACTAATGGATCTGGGAATGACTTGCTTGTGATTTCATCCTTTTAAAGAACTAATACCCATAAATACCACTTTTGAAGTACATACACAACCTAAAATGATCTTTCATTCACCGAACACAGCAGGAGTTTAGGAGATATTTCTTGAACATAATGATACATTAATTTTTAAATAGCTCCAAGAATGAAATGGTACACAGTTAGTACATGTATCTGTTTCCATAATCTCATTTACTTTGCTCACTAAATAATTCACACATATCATTAAAAGTAATCTTGTTTATATTTTTCAATATAGTTTATTGATTATGCTGCTACAGTTATCCCATTTTCCCCCCTTCACTCCCTTCTGCTCTGTACAGCCTCTCCCACCCACATCACCCCCTTTAGTTCATGTCCATATGTCATACTTACAAGTTCTTTAGCTTCTACATTTCCCACACTATTCTTGCCCTCCCCCTGTCTATTTTCTACCTACCATCTATGCTACTTATTTTCTGTACCTTTTCCCCCTCTTTCCTCCTCCCACTCCCCTGTTGATAACCCTCCATGTGATCTCCATTTCTGTGGTTCTGTTCCTGTTCTAGTTGTTTGCTTAGTTTGTTTTTCTTTTTGTTTTAGGTGTGGTTGTTAATAAAAGTGAGTTTGCTGTCATTTTACTATTTATATTTTTAAGATTTTATTTATTTATTTATTTATTTATAGAGAGAGGGTAAAGGAGGGAGAAAGAGAGAAAGAAAAACATGGATGTGTGAGAGATATACATCAATGGACCTGCAACCCAGGTATGTGCCCTGACCAGAAATTGAACCAGCAACATTTTGGTTTTCAGGCCAGCACTCAATCCACTGAGGCACACCAGCCAGGGCTGTTCATATTTTTTAATTTTCTTTTTCTTAAATAAATACCTTTAACATTTTATATAATAAGGCCTAGGTGGTGATGAACTTCTTTAACTTGACCTTATCTGACCTTCCATTCTAAATGAGAAGCACTTTATCTGCCCTTCCATTCTAAATAAAAGCTTTGCTGGATAGAGCAATCTTGGATGTAGGTCCTTGCCTTTCATGACTTGGAATACTTCTTTCCAGCCCCTTCTTGCCTGTCAGGTCTTTTTTTGAGAAATCAGCTGACAGTCTTATGGGCACTCCTTTGTAGGTAACTGTCTCCTTATCTCTTGCTGCTTCTAAAATTCTCTACTTCAGAGCTCCTGCCCTTTGCAACAGTATTGGATGGAACTGGAAAGCATTATGTGGAGTGAAATAAGCCAGGCAGTGAAAGACAAATGCCATATGATCTCACCTTTAACAGGAAGATAAACAACAAAACAAACAAGCAAGCAAAATATAACCAAAAACACTAAAATACAGAACAGGCTGACAGGGCGAGAGGGGAGGGAATTTCAGGGAAAAAGGGGAAAGATTCACAGTAACAAGTATAAAGGACACATGGACTAAAACTAAGGGGGGTGGAAATGAGAGGGAGGTGGGGAGCACTGAGGGGGGTGGGCTGGGCTGGGAGTAAAAGACAGAAAACTGTACTTGAACAATAATTAAATAAATGGGGAAAATAAAAGTAAAAAAATTAAATAAAATTCTCTCCTTCATTTTAATCTTGGCTAATGTAATTATGATGTGCATTAGTGTGTTTCTCCTTAGGTCCAACTTCTTTTGGACTCTGTGAGCTCCCTGGACTTCCTGGAAGTCTATTTTCTTTGCCAGAATGGGGAAGTTCTCCTTTATTATTTGTTCAAATATTTTTTTCCGCTTGTTGCTTTTCCTCTTCTCTTTCTAGTACCCCTATAACTTGGATGTTGGAACATTTAAAGATTTCCTGGAGGTTTCTAAGCCTCTCCTCAGTTTTTTGAATTCTTGTTTCTTCCTTCTTTTCTGTTTGGTTGTTTCTTTCTTCCTTCTGGTCTACTCCATTCATTTGAGCTCCATTTTCCTTCCCATCACTATTGGTTCCCTGTACATTTTCCTTTATTTTACTTAGCATAGCCTTCATTTTTTCATATAATTTTCGACCAGATTCAGTCAAGTCTGTGAGCATCCTGATTACCAGTGCTTTGAACTGTGCATCTGATAGGTTGGCTATCTCTTTGTCACTTAGTTGTATTATTTTTGGTGATTTGATCTGTTCTTTTGTTTTGGGACATCTTTTTTTGTCTTGACACACCTGTTATTTAGTGAGGGATGGAGCCTTATGTGTTCACCAGGGTGGGGCAACCCAGTTGCTGGGTTGTGTTGCTGTATATGGGGGAGGGGTCTGAGAGGCAACAATGGCACTTGCTCCGCTTTCTGCTGGATTTCAGTAACCTCCACCAATTCCTCCAACAAACTGTGCCCTTCTGGTGCTGATTTCCATGTGGGTGGGTTTGTGTATGTTCTAGGACCCTGTGGATCTTTCCAACAAACTCTCTTGTGAGACTGGGAGTCTCTCCTGCTGCCTCAACCCCCACAGGTGTTTTCAATTGGTGATTTCAGGCTTTATTTTCCCGAGCTGGAGCCCTGGGTTGCATGATCTGTCTCGCTCCTCAGTTTTGCCTGGTTGATCTGCTCAGGTATGTGGGACTGCCTGATCTGCCAGCCACTGCTTTACCACGAGTCCTCTTCACCTGGCCGCCAGACTCTGCCCATCCTACTGGTCTGGATGAATGTTTCTTCTTCAACTCCTTGGTTGTCAGACTTCCATTCAGTCAATTTTTTGTCAGTCCTGGTTGTTTTTTTGTTTCTAAATTTTTGTTGGCCTTATTTTGGTTGTGCAAGGAGGCACAGTGTGTCTACCTATGCCTTCATCTTGGCTGGAAGTCCATATTTTTTTAATAGTTACCCTTTTTTTCCCTGAAGTACAGTCCAATCACTCATGTTTGGTCCTTATAATTATTTAAATCAAGCTAAAGCTGCAAAACTTCATGTCATTCTATTTAGTAATCCATTTATCCCACCTATTTTAATGAGTTCTTAGTTCAGGGAATTGAGGAATAAACACAATGAACAACTTGTGTTTCTTTGGGAAACCCCATTCCAGTCCAGGTGAACCAGCAGCCCAGGCATAAATGTGTAAGGAAAGAAAGAAAATCATTTCAAAGGAAAGAAGTGCCATTAAGAAAGCAGAACAGACTAACAAGACAGCATGGTAAGCAAGACATGCATTTTGGTGCATGTAAGGGAGGGTCTTTCTGAGATGTCTGTGCTGTCATATTAATTTCAAAGTCATTTTACTCCTGAGTCACAGTAACAGGTATCAACATGTAATTTCTTTACAACAGCAATTGTATAAATGCACATAATTTGTGGGTATAAATAGAGTACAAGTGCTATAGATATTTTATGCTTTTATAATAGCTAACAGTATTTTGTACTTGATCTTAGCCAAAGGTGAAGAAGAAACACAGCTTATTAGAGTTTACAGAACTGTTATTCACAGAGCTTATAACATTTTATCACTAACTCTGGGGAGGAGAGATGATTAAGGAGCACAGGTACTATCATCAACTTCATTTCACTGGTGACATATTTTAGGATGAGAGGCATTAAGTAGTGTGTCCAATGCTTTGAGCTAGTAAGTGATACAAATGGGAATCAAATTTAGATTTTATGACTCCAACTTCACTATTGCAAATTTCCTAGCATTTACAAAACCTAAATTACTAAAGCTCCATCTAATTTCTTTCAGGCTCCTCTGTGGAAGTGCTACAAGTCTCTATTAAATATAAGGCATATTGTTGAGGACTGTGGTGGAAACAGAATTGATCATGTTAGCAACGGGGGGAGTAATGGGACCCTAGCCAGATAACTACCCCCTGTGAATCCCTACCAGAGAGCAAGTTTAGAAGCCCAAATTCACCCACCTGTTGTTCAGTCTGAGTGTTTAGGACTCTACTTGAGGCTCTTCATTTATCAAATCCCACCATCAATCAACAGGAGTTGATCCATCAACACATATTAGCACCAACTGATTTCCAAGTTCTGTGCCCCAAGAACTTCAAGTTCTGGAGGTATAGAGGTGGTCTGATATAGCCCTTTCCCTCCAGAAGTCTTGAGTCTAGCAAAGAAGAGAAATATTAAACAAGTTATCACATTCATTCATTCATTCATTCAGAAAATGTAAATGGACAAAAGCTGAGGAGAAAATAGACTGGAGATTGTGGTTGTGTAGGGCAGGGGACCCAGCCTAGGTAGCGTGTGGTAAGAAAGGCTCCTTTGAAGAAGTGACACTAAATGTGAGCCAGACAAGAGAACAAGAAAATTCCAGAGAGAGGGAACCACTTGTGGTAAACTTTTCACTTTTGAGAAATTGAAAGTCCAGGATGGTAGGATGTGGAAAGAAGAAGGAAAATGTCAGGAGGTGAAGCTGAGGCAATATCCCTCCACCCCAAGTATAAAGCCCTAAGGGGTTGGCTCCTCATGGCCCCTTTGACACATCTCCTCTACCTGCTCCATGCTCACTCTGCCCAAACGTGTTTCTCTAAGACTGCAAGTCAGCTCCCCCTTTGCTTTACACCTGCCTTCCCCATGCCTGGAATATTTCTGCAAACACCGATGGGGCTCACTTCCTCACCTCCTTCTTCATCTTTATTCAAATGTCACCTCTCAACAAGGCTCCTGGCCACCCTGCTTATAAAGCAGTTTGCCTGTCTCCTAGACTCCTCCTTCCCATATCCTGATCTACTTTGCCAATATCCTTGTCTTTTAAAATGTTAGTGATATTCATATGTATTGTTTGGTGTCTGACTTCCCCTCAGACTATAAACTCTATAAGACAGGTAAGGCAGGAGTTTTTCTCTATTTTGCTTTCAGATGTTGCTCTTGTGGCTCTATCTCTTGTTGCTCATTATTAAAATATTATTGTCTGCAATGAGATGAATACTTTGGAGGGGAGCCAGGACTTTGGGGATGACCAGGTAGGATGTGATCAAAATTCTGTTGATGGCTATTCCTGGAGGCTGAAGAGACACATGTGGCTATAGTGGGAATATAGGCTATAAAATGTGCTTTCAGTCTCCCAGGCAAAAATAACTCTTGTTTAAAAATTAGGTGAACTCCTGGGAAGAAGCATTAGAATCACAATTTGTGATTTGTTGACCCCCATTACCTGCATCAGTACATAAACAATTCTTAGGCAGGTTGATACAAGTAGCTCTCAAATGCTGGCTGTGCCTCTTACCTGGTTCAAGTACAAAAGAAAGTTTAGAAATACAAAAAAATTGAGTCCATAATGTATACCCAAATGCAGCACTTGTGGATAAAACCAGAGGATGCTGCATGTGTACCAGAGTCAACAAAAGGATCCAAGCTTTACTACAGACAACAAACTCATTGGGTTTGGAACATGGGCCATGGCCTGCCATTGGGTAGTTGAGGTGGGCCCTGAAGTTCTTCTACCTGTGCTCCCAGCATAAAGGGAAGAGGGCTCTGGTTGCCAGGAAAGGATAAAATGCTTCTTAAAAGTCTGAGATTCTGTAGGGTGGGTTCATAGCACTTAATGATTTTCTAAGAAGATTCCATCTTCTGAGACTTCTTTCCCTAAGAACTATGTCTTCTCTAGAAGCCGTGTAGACTTCCTAAATCAGTTTCACATGAAAATTCACACTAGCAGAGCAGTTATCATCACACCCCTTCTCTGAGAGTCCTAGGGAATGCCAAGCCTATGTTGTAAGTTGTCTGAGAGGTGGCAATATTGAAACAGGCAGATTTCTAGAATCAATGAGAGTTACAAATGTTGATTGTGTCATTGAATAACCCAAACATATGTGGTCTCATGGGACATTGTTCTGAGCTGTGGGGAAAACCAAGACGGGACTTCTGAAAAGTGAAGAAACCAGTGATGTCCCACTCCTGCTGGAAAATTCTTAGTTTTCCTATCTGACTAGAGGCAGACAAATTTGCTCATAGGCAATAGTTGAGATGCTTGTACTTAGAAGTTCTCAAGAAATGGTCTGTATATTGCTGGGTGTCTCCAATACCTTACAAAGTATCTACAAGATGAGAATTTTTTGCCTAAGACTCAGGGTTGGCTACATGAGCCTGTGCTTAGAAGGGTCCCATGCTTGGTTCAATAATCTGATGTTAGAGCCCTCAAATCCTTAATGATTTTTAAACAAAGGGCTCCACATTTTTGTTTTGCACTGGGCCTGCAAGTTATGTAGCTGGTCCTGATGATAGTACTAAGACAAGTGTGGTAGGCAGAGTTCTAGGAGGGCAAGTTCCCTCCCCCTGTTGTACATGCCCTGTAGACTTCCTTCTCTTTGAGTGAGAAGGTGGAACCAAGGAATGTGATGCGATATCACTCCTATGATCATGTGAAATTACATGGCAAAAGAGTGTTTGTAGATATTATCAAGGTCCCAAGTAAGTTGACTGAGTAAATTGAAGAGATTCTTTTCTGTGGGCCTGAACTAATCAGGTGAGCTCTTTAAAAACAGAGATTTTTCTCTGGCTGTTCTCAGAGGGAGAAAGAAAGTGGCCATGGTGTAGTGATGTAACGTACCTACAGAGGGGAGGTGGCCTCCAGGAGCTGGGAGTAGTCTCTGGCTAGGAGGAAGCAAAAAAACTGGATATTAATCGTATAAAGAACTGAATTCTGTTGACAACCTGAATGAGTATGGAAGAAGACCTTAGCCCCAATGAAGGTCACATCTCCAAATCACATCTTGATTTCAGTTCTGAGATTCCTCAGCACAGGATATAGCTAAGCCCTGCACAAACCCCTGGCCCATGGAAACTGTGAGATTACAAAAGTGTGTTGTTTTTAGCTGCCAAGTGTATGGTCATTTGTTATGCAGTAATGGAGGAGGAACATAATGTTATATCCCTTTTCTGCTGTGGCCATTTGCACTGACGATGGGCGAAAATGCTGAAGTATTAGCATGGATCAAGGCAGTGGCCCCTGACTGTACTAGTGACCATTGTGTTCTTCACCACTGTTCAATTGGAGGGGGAAAAATCCAGTTTCACTTAAGAATGTTCTAGATAAAGCAGTAAAAATTATCACTTTATTAACATCTTGACCTATGTGTGCCTTTATAGCTGTGTGACAAAATCGGAGTGGGCATAAGGCACTTCTGTTGCAAACTAACATGTGATGGTTGTCTTGAGGAAAAGCACTAGTGAAATTGCTCAGTGTACAAGCTAACCAGGCACTTTTGTCATGGAGCATCATTTTTACTCGTTGTATGCTAAATGAATGAACAATAGTTGTTCAGACCTGGGCATTTGGCAGACGTTTCCTCCAAAACATCACTTCAAAGAAAATAACAGAAAGTATCTGTTGTCAATAATAAAATTTTACTGTTCAAGTGAAAGTTGGAATTTTGGAAAACTTATACCTGCCACTGTGAACTTGAAATATTTTAATGCTTAAAGACATTTCTACTAAGGTTTGTGGTGATATCACCAAACAATGTTTTAAAAATTATCTAACAAAATTGGGAAGATCTATATAACTCTAGTGAACTAGTAATTTCCAAATGTCAATGCCTGAGAGCACAGAATCATGCACTCAACGGGCAAAACAGATGAATGAATTTTAATGTGATCTAATAAAGTGTTCATTGATATGGTGTCAGATTCCACAACTAATCTTGTTGAGTTTTGGTGAAGTAGCAAAGACTATCCACAACTACCTGAAAAAGCTTTTAACTACTCTCTTTTCCAACTACACATCTGTGTGAGGCTAAATTTTCTTCATACATTTCAACCAGAACAGCACAAAACAACAGACTGAAAACAGAAGCATGAGAATTTAGCTGTCCTCATTCAGTAAGACAGCAAAGAAATTTGCAAAAATGTAAAACAATGTCATTTTTCTCATTTATTTTTCTATCAAATATACTTATTTTTATAAAATTATGTTCTGAAATAACAATAAGTGTATTAATATGTAATGGTTTTATTATAGTTATTTATAAATGAATTAAATATGTGAGTATTTTCCTATTATTAGTTCCTAGCTTGGTAAATATCCATAGATATAATCCACAGAAACAAAGCTCTTTCTGTTTTTCAATGATTTTTAATAGTGTGAGGAAGTACTAAGAACAAAAACTTTGGTTGACCTAACCTGACTTCATTGTACCCAGTGGGGTGGTTGTGATGAGTTGGGGAGAGAAAGAATACACTGATGTTGGTCAAATAACCGATTATGTGCTGAATTCGTCCCCCCAAAATACAAGCTCAAGTCCAAACTTGCAGTACTTGTGAATATGACCTTATTCAGAAATAGGGTCATTACAGAGGTAACCAAATTAAAGTGATGTCATTAGCATGGGGAAATTGGGACATAAGGACTGACACACAGAGGAAAGACAACATAAAAACACGGAGAAAACTGTGACTTGGATGGATGGATGCCACTATTAGCCAAGGAGGGCCATAAATGGCTGGCAGCCACCGGACTAGAAGAGGCAAGGAAGAATTCTTCTCCAGAGCCTCAGAGAGAGTGCAGCCCCACTGATATCTAAATTTTGGACTGGCCTTCATAAGAGTGAGACAATAAATTTCTGTCGTTTTAAGCCACCCATTTTGTGGTTCTTTGTAGGGCAGCCTCAGGACACCAAGACAGCCATTCATGTGCCCCCTGTGCTGGACTAACTTCCTAGGAGTTATTTCATTCACTCTTCCCAGGATCCATGGAAACAGGTGGCAATCTATCCATTTTACATATCAGGAAACTGAAGATGAAAAGAAATCAGCATTTCAAAGTCTGGGTTTCTCTATTGCTTATGCTGCCTCCTAAGCATGGAGGGTTTTGCTATTTTCCCCAAGCCCAATTGCTATGATATCTCAGCGAATTTACTCAGGGTTGTCACAGACCTAAAATTGACTTTGGCGAAAAGCACTCTGTTTGCTGATGCAGAGTTTATCCTTTAATTGTGGTACTCATACAAATGAGGTAATTATTATTTAATTATATTGGCCCAGTATCTAACCATAAAATTAGTAATTATTATTTTTACTGCCGAATATTAAGTCAGCATTACCATCCATCATTTCATTAATGAATACAATAATGCAATACAACCAACATTTATGGAGTGTGTGCTATACAGTAATAGATATTGGAAGGAATGCAAAAGTTGAGGCAGGGCATTTCTGCCTAGGGATGACCAAACACAGAGAGAAGGGAGGCAACCTTCCAGAGAGAAATACAGACAAGAGTCCCTGGGAGATTCCACGGACATGGTGTCTGATGGGAAAGAACAGAAAAAACTGAATGGAAGAGGTGATTGAAGTTGTGCTCAAAGTGGCATTTGAAGGTTATCCAGGAAGTTGGCAAAAGCATGGAGAGTGGTTCTCCCCGCTCCCCTGTGCATTATGAAATCACAAAGGAAGTGTTTGTGCAGCTGCAAGAAGCTCTGGCCTTCCTGCATGTTTAGGTTTGGCCAGTTGTCATAGTCCTTCACCATTTTCTCTTCGATACCTGTTCAGGGACAAGGCAAATCCTGGAGAAGGCATATTTAACTAGAGATGATCCAGCCTTCTCTTTTTCACTCTCATTTTCTATTGTTTTGGGGATACTATATCCCCTCCTACCCACCTCCTCTCACAAATCTTTGGAAGCTAGAAGTTTTTTTTCTTTCTTTTTCCCTTTAGAAAATCTACCTTCCAGAAATATTCTGAAAATCTTTTAGATTAACGTTTTAGTGATTCTCCTCAGAGAAAGAGAAGTTGGGGTTTTAAACAGGGACAAAAATCTTATTTACCTTAAGTCAAAGATGTGGATCTCTGATGACAGAATATCAATAAACTGTAAAGAGGTAGGAGAGATCACATTTTACCAAAAAAAAAAGGACTTTTACTTTGACCAAGAAATCACATACTTCATCTGCAGTGGACACAGATTAGACAAAAGCATGTTCTCCCAAGAAAGGCAGCATCTGTATTGCCTCAGTCTCTTACCAACACTTTCTAGGAAACTCCACCTTTTCAACTTCTATTCTCCATAGTTGAGCCTAAAATAGGTAATTCTCCAAATTCAGTTCTCTGGCACAGAATGATGGAAAGCTTAGCAGAACCCCAGAGCGTATGTTGCCCTACCTGCTGTACATCATGACTGTCTAGCTAGTTATCTGAAATGTTGGACTTATGTAAGGCTAAAAAGGAAGAACAATGGACTGGAAATGGAGCAGGCCAACACTCTATGCTTCTTGATTGTTAATATTCCATTTCTATTTTAAAACACATGAATTGATATGAATTGAGAATCCAGATGTTAAACTCCTTTCAACCAGGCTAACAATTTTCTTATAACTTGATGGAGAGGCTACTCTTAATTGAGCTCAAACAGGTCACCCACACCTCATATCGTTGCTGGGCAAGAGTCCGGGTTCCAGAGAAATAAATACTCCAGAGGACTCCACCAAGCTATCTACACAGGGTCAATGATGAGGCTTCTTTTCCTGTCATTTGAGTATTTCATGATTATTTCACATGGCAGAAATCATGGAAATAAGTTGATGTGGGGGGAAATAATAAGCAATTGATTAAAATTGGAGAAGCCAGTTGATGAGATGCATTTTCCCTGGTGATTTGTGTTAAGTGCACAAAATCAAGACATCCTTTTGTGTTGTAACTGTGCTACTCTCACAGCAGACAAAATATTTCCTACCTAACGATTAACTTGTAGAAGATTAGTCAATCTCATTTATCGGCAGGGTAGATTATCCAGTTGGTGGATTATCCAGGTTTCTCATGTCTTCTTATTACATCACCTTAAATAATGAAAACCAATCCCTCATGTTTGTATTGAAAGGTTCTTTGAGGATGCATTATTTAACTTTATGTCTAATAATTCCTTCTCTGCCTTCCTCAGAGGGTGGTTATATGTATATCTGAGGCTGAGAAGAATTAGAAAAACTAAATTTACTAGTTAATAGGTTTCCCCTGAGAACTGACCACAGCCTTCTTGTCTTCAAGGTAAATGTTGGATTCTTTCTCCTGGCTACTTCCTTTGCACTTTAGATAAGAAGATGAAACTAAAACCTCTCAATATGGATACTTGTGATGTTTTATTTGGAACATACTGATGATCTCTATTTGTTAAAGTTTGCTGTTTTAGATTATCTGTCACTTTCAGTCATTTATCAGTTTTACTGGAGCCATGATCAGGAATTGGCTCTATATTTTGATATTATGTTTCTATTTCTGATTGAGGAAAATATTTCTGGCAGGTGTGAAAAGGAAACTGTCTACCGAATACCTGCTAAGCATCACTTAGTTGATCAGTTTGGAAATGAGCTAAAATATTGGTCATCTGAATGAATGGTTTCTTCACAGATGAGTAGGTCACCATAAATTTGATTCTACTTGTTGGCTAAGGCTAGAATGCTTTACACAGACATAGAATATTTTTCTCACTGCCAAAGTGCAGGAGTTATAGAGCATGTACCCTCTCCAGCCCTTGGAATGTCTCTTATTATTGAGGTTGATGGTCAAACTGCTAGAGACAAAATAAATGGAAACTTAAAACTGGTCACACTACCCTATTTTCTCAATAATCTGTATGTAAGAACAATGATGACTTTACCATTTGTAATCTAGGTAAAACCTAAATTTAGTAGTTATCTTCAGCATGGGAGTGTAATCACCTTTTGCCTCAGTTTATGAATCTTAGTTAAAATTATTACATTATCAATGGTTGACTACCAATGAGGGGTCTGAATTCAGTCAGCTCATTTGCTATAATTTGAAAATTTTGTGTTCCTTAGCATTTGGCCCAAGTATAGGGAGACAGGTTAGACAGATCATGATGTTGGACACACCTTACCAAGGAAAATAAGGTAAACTTTCTATGTACTTTCAAGTATAATCTGATAATATCATAAATCCCTCCTCCAATAAGAAATATGATATTAGTTAGCATAAAAGAAAATGAAATGACAAGTGTATAGAGGACGTGTTTGGGGAGAGGAATGTTGCTTCTCAGATTGACGATATAGTTCTGCTTAAATTTCATTTTTTGATCCTTGTGTGTCATTTAAGAGTTTAAACCAGGCATCTTTCCTTTCTGTGGCCCAAAGTAAATGCGGATTATCTTACTCTAACACAAGACTTTATTTTATGGAAGAAGGTAACATCCAAAAAGAATTAGAAGGATATTCCTTGGACTTTCCAGATAAATATTTCATGGATGAAGATGTTTAATTTGCATCAGTTATACTAAGGGAATTCTTGGAACTTTTATTTAGAATATACTTAGAAGTAGATGTTGAATTAGAACAGAGAATTCAATTGCCTATGTAAGTGGAGGCTTTTCATGGCCATCATAAACAAATCAACTGACAACAAGTGCTGGCAAGGTTGTGAAGAAAAAGGAAACCTAGTGCACTGTTGGTGGAAATGCAGACTGATGCAGCCACTGTGGAAAGGAGTATGAAATTTCCTCAAAAAACTAAAAATGGAACTGCCTTTTGACCTGGTGATTCCACTTCTGCAATTATATCCTAAGAATCCTGAAACACTAATTCAAAGAAAACTATCCATCCCTGTGTTTATAGCAGCATTATAGTAACCAGAGGGGAGGAAGGAGGGGATAATATGAGGAAAAGGGAGAAAGGTCATCAAGGAACATGTATAACGGACACATGGACAAACCAAAGGCAGGTAGGATTGAGGGTGGGAGGTGGGGACCAGTGGGACAGGGGGGGAGTGGAGAGGGGGAAATGAAGACAACTGTACCTGAGCAATAATTAAAAAATGCCATTAAAAAAAGATAGCCAAGTGCTGGAAACAACCTAAGTGCCCATCAGTAAATGAGTGGATGGAAAAACCATGGTACATGTACACAATGGAATATTATGCAGCAGAAAGAAAGAAGGAACTCCTACCCTCCGCAACAGCATGGATAGAACTGAAGAGCATTATGCTGAGTGAAATAAGCCAGGTGACAAAAGAACAATACAATACCACACAATCTCACCTATAATTGGAACCTAATCAACAAAACAAACAAGTAAACAAAATAGAAACCGAGATGTGGAAGGAAAGAACAAACTGGCAGTGACCAGATGAGACGGGGAGGGGGATAATGGAGGAAAGAAGGGGAAGGGTCAAGTCAAGGAACAAGTATAAAGGACCCATGAATAAGAACAACTGGGAGGATTGAATGTGGGAGGGGTGAGTGGGCAAGGCAGGGGAGAGCAATGAGGGGGAATAGGGACAATTGTAACTGAACAACAAAAATATTTTAAAAATAAAGAATATAACAATAAACCACAAAAAAATGGAGGCCTTTTAAACCATTGGGAACAGCATGAGGAAGCACTGGAATATGGCAAAGGGCTGTGGCCATAAATGAGAAAAGAAAAAATTAAGTCAAGAATATTGGGCGTCATTTCAGAAGAGTGACAAAGGAGAGGAGGGAGAGTTAATTATAGGAAAAACTAGATGTGGAAATAGTATGCAGGACTCTAATGTGTTTTGTGGACAAAGGGTTAGTGAAACCTTTGTAGGGTGGAAGACCACGGTCAAAGAGCTGAGCCACAGCATCTGGAACAACCCTAGAGAAGACCCTCAAGATAGTCGCCTTCAACACATCATGGCCAGTTCAGCTGGGCAGAGAGAAGGATTTTGGTGTAAGAAGAATCATTGGGCAACTAAGGAATATAGTGGGAAACCCTGGATGATATATAGGGGCCTAGCACTTAAAAGAAAATGTAAAGTGATTGGAAAACATCGAGAGATTTGTGTTTAAAATTAGACTTGGGAATGTAGGGAGAAAAGGAGTAGTTAAACAAATCCATGGAATGATGAGAAGGTTTTTCCATTTGCTTGTTCTAATACTAATGAGCAAATGAAAAATCCTTATCAGAAGAATTATTTGTTCCTGTTCAGAATACTTAGGGGAAAACAGGAAAGAAAGATCAGCTATTGCATCCAGAGGCCTAGAATGTAAGTTTATTTCTAAATGATAATTCGCCCACTCTTCTAGTAAGATCAAGCCCATCTTTGAAACCCAACACCTGCTGGTCTTCACGTTCCACTTTAGGGCTGGACATTTTGTCTGTTCTCTTTCGTTGTGGGACTATAGGCACTGGGAAGGGTTGAAGGGAGATGTGGGGGCTTATAAACTATGGCGCTTCTCCAGAAATGCATGGTGCCCTGCACACCCTCTGTAAATAACTATTGATGAGTGAATCAACACAGAACTGAACTCCATCTGTGTGCAGGGTCTTCCATACCACAAGCTCTCAGGAAGTATTTAATTTTAATACAGGGTAGATATTAGTGCTGCTCAGAGTTCATGCTTGTCCTTCTCTTCTGGACACATGGAGGAGTTGCTCTTCTCTTGGAAGTGAGGCTTGGCTGGGTGACTCATTCAGGTCAGTGAAATGTGGATGTGTGTCACTTCTGAGTGGAGGCATGAAGAGCTGAAGAGCAGTAGGGGTCTCCATGATCCCTTTCCCCCTGTAATTGTGGAAGTATTGGCTGATATAGAGGTATCAGGTAGAAACTTCCACAACGCTGAGCCAGCACAGGGAAGACAGCTCTGCAGAGTATCCCTAACCCACAACCAAACTCAGAAATGCTGAGAAACAGGTAAATTGTCTTAAACCACAGAGACTTTAAGTGTTGGATGTCACAGCAGCATAACCAAACTTAACTGACTGCAACAATATATTTGTTTTTCATTACCCTTTGGTTAAGGCTGGTTGTTGTAAGTTTCTATTGAACCCACACTGGAATAAAAGTGCATTGAAAGAACTTCCAGAAAGAAGGTTGCCTGATGTTCCATAAAAGTCTCCAAAGGATGGCTCCCAGCATCCTGTGAAAATGAAGGTTGAGGTTCAACACCTCCCTGAGCTCATTCAATAAGGGAATCCATACAGATAGCGACTCCTAACCACCACCAATATTATCAGTCTTACACCCGTGACCTCTCGTCCGGCACAGACCACTGTAACTCTTCATGATGATGTAGCAGTAATCACACACACACACACATCTCTGTGTGGGCTATTCATTTAGTGATGTGGTGCGTGCCTTCCCGCTTCACTGAGTCTGCCCTGATATGAGTGAGCCTCACTGCTTCTAACCTTGCTTACCTTGACACCCAGGAGTTTGAATACACAGTCCTGGCTTTGAACATGGCATGGCAGTCTCAGAGGGCATTTGCACTTGGGAAAAGAATGGGGCTCCAATTTCAGAAATAAGGCCTGAGATGCCAGCTTCCTGTCAGTGTTCCGAAAATGGGAACATACAGTATTCTCCACATAAGCAGCCTGTTTTCTAAGGAAAAGAAACTCAATGCTTCTAATCCTCTGTAAAGCACAGATAGGTAGGAAGGCGGAGGGAATAAGGACCAGTGCAGTTTGTGTCCCCCGTGCTCCAGCCCCATAGACTCCACTTCCTCCTCGCCTCTAACTTTAAAAAACAGCATGACTCAGTTTAGTTTCAGTGTGTTCTTCTGTGTTGAGGGCTGTGGTGTTTGGGGAGCAAGGATTACTAGTTGGACATGTGGAGTTGGCTCTATTTCCACTCTCTCTGGTAGAGGGGTCGTGTACAACCCCACCAAGCCATTTCTTCAGCTGTGAACCAGAGATGGACATGCCCTTGCAGCTTCCAAGGAGCCATGGAATTTCTAAGTGTGTGATGAGCTGGAAAGAACAAGAACTTGGACTTTTAATAGAACAATATCACCAAGTTAGCTGGAAGCTCCTTCAGGGTAGAGGTGTTCCCACCTTCTCTCACATTCATAGGCCCTCCATGGCCCTTCAGCTGGCCTAGTGGGCTTGGTATCTGGTTTCCTACACACAGGCCCTCCCCTCTTGCCCCCACCGCCCAGTGCAGCATGTGTGAGCTGGGAGTCTGGCTTCAGGCGAGCCCTGTGTCACTCCCAGCTGCTCTGCTCATGGCCTTCTCACACTCATGGCTTTATAGATGACCACACATTGCCAGGACCTCCTTGGGGGTCTTTGATCTTTATCTTTAAGAGCAGCATCCCAAGACAACAGTGGTGCCATGACTTGAGCAGGGAACAGCTGAAAGCAGGTGCTTCCCTTCAGAATAGCATCAGTGCTTGAGGAGCATCATTACCCCAGGGGAAAGGTTGGCCAACCTGACCCTCGGTTTTGTATGTTCTCTCTTCACTCGACACAGAGAGCCTGCACAGGCAGGGCCGGGGGGGGAGTCGGTGACTCTGAGAGGTGCTCGTCACGCCCATGCACCCCACTCCTCTTTGTCTCAGGTGCTGCAAACTTGCCATTATGCCAACACCGACTCCTGAAAGGGGTTTCATGGGGGGTTTTGTTCCTCTCATTTCTGTTGAAACGTGACACTCAAATATGAGAAGGGAGCAGAGATCAACAAACCCTGTCAGCCTTGTCAACCCAGGTGTGACAGGACTATCTTCCTAAATTGCCACTAATCTGCCAGAAATCTCTCTATCTGCAGCCTCCATCGTGCTGTTTGCTCACATTCGGTTAACACTTTAAATTTCCCTTTCTGAGGTGTCACTGTTTGCCATTTAGTAAGTAAGAAGAACTGTGAGAGCAGCTTCAAGCACATGGATTTGGGAAGCTAGAAAAAGCTGATTAGCTATTCAGGGAGAATAATCTTATTGAGAGTAGTAAGAGCTGTATAAAGAATGCTTTTCCCTTCCCAGTAACAATCTTCTAATTATGTTGTCAAGCTTGCTGTTGAGTTCTCCCCCTGTGCCATTAAGAAACCGTTTTCTATGTTAAGAAAGAGATTTCCAGATTGTGGTGCTGTTTGCTGATTTTTTTTATTGTTTAAAGGATCTGTATGTATTAAACCAAACATTAAAAAATGATTCATGTGCAGCATAATTACTGGAGATGAGGCATGGCGACAGGGGTGGGAGGTGAGGGATGCATTGGGGGTGCTCATGGGGCCAGGGTAGGGGGCTGAGGTGGGGTGAGGATTAGCATTCCAAGTGTGCCACACTTTCACCTTGGTGACAAAATGCAGTAACTAATCGATGAGCTAGAAAGGTCAGGAGTGAGGTGATAGGGAGGTGCACTTGTAGGTTTCTGAGAGGAGCAAAAACATTCCTATCAATAGATGTTCTTTACTGAATACGAGAAACAAGAAGTTTGAATTGTGTACAAAAGTACCCTTCTGATTCCTCCTCCCCCTGCTTGAAAGGGAAGAATCTAAGTAGTGAGAATATTGTGCCTACCCTGAGAAGCACCTTCGGAGGTGGCATGCAGACCCCCACAGTCATACTTTGATCACAGACCCCCTTCCACAGAAGAGTCAGGGGATCAGGGGGGCCACCATGTACACTCTCATGGCATTGTCCTTGGCTTGTGGGAAGACAGTGTCTTCATGCCACCAAGTAAATGCTCATTTAAATAATTAAAAATGTAAAAAGCGAGAAGCTTTTTCTTGATCTCCCCATGACCCAGGACACAGGAATGGGTATTAAAAGATTTTGTTGTAACAAATCCCACCCAAACAAACTCTGCAACCAGAGCTCAATGGGCCAACCGGCGAATAGATGGTGTTTTGGGGGAGTCTACTCACCTGTAGGGCCATCCGTACTCATCACGAGAACTCGGGTTCTCTTTTTTTGCTGCACAAGGATTTTAGATCAATTCTGGCAAATTCTACAGTTGGACAATTTGGAATTAATATATTTGGGAGCTTTATCATAACAACCCCTGGTAAAATGATAGTGGGGAGTTTGAAAGGACTTCTTTCATAGTTAGCAACTTACAGGGTAAATGACTCCATCAGTCATCAATTTCTACACAATTGTTGGGGCAGGAGTCTGCAGTTCAGAAATCTCCTGGGGAGGGGTCAGAGTGGGAAAACTGAAATAGTAACCTAAGTGAGCCCCTCCTGCCTGTGCCATCTTGAACAAATGTTTTACCTCTCTGAACCTGGCCTCCCAGAACTACCTATGACAGTAAATGTTTATTTCAGAGTTGTTGTAAGGCTTAAAAGAAAGTGCCTGGCATAAGTAAGTGTTCAATGAATTGTACATTTTCTTTAATTAGATAGCTCAGAAGAAAAAAAAAACTACCTGAATGTCAATTGACATTCTATTTCTTTCTCTTCTTTTTTGCTTGGTTTATTTTTTGAGTGGGTGATACATGTACAAAATTCAAAAGATAACCTTCCTTTTACATTCTGGGGTGGGACCCAGGAATGGGGCTCACTTCACATCAAACCATAGACCTAGAGAAGAGGAGGCCCTTCCCCACCAACAATATTCCATTGTTTGATTATATGGATTACTACAAATTACCTAATTAGTTTGCTATTTATTGCTTATTTTTAATGCTTCACTTTGTATCCAAGGTTACAGTGGGTATCTTTGAACATGTATATTTTGCACAGGAGTCAGCTTATATTTTTTTTAATTTCCTGAAGTGAAATTTTTGAGTCAAAAAGAATGTGCAGTTTTGATATAAAATTTGATATAAAATTTCCAAATTTCTCTCTGTATATTTTGTCCAACTTGTGCTCCCTCAGACCCTGTCAGACAATACCATTTTCACCCATCTGACCTCCTTGTCAGCCCAGGATGTTATCCGATGTTTCAATCTTCGCCAGCCTGAGAGGGAAGCAATGGTGTCTCACTGTAGTTTTACTTTGCGTTTCCCTTTTTTTGAGTAAAGTTGGGAGTTTTATGTGTAAGGGACACTTGTATTTGATTTTCTGTGAGCTGTCTGCTTATATCTCATGACCATTTATGCAACTAGATTGCTGGTCTTTTGCTTATTGATTTGTGGAATTTCTTTGTCTACTAGACAAATTAGTACTTTATGAGTTCAAATATTTTGATCTAGCTAGTCATTTGTCTTTTCTCTTTGTTCTTATTTCTTTTTGTAATTTAATTTTTTTTCAAAATTTTTAACATAAGGTGAGACAAAGATTTCTTAGGCATGACACCAAAAGTATAATTCATAAAACAAAAAATGATAAATTGAACATTATCAAAATTTAGAACCTCTGTTCCTCAAAGGACACTCAAGACAATGAAAAGACAAGTCACAGACTAGAAGCAAATATTTGCAAATCATATATCTGATAAAGAACTTGCATCCAGAACATATAAGAAACTTTTAGAACTCCATAATAAAAAGATAAATAACCGAGTTTTAAAAATAGGCAAAAGATTTGAAAATATTTTTCACCACCAAGATAAATGGCCAACAAGGACATAAAAAGATGTTAAACATCATTAGTCATAAGAAAGTGCAAATCAAGGTCACAGTGAGACACCAGCTCACACCAAGGTGGCCATTAGCAGGTAGGCCAACAACGACAAACATTGGTGAGGATGTGGAGAAATTGGAATCCTCATGAGTTTCTGGTTGGAATGTAAAACAGTGCAGCCACCTTGAAAAATACTTTGATGATTCCTTTAAAAAGTTATACAACTTACAATATGACCCAGTCATTTCACTTCTAGGTATCTACCAAAAGAAATGAAAACACATGTTCACACAGTAACTTACATACAATGTTCATAGCAGCTTAATTTTATAGCCCCAAATGGAAAAACACCCAGATGTGTATTAACAGATGAATGGATAAACACATCTTGGTATACCTGCACAACAGAATATTATTCAGGAATACAAAAGAACAAACTGATGATGCACACAACAATATAAATACATCTTAAAATAATTCTACTGAGTGACATAAACCAGGTAAATAGAGTATATACTGTATCATTCCATGTACACAACATTATAGAAATGCAAACCAGTCCAGTGACAAAAAGCAGGTCAGAGGTTGCTAGTGGGTGGTGGATGTTCAGAAGAGAACTGGAAGAGGCTGGAGGGGTGGATGAGAAGGGGCATGAGGACACTTTGGATGTGACTGTGATAGATGTGTATTGTCTTGATTGTGGTGATGGTTTCATAGGTGCACATGTGTGTTAAAACTATCATATTATACACTTTATGTATGAGGGTTTATTATATATTAAATACACTTCAACAAACTGCTCACACAAGGGGGAAATTAGGGTTGGTGGAAATCTTTGTTATGAATTCTGGGGCACACACCAATTATGAAAATTGTATGGGTTTCTTCTAGTATTTTTTGTAACACTAGGCAACAATTTCTTAGGTACGATATTTCAAATAGTTTCATTTTTTTACGTGAAACTGAAATTTCACATGAAACTAAAATTCCATCTGGAATTTGGGTGTATAGTGTAAAGTAGAAGTCCAAACTTTCTTTGCTCCCAACTAGGCCAAATCGTACATTGTAAAAATTGACCCTTCTACACTTATTTGAACTATCTTTTCTTAAATATATTTTATTGAATATGCTATGACAGTTTTCCCATTTTCTTCTCCCCTTTATTCCCCTCTACTCTGTATACCTCCTCCCAACTGCATTCCCCCCTGCTTCTTAGTTCATGTGTATGGTTTGTACACATGAGTTCTTTGGCTACTGCATTTCCTATACCATTCTTAATCTCCCCCTGTCTATTTTGTACCTACCATTTATGCTTCTTAGTCCCTGTACCTTTTTCTCCCATTCTCCACCCTCCCCTTCCTCACTGACAACCCTCCATGTGATCTCTACTTCTGTGACTTCACTCCTGTTGTAGTTGTTTGCTTAGTTTTTGTTTTTTATGGCTCGGTTTTTAATAATTGTGAGTTTGTTGTCATTTTGCTGTTCAATTTTTTATCTTCTTTTTCTTAGATAAGTCCCTTTAACATTTCATATAAAAAAGCTTGGTGATGATGGACTCCTTGAACTTGACCTTATCTGAGAAGTGGAAATGGAAGCTGTAAATAAACGCTTTGCTGGATAGACTAATCTTGGATGTAGGTCCTTGCCTTTCATGACTTGGAGTACTTCTTTCCAGCCCCTTCTTGCCTGTAAGGTCTCTTTTGAGAAATCAGCTGACAGTCTGATGTGAACTCCTTTATAGGTGACTCTCCCCTTATCTCTTGCTGCTTCTAGGATTCTCTCCTTCATTTTAATCTTGGCTAATGTAATTACAATGTGCTTTGGTGTGTTCCTCCTTGGGTCCAACTTCTTTGGGACTCTCTGAGCTTCCTGGACTTTCTGAAGGTCTATTTCTTTTGCCAGATTGGGGAAGTCCTTCTTTATTATTTGTTCAAACCAGGTGTCAGTTTCTTGTTCTTCCTTTTCTCCTCTATTATTCAGATGTTGGAATGTTTAAAGTTGTCCCAGAGGTTCCTAAACCTCTCTCTTTTTTTAATTTCTTGTTTCTTCATTCTGTTCTGGTTGAATGTTTATTTCCTCTTTCTGTTCCAGGCTTTTGATTTGAGTCCTGCTGTCCTCCCCTTCACTGTTTGTTCCCTGTACATTTTCCTTCATTTCACTTTTCATAGCCTTCACTTTTCCTTGTATTTTGTGACCATACTCAACCATTTTTGTGAGCATCCTGATTACCAGTGTTTTGAATTCCACATCTGATAGGTTGGCTATCTCTTCATCATTTAGTTGTATTTTTTTCTGGAGCTTTGATCTATTCTTTCATTTCAGTCATATATATATATATATATTTGTCTCAGCATGCCAGTTATGTAACCAGGGGTGGGACCTTAGGTATTTGCCAGGGTGGGGCAACCCACTTGCTATGTTGTGGTGCTGTATGTGGAGGAGGGGGTCTAAGAGGAAACAATTCTGCTTGCTCAGCTCTCAGTTGGCTTTCAGTCACTTCCTCTTCTGCAAGCAAATTTGGCCCTTCTGGTGCTGATTTCCAGGGGTAGGAGGGGTGATTTTGTGTATGTTCTAGGACCCTGTGGGTATTTCCAGTGAACTCTCCTGTGAGGTTTCCAGTTTCTCCTGCTGCCTCAACCCCCACAGATTTTTTCAATTAGAGGTTTTGAGGCTTTATATCCTGGGCTGGAAACCTGGGCTGCACAGCCTGTTTCGCTCCCCAGTTGTGCCTCCCAGTTTTATCTGCTCATACATGTGGGACCACCTGCTCTGCCAGCTGCTGCCTTTCTTGCCCTGGTCCTTCAGCTGCCACCTTGGTGTGAGTCCTTTCCACTCTGGCTGCCTCTCTCCGCCCCTTTTAACAGTCTGGATGAATGTTTCTTCATTAACTCCTTTGTTGTCAAACTTCCATACAGTTTGATTTTCTGGCAATTCTTGTTGTTTTTAAATTTGTTGTTGTCCTTCTCTTGGTTTTAGGAGAAGGCAAAGTATATCTATCTATGCCTCCATCTTGGCCAGAAGTCTGAAATACTATCTTTATCATATAATAAGTTCTAACTATATTCGGTTTTTTAATGGTTGGTATTGAAAAGTGACTTCTCTGCTAAAACAAACTGAAGTCAAGGAGCATTTATAGACAAAAAATAATTTAGCAGAGAGTTCTCTGGTGTTCTCTGAAGACACACTGCTAAACTTCTGACTTTCATGCTTCCACCTCCTATCTTTTTGTGCCCAGCCTGAGAGCAGGCATGTCCCCAAGGAGGGACAGCATGTAGTAGGTGTCCCAGCAATATTTATGGATATGAAAGAACAACTGAGGTTAGGAAGGAGTGAAGGGGCAGCCTGTGCAACTGTTCTGTCTAAGCTGATGTGTTAAGTACAGCCACCAGCCTCTTCCATGGGCTCTGATAAAGATTTCAGAGTCCACTAAATCTTTAGCTAACGTAAAGTGAACCCTAACTAATTTTTAATTATAACATTCATTCACTCTCTCCAGCAAGCAGCCATTCATTCACTCAGAGAATCTGTTATGTATGTTAAACTTTGCTTTTGTGCAAGCTCAGGTCAGACTCCTGCCTCCAGACATGATAACTGCTCAGCATGCCACAGGTCCTCTTCGACTTTCTGTGGTGTTTAAACACTACCAAGGTACCATTTTTTTAATGTATCAGGTACAGATCCACGCACTTCACAGCACACTCTGCTGGTGGCACCTATCATCCAGTTGAAATCCCCTCACACATTGCTGGAGGAAAATGGCGCAGCCACCATGGAGAAAATCATGTCATGTTCTCGGAAAATTACCCATCCTAGTTCTAGGAATCTGTTCCAAAGAAACGTCGGTAAAAATACAGAATGACATAAATTTGGGTTATTCATTGTAGCATTGTTTGTAATAGCAAAAACAAAATCAAAAAGAAAAAAACAACCCCAAACTGTAAGCAATCTAGGTATCTATCATTTCAGGACTTCCTTTTTTAAAATACATTTTATTGATTATGACATTAGAGTTGTCCCATTCCTCCCTTTATTCTCCTCCACCCTGCAAACCCCCTCCCACCCACATTCTCCCCCTTAATTCATGTCCATGTAACATAAGTTCTTTAGCTCCCACATTTCCTACACTACTCTTGCCCTCCCCCTGTCTATTTTCTCCCCACCATCTATGCTACTTATTCTCTGTACCTTCCCCACCCTGACTCCCCTGTTGCTAACCTTCCATATTATCTCCATTTCTGTGGCTCTGCTCCTGTTTTAGGTGTCTGCTTAGTTTGCTTTTGTTTTAGGTATGGTTGTTAATAACTGTGGGTTTGCTGTCCTTTCACTGTTCATATTTTTTATCTTCTTTTTCTTAGGTAAGCCCCTTTAACATTTCATATAATAATGGTTTGGTGATGATGAACTCCTTGAACTTGACCTTATCTGAGAAGCACTTTATCTGTCCTTCCATTCTAAATGAAAATTTTTTGGATAGAGCAATCTTGGATGTAGGTCCTTGCCTTTCATGACTTGGAATACTTCTTTCTAGCCCCTTCTTGCCTGTAAGGTCTCTTTTGGGAAATCAGCTGAAAGTCTGATGGGAACTTCTTTAGGTGACTGTCCCCTTATCTCTTGCCACTTCTAGAATTCTCTCCTTTATTTTAATCTTGACTAGTGTAATTATGATGTGCTTTGGTGTGTTCCTCCTTGGGTCTACCTTCTTTGGGACTCTCTGAGCTTCCTGGACTTCCTGAAATTCTATTGCCCTTGCCAGACTGGGGAAGTTCTCCTTTATTATTTGTTCAAATAAATTTGCTACTTGTTGCTCTTCCTCTTCCTCTTCTGGTACCCCTATATCAGATGCTAGGATGTTTAGAGATGCCCTGGAGGTACCTAAACCTCTCCTCATTTCTTTGAATTCTTGTTTCTTCATATTTTTCTGTTTGGTCATTTTTTTCTTCCTTCTGGTCCACTCCGTTGATTTGAGTCCCAGTTTTCTTCCCATTGCTATTGGTTCCAAGTACATTTTTCTTCATTTCACTTAGTTCAGTCTTTATTTTTTATGTAATTTGCGGCCAAAATCAGCCAGTTCTGTGAGCATCCTGATCTCCAGTGTTTTGAATTGTGCATCTGATAGGTTGGCTGTCTTGGTCTCTTGAAAGTATTGGCTCTGGGGCTTTGATTTGTTCTTTTGTTTGAGCCATAATCTTTTGGTTTGGTCATGCCTGTTACATATGAGGGACAGAGCCTTAGGTGTTTACCAGGGCGGGTCAACCCAGTCACTGGGTTGTGACTCTGTAAGTGGGGGCAAGGTCAGAGAGGGAACAGTGGTGCTTGTTCCATTCTCTCTCATATTTCAGTCCCCCCTGCCACTTCCCACAAGCAAATTGGGCCCTTCTGGTGCTGGTTCCAGGGTGGGTGGGCTTGTGTACATTCTAGGACCCTGTGGGTCTCTCCAATGAACTCTCCTGTGAGGCTGGGAGTCTCTCACAGCACCTTTTCAATCAGTACTTTTAGACTTTATTTCCCATCACTGGAACCCTGGGTTGTGCAGTCTGTCTCACTACCTGTTTTTGCCTAGTTTATCTGTGCACGAATGTGTGACTGTGGTTATCCAACCACCTTGCGTGCTCTGTTCGTTTCCTCCCTGCGCCCACGGTCTGCTAGCCCCGCACTGCCTAAACTCCTGGGTCTGGCAGCCACCACCTTTTTCTGCCACAATCCCTCTCTGTGGGCCGCGGACTCTGCCCCTCTTACTGGTCTGGTTGAGTGGTTGTCAGACTTCTATACAGTTCAATTTTCTGTCTGTTCTGGTTGTGTTTTTGTTTCTAAGTCTTTGTTGTCCTTAATGTTGGTTGTGCGAGGAGGCACAGTATTTCCACCTATGCCTCCATCTTGGCTGGCCTATATTTGGTTTTGTTTCTGGAATTTTTTATCCTTTGTCTATTCTTGTATCACTACCCTACTGTAGCTTTCAAAATATTTTAATGTTTGACGTGGAAAGTCTAGTGATTTCTTTATTACATTTCATTTTCAAAAATTATCTGACTATTCTTGATTACTTTTTCATATGTAATTCAGAGTCAATGTATTTTATTCAGAAAATCCTACCTGTAGTTTTTGAAAGGTGGTGATGTATTCAGTGCATTAAATAGTATAGATCATCTTATGGAGAACTGACAGCTTTATGTTCTTGAGTCTTGCCATCCTATAATTCTTTCCATGTATTTGTCTTATTGTATGCCCTCCAGTAGCATTTCAATTTTCTTCATATACATCTTGTAGTTTATGTTCAATTAGATAACTATCTTAAGAACCAAGTTGCCTTATAGGAGTTTAAGGATAAGATTGAGCAAAGTGAACATGTGTCCGTCTTGGTTTCAATATACAGCCCTGCTGCTGACTACCTAAGTCACTAAGCCTGCTACTTAACCCCTCTGAGTCTCAGCTACTCTGTGATCCCAGACCTCACACAACTCTCTCCAGGCAAACCTGGCAGGATGCTTTGGCTTCAGGTGCACACAGGGAAGACTGGCTACTGTTCCCACACCTGGACACCCAGACACTGGGTCACTCCAGAAAGCAAGCTGGCCTCCTCCAACACAGGGCCACATGTCCCACTCTTCCCCAATCTCATGCTGTTTATCAGTTTTTGTCTTCCTGGGCTGCTCTCCTGGCCACAGTTCCTATTTGAAACCCTATGACAAGGGCTCTTAGGGTGATAAAATGACAGAACTCAGGGCCTTCTGCTGAGCTCCAAATACCCCATTTCTTTACAAAAATAATGACACCAATAGTTACTAAAGCTTACTACTGGTTAAGCATCCTGCCCAGCTCACTTAACAGGCAAACAGTTCTGTGAGCAGGCACTATTGTCCCTACTGCACCAATGAGGAAACACATGGAAAGGTGAAATAACATAAAGGCCACACAGCTAAGGAGTGTGGAGTCAGGATTTAAGCCTAAGTATTTTTGCTGCAGGGTCCACAGCCTCAAAACACTGTCCATCTATATATATTATCATCCATTTAAAGCATACACCATCCAAGCTTGAAAGAGAGGGTGGTGTGAAAATTCTTAGCTTAGAGGGGGATTTCCAGGGCATGGTGGCAGAGGGTCGGGCTGACCCTTATACATTAGACCCATACAATATGGTGGCATTTCAGAGGCTCACAGTATCTCTGCCCTTCCAAATCCTTCTTTCACTTGCAGACTGACTTTTTAAATGTTCCTGGTAGAGGTTGTAGTAAGCCTGGTCAACAATCTAACATAGGAAAGTGAGTTAGCTGTTTGCCAAAAATGAGGAGTTTGAGGGAGGAGAGAGGGAATAGAGTGAGTCCCCAGGTACTGACTGTGGAGGGGAAGTGGCAGGAGCACACAGGAGAGCCTGGGGGCCAGGTCTGCCTCTCCTCCATGCTGTATGCGAGGAGCACTGTAGACAATAGACAACCGTGTCAGAGCTTAGCAGTTTCCAGAAGTGGTCCTCCTGAATATGGAAAACCAAAAAAGGAAAAGAAAGGGGGAAAAGGAGAAAAGGGGCTGGATAGAAACAAAACCAGATATTACTATTTCTCGGAATTGCTGACATGTCTCAGGAAATCTCACCACGGCTCTGTTCTAATTAATAAGGTATGACACATCATTTCTATTTAGCGGCCACTGTGCTAATGTCACCCCCACACGCTCTGATAACCCCAGTTACAGAAAGTCCCATGGAGAAGGGGAGGAGGCGAGAAGCAAAAGGTCAGGGTGTGTGTACCCTGCAATCACTTAGAATGCAAATTATCCTCCCAGACTGCACAAACTTAGCATCGCAGCCTAAAAGCATGGTTATTTCTGTGGCTGGCACAACTTCTGTCACACTTTTGATCACACTTGCTTTTAAAGCTATAGACTGCCTGGTAAAGTAGACCTTAACAAATGGTCCAACCATCATCATTCATTCATTCTCTCTCTATCTCTCTGCCCCCACACCAGGAACAAAAATACTCCACAATAGTGTTATCGCTTCTCTAGAGGATAAAGGGCATGAGAACTAAATGCGTGAGTTCTTATCTCTTGTAAGCTGGCTGGTCATGGATTCTGGGTTCTCCTTAATGTGTCAGAACCCACGGGACTTATAGAATTTGAAGACTGAGAGACCTTGAGGAAGCATTAGTCCCACCTCTTTTCTCTTACATCAGGGCCATTTGACAAAGAGTCCAAGGCCCACCGCAATGGTATTACAGCTGGACCTCTGTGTCCCTGGTTTCCACATCTGGGAATTCAGCCAAATGCAAATTGAAAATATCCAGAAAAAATGTTATGTTGTTGTTAATGTGTACTATGTAGCTAGGCACAAGATGTCTGTGTCTGCCCTGAACACGTACAGATTTTTTCCTGTTATTATTTCCTAAACAATAGTAGCAACTATGTGCATAGCATTTCCATTGTATTAGGTATTATAAATAATCTACAGATGATTTAAGCTGTAGGTGACAAACACAAATCCCACGGGCCAAATCAGGCTCTCCACCTTGCTTCATCCAGCCTGGCACCTTGTCGAACTCTCAATTAACTGTTAAGGGTAGTTACATTTGCATAGTCCTAAAATTACATTTGGCCTTTTGAAGGCAACTGTGAGTCTGACGTGACCGCCGGTGAAAATGAGTTTGACACCCCTGATTTAAGGTATACAAGAGAATGTGCTTGGGTTGTATGCAAATACTATGTCATTTTATATAAGAGACTCAAGCATCCTTTGATTTTGGTTTCTGCATGGGGTTCTGGACCCAATCCCTTGCAGATACCAAAAGATGACTGGATTCTATTTCCTTAACTAAACTGGGGAGACCATTGCTGTATCCTTCTATCCAACCAGGCATGATGTTCCACCTCTTCAAGCCTGATTGTTATGTAGAAAAGTGTAATCAGGTCTGCTCTGCATACCCCTCAGTATTATGGGAAGTTCCAACTAGCTGCAGTGAGTGGAAACACTTCATAAATCTGAATGGTCCAAATAAGGCCAAGGCAGGTCCACTATTTTCTGTCTGAGGAATATGCTAAATAAATTTCTGAGTTTTGAGGGTGAGATTATATTCCCACTACGTATTGTGTGTTGGGAGCATTGCAAATGGAGTAATAATGAAATACAAGGATGTCTGGTACTGTCCAATAACTTCCACAAGCAAACATCTTCAGAGTGAGATAGTTCATGAACTAGTTGGACAGCTACGTGTTCAATTGGGGCTCCATCACTGTCTAGCTAGGCTGTGTCTCATTAGAGCCCCAGCTGCCTCCCAGACTGTTTTGAGGGTTAAATGAGGTCAGAGCTGAACACCTGGTGTACCTGTCATATGGTCGGTGCCCAGTCAGCCACTCCTTCCATTCAATGCCTCTGTGGCTCTGAAACAGAGTTTTTTTGGCAACGGTTCATTGGCTCTGGAGGACTTCAGAGCTGGGAAGGTGGCAGGGGCAAGAAGAGGTCATCTCTCAAGGAGAAGGGACTTTTTCTCCATGGCGAAGCCCATTTCTACCAGGTCCATCTGAGCACCCCTGCACAAGGCCTAGTAGGGCATCTGGAAGAGGCTCGTTCCCCCTGTGTGTCAGTGAACTGAACTGTAAAGGATGGTCCAATGGCTAGATTGATGCAAGGAAAGGAAGAGAGTACCAGCAAAGGTTGAGATTAACTTACGGATGGGTTTCTAGCAGCTGGAGTGTGCAAGTGAGCATGCGTGGGTTTTAAGACAGGCAAGGCTTCAGCCAGGCTGAGGGAAAAGCAGAAAATCTAAAGGTAGACATCTAAAGTCTAATAGAGAAGCTGTCCCTACAGAGATGATAAAAAAGTGTGGAACTTGGCTCTTGCAGTGGAAATGTGGGCTATGGAGAGAAGAGGGCCCATTCAAAACTGTTCCTTGGTGAAGAGAATGTGAATTGAAAGCAGGTGGAAACAGGCAGGCAAAGGAAAGAAGAGAGAAGTAGAGGCATCACCACACTAAAAACCATTTTCAGAAGCAGTTGGTGAGGCTGCTGGGTGGTGGGTGGCTCAAAAACTAAATCACGTTCTGCCCAAGTTCTCACCCAGCACATCAAGGTGGGGACTTGAGCTCCTTTTGACACCAGGGTGCACTGCGGAGGAAAAGCAGAAGACACCCTTCTGCATAGCCCATGCTCTCGTGACACTGCCACCTCAGATGGATAGCTGTCCTGTACTTCCTTTAGTAGTGAAGCATTGTCACTGTTCTCCATTCCTCCTCGCAGCTCTGGAACTGGCTTTGGCATGTCAGTTCAGAGTGATGCTAGATCCCTTTGTGAAGAATCCCAGGAGAGTCCCTGTTCCCTCTGTGTGGCACCACTTTACTCCACTGTGTTTCAAAGGGGTGACCATGACTTGTCCACCCGCATCCCTGCTCTGAATCAGCCACAAAGAATAGAAAGATTTAAAAAAAGAATGGACAGATTTTAAAAAAGCCAAATAGACACTTGTACCATCCAACTGTAGGCTACAGCCTGTAGGAGGCTAGACCAGCCTAGCCACAGGGAAGTGGCATCAATCTTTGCAAATGTGCCTTTCACAATATTCACCTGACCATTATTGAGACAGGTTTCCCAGGTTTTTCATTCTCTGCCCCTGAGATGAACTGGGTCAGAAACTCCAAGAACAGGCACCTGGAGTAGCTGTTACAAGTCAGGACACAGAATTACTATGTGCCGGCTTCCTGATTTGCCTCAAGGAACTGCCAAACAAATGGTTGTTTGTGGAGCACATGGGGTGACAGGTGCTGCTGGGCAACCTCCATCTGTGTCCCTGGGGCTTGTCTGGGGTTAAAACCCACCAGGAGGAAGGAAACCCAGTGCTGTGGACATGACAGGCACATCCTCACTGAGAGTGAGCCCTCCTCTGAGAAACAAGCCCCACAACCTGACTGCTGCATTGAAGCCATAGCTGAGAAAGCACTGCCTTGCAGCCCCTGACTATCCCGATGGCCCTGATGTAGTAAAAGCACGTGAGAGAGTGTGTCTTGAGTGTTAGTTGGAATTTACTGCAGAAAATGGCACACAATTTGTCTGGATTGACCACTGAAGGCCAAGGAGTTACATCCTAGCTGTTGGAACTGCCATTGACTGTCCTGCACACAGACGTGGTAGCCTCTATTTTCTCTGTCCCTTAAGTGCCTTAATATTCCCCCATAAATGGAAAGGGAAAATGGGTAAATACAGGAGAGAACCATTCTGTTTCCATTCATCCCATGTGTTTGAAAATTCTCTCAAGTGCCTTTTGTTGGAGTAGTTTTGGAAAGCTCTGGTAGTACGTGTGAGTGAAATTCCATGGAGGAAGCAGGCCCGCCATGCTTCTCACACACAGAGGAGCGAGCATCTGAGCCATGCTGAACCCAAATGTCTGCTCCAGCAGCCCATTCAGTCAGCCCCCCTCCTAGGGGCCCATCTTAAAATTGTAGCTCCTCCCTCCAGGCCCTCACGGTCCCTGGGCCCCCACCCTACTCCGCTTTGGTTTTCTGTACAGCACCTTTTTACCATTCAGCAAGTTTTGCAGGGCACTTCTTTATAGGCAAGAATGCATTTCCTGTGCTAGAACACAGTTCTCACGAGGACAGGGAGTTTATTTGGTGTCCCTGGGGTTGGAAGGAATCACTGGTATATGTTGGGTGCTGATAAAGATTGTTGAATGGGAACAAAACAGGGAGGAGCAGGGTGGGAGAAATAGGAAGCAGGCTAGGAGAAAATGCAGGCCACACCTCGCAAAGGTGGTATGGGGGTAGCAGCTGTGGATAAGCAGTCTGTCTGTGAATCCATTTCAGGATTTACATTCATCAACTATATCATGGGACTCTAGTGTGCGATTATAGTCAGAAGTGCTTTTTCACTAAGGTGCATAATGATTCATGCTGAGAATGTAATTAAAATATTGTGGTAGTTTAAAAATAATACTCTATTAGGATAATACACCAAAATGGCTAATTCAGAATGAGTGCTTCCTGCTTTGATTGCAGTATGGTTAGTATGGTATATCAAACACTTTCATCTGAAACATGAAGATCTATATAAATACATCACTGTGATTCTGGGTGGATGATATTTGAAAATCTCTGTGCTCCAGAAGTGTCTGAGAGCTACAGCTCAAGCTGATTCTGGGTTTTGAAGTTCTGGCATCCAGACACCTCAAGGCTCCTCTAAATATCATCTCTCATCAGTCCACATGAAGGCTGAATTCCTGCTTGACAACCTTTGCCTTTGTCCTTTTGCAAATTACACAGGTTGGAATTCTGAGACCGAACGATGCACAGAGGTCTGTGCTATTGGGTAGGGAGGGGTCTTAGGCCAACCTCTAGTGCAGCCCAGGCACCTCATGACCCACTTAGGAAAGGGATCTGGAGGAGGTGGGGCCTTAGCACCCAGGCCCCCACTCTCTCTGGTCCCCAGTGGGGCAGAGGTAGATCTCCTAGGAATCAAGACTGACTTTTTAGGGGCACGGAAACAAGGATGTACAACTAGCACTTACTGGAATCCCCTACACTCATCAAGAATTTATTCTAGCCAATCTCACAAACTTTGGCCACATCAGAGTTGTCCAGAGGCCATGTTAGGAGATAGATTACTGTGCCCACCTGGGGTTTCTGATTCAGAGGGTCTACAGATCTCACAAGCTCCCAGGTGATGCCCAGATTGCTGGGTGGGGCAACCATGGAGACCCACTGCTTCTGTGGTGCCCTGTGACAAGCGCTTCACACTAACTTCATGCAACCCTAAAAAATAAAGGAAGATTTTTTTAAAGCAGAAAAAAACAAGATGAAGAGTAGGTTAGGAATCTACTCAGGTTCACATACTCTATGTAACTCATGGCCCTGTGTTCTTACCTAGTACACTGAGTGTAGACAGAGGAATTAACATGGATCAAACTTGCTTCTAAGCTGGAACATCCACTGTAGTAGCTTCCTGGGGCCACCAAAATAAAGTGCCACCAACCATGTGGCTTAAGCAACAGAAATACTTAGTCTCACAGTTCTGGAGGCTAGAAGTCTGAGAGTGAGGTGTATGCAGGACTGGTTGCTCCTGAGACTGTGAGGGAGAATCTGTTCCAGGCCTCCCTCCCACCTTCTGGTGTTTGTGGCAATCCTTGGTATTCCTTGGCTTGTGGGTGCATCACTCTGATCTCTGCCTCTGTTGTCATATGGCATCTCCCTTTCTGTGTATGTCGCCGCACCTCCTCTCCTCTTCTCCTGAGGATACCAGTCTTCAGATTAGGGCCCACTCTGATGACCTTATGTTAACTAACTACACAGCTGACCTATTTTCAAATAAGGTCACATTTTGAAGGGGGGAAGTGAGGGAGATTAGGACTTCCACATGTCTGTTTAGGAGACACAACTCAATGCATAAGAGGGCAGGTTGTATTACCTAAACCCATATTCTGGATTCACAATGGAAACAGAATCCCCAATCCTGGGGTATAGCCACTGCTGAGGTGCCCCTTCCCCAGGTGGGAATTCAGGGTAGGTAGAGCACAAGAAAAAATGCCCCCCCCCTTCTCTTCTTGTCTTACCATTGGCCAACTCCCTGTGCTTCCCATTGGCCAAGCCACAGGGAAGCCAGGGTACAAGGGAGCCTGGGAAATACAGTCTCTGAGACCCAGAGTGGAGCCGTAATTGGGAGTGGGCCTGCAGACAGAGGGCACAGAGAGATCCACCTAACCCAAATTTTAGTCCTTATCAGACTTCATGTTAATGCTAACCAACACTTTTATGCCAGGTTTAACAGGAATGGTAAACTCATGAATGCCCCTCAGTTCCAGCTTACCTCCTGCCAACAAGCACACTGGAAGAAGAAAGCCAGGAGGCCAGTTCCAGGAATGAAGCCAAAATTTGAGTTACGCAAATAACTTTTTCAGCTTGTGGACATCTATCTGATCTTACTGTGAGATGTCCTACCTCTTGTTCAGCCTTCTGATTTGGCCTTGGGCACTTTTCGAAGAGGGAAGAAAGCCCAACATCACTCAGAGTCTGCACCTACCAGTGGGGGATATTCACAGAGTTCTGTTCAGAGGAGTGTGACTAATTTTTCTTAAATCATTCACTTACATATTTGAGCAGACATATATCTATTCTATAAACATTCTATAAATATTTCTATTCCTAGCAGTCATTAAGTAAAATCACATTCTTCTCTAGAGTCAAAGTTGATCATCCCCATTCTTAGGGTCTTTGTATGATCTTAGTATTACTGCAAGCATGATGTGGTGGTGGAATTTACATTGTATACACAGAGTATATTTGAGCACCTTATCCCACCCAGAGACACAATTTTAAGTATTGTAGCACAGATGCCAGGTGTGAGCACATAAAATGTCTTGTGGGGTTGAAGGGACTGAACCTCATTCATGACTTTAATGAAAGGGTGAATGTACAATTAAAGAGAAACCAAGCCCCAGTTTGCTGACAATTAGAAAGAGGGGAGGTAGATTCTGGGTAAAAAAAAAAAAGGTATTTATAATGGTTTCACAACCTAGACATATCACATACAAAGGATAATAAATAGGTTGCAAAAAAATAATCTAAGGCCAAATGATGAATTTTGAGCTGTTAGCATTTTTCAGTTTCCCACTGCCTACTGCCCACTGCATACCCAGCTCTCATACCTGCTGGGCTTTCCTCTGGCCAGCCCAGCAGGGTCCTTTTTTCTCTTTGTGTGTCTAGTCTTATCCCTACAATCTGCCTTGAAAAGCCACCAGTCCAACCTGACGCTAGAACATCTCCTGGCACATGGTGGAGGCGATTCAGAAACATTGGCCAGGCTAGCTGTGTCTGAAAGGAGCCTTCTTTCCGAGGTCTGCCAAACTGTAGTGTATGGTGCTCATTAGCACCAGGCACAACAAAGAAACCAAACAAAGGACAGAGCTCTCTCATATCTTGGCTCTACTTATTTAGAAGGATTACTTTTTATTTTATTTTTGTTTACTTTGGAGAGCAGGATTTCTGGTCTTGGCTTTGGTTCATTTTAAAGATAAGTATAGAGCAAACAGACCAAAACATGGCTCAAGAAGAACTCAAAGCCCCAGAGCCAATACCTTTAAGTGACCAAGAGATAGCCAACCTATCAGATACACAGTTCAAAACACTGGTGATCAGGATGCTCACAGAACTGGTTGATTTTAGTGACAAATTAGAGGAACAAATGAAGGCTAAACTAATTGAAATGAAGGAAAATGCACAGGAAACCAATAGTGATGGAAAGGAAACTGAGACTCAAATCAAGGGAGTGGACCAGAAGGAAGAAAAAAATGACCAAACAGAAAAATATGAAGAAACAAGAATTCGAAAAAATGAGGAGAGGCTTTGGAACCTCCAGGACATCTTTAAATGTTCTAACATCCAAATTATAGGGGTACCAGAAGGGGAAGAGGAACAGCCACGAGTGGAAAACTTATTTGACCAAATAATAAAGGAGAATTTCCCCAATCTGGCAAAGGAAATAGACTTCCAGGAAGTCCAGGAAGCTCAGAGAGTCCCAAAGAAGTTGGACTCAAGAAGGGACACACCAAGGCACCGAGATTAAAATGAAGGAGAGAATCTTAGAAGCAGCAAGAGATAAGGGGACAGTCACCTACAAAGGAGTTCCCATCAGACTGTCAGCTAATTTCTCAAAAGAGACCTTACAGGCAAGAAGGGGCTGGAAAGAAGTATTCCAAGTCATGAAAGGCAAGGACCTACATCCAAGACTGCTCTATCCAGCAAAGCTTTCATTTAGAATGGAAGGACAGATAAAGTGCTTCTCAGATAAGGTCAAGTTCAAGCAGTTCATCATCACCAAGCCCTTATTATATGAAATGTTAAAGGGACTTATCTAAGAAAAAGAAGATAAAAAATATGAACAGTGAAAGGACAGCAAACTCACAGTTATTAACAACCACACCTAAAACAAAAGCAAACCAAGAGGACATCTAGATCAGGAGAAGAACCATAGAAATGAAGAACACATGGAGGGTTAGCAACAGGGGAGTGGGAGGAGGAGAAGGGGGGAGAAGGTACAGAAAATAAGTAGCATAGACAGTAGGTAGAAAATAAGGGGAGGGCAAGAATAGTAGGGGAAATGTAGAATCTAAAGAACTTGAGACACGTGGACATAAACTAAAGAGGGGAATGGTGGGGGAGGGGTGTGCAGGGTGGAGGGGAATGAAGGGGAGGAATTAGAATAACTGTAATGGCATAATCAATAAAATATATTAAAAATATTTTTCTCAAAAAAAGATAAGTATAGAAAGAAGGAAGAAAACAGAGGTCAGGAAAGATGGAGGCAAGTCAGCCGCCCCACCAGGCTAACTGCTGTGAAACTTGTAAATATTGTACCTCATTCTCTGTGAAGTGTGCTCCTCGGAAGGTGAAGTAGGAGACTGGTTGGGGCCTCCAGAGAAGTCAATTTTTAAAAGGGGGTTCTCAGGAACTGTGCAGAGATTGGCTTTCTATATCTTTATGTCCATGTGGCATTAAATAGAGTTTCCAGTATAATTAAAGATCATTGGTCCACCATCCCTTACCCTTAAACAATTGGTCATTTCTTCATGGAAACCAATTTTTTTAGGGGAAGCAATCTGGGCCCTTTCCTCCACAGAGGGGAATATTGTTTGACCGTGGGACAAGGAGGTAGCCCCAGGCACTATTGTGCTGTTTCCCAGGTGGAGGGGGAAGCAGGGGTCTTCAGCCTCAAGGCCCTCTGCTGGGACAGTGTCAGGAAACCACACTGTGTGAGGGGAGGATGGGGCAGCTGCCACCAGGGAACAGTTGGCCAGGCTCTGAGCCCCCACCCCTGGGACTCCTCTTCACTTTCTGAGCCTTTCTCACTCATCTTTATCTCACTCCCCCTCAGAAGTAAAAACAAAAACAAAAACAAAACAAAACAAAAAACAACAAAAAAACCCTTGTCCAGTGCAAAGAGCCCTGGGAGGGGGTGATAGGGCAGTGGACATGGTAATCAGACCTAAGAGCTCCAGCACATCTTAGCCAGAATATTGGTGGAAAAGTGAACACTGCATCAACCAACCAGTAAGAAATTGTGCCCATCCATCTAAACAACTAGAGTTGATCTATCTGCTCTTCATGAATAATAGCCATGGCCATCACCATTGTCACTGATGTTGTTGTCGTCGTCATCATCATCACCATCACCATCTGTTGAGTAACTCCTGTGCTGTGCATCTTATCTCTGTTAGCACAGCTGATCTTCACCCAAGCCTGGAAAATTTTTACTGTTATTCTTATTTTCCCAAAGGAAATGGAAGCTCACCACCTTTGAATACCCTACTAGGACCATACAGGTTTCTAGAACCAATAGCAGACTCAGATAGGTTTTATGACAGAAGCCCCTCCTACCCTTGGGGAAAGTATGAGTCTCAGCTGCCTCCCTGGGAAGTTGAGCCCAAGACCTCTGAGAGGGGGCAACCTTGAGAGTTCAGCATCTGCCCCCTGTTGCATGTCTCTGTCTCACTCTCCTTTTCACTGGCAGCCACCCCATCCTCATCTCTTCTTGTTGGTCTTCCTAGGCCCTTTGTTAATGACATCATGAAGGAGGGATGCAAATTTTTAATATTTCTTTTGCTTCTCATATGTAGTTTGATGCTGCTCATTCTCAATTCAAAAAGCAGATGGAGTAGAAGGCTTATGTGCTTCTTAGAAAAACTCATCTATAAGATATAACTCTTTGTTCTTTTCCTGTGGACCATGGAGCCATCTAGAATAAAGATTGACTGAGCTCCTGTACACATACATGCCATTCTGACCTGAGGACGTGAGTCAACAAGATAATCCCACTTGCTAATTTTTCATTTCTAAAGGCTGAACTACAGCTGGGAAAACATTGGCACACACAAGGCCATGACCACACAGCAACCACTGCCTTCATTACAGCTCACCTGCCAATGCGCTTCTTCTTTTTAAAAATATTTTATTTATTTGTTTTTAGAGAGAGGGGAAGGGAAGGAGAAAGTGGGAGAGAAACATCAATGTGTTGTTGCCTCTCATGTATCCCCTACTGGGGACCTGGCCTGCAACCTAGGCATGTGCCCTGACTGGGAATTGAACCAGCAACCCTTTGCTTCACAGGCCCATGCTCAATCCACTGAGCTACACCAGCCAGGGTGTGCTTCTTCTTTTTTAAAAACTATTTGATTGCTGTTCAATTACAGTTGTCTGCATTTGCCCCCCCCCCCACTCCTCCATACCCCAGCCAAACCCACCTCCAATGTGCTTCTTGATAACAGTTAATATTTATTGTCACCTGCCAGGCAGGACTGTGCTAGCTCTTCAGTTATCTGCTCACTAACTCTCAAGCACCTTATGAAGTAGATTCTACTGTTATTCCCATTTCACAGATTAAGAAGTGGAGTGACTTGCCCCAGTTCCCACAGCTCCTGGACATTTGTGTTCCAGGCAGCCTGGCTTCAGTCTCATTGGTTTAACATGCACCATGTGCTCCATAGGAGGGGGTGACAGGCAATGGATGTAGAGTCAGACCTAATAGCTCCAGCACATCTTAGCCAGAATACTGGTGAAAAAGTGAACACAGAATCAACCAGCCAGTAAGCAGCTATGCCACACACACAAAGAAAGCCTGATTTTACTGACTTTTTTCACTGCCTGGAATGAATTGGCTAACTGCTTTGACATTATATGAACATAGATGAGGCCACTTCAGTGGTGCTGAAGGAAATTCCCTAATGGTGAAACAAGTCGTAAACTCCTCTCCGCCATCGAAGTTCAGTGCTACCCTCCAATCTGCTCATCTTTTGGTAGAAAGGTACCTGAATGTTTATCTAAAAGTATTTATTCATTCTAGCCAGAAAATAATCCACTGGTACTTTCACTTCTGTGACTTGCAGAGAGTAGGCCTAAGTCCCTGTGACTGGATCTAAGTCCCTGTGACTGGACCTGCCCACCCTCCATCCTACGCACTTTGAGTGTGAGCAGAGGGGTCACTTACACATTTTTAGATCTTTTTTGTGAATGATACCTTTTATAATATATTATGTTCCACCTTATGACTCTCCTTACCTGATACAGAGACCCTCATTCTATTCCCCTTTCTTTTTTTTTCTTTCTTCTTTTTGCCTTCCATTTAACTGGTACTTTTAAGCATTCCTGTATTCTCAGTCTTTCTTTATTATACTATTTTAGGTATGTTTCTTGTGCCCAGAATATACCCTATTAATTGTTTGCTAATCCAGTCTGAGAGAATTTGTCTTTTCATGTAATAAGTCTGTCTGTTGTATTTAGTGGAGTGGCTAATTACTTGGTTTTATTTCTTCCATTTTAAAGTTTATCACTTATTTATCTTTTTATTTATATTTTCATTTCTCTCTTTGTTGGTTTGAGCAACAAAGCGTTGTTGGTCAATGCTTTGACCAAGCATTGTTATTCCCTTCTGTGCCTAATATGCGTAGCTCCTTTGTACCATTGTTAATGATGTCTTTCCTTCCTGGTGTGTATAATCAGTCGTATATTGCTTTACATCCTATGACAAAAAGATCCCCAGCATTTCTCCCACTGACATACCCACTGCCCTCTCTTGAGCCTCCCATACCTCAATCACCTCAGTCAGAGAACAAGGGAACACTAGATGGCACGGCTCTCATTCCCCTGTCCTCACCATGCTAACACTTAGATTCTGTAGATTTAATACTTTCACTTACAGACTATCACAAGGCTTTACCTGTGGTACATCTCTTCAATTCAAAAATATTTATTTAGTAGCTGTATTTCTCATTTCTGTATAAGTTATCATGACCATTTATACATATCTCTGTGTGTTTGTCTGTTTGCTTGCTTATCTCAAGATTCCCTACTCACCACTGCCCCCTTAGGTATTTCCCCAGGAAGGTGACCTGAATACTCACAGCTATCCTTCCTATCCCAAATGCTGTAGAATTCCTGCACTGTGCCCTCCCTTGCAGAGTCTATAATTCTATTTTAACATCTTCCAGCTTTTAAGGTTCCAGATGAGAAATCTCTGCCTGTCTGATTCTTCTTCTTTCGTAATTTATTTGTTCTTTACTTCTGCAGGCTTGTGGATTTTTCTCTATTCTTTTTTTAATATTTTTTATTGATTATACCATTACAGTTGTTCTGATCCCCCCCTTCATTCCCCTCCACCTGCAAACTCCCTCCCCCACCATTCTCCCCCCTTAGTTTATAACCATGTGTCTCAAGTTCTTTAGATTCTATATTTCCCCCACTATTCTTGCCCTCCCCCCTATCTATTTTCTACCTATTGTCTATGCTATTTTCTGTACTTTCTCCCCCCTTCTCCTCCTCCCACTCCCCTGTTGCTAACCCTCCATGTGTTCTTCATTTCTATGGTTCCACTCCTGATCTAGCTTTCCTCTTAGATTGCTTTTGTTTTAGGTGTGGTTGTTAATAACTGTGAGTTTGCTGTCCTTTCACTGTTCATATTTTTCATCTTCTTTTTCTTAGATAAGTCCCTTTAGCATTTCATATAATAAGGGCTTGGTGATGATGAACTCCTTGAACTTGACCTTATCTGAGAAGCACTTTATCTGTCCTTCCATTCTAAATGAAAGCTTTGCTGGATAAAGCAATCTTGGCTGTAGGTCTTTGGATTTCATGACTTGGAATACATATTCCTGGCCATGTGTCTTTACTTAGCAGAGCTTCCTAAATCTGTAGACTCTAGTCTCTCTTTAGCTTTTCTACTGTTTGTTTACAAACTGTCCCTCTTCCATCTGTTTTTTTTTTTTTCATTTTCCATCTGGGACTCTTATTTTTCAGCTGAAAATTCCCTTGGAACCACCCTGTAGATTCTTTTCTTGATGTTTCCTTCTCTTGAGCTTTGAAATATCTTTTCTTCTCCACCCACTAGGGCACACATTTGGTTTTCAACAGTGACCATTCTCTACTTCAATTTACCTAATGATTTTTTTCCACAGGAAATTGGGTATTTGTTATAAGAAATAATTATTGTGTTAGACTTAAGTCTCTGACAGCTGTTTGCTCAGACATCATTCAAGTGCTCCCACCTGTGGAGGACCCCACCCCACTCCGGAAGTGTTATTTGCTTTGCTGCTTAGCAGGGACATGGGCGTCTCGCTGAAGGGACAGCTCAAGCATCACCTCTGGCCTTGGACAGGGCCCTGGTCTCCTCACACTCTCTCAGGAGTGGGGAACACCAGCTTTGCTTCCTCCTTAGCTCCTTGGGCCAAGAGAGCCCAACCACCCACCAGGCTCTGTGGGGCTGCATCCAGGGGCCTCTCTCTGCACCCTCAAGCCTTTGAATATTGTCAGGGTCCTCAACACTGATCCCAGGCTCCTGCTTAGCCCAGAGAGGCCAGCAAGAAAGTCCCACATTTGTTCCTAAACCTGAGCAGAGCCACAGCCCCAGGACTGCTGGTGTAGAAGTAGCCAGCTGCAGCTGGGAGAGATATCCGCACCCATCATTCAGAATCCTGTCTCACGGCTTCTACACCAAGGCACCTGTTCCCATGCAACTGTGTTAGTTAGCACAGTGACATTATGAATGTTTGCAGGAGTCTTCTTGGAAACAGTCAGTGACATCTCAGGATGTTCATCTAGCTTTATAATCCCTTTTTGAATTAGGAGGCACAGAGCAAGCAGATACATACTTGATTATTAATGATAGCTATTAATAATAACATACCATTTTGAATGTTTACCATGTTTGGGCTCTGTGTAACCATTGTTTTAACTATATTCTTTCATTTAATCCTCATGATACTAAGTGAACTTGGCATTCTCATTGTTACTTTTCAGATAACAAAACAGAATTGCCAAGAAGTTAAGTTGCCTGGAGACACTCAGTGTGTAAGTGGCAAAGTTGAGTCCCAAAGCCTGATACTTTTCATAGCACTTAGGACAATTTGTGGGATCTTTTCCTCTGCACGTTTATTTTTCTGGTATCTGTCTTTCCTCTGGACTGTGAGCCATAAGGGGAGGCTTTTTATTCTCCATTATGGGTGTACCCAACACTCACCATAGCAACGGGTGCACAGTGGGCTCTCTATAGATACCAGTGAGAGAGCAGAAGGCCTGCTCTTCAATTCCTTGTTGATGAGAAGCATCCCTTTTACTGACATCTGTTCTGTTGCTACTTCTGTCCTTGAATACAGGACAAGCTGAAGGGTGGTGTGGAGATGTGGGGGCATTAGCTCAGCCATCTCACTGGTTCTGCATTGGGCAGAAGAAATGGGGACTGAGCTGATACCAGAGAGGTTGGGAGTTGGAGAGCTGGCCAGAAGGCCAAGGCCAATCTTCAGATGAGCATCTGACACAGTCTCCAAGTGTAACCTGCGGATACCAGAAGGCGGGGTCTTGCAGGACCCCAGAGAACAGGCAGGAGTTGCTGTGCTGAGAGGAGGTCAACCAGAGAGCAGGGCAGGGCATTGTCTCTTGCCCAGACAGACTTTGTCCCTGACACCTTCTCTGTGCTGACACTCCCCACTTTGGGGCCTTTGTCAGTGTGCACTGTGGCTCCTGCAGATCCATCTTGAGCTGGAGACCCATCAAGGAGGGGGCCTGTGTGTCCGCCAACTCTCATCCCCACCAGGCACACGGCTACTGTCAAGCCAGTTAATGCATGAGTGAGTGCCTGAGTGTTCAAAGACCAGGGTGAAGGACTGCCGTTTTTTTAAAATTCTGCTTTTCCTCCCTGAGGGAGAAAATTTTAGAAAGATTAATGATTGTGATGACAAATATATTTTAAAATTAGGGGTGGCATGTCTTTCCTCATCAATTCCTATTCTTTGGGTCATTAAACCTTGAAGTTTTAAATGGAAAGACACTCATTCAATTAAAGCAGGGCTTCAGAGATGTGTGAAATGTCAAGAAATGGGCCTGAAGTCCTCCTTACCATTTGTGACTGTGACAACTGTGTTTTGGCAAATCTTTGCACATTAGCTTACTAAGTATTTTTTTAAGTGTCCCATTGCTTTGATGGGACAACCTGTCAATCCACATTACATCCTGGTCTCCATCCCAGTTTTTTCTCCAGGTCTCTAATCCCATGGCTCTGGCATGCTCTGTACATCCCAGAACACTCTGCTCCAGTGTCTGCCTGCAGGGGACACAAAGGAGCAGGAAGTCACCCTCAGAGGAGCCATAGCATATCTGAATTAATGAGAAAATCTGATGGCCACACAATTTTGTCTACCCGTTCCCAATGCCCCACACTCCTAATTAGCACCAAGTTATCTGTAGGCTGCCCCTTAAGGGGACCAGTCAGGACCACAGTTGCACAGATCAGCCTTCTGACGCTTCAGGTTCCACCCGGCCCAGCTTTGCCCTGCTGGACAGGTGCAGACAACCCCATGACATGCATGGACAGATTATTACCCACCCCAACTTATAATTCATAGTTCTCCTTATTCCCCATCTGCCCACTCAGCCCTGGTACAACCAGCTTCTTGACTAACACATTCCCTTCCTCTTATTTCTCAGATATGGTATCGCTTCCATATCTGTAACCCCCTGCTAGAGCTTGAATCCAACTTCTGCAGTGACACTCCCTTGTCATCTCTGCTGCATAAGTTAGGCTGCATCCCAGCACACTGAATGACTCCTCTGGGCCTTGAATTCCAAGCTATGTGACACTGGACCTATCTTCCTCCCTGTGTGGGCCCATCTGAATGGAAACTTGCCTTCATAATTTTATGGGAAAATTATTTTTCTCCCTAGAATTTTAATCCAAACAAACTATCAAGACTGGCTATATTTTCAGGCACATATTTGCTTGGTAAATATCCCACCCACAATATCAGCAGGCTCCTGGGAGATGTGTCCCACCAAATATAGAAAAACTAAGAGAGACAAAGATATGGGGCTCAGGAAACTGGAAGTCCAAAAGGAGGGAGGCAAAGGGCTTCCCAGAGTGAGAGTGAGAGGATGTTAGGAGACACAGGTGCAGGGTAGGAGCAAGGAAGGCTGCAGGATGGCTGTCTTCCAGAAAAGGGAGCAATGGCAGATTGCCTAATGCCTTTTGCATTTTTGAGAGGAGATTTACCATTCTCACAGTGAATTTAGGAATAAATTAGTGATAAGTAAGTAAAAACTAATGCAATGAAATAGCAAATCGATTAAGTCTGGAAAAACAAAAGAGCTGTGAAAGGAAGGAAAAGAAGCTGTAGTACAGCACATGGCTCTGCTGTGAAGGATAGTTATTTGTTATAAAACATAATTTCCTCCACTCAGATATCGACCTACTCAGGTTGTACACCATATTGCCATCACAGGGGAGGAAAGGCCTACATAAGGCTGTGGAGGGCATGGATGTGGAAGGAAGCTAAAGTCTCCATAATTGTCCATGATAGGAAGTCAGATAGAACTCAAGTTAAAAAATTAAGGAAAAAAAGTGCAAGTACATTATTTAGAAATGAGAAGATAGGTGTGAGAAAAAGCAACTAAAAGATTCAACAAGATTGCCTCTGGGGAGAGTAGTGGGTGGTGTGGAACTTAGGAGCAGGGCACAGTTGTTTTTGTCATGAGCCCAGTTTGAAATTTTCGACTATGTATGCATCGCTGATAAAAATGTATTTTTGAAGTTTAAAGGAAGAACCAAAGGACCTGGGTTCTAAAATCTGGTTTGGTGAGCACGACACGGAAGCCTGACGGCTGCTGTTTCAGCACTGCCCAGCATTCACGCAGTCGGCTCATCTCAGTAATTTGGGGGCCAGAAATGGTTACATTTTTGTGATTAGCTGAAAAAAAATAACAGATTCTTTTACCTCATTATTTAATTATTCTCTATCCCTTAATTACCTCTCTGGTCTTTGTAGTAATTCTGAGAGAGGGCAAAAGATGAAAAAAAGAAAAAGTCAAGATTTACTTGTAATAGTAGTGCTATTTCTGGTTTTAACTGGGCAACAAGGAAAACTGTGTCTTTATACCTCTGGGCTGCATTCTGAACTGCATATCTAAGTCAAATTCCCCTTGAGTGGTTTTATTGCATTCATGCTCAATTTAAAGCTGTATGGAACACAAATTTACCAGAAAGAAAGTTGATTTTGCCTTCCTTTACCTCTTCTCATCTGAAAGACAGTTACGGTGTCTGAGTCCTACACCCTAGAGTTGCTGCCATGGAACAATGCAGAAACGAGGGAGCTCCACAGAAATCCTCTTAAATCTGCAGGTTTTGTGCTTCGCCCGGGTTAAGTCTGCCATGTGCTTTGCCCCTTCTGGCATGTCTTCTTACCAGCAGCCATCCAGCTCAAATAGTGAGTTGGGGGAGGTAGGTAGAGGTCCGACCTTGTATCAGTGCCTACTGGGATTCAGAATCAGTCCTCACACAACTCTATCACTTTACAGATGATAACAGAGAGGCTTAGTAACTTGCCCAAGGCTACAAAGCAGCTGTGTGGAGGAGTGGGGGTTAGAGCAGACCTGCCCAGACTGTGAGGTAGATGTTCCTTTGTCCACCATGGCTGTGCCGATCACCCTGTAACCATTGGCAGTGCTTCATCCCACCCCCTTGAGTGTCCCAGGGGCAACTATGCTAGTATGATGCAAGGATTCAGTGAAACAGTCCTGTGAAGCCCTTAGAAGAGCTGGGCACAAAAGGGGACAATGGATACCTTCTTCTTATGTATTTGTTATTACTGGTATTGCTGTTAAATATCTTCTTTTCCCCAGAGTTTGGTTTTTAATGAAGAGATATATTTGGACTCTGGGTGACTAGAATGTGCAATGTCTGCTGACACAGTCCCAGAGGAAGTCACTGATGAGACCTTCTTAGGAACAAGGAAGGGTAGGGATGATGGAGTGTGCGCTGTGAGCAGTGCTGGCTAAAGAGAGGGACCAGAGTGTGCTTCATTGTCCAAGGTCATTTACACATGAAAGGGTGCTCTGTCTTCTCCTGTGACAGTCACTCTGAGCTGGATCTGAAAATGCAAAGTCAAATGGAGACCCTGGACACTGTCCCCATCTGTAGAGGGGAAATAGGTGGGGGCTGCATCTCATTATTTAGCTCAACCAGAACTTGAATCAGTCTCATTTGTCAGACAAGGGCACATCTTCTCTTCCCAGTGTCTACACGGACCTTACCTTGAGCGAACATAGACAGGCATCCAGTGACTGGTACAGGGAAGCATTGGGATCCAGCCAACCCTATCAGCAGGTTTGGCTCTCCAGGGGATCAGCTGGGACCCCAGGACCCCAGGACACCTGTGCTTTCATCCCAGGCAGTCTCACCTAGCCTTGTCCTGGGCCTTCCCTGCTTCATTGGTATTATATGGCCCCAAATATTCTTATGGCAAAGGGGGACATAGATGTTACAGGTAGAAGGAACACTGAAAATAACACCACCTCTTTATGGGGTGGCATCTTTGTTCAAACCAAGTCTTTAGACACCTAATGTGTAAACTGATAAAAATGACTGCTGTGCTCAAGACATGAATGGGGGTGGGAAGCCCCTGGTTTGCCTCCCCCATGTAGGATTGACAGCCCCTAGAGTCATGGAGCACTGTTAGCAAGCCCACAACTTGTCCACTTTTAGTTTACTGATGAGGAAACAAGCCCTGAGAGGCAGGGCGTGTTCCAGGTGTGTCCTAGAAGTGTTCTAGGTGTGTCCAAGCTGCAGGGATCATCTCCAGCAGAGATCTTGGGCCCCCAGAGCAGTCCCAGGCTGGGCCCAGCTACAGACCTCCCTCCCCATCTTCAGTGGAATTTCAGTGAGAGTTTTGGTTTCTCGAGCAGCCTGTGCTGGTTTATTTTTCAGACATGCACACACACTCACAAATTAGAAAGCTTGATTCTTGTCAAAAGCATCACAACAGGAAGTGCACATAAAATGGGGCTACACCTGCTCCGAGTCGTCAAGGAAATGCTCACTTTCTGCCCTGATGCCCAGACTTTTGTCGTGTGAACAGATCCCCTCCTCTGGCCAGAACGCCACTGCTTGGAAGCTGCAGCTCTCCCTCACTCACAGACCCACGTCCTCACACTGGACATTGTCGGAACCACCTCCGCCGGGATGTGCTGAAGCAGCCACTGCTTCTGATCCCGCAGGTGTCAGGCAGGGCTGAGAACTTGCTTTGCTTACAAGCTCCCAGGAATGTGGAGAACCACTGTCTCTGCCTGTGTAGGAGTGGTGACAGGAGCACATGAGAGACAGGATGTTTGTAAATAGCCTCATACACAGCCAGGATTTTAGCTTTGATTTTCTCTCCTCATGGAAAACAGAGTTCGAACAGGGACCCCATGCCCACCCACTCTCCAATCCACATGGTCAGAAAGTAAAATCTTTGGCCCTGCTTGACCCTTCCGTACACTGTCCTCTGACTGTGCTGCCTCAGGGGCGTGGCATCAGGGGTCATGTGGACCTTTATAAAGAATGTGGTTTTCGCTTACAGCCAGGCTGTCAGTGCAGGGCTCAGTCACACAGGCAGCTGCACAAGAGGCCTCTCCCTGGGTTGTTGTGAGAGACTCGGATGTCAGCATCGCTGGACTCTGCAGCAGCCAGGTTCATTGTTAGAGTATGCGTCGCTGTGCGAATGGCTCTGAATCTGCTCTGCCAGCCAGAGCCTAAATAAGATTACTCACACATTCTAGTGACCACTCACTCCAGACACTGACCATGTATCATCACAACTGTGCCTATAAGCTCACGTCCAAGTTTAATACTGAAGCTTAACCTTTCTGGCCGATCTGTTTCATTTTTCCACTCTAGCTGTTCACTCATGCAATCATGCAGCAATTATTTCTTGCACACTGCTATTGGCACTAACTCTGGTGAGCATTAGAGAGGCAACCATTAACAAGAAAAGCATCCCTCTGTCCTCATAGCAATTATAGTTTAGTGGTTCACACATTACATAGATATTTACATAAATTATGACTTACAATTAGCAGTACCATGAACACTGCCATAGGGTGCACTGTGGTGCCCCCCAGCCCCTGTCTAGGGAACAAGGAGAGGTTCCCTGAGAAAATGACACTTTAGCTGCACCCTGACGGGAAAGCAGCATCAGGCCAGAGGAGATAGGGAGGGCACTGCTCACTGCATTGCCCACCCAGACTCAATCCTACACTGTCTACAGTCATAGGGCAAAAGTCCCGTGCCACCCCTGGGTCTGAGCCTTAAGGGGCCAGTGTTCTCTAAGGCCAAAATTGGGGAGTGGTGGGAGAAAGTGTAGATGTTGTGAGATGTGGCTATATCACCCCACAGCAAGATCCTATCTCTAATCTCTTTCTTATATTAGGGACTGCGACTGTTTTTCTATAAAGACATGGGATAGTTTCTGTGGCCTGACCTTGAAGCAAGATACCCAAGAAGACATGTTGGCTCTCTGGTCATCTTACTGTAGATTAGTTATAAAATCCTCCTGTGTCACAGAAGAATGTTCTCATCGAACAGTCACATTTCTTTGCTAAGAAACATGGCTCTCTCTGCTCTAAGGACTGGCCTCAGCACACAAGAGGGAGGTCAAAGACTAGCTGCCTTGAGACTTGTGTTTATGTCTTGCTGCTGGAGGTTTTGGCTGAAGTTCTAGTAAATTGCTCGACTTCACTGTCCCTCTGACATCTTCCTGGTTCACCCATTTCAGTGATCTGTGAAGGGCACTTCAAAATGAAAAAGGAAATGAAAAGGCATGTAGAAGAAACTGTGTGGACTGTTTCCATGTGATTATTAGATAAAAGCACCTTCACAGCAAAGGCCTTTCTTTGGACCCCCGTGCATGCAAGGAAACCTCCACTTCCCAGCTGCTGATGGAAAATCCTGTGTGGCCACCATTCCTGGTCATGATGGGTGGGGGGCACTTAAGCAAGAGCCCCAAAGCCAGCTGTTGAGGGGCCTGGGTGCCCCTATGAGGAATCAGCCTCTTTCTGTCCTGTGGTGGGCCACAGGCTGTTGAAATCTGACCAGAACAGAAATCAGCCTGGAACACGGTCACAGGCAGCGGGAGAGATCTCCGAAGTGAAACTGTCTCAGGCTGGCCTGTGCCCACCTTCCCCTAAGGGTTTGTCCCTGAGGCTTCCCAGGGCTAAAACCAATCAGCCCTGCCCACTCAAAGCCCCCCACCCCCACTTCTCTCAAAAATTGTCAGTGGTGGGTCAGTGTCAGATCTGGAGAGGCTTTTGCTGGTCACTTCGGGCCACTTACGTGCCATCTGTCTTACATTCACAATTATATTCTCAGGGCCTCTCACAGCACCTGGCATACCATAGTTGCTCAACAGATGTTTGTTAACAAATATTGCACCCCAGGATAACTTGTCAGGTATGCCCAAGATGCTACTCACTTCCTGCTTTTGCCCTGGAGATACCTGAGAGCTGCTGGGGGCTGTGGGTGGACTCAGGCTTCCCAACCACACACTGGCAATCGGCAGGGCCAACTCATGGTTTGCCTATCACCAGTCTCCACCCTGGGGGATGGAGAGTACTCCTCGGAGGTAGAGCGCACCCTGTTACCAGGTGAACCATGCCATTCCAGTAATACAGCATTTTTTCTCAGCCCAGCCCCTTTTAAGACTGACTCTGGACATTTGTTCTCCAGACAGGACTCTCCTAGGATGGCCTCCTAGTCCTTGAGGCTCCACCTTGTGTCTCCTCCCCAAGGTAGGTGCTTGGCCCCAGTCTCCATCTCTACTGGAGATGTATCCAACGCAGCAGGCTGGCATCTGCTCTCCCATGCAAGGGATCACTAGGCTAGGCTACTAGTCTGTGAGCAACCCAGAGGCAGAAGCTGTCTGGTTTTGTTAACTGTCTTACCTCAACACTGCTTGTGGGAGGGCTTAATAAGCATTTGTTGGGTGGACGAATAAATGAAGGACCTTAGGTGGTTCCCTGGAGTGCTCGCCTTTTGATGCACTGTGCATAGATGTGAGCATTGATCTCTCACTGTCCATTCCCTCTCACTACAGTGCAAGGCATCTGTACTGTGAATTGATTGCCTGCAAGGTGGCAGCATGCAATAGGATCTCTAGAGAAATGCTCAGTGAAATAATTTATCTTTCTACTCTGACACAGAGTACATATTTAACAAACAACCTGTGTGATACATTGCTTCAACTCTCAGACTTAATTCACCAGTTATATGTTAGTATAAACTCAGCACTTATCATACATATATATGCCACATGTATATGCCACATATCTATACACAAGGACTATCTGGAAAAAGTCCAGTCACTGTTAATATAGCAAGAATGGTTTGCATGACATTGATGTAACCTGGCAGCCAAGGAGAATGGACTGGAATACACATGCATGAACCATGATGACTTCACTGTAGTAGCCAGTGGGGGCAGTAGACACCGTTGAGTGATCATTTGTATGTGTGGCCATCATGTTCAAAATGACTGAGTGAGTAGAGCAATGAATCTGCATTAAATTTTGCATTAAGTTTGAGCATTCCCCTATGGAAACTATTGGGATGATTCAGAAGGCTGCAGCTATGGGAAACTGGTGATTGGTGGCTTCATTACAACAATGCACCTGCTCATGCATCACATCTCATGTCGAGTGTTTTTGTGTGAAACATCAAATCACCCAGGTGACTCAGCACCCCTACAGCACAGATTTGGGGCTGTGCGACTCCTGGCTTTTCCCAAAACAAAAGTCATCTTTGAAAGGGAAGACATTTCGGACCATTGATGAGATTCAGGAGAATACGACAGGGCAGCTGAAGGCAACTGGGAGAACTGTGTGAGGTCCCAAGGTGCCTACTTTGAAGGGGACTGAGGTATCATTGACCTATGTACAATGTTTCTTGTATCTTATGACTTCTTCAATAAATGTCTCTATTTTTCACATTACATGGCTGGATACCTTCTGGAAAGACCTCATATGAACTTCTATAACATTTATTAACCATCTAGTGTGAGCTGGTTGCTAGTGCTATTGGCAATCCTGACACATGTATAGTTGTGTAATATGAGCAAGGAGACATTGTCCTAGTATCAGTTGGGTTATCTACCCACACAGCTTGAAACCAAGTCAGCTAATTTCTAATGCATATGGCTGAAAGATCGAAAAGAGACAGGGGAAGGGTAGGCACTAGCTGTACCCTGAGTCACAACTGTCCCTTTTAGCCATAGGGGGTATGGGGGGCTAGCTATTTATTGGAAAAATAGCTTGTGCCCAGTTCTAAACATTGTGTATCACCATTACTCATGTAACTTAACCCAAAAATACTTATCATGAAAGGAAACTTAGAAATTTATGGTTTAGAGCTTCTAAACTCCCTGAGATTACATCTCAATAATAATATAATCATGGGCCCACCACAATAAAACCAAAAAGTTCACTTTTCACAAAATGTTTTAAGGGACATAAGCAGTGCTATTGAGAATAAAGTTAATGCTTATAGATTTAAACACCAAAGTGATTATTGCAGTAATAGCTATAAGTATTAATACATTACTTCTATGAAACTGTAAAACATAAATCAATATTAAGCTGTAACATTATGTGCGATTTATGTTCCTCATTTGTCTGGAACATGAAAAACAACACCAACTGTATTTATTGCTCTAATGTTGCTAATGGTGGAGCACTGGAGCAGCTTGTGCAAGTTCAAGAAATCCAGCCCTGTGTGTTTTTTCCCATCTCCATGGCCAAGAATGTCACACTGGTTTCTTGAAATCAACCATCATGGAAGTATTTAACTGGATAAATTGACAAATGCTGAAAGTGAGACCTTCCTTCTTTCTTTCTCCCTCCCTCCCTTTCTCCTTCCCTCCCTTCCTTCCTTCCTTCCTTCCTTCCTTCCTTCCTTCCTTCCTTCCTTCCTTCCTTCCTTCCTTCCTTCTTTCCTTCCTAGAGCCAGTTGTTTACTTAACCAGCATACCTCCAGCTGTATCCCACTTAAACCAAATTTACACCCAAGTATCTATTGTTTTCAGTGGAGATTCTCTGCTCAGTTGTAGTGCCTTTCTGACCCTAACACACAAGTGACAGATGGAGAAACTAAGAGTCAGAGACACTGTGGACTGCCCCATTGTAACACAAATTATAACAATAAAACTACCCCCCCCCCCTGAAAACCAGGGCCTAATTTTCCCCCACCAAACTCATTCCTTTCTCTATTATACTTGTGTCCTACTATGGTAGGTCACGCTGTGTAAGGATTTGAGACAAGGTAGCTTTACATTTAGAACTTGAGATTTTAGAGGTAAGTACTTCAGTAAAGTTATGGTTTGTATGGACTGTCACAAAGGACTGTGTTTGCAAAAATTATTGGAGAGTGTTCTGTTCATAGGCTATCATTCACAGTTGCTCAGCTGGGTAGTTATTTTTTATTACTAATGAAAACATATTCCCCTAATTGTTCAAAAGCATCTCTGGACTGATAACTATACAATATAAGTATTTTATAGGTGTAATTCAATTAATCTCCAAAGAAAAATATCTATTGGGTGCATGTAAACATACTGGTTAAATTGTATGTCTTCATTTCTTCCACTCCAATGACCAAGATTGTGGAGAACAGACTATAAAAATTGCACCAAAGAGCTTATTCTTTTTTTATCGCCTGTCAAATTATTGCTGTGACACCCATAGTTGGTGGTGAAACATTGCAATCCAATGCTAGCTAGCAATGAAACGCCAAGTGTGAGTTGTACATTGAGTTTAGGTAATGTACCAGAAAACACTGCATGAAAACACTAATTTTCTCAATATATATTAGTAGTCGTGGTGTTTACCAATGAGAAGTGAAGATGTTTTTAAACAGTTTATTAACTTGAAGTCTTGGCTGGGCTGCATGTAGCTGGTGTTACAATTGGAGACAGAGGCATCCTCAGCACTGTGAGATCTTGGCTGCACCATTCTTGCCCAGCTGGCCCTGGAGAATGTCCTGGATCATATGAACTCTTACTCCAGGTTCATACACTGTTTACTGTTCAGGCATGGCCAGCATGCCTAACGCTGCTCCAGAATGAACAGCTTCTTTTCTCTTCTCCATGCCCCCTCTACTTAGCTCTTACCTGGGGCACACACCCAAGTCCTGGAGGAAAACTCCACACAGGTACAACCGTGAGCCAGTCATTCTGTTGAAGGAGAGCAGAGATTTTATTAACAACACATCTCAAGCTGTTGAGCAAAGAGCTGTTTTAATTTAATTTATCTGGCCTATAAGAAAATAAAATAAGAAAAGTACAAGATATATTATCAGCCTTAGATGACACCAGCATTCAAACATTTTATTATCTTATTGAGCAGCGTTTCTGAGAAGAGCCTTTTTGTCTTGTATGCTGTCCTTAGAAACCTATTCTTCAGTTTTAAGGAATAATTGTTGTCTAAGAGCATGAGGGAAAAAAAGAGTATCTTGTGGATATTAAAATGGTTGATCTGAATGAGTCTGTGAGAAGCTGGTCCTATCTTTGCCTGATTTGACTTTCCAGTGAGCTCTGTCCTTATGCTTCTGTGACATGGTTAGAACTTAATATTTGGTGGCTTCGGTTCCTGTGTCTTTTAAAATAATCCTCATTGACAAACTGTGGAAGAAGGATCAAACTCTGAAAGTGTCCTCTGGCTCTGAAGCATCGTCACAATGTTGCATGAAGCATTTGCTCATTTCCATGAGGTCTGTGGCTGCAAACCAAAGGCATGGGAATGGATATGCCTGTCCTTCATCTCACCCTTACAAATATCTACTGATATTCAAATGAGCACAGAGCAATCCAGTGCTGAGGTCAGTCCCCTTTGTGCACTCGAATCTAGTACCAGGCAAAATCATCCATTAATTCAACAACCACATTAAAGAACCTTGTGGATGTGGAATGAGACAACCACACCAAAGTGCACTTCAACTAAAGCAGAAGCAGGGTCTAGTGGGAGAACCATTTCCTGCAAGATGAAGAGTCCAGGGAATGAGTCATCATTTCAGATGGGCAGGTGGCATTTGATTCTGTTTTTCATACTTATATTTATACCATAATTGTTATCAATTTCTAGTGACATCCTAATGACCCCATAAATTAGGTCTAACTAGATTATATTTAAAGGATTGGGACAAAAAAAGAAAATTGTTTCTCAGTGTAATTTGTTTAACAAATTAAACATGTTTTATGTATATTTTATGATAGTAAAATAAAACTTTTAACAGCTAAGGTGGAGTGGAGGGGGTTAGGGGGTTGAGAGATTGAACAAAAACTAAAAAAGTCTCATGGACATGGACAACAGAGTGGTGATTGCAAAGGCAGGAGGGAGAGGAGGTATAATTGCACTAAATGGTAATGGAAAAAATACAATAAAAATAAATTATTTTTAAAAAACTTTATGAAGTTTTGTTTTTGGTAGAACATTTGGAATGTATGTAAAACTGCTAAGGAAAAAAATAAAATTATTCCTAATCTCATTCCCAGAGGGAAATCTTTGTTAATGAGTGTGGTCCATCACAATAGGCATTTCTACTACAAATACAGAACTCCTAAAAATTTTCAGTTCTGCAAACTTAAAAAAATGGGTTGGGGCAGACTTGCAAAATCTATGGAACTTTTTAACTAGAATCCCAACAAAAATGCTATCATCTGAATGTTCCTAAAGGGCACCCTTAGTGACATCTAGAGATATTTGCGGTTATTAGGACTAAGGATGCTACTGGCATTGAGTGGACGAGACTGGAGGTGCTGCTAACACCCCTCAATGCATAGCATAGCCCCACAGCAAAGCCTTATCCAGCCAAACCATCAGTAGTGCTGACCCCCAAAACCTAGCCCTGACCATTTGCTCTCTGAGGACCTCCAACAGAACTTACAACCTTCCCTGCAATGCCCCACTCTGTCCTCACCTGCCCATTACTGATTCACTTATTTGTTTAGTCATTCACAAACATATAATGTATGAAAATACAAATGAATAGGACACGACCCCATCCCTGGAGAATCCCATATTCTAGACAGGGAGGTGATATCAATAATGTTAACAACATCAGTTTGCTTTATATCTGTTCACTCCTCTAACCACCTCATGAGAAAGTCCTATGATAATTTTTATTTTACAAATACAGAAATCGGTATGTTAACAAACAATTCCAATAGATGAAAGGGCCAACATCAACATGCAAATAATGCTGCAGGATCACGCAAATTTACTGAATTCTTTTCATGCCAGGGTCTATGGATAAAGTAGTGAGCAAAAAACTTGATTTTTTATAATTAACATAATTTATGGTGACAATTGGTTGTTTATCATTATATGCCAAGGTTCAAGTAAATTTTATTTTAATTTTTAATGTTCAATTTTCAAAAATTATTTTTCCAAAACCTGACTTATTCTTTTATTTTTAAAAGGACTTAAAAATATTAGGGAAAAGGGGGAAGAGTTGTCAAGGAACATGTATGAAGAACACATGAACAAAGACAAAGGGGCTAAGATCAAGGTTGGGAGGTGGGGATGGCTGTGGTGGGGGGGTGGTGAGGGAAAAATGGAGACAACTGTACTTGAACACCAATAAAAACAGTAGTTTAATTTATTTTGAAATTAGAATTTAAAAAAATTAATGTTTAGGTCAAAGTAAAAAAAATTATTGTTCAGTCACAGTTGTCCCACATTTTCCCCCCTTGGGGAATTTTCACCCCAACCCCATTTCCCCTCTCCCATAGTCAATCCCCCACAGTGAAGGACACAGAGAACTCATGTCCACGCCCATGAGTCCTTTATTTGTGTCCCTTTGCCTTCCCCTTCACCTTCTTTCTTCCATTATCCCCCTCTCTCTCCCCTCTAGTTACTGTCAGTTTATTCTTTATTTCCAAGTCTCTGATTCTATTTTGCTCATTTGTTTGTTTTGTTGATTAGGTTTCACTTATAGGTGAGATCATATGGTGTTTGTCTTTCACCACCTGGCTTATTTCACTTAGCATAATGTTCTCCAGATCCATCCATGATGTTGCAAAAAGTAGGAGTGTACCACAGTTTTTTGATCCACTCATTTACTGATAGGCACTTAAAATATTGTTAATTGCCTTTATATTGACTTGTAGCTTCTGAAAAAAAAAGGGACATGTATAATTGTCCCAAAGGATAGCATTTTAAAAGAAACATCTAAATTTAAAACTCCCCCTAAGGATATCAGCAAAAGCAATGAATTGATAATTACAGATTTTATTTCATTTGTACCAAGTTCCTAGGAATAGTTTTCATGCTATTTCTTCGTGTTCTCATGTATGTGTGGTGGGTGGTATGTGTGGAGCAACAAATGACATAGAAAAGGACCTAGTCAATGCTGTTCAATATAGTAGCCACTGGCTATGTATGACTTTTAAAATTTAAATTTGGATATAAATTATTTATCAAATGTAATAAAAATCTCAGTTTTTCATTAGCACTTGCACCCAACAACCATGCCTGGTTGGTGGCCACCATCACATGGCACAGGACAGATGTACATTTCCCTCATCACACGAAGTTCTGTTGACAGCATCATGATACATCCCCATAGTTCTGTCATCCAGCAACAAAATAAGGGTCTATTATGAATCTCTAACTCTTCATTTAGTCAGCCTTTGTGAGTAAGGAGCACACTGCCATATCAAACAATGTGACATGATTTTGTGATTGTAATAATTTTGTCATTTTTGATGCCTTGAGAAAGAACAATCAGATTTCATATGGACACATTTCAAATTTGGCTTTATAAAGAAGTTTAACTTTGAGAAGCCTATGACTATTCAGAGGTCCCCAAGACATCCTAATCATGTTCTAGGATGAAAGGGAGTTTCCAATGGTGTCTATGGGACATGGGCGTGGACACAGAGCTAGACAGACTCCAGCCTGTGAAGGGAGAGATCTTAATAAGGAGTCTGCCTCCTCAGACTCTGGCATGACAACAGGTATAGAACCAAAACCTCCTTTGTCATTCAAATACGTCAAGACCCTGTGGGACATCCAGAGGACCCCCTAAGTCTTAGGTTGTTCTGGTGTGATCACATTAGAACGGCACACAGGATCGAAAGCAAGAAATCAAAAGATTCCTTTAGTTACAGAGTTTTCCTTCCGCTCCCTTGTTTTAGGAAACACCAAGATTAAAACAAACCAACAAGGTGACCTGGAATTGTGTGGGGTTTTTTCATGTCTTTTTAAACTTGAGTTGTAACTGACATAGTTTTCTTTCTTTTTTTATAATTGAAGTAATTGACATGTAACATTGTGTCAGTTTAAGGTATACCATGCATTGATTGGATACATTTATGTATTTACTGCTATGATTGCTGCCATAGCACTAGCTAACACCTCTATCAGGTTACATAATTTTTCATTTTTGTGGTGGGAACATTTAAGATCTAGTCTCTTAGCAACTTTGAAGTTTGTCACACTGACTTGTTGACTCTAATCATACGCTGTGTGTCAGATCTTCAGGACTTATCTTCTAGTTGCAAATGTGGACTCTTTGATCAACGTCTTCCTGATTCTCCCACCCCTAGCGCCTGATAACCACCATTCTACTCTGGTTTTATAAGTTCAGCTTTTTGAGATTCCCTATACAGGTTAGGTGATATAGTATTCATCTTTCTCTTGTCTGATTTATTTCATTTAGCATAATGCCCACAAGGTCCATCCATGCTATCATAAGTGGCAGGATTTCCTTTTGTGGCTGAATAATGTCCCATTTCTGGGTATATATCAAAAGGAAACAAAAACAGGACATTGAAAAGATGTCTGTACTCCCATGTTCATTGCACCATTATTTACAATAGCCAAGAGATGTGAACAACCTAAGTGTCCATCGATGGACGAATGGTTAAAGATGTGTATGTGTCTTTAACGGTAGCAGGGGAGGAGTGAAGAATTGTTTCAGCCAACAGGCTGAAAGATGTTCCAAGTTTCTAACTGGACCTCCTCTTGAACTTCCAAGTTTCCTATTTAACCTGCAGGCCTCCGAGCCACTGGCTGGCAGCCCCAAAAGGCATTTATCTGTCCTGCCAGGGTAGCTCTTTGTAAGCATTGGTGAGAAGTGCCTGCTACTGACATGGGGCAGTCAATGGGGAAGAGGATTTCCTCCTCATGGAGGCAATTTCCTTCCTGCCATAGCAAGCCCTACGTGAGGGAAGTTCGCAGCCCACGTGCAACCTCACACCACGAAAATCAGTTGTCGGAAGCAGCCCTCACCCTGCAGAGCAGGAGCATGCTGCTCCGTGGGGGAGCCTTTGAAACCAGAGTGAACCCTGTGCCTGGGTTTGCTGGGGGGGTGCTGATCTCCCTCCCATGCAGCTGCCGGCTGATACCATTTTGCTCCTGCTTTGTTCCTCACAACCCCTTTGCACTGAACCCCAGATGCAAGTGAAATGGTCACAAAAGAAGTATCTGGGTTAAATGCGTGCTAAACAGGTTTAAAATTACTGCTCATTGTTTGGAAGCAGATGCAAGCCTCAAACAAATGCAAAACATCAAGGCAGATGCAAAAGGGAGGGCAATTTGAAAATCGGATCCTAAGTGCCTGATTCTGTAGAGGGTGAAATGGGCCGCCTCCCCTGGCTGTCCACAAGCCTGGTCGGGCCAGCTGCCCCAAAGGACAGTGAGAGCCATGTACTAAATGCTAGAGGGGCCCAGAAAAGGTGGACATCGCCTGAGGTCTTTGGCTCTGTCCCAGTTGTCTAATTTCTTTAACAGTGATCTCTGTATTTCTTGTATCTTGGGAACTGCTACTAAAATGAGCATCAAGCTTCATGAGGTTGCCCAAGAGCCTTTTCTCTCCTCCATGCACCAAAGCTCCCACAGCCCCACCAATGAAGAGCCAACGTTTAATCATGGGTTGCTTAGTACACAGTTTTGTTCTTTGTTGTTCCCTGGCTACATTCGGCACACCAGTGTCACTGGCATGTTTTGCAAGTTGCTAACTGACAGGCTTATGTTTATGGAATCTGCTCTTTGAGCCTGGCCTCCATTTAACTTGGTACACAGGTTTCACGGTGATAATTTTGATTATACAACCTGGGAAATGTCATGAGTATTCTTGAACAGTCTTCTTCTTATCACAGCACCAGTAGAGAACAAGCTAACATTTCTTATTCTGTGCTAAGCATTTTAATAAGCTCTTGACTCTTACCTCTGTGGGGCAGACATCATTCTTTGTACTGGCCAGTGGGAACCTGGTCTCCTTCTCAGGTGTCTGATGAAGATCAGGATTTCGAACGTGGCCTGCCTCAACCCCTGTCCCAGTGCTATGGTCCAATTCCTCATTGATTCCATCCTAGGTCCCATTCTGTTTCCACTGATCCCAATCCAGTGACAACTGGAGTTAGCTCATGCTTTCTTTGGAACTGCTACAACCCAAATGGCCCACAGGACCTGAGTTGACAGTGCTCCCTAAAAGGATAGCTCTTCCTAGAGCTGGCCGAGTCCTAGTGAAGGAGGCACACACAATAGCAGTCAGGAACACCAACATTTAAGGTTTTTCGGTACCGACACTCAGTGTCTTTGGAGAAAAAGGACAGTGTGCTCCCATGGCCAGGGTCAAGCCAGGGAGATGATGAGTTAAAGGATTCAGTAACTTGAGTGAGACAGAGTTCTCGTGGGGGCAGGAATAGTGCTTCCTTTGCCTGGGACATGCAAGATAGAGCAGAACAATGGGGAGACGTGGAAAGAGATCCCCACCGTGATGAAGGAAAGGTCCTGGGCCAAGAAACCTGTGCCGAATCCAGTGAATCTGAAGATCTGAAATATTTGGGGGCCTCAGAAACTAGATAGATTTGCCACTTCCTTGGATGTTTAAAATATAAAGTTGCTTGGAAAAAAGGGGGCAACTTTTGGATGTAAAGCTGTGCTTTTGTTCACATATGCAATGTTTCAGGACCATGTAGAATGTAAATGTCCCCGAGTCAACCTGTGTAATCAACAGCTTGGTCAGGATGCTGATTCTGCAGGCATCCAGGGAGAAGACAGCACTGCGGATGGCCATGTGAAGGCCCTGCCTCCCCCTGAGCCATGGTCCCCTGTGCCTCAGCTTCCTCCGGTGGCACTCAGAGGAGGTGCTTCTGTGTCTGTCTCACCTCCTACAACTGAGCAGCCCTTTGTGATCCCCTAGAGACAGTTTTTCCTTGCTGTGTGTGGCATATTGCCATCTAAACACTGGAAGGAAAACCATTTGAAACATCTTTTCTATATTGATAAAATTAATTTTTTTTACAAACCCACATTCAACCCTGAGGGCCATGAAGATGGTGCAATACAGCACCATTTTTGCACCCTATTAAAGCCAAAAGGTGTCTTTGTGAACCTTGCCTCATGTCCTTACGTGGGGGAAACTGGAGCAGCATTTTCTGAGGCTGTTTCGTGAGGTTGTTTTCTCTGTACACAATACAAAGCAGAAAATTGAAACAGAGGATTACTGGAGGAGACACATTGTAGCCAGCTATATAATGCACATTATTTATCCTTTATTAAGTCCAGACATGATAAAGAGGCCCGCTCCTCCTGGGGTGTGGACAAGTGGATGTCTAGAACCCTCGCAGGCAACAATTATCTTTATAAATAGCCTGGCGACGCTCGACCTCCTGTATTCTCTGCAATAGCACACACAGTGCAGGGCCCCATATCCCAAATAGCACTTGAGCCTTCACAGATATCGAGCACAAAGCAGCCAGGTATGAGTCACACAACCTGGGCTCAGGGAGAGAGACTGAGACATAAAGCAGGGTTAATCAATGGCAACCCTAACTGAAAACGTGTTTTCAAAAACATCTTCACTCCCCACACTCCAGTTTCCATTAGCAGAGAACAGATGGAGCTCAGACATGGGGGTGTTGAACTTGGCTCAGGGAGGCTGTGAAGTGGAAGAGTCCCTGGGAATTAGTAAGGTACTTGGACTTCTATTTACATTTGGGGCTCACTCTATGCAGAGTGCCCAGAGACTGTAACTGACTCACCCATAGGAAAAAAAGGGTGCCCTGCTTTCCCTGAAGGGTACCACAGTAATTACTTGTTTCTTGAAATGGGCTCATTCTTCCTTGTGGGAGAGGCTTGTGAACAGCACAGCTTCTGGGCAGAGAAGGAAGCTCCAGAGGGTGAGGGGCTACTATTTATAGGAGGGATATCTGCCTCTAGCCAGGGATGCAATAAATGAGAAAGACAAAAAGAGCCCTGCAAAAAATATATAAATGTTCCTTGAATAAAAGCATCAGTCCATCTATAACTAACTGCACAACCGGGTAAATTATGGTAAAGCTTTAAGCCTCTTATCTACAACACAGAAATGAAAACTCCAGGAGTTTTGTGACTACAACTATAAACTTCACATGGTGTTTTAGAGATGTCTATGTTATAGACATCTTCTTTGCCACTTCTTCAACTCCTTTAGAAGACATTTGGTGTCCAGCATGGCAGGTGTGGGGGCAGCATGATTTGGGTGGGAGCTGAAAGGGACTTGAGACCATTTAGGCTGAAGCTTCCCAGCCTGGGTGGCCCTGACCCTGCAGGGGGCGTTTGGAACAGAGGGATGGTCTACAGACACACCTGTCATGCAGTTGGTTGAAGCAAGGGTGCTCAAGGACCTGTGATGCAAGGTCAGTCTTTACAGATGAGAAAGGAAGGCTTAGGGAGGAATGCAAAGATTCCCCAATTGCTCCCAGAGGCAGCTTTGGAGGGGAAAGGAGGACAAGAGGTACCTGGATGGAGAAAGAGTGGGGAGCTAACATTTCCTGGGCACCCTTTCATGCAGTCTGAGCACACACATGACCCCACCCCCTCCTTTATTGCAGCCCTATGAGGTGAATCTTTAATATCCTCATGTTAAATATGGGGAACTAAGGCTGCCAGAGTTAGTAAATTGCACAGCGGCACACAATTAGGAAGGGCAGGGGATGCATCTGAAGCCATTTTATCTTGTACAGACCAGCACAAAAGAAGCTTTGCCCACTCCACTATTTTGTTATAAAACTTGACTGTTAATATATTTTACAAATGTATACATGCATTTCTACTTAGATACACAAGAAAGTGGGTAGAAAACATGTTTTCTTGGTTAATCAGAAGTGTCTTTGGCATTTGGAATTCTGCTTTGGCTTCATTAAATTAAAGATGTCCATTGGAAATTCAAGTAGGTGAATTATCAAGTGATCTTTGGCCTTAGAGACAGAAGTCTAAGCCTCAGAGGCAGCAGGCATTGCTTGAAATGTCCTTTGGCAGTTATGAACACAAGACAGGTCACAAATCACTGTGACTTCCATCTTTCTCTCACCTTCTGCTCACTCTGATGAATCAAGCTGCCGTACTATGAACTGTTTTACAGAGAAGCTCATGTGGCAAAAACCTAAGAGCAGGCCCTGGAATTGAGGCACTCGATGCAGTAGCCTGTTATGAACTGTATCCTGGGTCAGATTTTCTCTCCCTCCACCTAAGCTGTGTTTTGCTTGGGTTATATGCGAGGACTTCTTTATTGTCTATATATTGAAAGCAAACCTCATTTTCAGCAAAACTTTGTCTTGTCCTATCTCCCAAAAGAGCCTTGGCAAAGTCAAACCATCCCAACGTAATGATTCGGTGGTGTACAGGCCTTTTCTCCACTTGCCCATGCTGGACTCTCAGCACAGCTCTTGAGCCCAGTCTAAAAGACACTTCTCACTGTCAACCCAGCCAGACTTGGCACCACTTCCTTTAGGAACTTCCTCCAATGGCCCAAGAGATTTAGTGGCCCTGGCTCCTGGGTAAGACAATCATCACTTTATACTACAATGGTTTTCTTTTAGGTTTTCATGGACTTTGCAAAAAAAAAAAGTGAACTAATTTTGTGCCAATTGACCTCAATAGAGCTAGAAAACTCTAATTTGGAGGAAAAAATAAACAATTATCATACCATGTTTTAGTCCACGAAAACCCAACTGAAAATACTGAGCATTATTTGAGAAAAAGTTTAGTAAAAGAATGATACATTGGGGGGGGCGAAATTAGAATGTTTAGAAGAAGAGATAGTCAAGGCTGTAAAAAAGAAAGTTTTAATAACCCACTTAAATACTTAATAATTCTAAGCATAGTAATATGTCTTAGAAGATCCCCATGAAGATTGGCATCATTTCATACCTGTGTGGAGACATGTGGGACACTGGCCGTGGTCCTGATGCAGGGTTCTGTAGGCCAGGTTCTGTTGTTCTTTAACTTTGCAATTCTCAGCAAGGTCACTTAACTCCCACAGGTTTTCCTTATGAAGAACAACAATGATGATTAAAATTTACCCTAAAAAGTCTTATTTTTAATTAGAACCATTCCAATGTAATAGTTCAGTGATTGGTATACCTTTTCCCCTACATGCCATGGAGTGATAATAGAACAAGAGAAGAGGGTACAAAAGCAGGATCTTTTATAAAGCTAACTTGGCCCTGCCTACCAGGACCTGATATTAGCAGATACTATGGTAACCTGTATCTACTACCTGTATTCTATCTACATTCGGTTTGGTGAAGCCCTGAATCTAGCAATGGAAGATTCAGCTGCATTCAATTTCTATCAACTCAGTACTTGCTGCATCCCCCTGTATCCTGCATCTTCAGCAATGGACGATGTGTGTTCCAGAGTAACTCCTAATTTATACAACATGTGGCTTACCTACAAATCTCTTTTCTTTGTCTTTCTCTAGACAAGAAGGTGTACTGTTCATTGGCTTGGAAATTTTTTTCCTGGATTAGAGCCAAATGTAAAACACCCTCCTACCCCCCAAAAGTTCTAAAACATTAAGGAAAATTACAAGGCCACCTGGGAACCATGGCTATTGGTGTCCTCACTTTGCTCTCTGGCTTGAGGTACCTTTATTCCTTATTCCTTAAAGGGGTAAATGAGAAGGAACATGGTTCGTGAGTTTGCTCACAGACCAAATGGTGCTGGTCAGACTAGGTTGGAAGGTGAGGACAGAGGCCTAGTCATTTTGTAAGTCTGTATAAAAGGAACAGTAACGCTTTTCCCATTTGCTCCTACATGCTGTGAGCAGAAGAGATGAGAAAGCAAACAGAACCCAAAAGTAAAAGAAATAGGGTATCAGCTTCCCCAATAATATGCTGCAGAGTATGTTTGAAATTCTCAGTCTTTGCAGTAGTTAGGTTGCATAAAGTCACCGCAAACCCTGAATTACTTTGTGTGTGTTTCTATTTAAAGGCACTTCATTTAATATATGTTGTTGATTCATTAGCATGGAACTCCCAGCCAACAGCACTATATGAGATCTTTCCAAAAGGTCTGCAGCCATGTAATATGAAAGATAAAGACATTTATTGAAGAAGATACAAGATACAACATTGTACATAGGACAATGACACCTCCATTGCTTTCAATGTAAGCACCTTGGGACCTTACACAGCTCTCTCAATCACCATCAGCTGCCCCATTATATTTGCCTGACTCTCGTCAACAGCCTGAAATCTCTTCCCTTTCAAAGGTGATTTTAGTTTTGGGAAAAGCCAGAAGTCACAGGGCCCCAAATCTGGGGTGTGGGGGTCTGGGTGACCTGGGTGATTTGATGTTTCACCAAAAAGCTCTGCACAAGGTGTGATGCATGAGCATGTGATGAAGCTGCCAATCATCAGTTGCCCATAGCTGCAGCCTTCTGAATCATCTGAGTAGTTTCTGTGGAGGAATGTTCAAACTTAATGATGGCAATTCATTGCTCCACTCAGTCATTTTGAATGTGACAGCCCCACATTACACATGCTCAGTCAATGGCATTTACTGCCCCCACTGAACAGTACAGTGAAGTCATCATCGTTCACGCATGCTCATTCCAGTCCACTCTCCTTGGCTGCCAGGTTAATCAATGTTGCGCAAACCATTCTCATTATATTAACAATGGCTGGACTTTTTCCAGACAGACCTTGTATACTTTGTGTCTGAAGGGAGCTCATGTAACACATATACTTTTCTTGTAAGGCACATTGAAGCCTTCTTGGGTTTGGAAACAGTAGACAGCACTTCAGCACTATGGTTGGGGGCCACTTAAAACAGTAAAATCACTTCACAAGGTACATAGTATCTAATCACTATGTTGTACACCTAAAACTAATATAATATTGTGTGCCAGCTATAAATGAAAAAAATTTAAAAAGCCGTGAAATCATTAATAAAAAGCACAAAATTATGGAAAAAATGGGACAAAATAAACTGCAAAAGGAATGCTTTTTTATTGCATGAGAGCTGAAACAGGAAGGCAGAGTGTTGCCCTGTTAGACCCTAGCTGGGAACATGTGCAGCAGGTGACCCAAATTTTCACCACTCTGCACCTGTCAGTGAATGATTTCAAAGTGTGGTAGTGAATGATTTAGGGGTTACAAATAAATTTTAATAAGTAAACAAAGTTGTAAATATGTAATTCATGAATGCTGAGGATCCACTGTCTATAAATCCTGGGAGCCCGGACAAAGTTTTCTGCATAAGCAGGTGGTTGAGCAAAACAAGGCCAACCCTTGCCTTGTCACTGCTGCTATATGACCTTAGGAAAGTCACTTAACCTCTCTCTGCTCTGGTGTTGTCAACCATAAAATGAGAGTTTATACAGTCCTACAACACTGTTGTGAGGTTGGGTAACACCTGACACACACTTACTTTGGTAAATGTTAGTTGCTGTTATTGCTGTTGATAGTTTATTATTATTGTCAGTCACTGTAGATGTTAAGCCCACCAAAAAGAGTGGAATTATGAACTATGCCTAGGATTCCACCATGCTAAGCAGGCATTTTACTGGAGATGATGTACAAGATATTGACCTCCTCTGGGATTTAAGGAGGACTAAAGAAGACTTGTTTGGGGCCTGAAAGATGTGTAGGAGTTAGCCACTTAAATAAATGGAGAACAAGTATCCTTGTCAAAGAGGCCAATGTCAGCAAATAACCTTGCGTGATAAGGAGCTTGGAATATTGGAGGAACTAAAAGGAGACCCATGTGGCTACAGCGTAGTATCATGAGTTAAGTTTGGAGTGCTAAGCAAGGACTAGATCAGGCCAGGATGTTGCTGGCCATACTACAGACTCTAGATTTTAAAATCAATGAGAAGCCATTGCACTATTTTAATCAGGAGAATGGCATGATTAGATTTAGGTTTAGATCCAGTCTCTAGCCTGTAGTGACCCCATGAAGGTATAGTAGCTGCCTCAATCCACTATACTGCAGTCAGCAGCATTCTGTATAATGCATTTCTATACGATAATCTGTAGCATTGTATACAATGCATTTCTAAGTTCATACTTAGAGTGAGCCCTTAAAATATAGAATCATTGTCCCACATTGTCTCCTAGAAGAATTGACTTTAACTTCCAGGCTTAAGGAATGAATATAGTAACTAATGTTTTCACATTTCATCTTCAATCTTTTAAAATCTAAATAATTTATCAATTTTTCTACTACCTTCTAAGCTCCTCTGTAGTTGTTTGACAGAGTTCAGAATGTATGCCAACCCTTTTAGTACACTGGGAATTCATTCAGGGAATTGAAATTCATTCAGGGCAATTTATTAGCAAACTAGCATGGGAACTCCTTTCCTTATCTTTATATTTGTTTCTACATTTGGGCCATTATGTAAAGTAGAAGTTACTTAAGGCCTCAGAGAATAAACGCAGCATCTAGATTGTTTAATTTATGACTAGTGAGAGATTCTACTGGGAGAATTTGTTTCATTAAAAAGTGCTTTACATTACAAACACATCCAGAGACTCTCTGGCATCAGTTTTTTTTTTTTAAATAAGTAAATAAACAGTAAGCTAATATAATTCAACACCGCCTCCATAAAAAGAATACTGTTGGTGGGGCCTGAATTCAGTATAAGAACAAAGCGAACAGTTCTACTTCTTATTTAATCTACAGATTTTCAGGCTGAAAATTTTCCTGTTTAAGATCGGAACTAAATATAGAGAGCCCATGTCTAAATTTAGTAGGATGAATCTCTCTATTCAATTCCGGGTCTTTTCACTGTCTCCAACCAGCACTCCCCACTGAGATTTAATGATGCAGACTTCTTGATGTGAGCTGCAATAAGCTGCCCTCTCTCAGGACTGGAAATCTGGGAGCAGAAGGGGAAAGAAAAAAGGCCTAGAGACTGTGAAGAGGGGAGAAAAGTAGTGCTGGGAGGGAAAAGGAGGGATCTCATAGCTGGTAGTTTATTCTGTCTGATTTCTCCTAGAGGAAAAAGAGTGCAAACCACAATGGGGAAAAGCAGACCAAATAAAGGAATCAAAAACAACCATGTATATTTTGGGTAAGACAGCATGGGCAAGGAAAACTCTTTGGTTCATTCTGTTGTAAGTAGAAATTGGGATTAATTTAACAAGCAGCTAGGCATAAACTATTAGCCTTGGGGAGAGAACTAATAACACATTCATTAGGAAGAGTGTTTATCAGTAATGGCTAGATTTAGAGCCAAATAATGAGATCTAAAAATAAAAGACTAAAAAAAAAAGAAAAGAAGGGGTGCATGCATTTGTGCATTTGTGAGGACTGGCATGCATTTGTGTACAGAGTGGTATAATGGGCACATGGTCTATAGGAATCACTCTTTCCAGATTTCTGCTTTTCCATCCCTGAAGATGGCACCTTGCTCTCATGGTCCAAAATGGCTGTTGGTACTCCAGCCTCCAATCCATATTCCAAGCAGCTGGATGGAGTGGGGAGAGAAAAAAGACATACTCCTTCCCTTTCAAAGAAACAACTCAGAAGTTCCACACAATACATAACTTCTGATCACATTTCATTGGGGGAAAAACTTGGTGACATGGCCATACACAGTTGCAAGGGAGACTGTGAAATATTGTAGCTCTGTGCCCACCCCAAAATTATGGCTCAGTTAATTTTTAAAAGAAGGAACTTGGATATCTGGGAAGTGACTTGCAGGGTCCCCCACTGAACAAACCTCGAAGCAGGTGACTGTGTTTCACACCTATCTCAGGGGGGATGTGTGAACAGCCTGAGCATCATTGAAGGTGAGTCTTTGTGGGAGTTACACTGGGAGTGAAGATAGAAGTGTGGCTGTGCAGAAAACTCTCTGCAGTGATGCCATTTGGTAAATCACAGACCACAATGGCACAGTATCATGGTGAGGTAATTGGTCACACTAATGAGACATTAAATTCACATAGTACTGGCTAATAAGAGGGCACAGAGAGGAGACTGGCCTCATAAAATTGGTCACAGAAGAATTGCTCACCAGGAGGAACTAGTGTGCTGCCCAGAGGGGCTGTTTTCAAAAGAGAGGCCATCCTACGAGTGCTCTGAATGTGGGCCTCCGAAGCCCTTAAGTATAGCCTGCCCTAAAAGATGTGTGCTGCTTTCATGGCTGGGAGTCATGCAGCACAGCATCCAGGCACACACCCTGTGCACCTCCATCCCTTTCACAAATGACCCGGGAAGAAGATACAGTGATCACCAGGAAAAACACAATCCAAGTAGATTTCCAATGTCAGCAGGGAGGGCTGTGTTCAAGGCCAGTGGGAAGGACCATGGGAAAATGGAAAGGATAGGGAGGATGTGCCACTCAAATGAAGGCAGAGCCAGTCACCAAAACAGAAATGGGAAGACCTTCAGCCCCTGACCCTGAGTTTTCCCCCACTGTCACCTTCCTCTGGCCTCACCACCGTCCTGGTTGGATTTAGACCAGTGCTGGGCTGGGATATATCTAAAATCCAGACAGGAATGGGAATAGGGCTTGTCAATTTCTATGGTGTAAGTACTCCCACCATGGTGGGTTTCCTGCTGCCAGTATGATGTCCCTGAACATGGACTTGGAGAGGGATACACAGTGTGGGATACTTCCTCTCTCCTGATTTCCATCAGCCCTTTTCTGATTTTGTCAGGTCTTCCCCAAGATAGCCATGATCAGTCAGTAATCACAAGTTAGTTACATTTTTTCTTTCTGATCCTTATTCCCCAAGCTACAATTTGGTTCAGAGCACCAATAACCTCCCAAGTTACCACCCAATATTTTGCATTGCCTTGTATGGGTCTCTCTCTAATAAGAGATTCTTCACCAATGGCTACCAGACCACCAGATGATGCCACCTGTTTCAGGTTACTTTAACAGCAGCTCTCACTTCAAAGTGCTAACTTTTGCATCTATGTGCAATAGGACACAGAATTCTGTGAAAACCACTCCACCCCCAGTGGTTTCTGACAAGAAAAGGTTATGTCTGGTTCATGCTATATGTCCATCTATGTTGGGGGACCCTGCTCCTCATCATCTTCCCTCAGGGACTTGGTCAGCAGAGCCTTCCCTGAAATGTCCCCAGTGACCCTAGCTGGCTCACTCTATGAGGAGAAGGGGGTGACTCACAGCAGTTCTGCAGACCAGAGGGATAATGACCACAGCATGACTGACCACTGTAGAGTGCTAAGTAGGAGCTGCTGATTCAGCTAGGGAATAAGACCAAGGTCAGAGATGAAAGCTTTGTATACAAGTCATTTCTAAAGAAATATTTTCCACTGCAGCTACTGACTCTGCTGTGAATCACAAAGTTATCTCAGTGTTGTGTCATTGGTCATGAAAGATCCTGGAGAGGGGGATGGCCATGCTATTATTGTCCCTTTAGTGAATATCTGTTGAGTGATGGTTCCTAGGAGAGGATGGCAAGCAGGACATGGGGCTTCTCAGCTGTTGATTTGAGGCCAAGCTCTCTGACATGCTGTGCAAACTTTGCCAATTTTTTCATCTCCATCTAAGCAAAATCATCATTGAGTGACAGTTGAGTTTCTAAGGTTGAGTTTCTAAGGTTGTAGAAAGTTAATTCAGGTGAAGAAACATCTACTGATCGTCTCCTTTAGTGCCCAGTGGGGAAGCACATTAGCTCAGTGTAAATTGCTAATCACTAACCCTGACTAGTGGCATCTCCTTCAATGTGCCACTCCTTTGAGCTGAAAGGCCATTTAACACAAGAAAATGGAGAAAAGTTAAATCCTGTCACCAATAATATTTCATGAGGCACCAGCTGACTATGCCAGTCCACATACCAGGCATTGTGGAAATGGGGATGACACAAAGATCAATAAGACTTATTTCCATTCCTCAAAAAAACATAGTTTTATGGAATGAGAAATAAATACTTAACAAATACAAGAAAAACAGAGAAGAAAAACAGAGATGTTGAAGGAGTAAGGGCTGAGTACGAAAATACCTAGTTTCAAGGTCCAAAGTACATATCAATTCTATATTACTTTGAAATCTTTTTTCTTAATGGAAGACAATAAAAACAAGCTTCTCTTATCTTATTTCTGTTCTAGCCACCATGTTTTCTCCTTCCTGGATGTACCCAATGTTACACCTTCAGAAATATTCCATGAATGCACAACACATATAAGCAAATAAATATATTTTTATTCTTTTCTCCATTTTTATACACAAGTGGTAGCATATATGTCTTGCCTGAGTTTGTATATCAAAGCCTAGCCATATCAGGATCCATAAAGAGATACTTCACTTCTTTCATAATGATGCAGATTAATTCCCTTAGATAAATGAACTATAATTTGTTTAACCACTTCTCAATTGTTGAATTAGTTTATTAATGTTTTGAAATGATAAAAAAAATAAATAACATGCACAAGGATACCTGAAGGACAAGTTTCTAAACATGAGATTAATGCCAAAATTTTTCAAGCATTTAAAATTTTAATGCACATTGCTAAATTGTTCTCCAAATAAGTTGTACTTACACTCCCACCAAAATGCATGAGTACTCTTTGCACCCTACTCAGTACATTTCCAATCCAAGAGGTGAAAGTAATACATCATTTTAGCTGTAATTAGCATTTCTCTGAGTGTCTGAGAGAGGCTGAACATATTTTTATATGGTGAAGACCCATTTATTTTTATCCTTTTGGTGATTTAAGCATCTAGTGACTGAAAATTTCCCATTAAGTTGACATTTTTATTGATTTGTAAGAGCTCTTTATTTTTTAAAGGAATTAACTTTTTGTGAGGTAAGTTAAAAGTACTGTTCTCTAATGGGCCTCTTTCTTTCCTCCTTTTCATGTGGGGGGTGGGGTAGGTGGAGAGCTTCATTTACAAACGCTATATATTTATAAAGCCATATTGATTGATGTCTTCTTTTACTAGTTTTTGTTAGTTATGAGTACATTCTTACTTCAATAGCATCTTCCTAAAATATACTATTACTTATTCTATTGTTATTTTCATTGCCTGTATTATGTCTAAAATTTTGATTATGTAAAATTTAACCTGATTAAAGGAGGCATCACTGGTTATTTCATTGTTTCAACTCTACTTGTTAAATCATTCATCTTTCCCTCACTTATTTAAAATGTCACCTTTATCATATACTAAACTACAATATGTATTTAGGCCTATTTCTAGACTTTCAAAACTGTCACAAATCTATCTGTTTAGGTACCAATGCTGCAGTATGTACTTATATCTTTTCAAAATTATTTTATTGGTGTTCAATCACAGTTGTCCACATTTTCCCCCATTACTCTCCCTTGCCCTACCCACCCCCAACCTCCCACATTCAATCCTCCCCTCTAACCCCTCCCTGGGTCCTTTATACACATTCTTATCTTGACCCTTCTCCTTCTTCCCACTATTATCCCCTTCCCTGCTCCCCTCTGGTCACTGTTGGTTTGTTCTTTATTTCCATGTCTCTGGGTCTATTTTGCTCAGTTGTTTGTTTTGTTGATTAGGTCCTACTTATAAGTGAGATCATGTGGTATTTGTCTTTCACCTCCTGGCTTACTTCACTTAGCATAATGTTCTCCAGTCCCATCCATGCTGTAGCCAAGGGTAGGAGCTCCTTCTTTCTTTCTGCTGCATAGTATTCCATTGAGTCAATGTACCATAACTTTTTTATCCACTCCTTTACTGATACTTAGGCTGTTTCCAGCACATGGCTATTGTAAATAATGCTGCTATGAACACTGGGGTGCACAGGTTCTTCTGAAGTGGTGTTGCAGGATGCTTAGGGCATAATCCTAGCAATGAAATTGCTGAGTCAAAAGGCAGTTCCATTTTTAGTTTTTTTGAGGAAATTCCATACTGTTTTCCACAGTGGCTGCACCAGTCTACATTCCTACCAACAGTGCACTAGGGTTCTCTTTTCTCCACAACCTTGCCAGCACTTGTTTGTTGATTTGTTTATGATGGCCATTCTGACTGGTATGAAATGGCATTTCATTGTGGTTTTAATTTGCATTTCTGTGATGGCTAGTGATGCTGAGCATCCTTTCATGTGTCTATGGGCCCTCATAGCTTTATGATATGTTCGACTACTAGGACTAATTAACCTTATTTTCTTTTTATAAAAACACTCTTAGCCATTCTCAGGCTTTTATTTTTCATATGAGTCAACTTATCTTATTCTCCACCACCCCTAAAATCTTTTAGTGTTTTAACTGGAATTATATTAAATCTATATATTAACAGAGAGAACATGAGTCTCTGTGACTTATGCATCATCCTATTTAAAACAATGTACTTTACTTTTCATTTGTTCAAACTTACTTTGTGCCTTCAGGAACACTTAAAGTTTTCTTATAAATTATTTCCATGTGTTTCTATCATTCTCATTGCTCTATTAAATGGGGCCTCTTTTTTGATATTTCTTTTAATACATGTTTCTATGTTCTGCTTCTGGGTCACTGCCTCGTGGTGTAGTTGGTGGATAGTCATCCCAGATAATTTTTTTTAGCCCTACAGTAATTATATTATATTATATTTTTTTCCAAATTTTTTATTTAATTATTTTTCAAGTACAGTTTTCTGTCTATTATTCCATCCCGTCCTACCCCCGTGCTCCCCCCTCCCTCCTATTTCCACCCTTCTCAGTTGTTGTCCATGTATCCTTTATATAGGTTCCTCTAAATCTCTCCTCTATTTCCCCTGAAATTCCCTCCCCTCTCCCCTCTGGTCACTGTCTGCCTGTTCTCTATTTCAGTGTCTTTGGTTATATTTTGCTTGCTTGTTTGTTTTGTTGTTTAGCTTCCTGTTAAAGGTGATATAATATGGCATTTGTCCTTCAACACCTGGCTTATTTTACTCAGCATAATGCTAAAACACCAATCCCAAAGAACATATGCACCCCAATGGTCATAGAAGCACAATTTACAATAGCCAAGAGTTGGAAGCAACCTAGGTGCCCGTCAGTAAATTAATGGATCAAAAAACTGTGGTACATATACACAATGGAATTTTATGCTGCAGAAAGAAAGAAGGAGTTCCTACCTTTTGCAACATCATGGATGGAACTGGAAACCAGATATTTTTAAAACAATGATAATTATGCTATCTTTTATTTTCTAAGCCTTCATGGTTTGAGGGACATCCCGCACTGTCTAAAGCAAAATCCTTCCCTTTGTGGCCGTAGATTTTTGCAGCCCTGCCTGAAATGTTTTAATCTTTGTCATAGCTATAACTAAAAGCTGTGGCTGCTCTGAAAGCTTCAATAACTTCTGTTCATTTATGCATCATTAGGCCTGAACAAATGATATTCAGGTAGTTACTTTTATTCTATAAGGCCTCTTCTCTATGATGAGGGAACAAGATATTAGTACCAACTTAATCTCCTTTTAAAGAAGAAACATGAATTTACCCACCAAAAATGACTTCCCAGCTCTTACTTTAATCTTTAATCTTTGCTCTGCAGGCCCTGCCACCTGCCACCTGCCAAAGTGCTGCCTGATCACAGAGGACCTGAGCTGAGTGCAGTCCTACAGCCCTCTCAGCCACTAATACAAAGCCGCAGTCTTGGAGGCCTAAGGGGCCAGATACCACCTATCAGGTCTACGTCACCAAGAAATGAAAGCATTACCTCTGGATTCCTTCAGCCCTCACAGTGCACATGTGATGCAGATGCACACGTGAGCCAATGTCCTAGAACAACTGTCTCCTCCCCTATCTATTTCATCATGAAAGCCCACATGGTTTTTCCAGTGCTTCATAATCTAAGCACATGGGTTCCAACCAATTTCAGAGTGAGGTTGCTCATGTCTGAGTGGGCTCCATACTGTCCAAGAATCCTGCCTTTTTTCATTTTCCACACCGAGTTCTCCACACTGAATCACGTGCCCCATGAAGACCTTTCATTGCACTGGGCTCCATGCTGACAGCATTCTGAGATGCAAAAGCAAATTTAGCTGGCTGGCCAATTCTGTCTTTTAGCTTCTGGTGTTTTTTTTCTTTTCTCTTTACCTGTTTATTTAGGAATGCACAAAGAAAACTGTTCAGACACAGCCTTGGAAGGTATTAATAGATCAAGAGAAAAACCAAATCAAAAGGCTCATCCAGTCAATGTTCTTAAGCACTTTGCAGGCAGTTGGGTGGCAACCACAGAAAGGACACCACACAACCTACTGAAGGAGACTTTCCTTGTATACCTCCTTGGAGAATGTAAAGCGCTTCATAGCCACATGTTTCCCCAGACACCCAGGATCCGTCTGAAGGCACTTTGAACTGTGACCATTGTTTACATGATGGAAAATATGTGGGAGAGAGAGGAATTAGCTCAGCATCTGACTGTTCAAGTTGCTGAATGAAATGTCATATCTGTAATCATGTCTACAAATGCCTGTTATTTTTTAGAACAAAATGATATGTTTATAAATAATTAGATGATTGAAAGCATTTTTTTCCTAAGGAAGTGGTTCTCATACCAGTACCATATCCAGTCTTCAGAAGAGCAAAACCTATAACAGACATGGGAACAGAGACTGAGGAAAAAGACTTTATCTAAGTGCTGTTAGAGCAAGAGAAGTTCTTTGGGAAGGAGAAGTGCGTACACAGTTTTGAAGCATTTTACGTGCTCTTGAGGAGAGGGAGAGCACACCTAAAGACAGAAGAGTGACCTAGATGTATGGCCATCTTAGTCCAAAGCATCTTCAACGGTGGTGGTGAAATTTCTAGCGACAAGTGCACAACATTTTTGGAAGACAAGACTCTGCCTGGAACATTCTGACATATCTGGATCTGGATTGTCCAAAGAGAGTGACCAGGAGTAATTAAAGATATGCCAAATTGGAACTAGCTATATAACATGGGTCAAATTTGCACAAAGGCCTATTTGCACAAAATGAACAGTTGTTCGAAGCAACAAATGTCAACAAAATATGTTGGCCATTATTCAATGTGGAATTTCTAAGGTAGCTGTAGGTATGAGGAAAGGATGGAAGCATAGAGGATGTGATGAAAAGACACTTAACTATACCAGACTCCTGCCCACAAAGAACCAGTTCTGGAATGGGTGGGAGACAGTCAGATAGACATGTCTTCTTTAACCAGAGCCAAGTCTTCTCCTTTTTTTTTCACTAACTCTTCACATAAGCCATGTTTTCTTAGAAAAAAATTCACTACCATATTTTTTGACCCACTTCTTCTCCCATTATCTAGCCCAATTTCTTCAGGTTTGAGGTTTGAGACTATGATGAAGTTCACCCCTGAAGAAGGCCTGATTGTATCACTGGTTCTTAGACTATTTGATACTTGAGGATCAAATTGAGAAGATTTTTCTCTCCTGCTAAAATCCAGAAGAAAAAGGAAAAAGAAATATCCTTAACATCCCAGTGACTATACACAGCTGAATTTTGCCAGTTTCCTTATCATCATCTCAACCCAAAATAATTAATTCAGGATCAACATATCAATTAAATTCAATTTGGATTTGGATTACAAATTTCAATCATCTGAGATATGAGGAGATGGATGTGTTTCAGAAAACTTTTACTCCACAGCTGGGGATTAACAGACAAACACAAGCCCTGTCTGCACAATTTGTCCTCAGACATGTAAGTACAAATGCATGTGTCCAGGCTCTACTGGGGAAGGGGGTTTGTTGCATGCAGTGCTGAAAGGTTCCATAAAATGTCTGCTCCCAGAAGGACAGTCATAGTGTGTTTATGGCATATGGGGGATTTCTGCTCCAGTATTCAGGGAACGTTACCACCATTTTCTGTCCTTTTAAATCTCATAAGTTTCAGGGAAGGAGACCTAGATCAAGAATGGGTTTGCTCAGGTTTATGCAATCTAATTGCTAGAGGAAAGTAGCAACCTCGTGTTTTTTGTTTCATGAAAAAAGGGAGGGAGCTGAAAATAAATGAGTAAGGGAACCATTGGAATAAGAAAAACTGGGTCATGAAAAACAAGTTATAAATTGAATCTAGTTAGTTTTAGAAGGTATCCCAATATAGGGTGAAAAGCTTCCATTAGTAATTTTTTTCTTTGATCTGGGAAAGAATAATGACATGGATAAGAAGAACTGTGCCTCAGGGGGCTGAAACCCGTGGAATGGTCTGTATAGTCTTGAGTGAAGTGTCAGACAGATCTCCTGAAATGAGAGGGGGATGGATCACCAATTTAATCAGCTGATGAGTTTTACCTGAAAAAGATGAACATTGCAGGTGAGGGCCATCCCCAAGGTGTGTTCCATGGCCCCTCTAGTGTCATCTGTTTGTGAAAGGCATGAACACACAAGACTCATACCCGCAGACACACACACACGCACACACACACACACATACACACCCTATTCTGGGGGCTGTGGCAGAGTATTCCAAAGTTAAAAGTGAAAGTGAAACCTTCCACGTCTTGAGAACTGGATATTTTTCTAGTTGTATGAATTTCTGTTCATATTTTTATTTTAATATAAATTATTATTTTATAATACTATTATAAAATAATATTCTTTTAAAAAAGATTTTACTTATTTATTTATTTATCTTTAGAGGGAAAGGGAAGGAGAGAAGGAGAGAAATCAATGTATGGTTGCCTCTCATGAGTCCCTTGCTGGGAACTGGCCTGCAACCCAGGCATGTGCCCTGACTGGGAATCAAATCACGAACCTTTGGTTTGCAGGCTCACACTCAACCCACTGAGCTGCACCAGCCAGGGCTATAAAATAATATTCTTTATTATTTTTAATAATAAATAATAGCAAATATTATTTTTAAATTATTATTTAAAAATATATGGAGTTATTTTTTGGTAAAAGTGATAATTCCCAGTGTGCTCAAGGTTGCAGTAAAACTGATGATACTTTTCTTTCAACATTGAGGGTATGAGTATTTTTAGAAAGGAGTTTTGACATGTATTTTAAGAGTCATCAAAATGACTGTCACCAAAATAACCTTTGACCCACTAATTCTACCCTCAGAAATTTTCCCTAAGGAAAAATGCTAAATAACACACATCAAGATATGTGTGATAATTTATTTAATAATAGACAAAAATAGATAAGAAGGAAATAGAGGAACCATTTTATAAATTATGGTGCACAATGTATTGGAATTTTTAAAACTAGTTAACAATATGGAAATTAAAAATAACCACGTGGAATGACCAACACAAGATACAAAAATGGATTATACACTTGGATTACATATATAAGCAAAAGAAATTTCTGCAAAAAGAGAAACTGAAAGGGAATAATTCTTCTCTTTCATCATCTAATAATTAGATATATTGATATTTTATTCTAATTTCTGATATATTTGGACTAGTATTTAGCTCCTTATTCCATACTTTGTATTTACTCACCTCGAGTTAGGCAGCATTCTAAGAATTCCTCCCATGGCGAACACAGGCTACAGAAATGTGAGTAGATTAGGTTATGTTATTCAAGACCCCACGCCTCACATGCAGTCTGGGTTGTAACCGACATCCTGATTTGAGCCTGCCAGGACCCTGAGCTAGATCATATCCTGTGAGATGATAAATGTGTGTGTGTTAAGGTTCTAAGTTCATGATAATTTATTGTGCAGTATAATAATAATACACACCTGTTTTATATGTCTTCTTACTTCCTTACTTGTATTATTCTCTATTGTATATTTTTTCTGATTTTATTTTCATCCATCTTTTAATTTGATAGCTACCAATTTTATTTTTATTCTTTTAGTAGTTATCATAGTTTCTAACACAAAAATAATTGATGTATCTCATGGTTGGTGTGGCTTGGTGGATTGCGCACCACCCTGTGAACCAAAGGGCCGAGGTTCCATTCCCAATCAGGATACATGCCTGACTTGTAGGCCAGGCCAGGTCCCCAATTGGGGGGCACGGGAGAGGCAACTGCGCATTGATGTTTTTCTTCCTCTCTTTCTCTCTCCCTTCCCCTCTGTCTAAAATGAATAAATAAAATCTTTTTAAAAAGGAATAGTCAACATATAAAAATCTGAAGTTAGGAAGTATCTTACCCTCTGTTGATGCCTTTAGAACTTAAAACATGTTAACTGCCTCCCCTCCATCCTGACATATATACTATTGCTGTCATTCATTTGAATCATATCTTGATTATTTTCTTTTTAAACTTATTGGACCTAAGTGTTTTTGCTTTGTATTCATTTGGATTTTCCTAATATTTGCCACCTCGTGTTCCCTTTTATTTTGGACCATGTAACTGGGGGGTCTCATTCCTTCTGTACGATATCAATTTCTCTGTTTTTGTTTTTCTAAAAGTGCCCTTGTGTTCCCTCTTCATTCAAATGATGGTTTTGCTAAGTGTGGTATTTGAGGTTGATGGTTATTTACTTCCATTACAGATACAATTCCAGTTAGCTATCAGTTACCCCTTTGAAGGCAGTCTGTCCTTTCATTCTACTGCTTTTCAGACATTTTCTTGTTTGTGGTGTCCCATTGGTTTGTTATACTGTATCGAGATATGAATTATTTTAATTTTATGCTTTGAATCATGAAGTTTGTTCATCTTTGCCATGATATCATTCATCACTTCTGGAAAATTTCAGCTATTATATCTTTGAATATTGTTTCTAACCAGTCTTATTATTTTACTGTGTTTCAGAGGCCCTAAATTAGATATATGTCATACCTAAAATAGAGTCTCTCTGGCTTTTAATTCTTCTTTCAAATTTTCTCTTTTTGTTTCTCTGTGCTACAGTCTGAATAACTTTTTAACACTATAAATTTTTTATTTATAATTTTTTATCTTCTCTTACAATGCCATTATAAAACATATAGCTCCAATTTGGTTCATAGAGGAAAAAATTTTTTTCTTTTTCTTTTTTATTTCTTTAGATCTATTTTTCAGTTCAATAATTCTTTCTTCAGCTGAACCTAACTGCTTAACCTGTCAATTAAATTTTTAATTTTAATTATTAGACTCTCTTTTAAAAGCTCTATTTGGTTGTTTCCCAATCTTATGGCACCTGTCTTTTAGTCATATTTTTACATCTTTTATTTATTCAAGCATATTAAAAGTGCTTTATATTCCAAGTTTAATAATTTCTACATCTTCTTCAACTCTGTTACTATATCATTTTCTGCCTCATTCCCTTTTAAAATTTTCATCTTGCTGCTGAAATTCCCTATTTATGCATGTTTGTCTTGTCCACATGTGCCTTTAAAGTATTAATTATAGTCATCTAAATTCTCTGTGTCTGATAGTCTTGTCTTATCTGTGTCTGGTTCTGCTGATTGCTTTATTTCCTAATAGTGAATACGGTCCCTTCCTTCCTTCCTTCCTTCCTACCTACCTACCTACCTTTCTGTGTAAGTGGTAAACTTTTTGGTTGAAACAATATGTGTGGGGCAATATTGAGTTAATTATATTTAATCCTGTCAAGGACACACCTCTTCTTCATTATTAATGTGAGTTGAATCAGTCTAGTCAAAAGCTGAGTTTGTGATTTGTTGTTTCTCTGGTTACCTTCAAGCACACCATCAGCTTCAAATTCCTCCAGCTTTACTGGGGGAAGAGGGGCCTATTTTGTCCAATAATTCCTCTTGTCCTTTGTTTCATTCTTAGTTTTAGGCCTCCCATTTTCACCCAAGCCTCTGAATGGCTCTCTCCACACACTCCCCTTTCACCAGTAGTAAACTGTCATGCTTGTTACATGGCCCCTGCTGGCCTAGTTGTAGCTGTCCAGGGCCTTCTCCGTTGTCCAGGTGCAGATTCAGTCTTGGCAGGCACTGCCTTTCTGGGTCTTGGAGGGGAGGTTTCTTAGCAATCCTTTCTCTTGGGCAATGAAAAATCTCTAATTGATTCAGACCCAGGATGGCTACCTGCCCCTTCCCAGTTGTAGTGTGCTTTCTTTTGTGCCCTGAGAGTGACAGGGTTTGATGCCCTCTTCCCCATGCATTAGGACTCTTGTTCTGTGGTGGGAGAGGGTCCAGGTGAGGCTCTCTGCTCCACCTGCACTGGCAGGCATTCCCCTCCTCCAATCTACCCTACGAGAGGAGTTTTGTGCACAGTGGTTGCAAACTCCCCTTGCGTCCATGACTCCTATGGGTTTTTTACTTTTGCCTTAACCCACATTGGGCCTTAGAGAATTTGTTAAAGCTTTTAGCTGAATTCTTCTCACCCATTATATCTCTGTGTCGCCCCATCTTTCTATGCTCTGACCCAAGTGAGCTTAAACCTGCATCCTATCTCTCCTTGGAGGCACCCATCTTTCCTTAGATTTCAGACTAGTTGGTTGACCTGCAACCTCAGCACTTGGATAGATTCAAGGAAGAGTACATTTGTTAATGATTGGCTTTTTCTTGTTGCTAGAGTAAGGGTAACACTTTTTAGCTTTTGCATCTGCTGCTCAACTTCCAGTAACTACTTGTCACAGTGTATTTAGCCAATCCCCTCCGATAGACCTTTTTTCCCCCCAATCCTTTGCTATTCCAAAAAGCTCTGTAAAAAATAACATTAGGCCCTGGCTGGTGTAGCTCAGTGGATTGAGCACAGGCCTGTGAACCAGAGGATCGCAGTTCAATTCCCAGTCAGGGCACATGCCTGGGTTGCAGGCAGGTTCCCTGCAGGCCAACTCCCAGCAGGGGATGAAGGAAAGGCAACCATACATTGATGTTTCTCTCCCTCTCTCCTTCCCCCCTAAAGATAAATAAATAAAATCTAAAAAAAAAAAGTACTAGAACATTAAAAAAAATAACATTAATTTTCATACATAAGAATGCCTTTGAGTAAATACCTGAAAGTGACATTGCTAGGTTAAAGGAAAAACACCTTTTTAATGTTCGTGGGTATCACCATATTGCCCTCTGTAAAACTCAAAGCGTTTAGAATCACACCAGCCTTCACCAATGCACCATGGTCACACTTTTGATCTATGTCTGCCTTGGAAGTGGAACTGGTTTCTGCGTAGTTTTAATATGCTTTTCTGTGATGATAGTGCAGTTGAACTTCTCTTCATGCTGAACTGGGAGTTTAAAGTGGTTAAAACAGTAAATTATATATTGTGTATTTTTAACACAGTAAAAAAGCAATTTACATGTATTTTATGAATGAAATATTCATATTTTACCCACTTTATAATTGACATGTTTTTCTAATCTGTTTCAATAGATTCTTCTAGGTTTCTAAGTAGATAATCATATTTTATGCAAACAAGGACAATAGTATATTACCCTTGAAAACATATTAGGGAGAATATGTGTTGTCTCCTCTTTGACTTTACCATGAATTCTTTGCTATTCTTACCATTAACTACATGGTTCACTATTTTTTATAGATTTTATTTATTTATCTTTAGAGGGGAAGGGAAGGAGAGAAGGAGAGAAATATCAATGTATGGTTGCCTCTCATGAGTCCCCTGCTGGGAACTGCAACCCAGGCATGTGCCCTGACTGGGAATCGAGGTTCACTATTGATTTGATGTGGTCAGTTTTTATTAGAAGAAATCTATTTCTATTTCCAAAACATCTTTTGATCTAGAAGAACTGTGTTTTCCTAAAACAAAAATGCAGCTGAAATTAAGATTGGTATTGCATTTAAGTAATGAATTAGTTACGGGAGAACTGCAGTCACATTATTTGCTGGTATTTAATCCTATGTGTAAATGAAACCAATATTTATCATTATTCCCTGTATATTAGGACATTTCTATTCTTGAGTCATTTCTTAGATTTTCTTTCAATTAGTTAATTTATATATATAAATAATTTTTAGGAATAATATGTGGTGGTATATGTCCTGAATACTTAATTTAGTAGTAACATCTTTCTGCTGCCTTCACCAGTGAACAATAACCCAGCTAGACAATGAATTCTTGATTCCCAACTTTCTAATACCAGAATCTCATAATGCTTGATTATTGCATCCTCATATTGAAACTAACCTGATGTATCTTCCTTTAATAATTTATAAGCATATACTTGGTTACATACATAAATTTTATGTTTGAAAATATTTTACTGGGATATGTTTAGTTGTCTTTCTTTTATGTATTTTACTTGGAGTAAAATATATCACTTTAAACTACAGATTCAGACCTTCAACTCAGAAATGTTTTCTTAGATTATAGCTTTGACTCTCTATCTCTTTCACTTATCCTATTCTCTTTTTCAAATATGTCAGTTATTTGTATGCTTAACCTCTGTTGTGTGCGTGTTCTGAACCTATCTTCTTTTTATAGTTTTCACATCTTTATCAATTTTTTACTTTCATCCTCTACACTGATGCAACTTTCTATAACATCATCTCTGCTTTTTTTCCCCAACACTGTTTGAAGATTTGCCATGGCATTATTTCTTTTATTCCATTCTTTCATAAATGTTCCAGATACTACTTAATCTAGCTGGATATCTTATTATCTCATCTGTCTCATCTTTTAGCTCAAGTTCATAGACTTCACGTTGTCCTTATATTTCATGGAGAGTACAAAGCAGATGTATAAAATATCTTTTGTTCTATATAGTTAATCTTGTTCAAAACTATACTAGTCTTTTCCATCACACATAAAGATTATCTTTTTTGAACATAAAAATATGTCCATAGATGTTGCATGAAGATTTTATTGTTTTGTTTTCTGCATATTTGCCTTTGTATCAGGAGAGGTTTTCATCAGCCTTGTATCTACTTTGTGTGTTATCCTTGAATGTCTTCACTGCTCACCTGCATGCTTATAAAATCCTCTTATCCACTCTTATGCTAGTAAACTGTTTGATAAAAAGTTACCATATATTATTTTTATGGTAATCTAACAGTTGCGATGGACAGTGAGGGTTCTGGGGAGGAAAGCTGTATACATACCAGTGGCCCTTTTATTTTTAACCCTAGTTTTGTGATTGTCCAGCATTCATTCTATGTACAGTGTAGCTGCATCTTGGTTCTTTATTAATGTTCCCAACTCTTGCATCCAGTAGAATTATTGTATTTTCTATCAAGATTTCTGTGCATTGGAAATAGTAGAAACAGAAACAGCACTTGGCCCCACCAACACTTACTCATTTTCTCTTCCATGGTGCCACATTTGCTCATGGGCCTTCTGATGCTCCCAACTTAGAGCAGAGAAGAGTTACAAATGGAAGTTCAGTATATGTGCCTCAGACTATGAGATTTCTAGTGTAATTTAGCCCCAATTATTCCTGCCTATATTCCATTATCTTACATCCTTTCTTTTCTTGAGAAAATTGTTTGTTTTTTAATTAGGAACCCACTACACTGTAACTGGTGAAGAGTTTTCAAGACTACTACTAATTATGATATATGAACCTATAGCAGACCAACCTTCCCATCAAGAGCATCTAGAAAAACTTAATAAAATTGCTTTAAAATGTGTTCAAAGGCACCTGAGAGCTACTAGAGAAGCCTAGAGGAGAGAGACCAAGGTCTTGGGAGATGGGAGTCTTACAGGGGTGAGCTCTGTGCTGTGTATTGCTTAGCTCCAAGGGCTTTCCTGATTTATAAGGACGACTGTGGGCCTGAGTTATAGGCCAAGAAATGGACAATTCAAGCAGGTATTAGCAGCTAAAGGACTGGATAACTAGGGAGAACTCCTGAAAGTTTCCTAGGATAAGAGAGACTACACAAGAGTTCAGGGTCATCAAAGTAGTTGTAGTTGGAGGAATCTGGAGCCCAGAGGAAGAGGGTGTGTAAGAAATGTGTATTGTCTTTTTGTTGTTGTTGTTTTGAGGGACTTGCTGAATCCTAGTCAGTAAAGGCAAGAGACCCAGCAGCTATGCAGACAGAAGCTTCTAAGGAGTTACCACAAGGGATCCCTTTAAATTAACAATTTAAATTGTTTCAAATTATATATTGTTTAAACAACATATAATTTAAATACACTATATTTATATATTTAAATATAATTATTTATGTTTTTATAAATATAAATATTTATACATTTAAACATGAATATATTTATATATTTAAATATATGATTGTTTAAATTATATATTTAAATTTAAATATATACCTATATTTAAATTGGTAGTCTCAATGTGCATAGGAGACAAGCTGGAGTTCAGAGCCCACAAGAGGAGGAGGATGGCAAACACTGTAGATTACTCCAGATCAACTTTCCATGGATGAGCTTAAAAGACCCTAAATGAAATTCCCCTTTATACTTGGGGTCCCAAGGAAGATGGAACTGAAGACTAAACCTGAGGAACTAGTGCAGGCTTTTCCCTTTAACAATCCACTTACACACAAACTTTGACAGATAAGACAGTGGCTCTCCCCGCTGGTTTACCCCAGTAGCACAGTCATTTTCTAAGCTTCCACCTGTGCTCCTGGAACCCACTAAAATTGCCTCACTTTATAGACTTTGCTGTTGTCATTATAGATTTATTGAAAATCAAGCATAGTCCTCAGAATGATTGGGTTTTCCTAAAGGCATCCCAGAATTATTGGTGTGGAGCTAAGCTAGAACACCCGTGAGATAGGCAGTCACCATGACATTGCAAAAATCAAGCTTTCATGAGGTCCTTCTGACCACCTGGTTGATGCCATAGTTAACAAGGGGTCAGACAACCTCAAGTTATAGAAATACACTCAATAAAAACCTTTAGAAGTTACCTACAAGTAGATTGAGAATTCTTGGCAATAATTTGAAAGCCATGAGACATCCCACTGCTCCTTCTAGGAAAGAGTAGCCTGAATGTGGATTTTGTGAAAGCCAGAGATGAAATAAGATCTGAGGCAAGATGATGACAGGCATGTTGCTTGGATAAGGGTTTTGCCAATGTCTCCATAATAACAAGTAGCATTTATCAGCACATACATTGGCTCTTACCACGGGGCTATGCCCTTAATATATATTATTTTCTTTAATTCCTACAGTATCCTACAATATCAGTGCTTGTCTGCATATGAGGAAACTGAAGCTGGTAGAGACTCAAACACTTGTATAAAGCCAAAAAGCTGATAAGGAGCAGAGAAAGCTGATATGGAGCTGAATAAGGAGCATCTGATAAGGAGCATAGGATGATTTTGGAATCATCTCTGTCTGATGCTAACACTCATTCCTGCAGTTACTGAGCCATATGTCCCACTTGATTGGGAGGTGTTAGCAATTCTATGAGCAATTTGTTGGTGTGTACATAAGCAGGGGAAGCCACACATCTGTCATAGCAGTGGGGAAAGCACTTGTCTTCATTTCACCATTTTGTTGGTTTTACAGGGTCTTGCATTGAAAGAATGCTTTTTAGGCATTATAGGTATATATTTAAATTGGGATGAGGTTAAGATTCATATGCTAAGTTATATTTTTAAGGTAACAAAGAAAGAATCAAGAAAGTATGCATGCTATAATACAGTATATATAAAAATACCCAACTATTTAGGTACATGTATGTGCTTAGAAATGCCCATCAGGTGAAAAGTGATACACTAAAAAATGTCAACAGAGCCCTGGTTGGTGTGGCTCAGTAGATTGAGTGCTGGCCTGTGAATTAAAAGATTGCTGGTTTGATCCCCAGTCAGAGCATATGCCTGGGTTATGGTCCAGGTTCCCAGTTGAGGGCATGCAAGAGGCAACCAATAGATGTTTCTCTCTTTCTCCCTTCCTTTACTTCTAAAAATAAATAAATATAATCTAAAAAAATTGTTTACAAAAATGTCAACAGAAATTGGTGAGAAGTTCATTTAATGTAGGTAAATTATGCACTTTTCTATAGCCAGATGTGTGCACAGAGCAAAAGACCTGAAGATATTTAAATAATGGTAGATTATAGATAAATAAGTAGATCTTATAGTTAGGTACTGTTAGAGAGACATATGGATGAGTAGATGGATAGATAGATGCTAGATGGATGGATGGATGGATGGAAAGAAAGAAAGAAAGAGAGAGAGAGAGAGAGAGAGAGGGAGGGGGTAGGGAGGGAGGGAGGGAGGAAGAAAGGAAGAAAGAAAGAAAGAAAGAAAGAAAGGTTTATGATGAGGAATTGTTCTTTTAATTATGGAGGCTGAGAAGTTACATGATCTATAAGCTTGAGACCCAGGAAAGCTGGTGGTAGAATTCAGTTCAAATCTGAAGGCCTAAGAACCAGGAGAGCTTCTCATGTAATTCCTTGTCCAAGAGCAGAAGACCAATGTCTCAGTTCAAGTAGTCAGGCAGAAAAGAGGTGAATTCTCCCTTTCTCTGCTTTTTGTTTTATTTATCCTCAATGGATTGGATGCTGCCTAACTATGTTAGGAATGGCAATGTGCTTTATTGAGTCCACTGATTCAAATGCTAATCTCACCTGCAAATACACTCACCAACACACCCAGAAATAATGTTTAATCTGAGCATCCACATCTAATCATGGTGACACGTAAAATTAGCCATCAGGATCTCTCTACCCACCATGGGGGTTAAGGCTTTCTCACAGATTCTTGCTCTTTAACTATTGGTAGAATCAACCCCAGGCCATTGCTCAGAGTTTTTAACAACATGTGCATGTCTGAAGATTGTTCTTGAAACACCAACTTATAAATCATTGTTGTGTCTGTGGACGCTTGAGACAGGGACAAGGCTTGAGTAGTTTTCAATCTTGCTCATCTGTTTCTGTATTTTTTAAATTCTTCATGATGGTAATATACCTTCAGGTATTACAGAAAGAGAGAAGATGCTGTGTTCTGATTGAACTGAACAGGTGAGACACCCCACATGGAGTGGTTAATACTTGGCCAAGTCTCTTCTTTGAGTGCAGATACCTGAAGGTATCTTCATCTGCTACAAAGATTCCTCTGACTTTCTGGATATTAAGAGGCTCAGAAAAGCAGGTAAAAGTCCTATAATCTGATAGAAAAGGAGGAAAAGAGTTGTCTACACGAGCACATCTTTAACTTTAATGCACACATGAAATTCTTGGGCATTCTATTGACATGCAGACTCTGGGTCAGTAGATCTGGGATGATTCCAAAGATTCTGCATTTTTAACGAGCTTCCAAGTGATGCTTACTGTTGCTGACCTGTGGACCTCACTTTGATGTCAAGGCACTAGAGAGAACACCAGTGTATGGTTGTTGAGCTCAAGAGTGCTACAGCAGCTAAGTTCCTGTAAGGGCTGAACAGCTTTGATTGCCAATAATGTTGCAATAAGAATTAGAGGAAAACAGACATGGTGAGAAATGTCAAATAAATACTTTGAAGAAACTCATGGGCAGCTGTTGTGGTGTTGAAAGGGCTGTGGGTGGTATTCTGATTATAGATCTGACACCAAGTAGCTGTTTCCTCAGGGCTTCAGCTTTCTTGTCTGAAGTGAGTGGGTTGGATGAGATGATCTCTAAAGTTCTGTTCCGCTCTGAAACTGAGATTCTTAAGACTGAAGTGGAATGATTCCATAGTTGAGCTTCATTACTATGCATATAGAGTAATACAGTCATTAAAGTTGACATGAGGGTAGAACATTAAGGAGTTCTACTGGTATAAAAGACATCCAGATGTTGCAGATTTGAATTTGCATGTTTAACTGCTGTTTTCCCAGGGAATCTGAAATGTGAAAATGGTATTCATGACAGTTGTGAGCCTGCAGTGACATAGTCCATAGTCTACTTGTCATGCAGAATGAAGAATTGTGTTGGTCAAAATCATGGGGTTGGGGTTGTTGTTGTTTTCTTGAACCTCCAAGTCCCTAAAAACTTTTATCAGCTAGAAAGAAGTTGAGAAAACACCTGTATATTTAGTGAAATTAGTCAAATTATTATGTTAATTTAAAGTATAATGATTTTTCCTGTCTGGTGTAGCTCAGTGGATTGAGCATGGGCTGCAAACCAAAGGGTCACTGGTTTCATTCCCAGTCAGGGCACATACCTGGGTTGTGGGCCAGGTTCCCAGTGGGGGCCATGTGAGAGGAAAGCACACATTGGTGTTTCTCTCCCTCTCTTTCTCCCTCCCTTCCCCTCTCTCTAAAAACAAATTAAACTTTAAAAAAATAAAGTGTAATGATTATAGCCTGGGCCCTGGTGGCTTTCTCTCCTGTAGACTTTAAGTGGTGAATAAATCAGTTTTTGTCCAGCAGTGTGATTGAAATGGAGGCATGCATGAGTCTTAGAACTAATTCTTTTTGGGACTGACTGCCTAGAGTTACAGAGAGTGCGAGGCACAGCTGCATGGGACTTCAGGTCCAGCTGCCTTCAACAGCCTCCCCTTGATTTCCTATGGTGTAATCTGCAGAAGGAACTTATGCCAATTGCTGGTCTTGTGGGCATAAACAAAGACCACCCAAATGAAAGCAAGCAAATGCTATTCAGAGGTTGCTATAGCAGGGAGTTAGCCATTATCACTTTCTTTTAGCAGAGACTCAAGGAAGGCAGAGGAATGGGAAATCACTTGGTGGAAAAAGGACATCTCAGGTATACTCTGATGGAGACTGCTGGCCTGGGAAACCTGGGAGAAGCTAACTAGAAGAGGAGCATATTTGGCTTTCTCTGACCAGTCTTAAGTCAGAAGAAAGTACAAAAGCTAGGAAATCTGTCACTTACTGATCAAGCCCTGGTCATTTGGGACAATTGATACAGGGTTGTTGTATGACTTCCTGGAGTGCTACAGAGATAGTGATCAACTTTAACTAGTTAAATCCATCTGACTTACAGATAGACTGGCTTCCCGCAAGTCTAATTTATAGTAAGTTTCTTCCTAGGCTGGCTTCTGTAGATAACCGGTTGGTTTCCTGGGTGGTTCGCCACAAGTTGTGGATCAGATTTCTATCTTTATATATGGTCTGTCCATTGTCCATTTGTATATTCAGTTTTTCAATTTTTAAATGTAGCTATTGGGGGAGAGGTCTTCCCAAAGCTTTGAGGGAGTCAAGATGGCTCCTAAAAATTTAGGATACATTAAAGTATCCTAAAAATCTTGTTTAAGATAAGAGTATCCCTTTAATTTAATAAAGGAGAATGAAAGTATATACCATTCTCAAGTGCTGGAAGCAACCTAAGTGCCCACCAGTAAATGAGTGGATAAAAAATTATGGTACATTTACACAATTAAATACTATATAGCAGAAAGAAAGAAGGAGATCCTACCTTTGGCAACAGCATAGGTAGAACTGGAAAGCATTATGCTAAGTGAAATATGCCAGGCAGCGAAAGACAAATACCATATGATCTCACTTATGAGTGTAACCTAATCAACAAAACAAACAAGCAAGCAAAATATAACCAGAGATATTGAAAATAAGAACAATCTGACAGTAACCAGAGGGGAGGGAAGAGAGGGACAATGGGGGAAAATAGGGAAGAGCCATCAAGGAGCATGTATAAAGGACACATGAACAAAGCCAAAGGGGTTAGGTTCAAGGTTGGGAGGTGGGGATGGGTGGGGCAGATGGATGTGGTAAGGTGAAAATGCTGACAACTGTACTTGAACAATAATAAAAAATAAATAAACTTTAAAAAAAAGAAAGTATATCCCATTCTAATGGAAAGGAAGCTTATGCAATGGGTTATATGATATCCCCATAACAAAAGACAGTCATCTGCAGAGGATTTAGCTACTGGAGAACAAAGGACTGTGTGGGATTGTTCCAAAAGGACTTACAGTAACTGATCCAAATAAGAAAAATAATTGGGAGGTAGGGAGAGGGAAAAGGGCACTCAAGACCAGCCAACTTCTACTATGCAGATCCCATAAACTCTAAGCAAATTTGGGCTAATGATATACTTTAAAAATATAACTTTATTTTGGATTGTATATGCCCTAGAGAGAATGGATAGGGATATTTGAGTTACTGAGCATGAATTCCACACTCATGACAACTGACCTAAATGGCATTGGATTTCATGTCATCTTTGTGTGATTTGATCCCATTGAGGTAAATAGGCAAAACCAGAGTTCTGAATGTGCAAAGTAGAAGATCAGCCAGGTCCTACCCAATAGTCCCATCCCACACAGACTTCATCCCACACAGTCCCTGTGAGGGCTTGGCTGTGAGGCAGTCATGAGGACAGCTGCTCTCCCTGGCACCCTCTTAGCCAGACCACATGCTTTGCAGGGGGTGGGGGTGTGTCTGTAATGGTTTTCAATCAACACTCTGACAAACTCTACTAAAGCTTGAGGGAAAAGGATAAATCAGTAATACTGATTGTGTTTTTACTTCAAAATTTGGTAATTTGTTTTTCATGGACATTTATATTACTTTGATTTATTTAAAGATTGCCATAAAGAATTCTTTATTTTGATTTCTAAGGTGTTTTATTTTTGGTGCCCCTTAACATTATGCACTGAAGGGGAGTGCCTGGCCCTAGCGCCAGTCCTGCTTTCAGGGCCCTGGAGATCCAGCACAGCACTCGATCACTTCCCCTTGTAGACTCTCTCTTTTTAGTTTACACATTAATTAGCCAGTTGCTCAGTTGAGTTATAATGCAATGGAAAATAATTCACTGAAGATCCACTGTAAGAATATCCTGAAATAGAAATTGAGTGGTGCACAGTAGCTCCAAATTTTGGAAGTGACAGAGAGACCACCCTAACCTTCTGTTGTCGGAGATAAAATGCCTGCCTCATTTGGGGGTTGCGCAGCCCACAAGGCTGCAAAGCAGAGCTGCAGATACAACAAATCCTTCTCCCAAACAAGAAAAAGCAAGATGAGAAGATGGGTGCTGGCCATGTGCACCAGAAGGTAAAATCCATGAGCATAGGAATGCTCATTTTATCCATGTTGTAACCTCAGTACTTAATGCATGAAAGCTGCTCATCAAACTGAATTAAATCCCCTGCTTTTTCGAAAGAAAGAAGGAGCTCCTACCTTTTGCAACAGCATGGATGGAACTGGAAAGCATTATGCTGAGTGAAATAAGCCAGGTGTTGATGGACAAATACCGTATGATCTCACCTTTAACAGGAAGCTAAACAACAAAACAAACAAGCAAGCAAAATATAACCAAAGACACTGAAATAGAGAACAGGGGGACAGCAACCAGAGGGGAGAGGGGAGGAAATTTCAGGGGAAATAGGGGAGGGATTTAGAGAAACAAATATAAAGGATACATGGACAACAACTGAGAAGGGTGGAAATGGGAGGGAGGGGGGAGCACGGAGGGTAGGTTGGGATGGGAGTAATAAACAGAAAACTGTACTTGAAAAATAATTAAATAAAAAAAATTTCTCTGCTTTTTCACCTGGCTTTCCCATGTGGACAGTAACCCCATCAACAGGGGCATCTTGGATGTAGGGTACTATGTGAAACATTGATGATGCTAATGGTGAATGCAATAATTAAATCACTGAAAATCAGAAAACTATAAGAGGAGGCCAACAGGGTGGTTATTGTCTAGAAATGGCATTGAGCTCTCGGATGAGCAGTGCTAATCACATCGAGGCTGTTTCAGTCTCACTCCGCATGGAGGCCAGTAGTGGGACGGGGGTGAGGAGTGGGCTGCCTCAAGAGGACACTCTAGAGCTCACGGAAAGCACAGCAGAATGGAAGGTCCACAAGTCTGCCAGATAAATTACAGGATAGCCAGCTCAGGCTGAATTTCAGGTAAGCAACAAATACTTTTTTATTATAAGGTTACCCCAAATGGTGCCTGAGCATCCTGTCTTTTTATTTGCTCACTACATTTTTACTGGCAACCCTAAATGTCAGGAGTTGAAAGTTGAAGCATGCAGATGAGATTTCATGATACCAATAAGAGACTGATTACTTGGGGCTATCAAGAGTCCAAACAAAAGCATCCTGATGAATAATATTTCCCTCCCCTACAGGGTTCCCTTGAAAGCCCAGCAGACCCTAGTAGCTTTGGCTCCAGGGTTTTTGTAAATTCCTGAGAAAAGCTTTAGAGTCAGAAAGATGCAGGGAAATGGGAGGAGCTGTAAAGAAAGGCAAGAGTAATGATTAAGGGAGTTGGTAAGACTGTTTGATTTATGGTTTATGAGTAGAGATTCAAAGAGCTAGATAGGATTTACTTTAATTATACAATGTCTAATTACTCAAAGACTAATGACAGAGATGAATGCCTGTAAATATCTTTCTGGGAAAAAGCATCAAAGGTGATTAAACTCCGCTAGACTTGGGGACAATGGGGCAGGTTTAAAAAAAGAAGAAAAAGTTTTTAAGATAGAGGCCTTTTTTCCTAAAAACACCACACTCCCATTTATAATACATCTTGTGTGTTACATTGATCTCATTAACACTTGCATACTTTTTACTCTTCTGATATTTTCCTCATTTGTGAAAACTTATGTCCCAATCCTTTGGAATTCACTATGGACAGGGATTGAATTCACTAACAGGTGGAGAAAGGAAGTTTCTAAGGATGTTTCTGATTCTGAGACACTAAGTAACTCAGAGTGTTAGATGAGGTATAAAATCTGAGAAGAGGATGAAAAACACTATATAGTGGAAGAGAGGGTGGGCCTTTAAAAAACTCCAGAGTATTTAAGATTTGCTCATGGATGCAAATCTCTGGTACTCACTGAATTCTAGGGACCCTAGAAAAAAATCCAAACTCAACATGACAACTTTGTATATTGAAGGTCCTTCTCAGAGACAAGCAAAAACATTTTAAATAATGGAGGATGACTACAGAGCAATATTTTTGCATTTTATTCAGACATGAATTTGAATCTCAAATATTGCAAGGCTAGAAGGAAAATAGGGATGAAGTCCCTCACTTATAAATGAGCCCAACAGTTGCCCTCACTTCAGCAATCTCTTGACCATCCTTGCTTAGGTAGTTGACATGCATGAACTGATTAACACCATGTTCATTCATAAAAATGGTCCCACAAAGGATGGTCCATGTTAGTTAGTATTAGTGATGAAAAAGAAGAGGTCTAGGAAAGTGACAGCTCTTAGATGATAGTTTTATAAATGACTTTGGTCTCATGCTCATACATTTAAAGTTTGAATGAGCTATTTTTTAAAAGATTTTATTTATTTATTCATCTTTAGAGGGGAAGGAGAGAAACATCAATGTATGGTTGCCTTTTGTGCATCCCCTGCTCGGAGTTGGCCTGCAGGGAACCAGCCTGCAACCCAGGCATGTGCCCTGACTGGGAATTGAACCGTGATTCTCTGGTTCGCAGGCCCGCGCTCAACCCACTGAGCTACACCAGCCAGGTGAATGAGCTATTTTAATTATGACGTATATAATTTACTGCATGTTGTTGGGAATACAGTGGTTTGTGCAAATTGGAGAATAGAAAGTCTTGGGATGTTCTCATCACAGATATCTAGATCTACTGTCATACTTTCAGGTGAAGAAAAACAAGTCAGAGAGATACAGAATTCCACCTGAGTTGTTTTACCATCTGTACAGTGGATTCAATATAGTCTATGGTCAAGCCAGGATAATTAGCTGCCTATTTCTCAGTATGAGGATGGAGCTTGCTTCCACAATGTTCATATGCCTAGATCCATGTCAACTGAGTGGTTCTTTGAAAATGGAGAACTTTTGATACTTGTTTTCCAGAGTTGAGCACCTAAGTCATCCTGTCCACCAGTTCCAAAATAGGAATTTGTTCATAGGAGCTCCAGGGATATGACACAACACCTATTACTAGATGACATTTTCTAGATATAGAATCAGAATCTCTGTTTTACAGAAAATACAGTAAATAATCCTCTGGGTATAAATTAGTTGGTAAGCATTTTATAATATGTAATATATGCACAACAATAACTCTACTCAAAGTAGCTGAGAATTTATCAGGTGCATTTATATACTGGGTTGCTTTTACTACTTGCCACCTATTTAGTTCAGCAGTTAGAATGTAGGCTACAGGGCAAAAATATATATTAATAATTATAGTTAGGTTTTTGAAAACTTAAAGCCAAGTGAAGACAAATGGCTACATCTTGAGAAGAAAGTTTATTTCTTTATTATCAAGTTAGTATTGAGTCATTAAGGATTCTAGATTGTTTGTAACCTCTATGCAGTCTATTTGTGTAATAGAAAAAAATGAATGGAAGCTCCCCTGCCCAACTTACAAGGTGATGCAAGCACTTGTTTTTTTTTAGTGCTTAATATCTGAAAATATTAAGGAATGATACTTGAAGGCCACTATATAAAAAACAAAGTTGATGCATTGTAATTTTATGAGTTTCTTTGTTATTGCTCCCCTGGTCTTGCAGATGACACTGATCTTGCAGATATCCATGGGTGCCACCAAGGGCAGACAAAATGGCAATTTTACCCATTCTGAATGATCTGAAAGCAGTTTGTCTGGAAACCCTGAGAAAGGGAATTCTCTGAAATGCTGGTAGTCTCCTGCCTCCTAAAGCATTAGAGTTTGCCTGGCAATGACTCCTTCCATCTGGTAGGCAGGCATGTAACAGGGAAGCATTTTGGGGGTTCTCCAGAGAGCCCATGTGAAGTCAGTGATCAAGTTTGCACAGCCGTGTCAGCCTTTTTGCCACTTCTGGGCCCAGTAATCCATTTCAGTCAGTGGCCAGTTAGAACTTTTTTTAATTAAAAAAATTTAGTAGTATAAGAAGTGTCCAGTACAGTTAGTACATGGTATCCAAAAGCCATCATAAGAGGGGCATGGTGACTTGCATTGCCAGTATTTTCTTCTTTTGGACTATCTGATACATATCTGGAGACACCCAGTGGTGTGGCCACCATGGGCATGCTTGCCTGAGTGTCTCTGCATAAGCAAAAGGGACAGCTCCTTCAAATGGTCACCTGGAAAAGGGCTTCTAGCAGAAACCCTGGGCAGGGACTCAGGAGACATGGGTTTTCATTCTGCTTCTGCCAAGATGGCTGTTTAACCCTGGATTAGTTGCTTCACTTGTCTATGCCTCTGTTTGTTTGTTTGTTTGTTTGTTTGTTTATTTAAAAACTGAAATGTTTAGACTTGATCTTTTCTAGCTCTTAAGTTTTATAATTATGTGTTTCATTGATGTAAAAAATTGGCTCAATACTTTTCTAACATGAGTTTGGGCTAATTTTTCCCAGCCACTTGCTAGAACCAGAATTTAAATATTAAAGAGAGCAAGGGGTGATGGTCATGTGCCCCTCCGATCAGGGCCCCCACGAGCTCCTTGTGGGCATCATTTCCATGTGCAAATGGAAGGCATATTCCATATGTCACAGACTTTGGAGTTTGCAAATATGGGTATGGTCTCTTAGAAAACAAGAGACTCATCACTATTAAGGTAATCTCATTAAGAGTAATAAACTGGAAATTGCAGTGAAATTAGGTTTATTTCCAACTGACCAATTTTGGTTGCAGAGGAAAATAAATAATCATATTTAAAAGGAATAATTATTTGAAATAAGCATATTTAAAGCTGTAAGAGCTGTTACATCATGTAATATTTTTAAACCCTTTAGAGGAATTAGTTAATTAATTTTATCATTGTTATACTCTCCTTAGTAGTGTTCCAAAATACCTACTGGTGGTTAATAATGATAGGAGGTTTTATCAGTCATGATCTAATACATTTTTTTAAAAAGAAGATTTTATTGTACATTAAATTACTTTGTTTGAATTCTTTAATTGTAGATCTTAGTCTTGTTTGAAAATATAATTTTTATCTATTCAGTATCATGCAAACTCAGTACTTCTCAAAAAATTTTCAAACTTTGCTTGGATTCTTTTCTTTTTTACTTTTTAAAATACCATTTAATTTCATGTGGCTTTAATGAGTAATTGTTTTCAACAGTTTCTGAGTTGCAGTCGGCAATATTTCATTCCAGAATAAAAGGTAATGATCCATAAATTCTTAATGCCATATTTTTATAGCTAGTAAATTAGTCTTTAATGGGTTCAATAAGTTCTGTGATGTATGTCATTAATTGTTAATGGTGTTTTAACTAGATAATTGTTATGAAGGGCTGTTTGTCATCACGCTGGTGAATGACTGATCCATGCTATCTGTTCTGCTTCATAGTGCAGCACTTACTTTATCTGGCTCTGCGAGCTGAGAGCAGATCAGGTGCACAGAGTACACAGACCAAACACCCAATTCTAACACCAGTGTATCGTGTGGCAGTGACACAACTCTACAGCCTTCAGTTCTGATTTTTCTTTATCTTCTGTATCAGTTTACCCATTGCTCCTGCAATGCTGAGTGACAAACTACCTTAAAACTCTGTAGTTTAAAGCAACAATGATTTATACTCATTATTTTGGTTAGTTTTATGTGTCACCTTGGCTAGGCTTTAGCACTAGTTATTTAATCAAACATGAATCAAGGTGTTACTGTGAAGGCATGTTGTAGATACAGCTAACATCTGTAATCAGTTTACTTTTAATAAAGGAGAGCATCCTTGATAATATGGGTGGACCTCATCCAATCATTGGGCACTATTATAGCAAAGACTAAGACTTCCAGAGAATAGTGCAGTATTGACTCCTGCCTGAATTTGCAGCCTGTTGCCTGTCCAGCAATTTCAGAACTGCCATCCCCATCTCATGTGTCAGCAGCTGAGTGGGGACTGGCTGATCTAGTCTGGGACTATCTGGGCTCAGCTCGTTGCCACAGGTTGGGGCTATGTCTATCCTTGAGTCCCTGGAGCTACCCAGACCAAGCTCTTCTTGAGCAATGGCAGAGAAGCAAAAGGGCCAGCTGGCCTTATCACTCAAGTGCATCTCAAGTCCTGCTTGCCTCACATCTGCTAACATCCATTAGCCAAAGCAACTTGATGATGGAGCACGTGGAGTAGGGCAGGGAGGTTCAATTCACTTCTGGTATGAAGAATGGCGAAGTCATGCACAGCGAGTGAGAATAGAAGGGAGGGTGAAGAATCACAGCAATTATTCATTCCACCCTTCTCCTGAAACAGATAAAGCTGTTGATACAGGGCCCCATGATAGACACAGGCTTCATTTACTTCTAACATATCCACCCTCTCACTCACTTGAGACCAGATAGAATCAGGAGGCAGCAAGTCAAAGACTTTCTAGAAGCTCCCTTAAAGGCAAAGTCTTCTTTAAGAACCTTAACCAGGCACCACAGCAAAAAATTCACAGAATTATCATTTTAAAACTTTAATTTCTGTCATATTCACTGACTGCCTTCTCTTTGGTTCAATTTGCTTTTTACTTTTTTGGCAACTTTACATGGGTTAAGGATTTATTTTCCAGCCTAACCAACAGGTTTACTTTTGGCTTTTAAATACTACAACTTCCCTCCTCTCTGTTCCTTTTATGACCTTCCCAGACAGACAGTGTCTGATGCTCTTGCCCAGAGAAGGTGACAATCAGGTCTGCAAGGGGAGGGACACAGAGCATATGACAAGACTTGGAAGGAAGAGCACAACTTTGCCAGCGAAGATGGATGAGCATGGGATAAAAGGATTTTCAGACCAAGGGAAAAGCATATGCAAAATCAAAGAAATAATAATTGGCAATAAATAATAATCACTTTAGAATAACCAAGCCCAAATGAACTAATACATGATCCAAATATTGAAGTGTAGTTATGGACCCTTTGGCAATACATCTAATCTAGAAAAAGCTACCCTAAAATAAGCTATCCCTCCTACTATGGATCCTCCCTCCAGAAAACTGTTCTTGTGCACAGGCAAACAATTGCACACATATACACACACCACACATACTTTCAAAGCCTTCAGTATCATGGCATACAAATAGAGAACTTACAATTTCGAGAAGCTTGTGGGACCATCTCTGAATTAGAAAGTTAATTATGGGTTCAGATTTATAAGATAGTTGATTAACTGAATATAAGAGATTAAGGAGAAAGGAAAGTCAAGGATGGTTCACTTTTCTATTTTGATTGATTGTGTAAAGAATAAGGTCATTACCTGTCCTAGGAACAAAAGAAAAACGGGATCTTAGGGGAAGAAAGAAGGCTTCGGTTTGGACATGAAGAGTATATTCGTGTCTGAGAGACAACTGCTCATCCAAGTCTGAAGCACAAAAGTGAATCAGGATTTGAAAATAGGGAATAGGCACCACTAACATAGATGTGATCTCTATGTGAGTTCATAACTAACAAAGCTCCAAAGAGAATGAACAGAGGGCCATATGTCAGACAGGTGAGAACATCACTGAATAAAAGGCCATGGATTTAGCAATAATATCATTATTTTAAAAATTAAAAACAAAATTCCTATTGAGATGCTCTGAGTGCTTGCCTGCCACATCTGATCTCTTGGGAGAGGACAGACCTCAGTGGAGGAAACAGCAGCCTCCTCTGCAGTGGGTCCAGTCAGGGAACCACATCAGTACCACCAGCAGTGGGTGAAATCTGTCATTTGAGAGGGCCCTCGGGGGTTTCTGGCATGCACCCACCATGTGTGTCTGCCCCTGTAAGAATCCTGGGTCTCTTGGATAGTGAAATTTCAACAACTTAAAATCCTGGACACACTCACAGTTCCATGAAGTATTCTTTTTTTAAATTTCCTTGAAATTCACAAAAGTCAGACATGATTTTCACTTGATTTCACATGATTTTCATCCAAAGATGTTCATTCTTTACATCCATATGGTTGGTATTGTGTCAACAAGGTGATATTTTCTGGGGAATTGAGGTTAGCCTTTGCCAGGAATCTTGATCTAAACATATGCAGGCCTCATCTTATTCATTTTAAGATGGATTTTTTTTACATCTGAATGTGTATGAAAGCCAGACACACTCTACAATCATGGTATGTCATAATCTAATTGGAAGCATTTTTCTTTCATAGGGTGGAATAAAATAATCATGTCACCTATAATCAAAGGTATCTTAGACTGAAATACAGTCAATGTGAGAAGGAGGCTCAGTGCAAAGTACTAGAGAATGATGGGACTTATAATGAATTCAAACTCCTCAAAATTGTTTTTTTAATATTACAAAGGCCAAATCTTGAATCCTCTGGTTCAAGATTTGGCCTGGGTCACCCTGGCCTGGGCCAAGTTATTCTATGATTGATGGATGTACAAAAAAGTCTGGGGGACCTTCAGGGCAGGGTGGGGACCTCAGTCCCAGGGCTGAACTCCTCACTTCCCGGAATGCTGCCTCTTCTGTACATTACAAAGGTAACTACAGACTAGCCTGGGGTGAAGGTATTGGGTGCACCTGGCAGTGTGCCATATTACTTTTTAGCTAGAGCTGACCAACTGGGCCCAGCTCACCACCACATTTCCTATACCAACACCATTTCCTATACTGTACTTTACACATTTCCTCACCAGCTTCATTTCTTATTCTGTACTTTATGTCCCCATGGCTATTCTGTAACTACTTATTTGTACTTTTTAATCCCCTCACCTCTTCACCCATTCCCCTACATGCCCCTCCCATCTAGCAACTATCAAAATTCTCTCTATATCCATGATTCTGTCTCTGTTCTCATTTGCTGGCTTTGTTCTTTTAGATTCAATTATTGATATAGATGTATTTATTGCCATTTTATTATTCATAGTTTTGATCTTCTTTTACTTAAAAAGTCCCTTTAACATTTCATATAATAATGGTTTAGTGATAATGAAATCCTTTAGTTTTTTATTGACTGGGGAGATCCTTGTCTGTCCTTTGATTCTAAATTATATCTTTGCTGGGTAGAGCAATCTTGGTTGTAGGTCCCTGTTTTTCAAGACTTTGAATACTTTTTGTCAATCCCTTCTAACAGGCAAAGTTTCTTTTGAGAAATCAGCCAACAGTCTTATGGGAACTCCCTGGTAGGTAACTAACTGCTTTTCTCTTGCTGCTTTTATGATTCTCTTTTTATCTTCTTAAAAAATATTTTATTTATTTATTTTTAGAGAGAGGGGAAAGGAAGAAAAAAGAGAGGGAGATAAGCATCAATGTGTGGCTGCCTCTCATGCACTCCCTACTGGGGACCTAGCCTGAAACCCAGGCATGTGCCCTGACTGGGAATCAAACTGATTTGTAGGCCATCACTCAATCCACTGACCCACACCACCCAGAATGATTCTCTCTCTTTTTAAAAAATATTTTATTTATTTATTTTTAGATAGAGGAGACAGGAAGGAGATAGAGAGGGAGAGAAACATCAATGTGTGGTTGCCTCTCATGTGTCCCCCACTGGGGACCTGGCCTGCAGCCCAGGCATGTGGCCTGACTGGGAATCGAACTGGCGACCCTTTGCTTCACAGGCCCGCACTCAATCCACTGAGCTACACCAGTCAGGGCTGGAATGATTCTCTCTTTATCTTAATCTTTGGCATTTTAATTATGTTGTGTCTTGGAGTGGGACTCTTTGTATCCATCTTCCTTAGGACTCTCTGTGCTTCCTGGACTTCATGTCTATTTCTCTCATCAGTTAGGGAAGTTTTCTAAATGGGATCTCATCAAAATAAAAAGCTTCTGCCTGGCTAAAGAAAACAGCATTAAAATAAAAAGACAACCAACTGTATGGGAAAACATATTTGCCAATGATACCTCAGACAAAGGTTTACTCTCCAAAATATACAAAGAACTTACAAGACTTCACTCTAAGAAGACAACTAACCCAATTAAAAAATGGGGAAAGAACTTGAATAGACACTTCTCCAGAGACACATGAAAAGATGCTCAATATCGCTAGCTATCAGAGAGATGCAAATTAAAACCACAATGAGATACCACTTTACACCAGTCAGAATGGCTATCATAAAAAAAGCAACAAACAACAAATGTTGGAGAGGGTGTGGGGAAAAGGGAACCTTAGTTCATTGTTGGTGGAATTGCAGACTGGTACAACCACTATGGAAAACAGTATGGAATTTTCTAAGAAAACTAAAAATGGACCTGCCTTTTGACCCAGCAATTCCACTGCCGGGATTATATCCTAAGAACCCAGAAACACCAACTCAAAAGAATCTATGCACCCCAATGTTCATAGCAGCACAATTTACAATAGCCAAGAGTTGGAAGCAACCTAGGTGCCCATCAGTAAGTGAATGGATCAAAAAATTGTACATATACACAATGGAATTCTATGCAGCAGAAAGAAAGAAGGAGCATGAATGAGACTGGAGGACATTATGCTGAGTGAAATAAGCCAGGTGTTGAAAGACAAATACCATATGACCTCACATTTAACAGGAAGCTAAACAACAAAACAAACAAGCAAGCAAAATAAAAACAATGACACTGAAATAGAGAATAGGGGACAGCAACCAGAGGAGACAGGGGAGGGAATTTCAGGGGGAAAAGGGGGAAGGATTTACAGGAACTAGTATAAAGGACACATGGACAACAACTAAGGGGGGTGGAAATTAGAGGGAGGTGGCGAGCACGGGGTGGGGGCTGGAATGGGAGTATAGGACAGAAAACTGTACTTGAACAATAATTAAATAAATTTTTTTTAAGTTAGGGAAGTTTTCTTTTATTATTTTTCAAATATATTTCCAATATCTCAATCTTTCTCTTCTCCTTCTGGCACTCCTATGATGTAAAAGTTGTCCCTTCAAGGTTGCCCCAGAGGCTGCTTACACCATCCTCATATTTTTAATTCTCTTTTCTTTTTGTCTTTCCTATTGATTAATTTTTGCACTCTAATGTTCCAAATCATTGATTTGATTCTCAGCTTCATCCACTCTATTGCTGTTTCTCTGTAAATTGTTCTTTATTTCAATTAGTGTATTTTTCATTTCTGCTCTTTTTATGCTGTTGAGGTCCTCACTAAGTTCCTGGAGCATTCTTTTTTTTAATTTTAATTTTTATTTAATTCTTGTTCAAGTACAGTTTTCTGTCATATTCCCAGCCCTGCCCCCCAAGTGCTCCCCACCTCCCTCCCATTTCCATCCCCCACCTTAGTTATTGTCCATGTGTCCTTTATACTTGTTCATGTGAGTCTATCCCCTTTTCCCCTGTGATTCTCTCCCCTCTCCCCTCTGGACCCTGTCAGCCTGTTCCATATTTGAGTGTCATTGGTCATATTTTGCTTGCTTGTTTGTTTTGTTGTTTAGATTCCTGTTAATGGTGATATCATATGGTATTTGTATTTCACTGCCTGGCTTATTTCATTCAGCATAATGCTTTCCAGTTTCATTCATGATGTTGCAAAGGGTAGGAGCTCCTTCTTCCTTTCTGCAGCATAGAATTCCGTTGTGTAAATGTACCATAGCTTTTTGATCCATTCATTTACCGATGGGCATCAAGGTTGCTTCCAACTCTTGGCTATCGTAAATTGTGCTGCTATGAACATTGGGGTGCATAGGTTCTTTTGGATTGGTGTTTCAGGGTTCTTAGGATATACTCCTAATAGTATATCAAAAGGCATGTTCATTTTTAGTTTTCTTAGAAAATTCCATGCTGTTTTCCATAGTGGTTGTACCAGTCTGCAATCCCACCAACAGTGAACTAGGGTCCCCTTTTCCCCACAACCTCTCCAGCACTTGTTGTTTGTTGCTTTTTTTATGATAGCCATTCTGACTGGTGTAAAGTGGTATCTCATTGTGGTTTTAATTTGCATCTCTCTGATAGCTAGTGATATCGAGCATCTTTTCATGTGTCTCTGAATCCTCTGTATGTCCTCCTTGGAGAAGTGTCTGTTCAAGTCCTTTGCCCATTTTTAATTGGGTTGCTCGTCTTTTTTGAGTGGAGTCGAGTGAGTTCTTTGTATATTTTGGAGATTAAACCTTTGTCTGAGGTATCATTGGCAAATATGTTTTCCCAAGCTGTTGCTTCTCTTTTTATCTTGATACTGTTTTCCTTAGCCATGCAGAAGCTTTTAATTTTGATGAAATCCCATCTGTTTATTCTTTCCTTTATGTCCCTTGCTCTAGGGGATGTATCAGTAAAAATATTGCTGGGTGGAATATCTGAGATTTTCCTGCCAATGTTCTCCTCTAGGGCTTTAATGGTCTCACAGCTTATATTTAAGTCTTTTATCCACCTTGAATTAATTTTGGTGTATGGTGTAAGTTGGTGCTCAAATTTCATATTTTTGCATGTAGCCATCCAGTTCTCCCAACACCATTTGTTGAAAAGGCTATCTTTACTCCATTTTATGTTACTTCCCCCTTTGTCAAATATTAATTGACTGTAGAGAGTTGAGTTTATTTCTGGGCTTCCTTGAGCATTCTTATAACCAGTGTTTTGAACTCTGAGTCTGATAGATTGCTTATCTCCCTTTTATTTAGTTCTTTTTTCTGGAGTTTTGATCTGTTTGTTTTGTTTTGTTTTGTTTTGTTTTTTGTTTCATTTGGACCATGTTTCGTTGTCATCTCATTTTGGCAGCCTCCCTGTGTTTGTTTCCATGTATTACATATAGCTGCTATGACTCCATGTCTTGATAGTGTGGTCTAATATAGTAGGTGTCCTTTAGGGTCCAGTGGCACAGCCTACCTTATCACCCAAGCTTGATATTCAAGGTGCACACTTCATGTGGGCTGAATACACCCTCCCCTTGTAGTTGAAGTTTGATTGCTGTTGGCAGGTCAATGGGAGGGATTTGTCCAATCAGATAGCTGCAAGGACTGGCTGTGACCACTGACCACCAACCTCCATCCTCTGTGGAAGATCAGCTGTGCAGGGACAGGGTGATGATGCTCTGACATGATCTGTAGCTATCCACTGGGGTGCACAGGCTCTGGGGTATCCAAGGGAGTACAGGCCAAGGTCAGCCCCCACCAAGGTTCTGCCCATGACCATGCTGCATGAGCTGCAAAGCAATCTGAGATGGCTAATACTTGTGATGGAATTAGACATTCCCAGGCAAAGTCAAGCTGTAAGTCTAGTCTGTCTGCTGCTAGTGCTAGGATTGGGGCCATTTAGCATAAGGTATGAGAACTGGAGGCCCACCACAGCTGGCTGTTGTTTATTTGAGAGGACTGAGGGAATTGTGAACCATGAGTCAAGAGCAGCCATTCATATGGAAAAGTTACTGTTAACATCTTGATTGGGCCCATAATTTGGGTGGGACAGAGTCTCAGGGGATCTCTAGGGTAAGGCAAACAGTGTTAGCCAGGTTGACTGAGTCTCAGATATAGCACCTGCCTGCAGGCTCTGTGGTTCTGTGGGGGAGGGTTCAAAAAAAAGACAATGGCCTCTGCCTGCTGTTCTGTTTGAGAGAAAGCTGTCTCCCAGCTCTCTCCCTGATGCCAGACACCTCAGTTCATACTAATCATACTAAGTTCATCACCTATAAACTCATAGGTTAGTATGAACTGAGGTGTCATACTAAAACTCATAGGTTTTAGAGACTCTGTTTCTTTTTCTTCATTCTTTCTGTTTCTCAAAATGGATAATCTCAACTGATATAGCTTTAAGTTCACTAATTCTTTCTTTTGTCTATTTAAATATACTGTCGAACCCTTCTAGCAAATTTTTCATTTAAGTTATTATACTTTCCAGCTCCATAATTGCTATTTAAAAGTATCTCTTATTTCATATTTTCTTTTTTTAACTTTTAAATATATTTTTATTTTTTAACTTTTTTGTCATTGTTGTCTCCATTTTCTCCCCACACCCCAGCCATCCCCACTTCCCACCCTCGATCCTACCTGCCTTTGGTTTTGTCCAAGTGTCCTTTATACATGTTCCTGAAAATCCTTCTTCCTCCTCCCACCATTATCCCCTCCTCCCTCCCCTCTGGTTACTATTTCGAGACATTGTTCTCATACTTTTCATGATTTCTTTAAACATATGTAAATAACTGATTTAGAGCCATTTTTTAAAAGTACAATGTCTGGGCCTCCTTGGGGCAGCTTCTATTGATTGATTCTTTTTCCCTTTGTGTATTAGCCAGAATTTCTAGTTTCTTTGCATGTCTCATAATTTTTTTGTTAAAAACTGGACATTTTGTGCAATACATGTCAACTCTGGAAACTAGATTCTCTTTTATACTTATGTTTTGTTTTTATTGCTGTTTGTTTCATAAATTCTCTGACCTAATTACGTAAGGTCTGCGTTTTTTGTCATGTGCTACCACTGAAATCTCCACCCTATTAGCTTAGTGTATAGCTAATGATTAGACAAAAAAGAATGTCTCAAATACCTGAAACTAATACTCTCCCAGTATTTGGTGAGAAACCAGGTTATTCTTGCATTTACAATACAGATTCCGCCTCTAGTTGCATTTATGAACTACTTCTAATTTGGGAGTTAATTTTTCCAACTATGTGTTTGCTGTTCATCCCTTTAATCAAGAAGCATTTTGAAAGCTTTTATTTCATTTAAAAGGTTTAGGCAGAGAACTTTATACAGCTTAGACGTAACAGAGAATGTATATAGTGTCATCATCTTAAGTAAAAGTTACTATTTTTAATGTAACAGTGACTTAAAAATAAAGGAGAAAGACAGATGGGACAAAACAAACATGCAGACATTGGGGATCTTCCTGAATCTGGAATAAGACTCCTTCCTTTTTTCACTCCTTGAGCCCAGGTTATACATCAGTTACAGCAGCTGACACAGGTGCCCCAATAGTCAAAGTATAGGCGTATGCACATCTACCTCCACTGGGTCATGGGCCTATGGAGGGCAGATACCTTTGTCATTTCAATGACACAAAGTGCCTTGCACAATGCTGTGCTGGTAAGATATTTCTCAGCAAATGTGTTGACAGTGATGGTAGGAGATTGGATTTCTATGCCCAGGTCTTCTCTGGTTTGTTTACAGCCTGAAATATTCATTTAGACTCAGTCCAAAGAATGGACTGCTTTGTTTTTATCCCATATGCAAGGTTTGAAAGATTTACTCTGGCATTTATCTTAGGCTATAATTCATACTGTAGAAATTACTTTGTAAACCAGCCTGACTATTTGGCTATTTATTTCTGAAAATTTTGATAAAAAAGAATTTGTTGCCAAATTCTTTTGACAAGCAAATTATTTTGCCGAGTCTGAGACATACCTTTATTTAAATGTACACACAGAAGCAGGCCTCTCGTAACAAAATAGGACAAATGTACTCCCTGTGTTCAGTTTCTCCGCAGCATTCATCCCTCTGTTCCTACACATTAGTGAAATAAAGAAGTGTCAACTCTTGTATGCCACAAACTCAAATCAGTAAGAAAGAGGGGAAAGCTCTTTGCCCATGCTTCAATATATACAGAGCATAAAATAGTGATTGGACACCAGCCGTTTATGACAAGGCAGGACTAAACAAACAAACAAATCAATACATAATTTGGTTGGTTTTTAAAGACCCCTTCCCAAGAACCACAAACAGCCTCAAGCCAGCAGTAAAGTTTCAGGAGCAATTTTCATACCATGTGACTCCTTGGAATGGGGAATATGGTCGGTTGAGGTTCAAAGACCTAAGCTCTAATTACCAGCATAATTAGAATAAGAGCACGGTTGCTCACTCCAGAGGGGCCAGCCCTGTGCCTCTGGGAGAAAGTGTGTTTAAGAATTCCCATGGAGTCGCATGGGAGGAAAGGGACCCCTTGCCGAGGCGCCAGCACGGTCTTCAGCTTGTCCTATGTAATTTCATGCCACTGTTTTGAATGTGCTAATGAGGCTTATTATTTTTAGCAGCATCGTCAGCGAGGGGATCAGATTCCTGACTGGGTGTGCTGCCTGTGGAAGGGACTTATTTTCACACAGCCCTCAAAAACAGCCAGACGACATTCCTTCTGTGCAGTGCAGGACTCTCCCTAGTTGTACCTTTGTTTCTCCCACAGCCCACCCCTTTCAGCATTTGGAATCTGAGACAGAGGATAATTTGACTAGTGGACAGTCAACCTGGGTGGGAAGCAGAACCCCTCATCTGGTACCCAGAACCTGGTGGGCCTTAGTCAGCAAATGGCTGCAAAGAGGAGTGGGGGAGGCCCACACTCAGTGCCCACGTGGACACTGGAACCAGTATATGGTGATATTCCACACCCTGCATCTTGGATGTCCTGGATGTCCTGGTGAGGTGAAGCCCAGGTCATAGGGTCAGACAGGTACTTCCTGGCTCTCAAGACACAGTCTTTAACCTCTCTGTGCTTGTTTTCTGAAATGGAAAATAGAGATAACAATTTTGCCCACCTCACAGGAATGATGTATCTATTGCCTTTCACACTCACTTGTCAGACAGAAAGCCCATGATAAATGTTATCATCATCTGAGCTGCATCTGTGTTCATGTGTGTGGTACCTGCATTGACAGTCTCCTCCAAGTCCCACAACCAAGTCTATGACAAAGGGATCGAGTGAGGCCCTGGAAGTCATCAGTTGGAGAGAGAATGATTTCCTGTCTCCTGATGAAAGGGGAGATGTAGATAAGAAGTTGCCTTCAAAAGGAATTTAGGGCCCTTGCCAGGTGGCTCAATCGGTTGATGTGTCATCCTGTACACCAAAAGGTTATGGGTTGGAGCCCCGGCCAGGGCACGTACCTATGTTTGAGCCTCAGTCAGGGCATGTACTGGAGGCAACTGACCAATGTTTCTCTTTCTCTGTCTCCCTTCCTCTCTCTCTAAAATCAGCAAACATATCCTCAGGTGACAATTTTTAAAAAAAGAACTTAGGAGAAAAAATAAATGATACAGTGATTATTAGAAGTGGGAGATTAGAAGAAAAGAGGAGTAAGGAAGCCTTGTAGGGCTCTGGCTGGGACAGATCCACCCACTGGGACTGGAAAAGGTACTCCATGGCATCTAAGTGGGATTTCTAGAGAGCAGGTGGATCTTCAGTGAGGCTGGAGGAAAGTGCTCTAGTGTGACTGTGAATTTGGGTGGAGGCAATCTACAAATAGTTTATTGCCACCACAAGCATGAATGGGCAGCTTTAGCTGGCCTGTGGAGGAAGAAGAATCCAGGTTAGCACTCAGCCCGGTGGGTTATAGGCCTGCAACAGTTAGGACATAGGAGGAAAAGTGACCTACCAAGGGGCAGCCCAGAGACCAGAGCCACAGAAACTATGGAAAAAGGGAGAGCAGTCCACAGTGGACACAGCCAGTGGGCCTGACACAGGGAATCACTGCTGGTTTCAGGAAAGGTTCGTTGTGGAGTGGGACCGAAGGAAGCCAGGTGTGCGTGGCTGGAGAAATGAGTACAAAATGATCAAAGGTAGTAGAGAAAGGAAGGATGGCAGATAGAGGAAGCTCATAGGTATTAGAAGCTGGGAAAGACTTTATGGAACACTCCTGGGGAGATTTAGGAAGACAAAAGTCAGGGCAACATGGGGCTTGGTGGGTGTCCTAATGGGAGTGCACTTTCTCTACACAGTTCCCTAGACTCTATGGAAGAAGAAATAGTTTCATGTTGGGTAAAAACAGTCTAAAACAGCTACTCCTACATGTTCTGGCAGAGAAGGAAATTATCTGACTTGACAGCAATAAACCATAGTGATTCAGCCAGCCTTCCTAGGAAGGTTCCCTTTGAGGCACTCAAATGTGCCAGCTGAGTAACTCTAGGCACATTTCCAAAGTTCTCAGAACCTCTAGGAACCTCAGTCTCCTGGGTAGCAGGAAGACCAAGAGTGCAGGGACCCAGGTGGACACAGGAATCTGGAGAATAGCAATTTCATTGAACACAGGAGCTCAGGAAACATATTCCAAAATGGTAAGACTTGACTTCCTTAATCCTAATTTTCCTTAATCCTTTAATCCCAATCCTAAAAGACATCAAAAAATGCATTGCAAAAACCAAACAGGCATACAAGAAAGGTAATTTTCATAGGTAAGACTGCTGGATTTAAAACTGGAAACTGGACAATTTAAGGCTGGCTTTCACTGTGGGAAATGGGTGGATCCAATCCCTACTGATCTCATAGTTTTGGGCTCAAATGGGATTGCTGATGGCTCTGGGGCCAATGAGCTTCTCTCTGCATCCAATGGGCTTCATTCTACAATCCCACCTTGGTGGATTTGTATCCAAGTGTAAACATCTGTTTTGATGCCCTCTAACAGGATGCAGAGAGAAGCATTCAAAAGCTCATGCCCCATTCTGATTCTATAGGAGAAAAAACGAAGAATAGAAAATAGCATATGTGAAATCCAGTTTGTGGTCAAGGACAATTGCTAGGTAAGCATATACCCCAAACATTATAAAATCCATTAAAATCCCATCCTGGTGACTCAGGCTCTCCCCCACCACCCTCCTTGTCCCTGATAATTACTGTGGGGGGGTTGCATTCCAGGGCATGGCTCTTCTTGACAGGTTGATTGATCCATTCAAGTGGTCAGCCTTCATTATTATAGGGTTTTCTCTCTTAATTGGTAAATCCAGAGTTGCCATCAGGGCTTGGTTTTAATACCACCCCTCACTGATGCTTTATTTAAAAACACACCTTTTCTGACCTCCGTGTCAGCCTGGCACTCAGAAATGTTTAGCTTCCATCAATAGCAACATGTGGAGCAGCGTATGGCAGAAAGATAATTAGAGAACATGACACTTTCCTTGAAGCCAGAGGTGACATCTTCAAAGTCAATCTCAATTTGCAGCATTGCTCTAAAAGGCCTTTATGTCATTTTTGCCAACTCCACTTTGTGCCTCTGGGATGAATATAAACTCATTTCAAGTCCAAGTTGCTGGGTGTTTGTCTGAGACTTATATACAAAGTTCCCTGTGTTTTCAGAAAGATAAAGAAGGTGGGGCAAGTTGGCCTCTTCTCTCCGCTGCTCAAGTTTCAGAGTCATGTCCTAAACTTCATCAGGGCTTTCTCAGTAGGATCAAGGGATTTGAGGCAGTTGAGGGTGTTGTTCTATTCACTGGCTATCACCCACTCTATGTGGAAACAAGCTCAGAGAACTCACTGAAAAGATGAGGCTGCCACCTGGGGAAGAAAGGGGGGAGGTGACACCAAGGCCCCACTCAAGTGCCCTGACTCCATTTCCCTAGTGACCCAGGGAGACTCAAGGGTCACCCTGGTCAAGAAGGATGAGAGGATGTGTCTCCTTCCTTCAGGTGCCCTCCCGGCACAAGGCTGTGAGCAGTGACAGATGGTGGCAGCTTTCCAATACCTGTATCATTGGTGTACCCTGAAATGCTGACCTTTTTAAGCAAACACTGAGTATCTTCTCTTCAGAGTGTGACAGCACTCACCCTTTTTCAGTGGAAGCAGTTTGCTAACAGGTTTTCTCTCTACCGTTTATTCCACACCAAGGGCCAGGTCTGGTGTCTAATAGTTCCTTTTCAGCAGGCTGCCTGCTGCTGACTTGTGGAAAGTGTAGGTTTTGCTGCATTGATGGCTCTCGGTAATGGCTGTGATTACACCCTGTGCATCTTCTTCCCATGCCAGCCTTTCAACTGAGCAGCACATTATGCCTGGGTAAGACTCAAAGAGCAGCTTAATATCAGGTTCTCTGGGGCTGTAATAAACGGTTCAAGATCGGGCAGATAGAGCCATGGCAATATTTCTGCACAGTCCTCCAGTTAAAACACATCAATTGAATCTGTGGGCACATTTTTGAGTTAAAGCTCAACTTATACATCTGCCTATATCAATAGGAGTGGAAAGAAAATAAACAAATCCCTTGCATTCAGTGCACAGAAGAAAACCCATATACAGCTACCTCATAGCTCAGGGAAACACACTTGTGGAAGCATAAGGGGAGAAAAAAACCCTGAACCTGCATTGTGAAGTTGCCAATGAAACTCTTCTGTACATCCACTGCGATGCTTGTGTTAGCTTGTCATATTGTGTCTTTTTCTTGAATACTCCTGGGTCTACAAGGTTCTACTGTTTTGATTATTTTGGTGGGAAACCTGATTTAAGTTGTGCCTTCTTGTACATTAATTAAACAGGAGATTCTTGATCACTAAGCAAGTGTGTGTCCTCTTTCATTTCTAGTTCTATGCCTTTCCCTGCCTCTTTTCATGTCTTTTTTGATAGCATGCTTTCATGGGTATGATCTGCAGAAAATGCTGTTTATAGAACACACACGTTTCTACAGCATGGGCTCACAAGCCATGTCACAAACTATATGGGAGTCTTGTGTGGGCTGTTTAGCATCTCCTGGTCTCTGCTTTCTTACTTATTTGAGGTACTCAAATCGGTAAGTACAGTCCTGCCACGCAGCACCCAGAGGCAGCAGTAGGCCCCATGGTTCAAAGGCAGAATCAACAACAACATGCCCATGCTCCAGATGCCAGATGCAAATTTGAGGTTCTCAGGCCACCTGCACTTCTGACCACCAGGTTGTAAGCCCCATGACCTCTTCATGTATGCTAATTCACAGTAATGACTCATAGAACTGAGGAAAGTCGTATACACAGTAATATGACTGTGAGCACTCCTTATGCTGGTTACTGCTTAACACAGTAAGCACTTAATAAATGTTAGCCGCTATCATCACCACCATCATTACAATCCTCACAGTCCTCATGAGTCAGGGCCAGTCCAAACCCTATAATACTGAAACAAAGTCCATTTTTATCCCAAACTAAAGTGGTAGCTTAAGGTGCTAGCAAACTTTATAACAGGGTCTGTTTGACAAATCCTCTATACGTCTATAAATAATCATTCCCAAAGACACATACCAACTGATCTTATTAAGTCCTAAATTTCTAACTACTTTTCAGAAAAACTTTATCAGAACCTTAAACTATATTTACACTATCTCTCACCTTTGAATTTTATGTGCTAATCTTATATGGGAAATAAATTAGTTAATTCTAAGAACCATAGGCAAACCAATAAATGCAAACCATTTTCACGCTCATCTATAATTTTGTCCTCCCAACAATACAAGGAAGTGTCTCTGGGGGAAATTTACTGGGGGAAATGGTAGAGTTTGATGGCACCCGAAGGGCCTAGAGCAAGGCACGTGTTTGGCAAACAAGTGGTTTTCAGTATCATTCTTCATGATCTCTAGGTGAGATTTTGAGAAAAAATAAGCCAAAATTACAAAATGCAATAAAAAAGCATGACAGGGACTTCAGTTAACTAAATTGCATGCAAAAGTACAGTAAGGGAAGAGTAAGTACATCATTAAAGATAATCTGCCAGAGGAGAGATGGGAGAGGATAAAGAGGGGGCAGGGAGAACGGTTTCTAGGAACATCTGAAAAGGACACATGGACAAAAGAAAAGGGGGGCAGGATTAAGGATGGGAAGTGGCTGTGGTAGGGAGGAATGGTGAGGGGGAAATGGAGATAACTGTACTTGAACAACAATAAAAATGAAGTTTACAGAAATCTACTAGTGGCTACTGATTTAAAAGTAGAGAATCTTTGACACAGCAATCACGATAACCAAGCCCCATCTCTCTATGTTTCTGTTGAAAATTCACCTCATTTTTTGCTAGTGTTGGATTTTCTGCAGCCAGTGGAACTGATGCTCCAAATACACATTGGTGGGACAGCAAAATCCAGGCCATGACCTTCAGTCCTTTCTCTGTCAGAAGCCCATGGAACCCAACCCCAGCGCAGGCCTCTCGGCAGGCTCCCCATTGTTGCAGGCTGCCCTTCTCTGTGCCCCACCTCACATGCCGCCCCCAGGCTAATTGGCCACTGCTGCTCTCAGCAAGTCAGCAGTCACAGGGCCATACTTAACTCCCTTCCTCTCTGAGTATTTTTAGTGCTTTTTCCCTGCTAACCCAACTCACAGCCCCTCCACATCAGTTTGCCTGTAGGAGCAGTTTGAATATCCTGCTGTTAAATATCCTTTGCACTTATGTAGACCCAGGAGCAGGACTGTACTGTGGAACACAGTGAAAATGCTCAAGGAGTAAAGTGGATTCTAGGTCAGCATCTCACAGCTGATAATATATTGGAGGTGTCCATTCTTTTGTGGGCATTACTTTCATTTGAAACCTCATCTGATCTTTATAACATGATTCTGCTGGCCTCCAACATTGTACTGCTGGACCCTGGTAGACAAAAGTGGAAACTTGAATGATGAAGCTTTTTCTTCCTCCTTCTCCATGCAGCCTGGTTCCTCCCTGTTCCTCTGTGAATCTGCTCCCACCACCTGTCTCTTTGCTTCCCTGTGTCTCCCTCTTCCCCACAATGCTGCCAGCAGGTGTGTGGCTTCAGCTTTCCCTGTCACTGATCTGCTGGCAGTGCTGGGGGTGGGGGCACATGGCAAGGGATAAGCCTAGAGATATGGATTCAGGCCATTGGTCTCAGAAGCCACTGGTGACTATGGAGGGGACAGTTTCAACTGAGTGATGGAGTCAGAGTTCAATAGCAATGTGACTGAGGAACAAGTGGAAGTCTTGCATGCGGATGATTTTTTTCAAGGATGCATCATAGTAGTGGATGCAGCATAGTAGCTCCAAGACAGCAGGATTCAAAGAATTGGAGGACTGGAAAGGCTGGACCTATGGTCAGGCGAGGGGACGGGGCAGAGAATGTAGAGTGTGGGTCCCTCCCTGATGGGTACAATATAGAAGGGCTAGGGGTTCAGGGCTCAGGGGAAGCATTGATTTAAATTTTTAAGATTTAGGTATAAATGGTAAAGATTCCAAAACCTAATCCTTCTTGCTCAACAAATCGGAAAGCATCTGTAGCCCAATGGTGCTATGCCTGGATCACTGTCCTGCGTGCTCTCCACTTCCAGCTGACATTTCTAGTATCCTTTTCTATTCCTCTGTGAGCTGTTATAGCTGATTGACATTGGAAAAGTCTCTGAAAATGCAACTGTCTTCTGCAGTGGGAATTCCAGCTTTTGCTACTGCTCCCAGGACAAAACCTACTTGGCTTTCGAGGCTTAGCTCCCATATTACCATCTTTGTGAAAAGTTTTCCCAACCTTATCCCCCCTTTCCCATAACCACCCCCACCCTTGCCAAGCAACTCATTGGTCTGATATTTTCCCAAAGTACTTTCTAATCCTCGAAGGAGCCCAGGTCCAGGTGTGCTGTCATTAGTGCATTGGGTTTGCTTCCCCACCTAGGATTTGAGTCCTCCATATAGACAGCTACCATCTTAACACTCAGATTTAGCATGGCGCACACAGTTTGTGCACATTTGGTGCCTAATAAATGCTTCCTACACTAATCCATATTACAGCCTCAAATACAGCCACAAGAAAATGGAGCTGGACAGGTCAGTGTCCCCTTTGCTTCATGGCTTTGAGAAAAGAAAGTTATTAGAAAAGCAATGGGTAGGTACTTGGCCCTTAATTCCACTTCTCACTAGAAATTGTAAGGAAAGAGCCCCTCAAATTCTGGGTGTTTTTTCTTTCATTCTATTGGACCATAGTCAGAGGCTAAGAAAGTCTCCCCTGAAGGGAGAGGAAGGACTTTCCTGATGTCAGTCACTGGGGAATTGATAGATATCTCCTGGGACAGAAAGTGCTCATTGGGGCTGCAGGCCTCAACTAGAAGGTGAGGGAGCACATACCTCTGTGCTGCGTTCTGGAAGGCTGGAACCCTGAGGAGATGGGGCACTGGGTGGTTCAGAGAAAGATGCCCCTGCGCCGAGAATAGGGCAAGTGGTAAGCAGGGAAGCCTGCTCCAGGCATCTACAGGAAGGTTCATCACATCTGGGGCATCAGGGCTAAGCATCTCTCCTCTGAAATATCCCCATCCCTGAGCCTGCAGTGAAGGTCACGCTGAGCAGTGCAGCCACTGAGCAGGTGTAGGAAATCAAGGTTAGGCTCTGAACCTTGCTTGAGCTTCAGGCCCCACCTGCCCCCATAGAAACATTTCCCCAGTGCCTATCCTGAGGGACTGGGATCTGCATTATGAAGGCAACAAGTGGTGTCCTGAGGCAGCCATTTTCCAATGAGTGCTGTTCCTGCCCACTTCATGATGAAGCTGCAGATGGTCTCACAGACACCTCGTCTTAATACCTAGAACCGACCAGCCACCACAGCCATCCTTCTGTCCTAAGCAGCTGAGGGACCTGAGGTGCCCCTAACAACAACATGTGCTGTCAGGCTGAAGTTGGTGGCTTAATTGTTTTCAGAACTCTCATGAAGACACTATTACAGACAATGCCATCAGAAATCACTCCCACATGCCTTCCTCACAGGAACTGTATCTACAGAAATTATTGGCCAATAATCAAAGCAATCTTCCTTCTCCTTATAAGCACCTAATTGATTGATTGCTCAGTTCTTTTCAGGGGGCATTGGGAGAACTCTAAGTGTCAAATATCAGTTAATAAAAAATGAAAGTCTTCCTTTTTTCTAAACAAAGTCCCTTTTATAATCTACCCCAAATTAAACTGAGTAGTGAACAATTATTGCACTGATTCTCAGTCCCCTGTTGATAGGGTTCCTTTTCATTTAAAAATTCTGAAAAGTGAAGACCTGCCACCATGTCTTAGGACTGGCAGACAAACCATGGTCCTCAACTTGGCCACTACCTCCGTGGGGCAAAGGGGCCAGTCCTGCCAGACATTAGTTTTCAGACCAGCACCCCATGGAGGTTCCTGGGGGCCCTTTGGGTGACTTTCATAGGCTTGTCTCAACATCATAGCCACACTAGAAATTCTTATGTGACATTGTAGCTGCTAGCGGTGACAAGGACCCACCGCAGTAGACTTTCAGGTCAAAGGGCCCCTTGTTATCTGTGCCTTAAGGCTCAGTGAGAAAGAGCACCTGAGTTCAAAGGCAGTTTGTTCAGGGATCAAAACTTTTCTTTCTCAGGCAAGTACCGAAGTCTTAGAACTTCCATAGTCAAGTGAAGCCTATGGAGCTTGGAAACTTGTTAAAGATGCAGTATCTCAGACCTCATCTCAGCTCTACTGAATCAGAATGTACATTTCAGAAGAAGCCCTGGGGAATTTCAAGTACAAGGATGACTGAGAGAGGCCTTGGTAGCACACCATGTGACACTTGGAGGTGGGTAGCATTGCAGGAAGTATGGGTACCATAAGAGGAAGGTATGGTGAGCTGGGTGAATGACCAAGAGGATCCTCTTTATAACCCCGTGTGTGTTCCAGTATCTTTTTAATGATCTGTTGAAGAGGAAGGGCATTTCATGGTGGATGTTATCTCTCCATTATCCAAACATGCCAATTCATTGATGGTCTTCTTTTTAATTAATTACAGAGGCTTGGAGGACCAAAGCTAATATTGATTGGGGCAGCACTTTCCTAGTTCCTCCAATAAGATGAATCTGGCAGGGCACCTGAATGCTTTCCTTTATGTTGGCCTACACTTTTTCAACATAAAATGAATAAAGGAAGACAGAGTTTTAGCTGTGTCATAATATGTCATCAATAGGAGAAATTTCAACATATAAATTAAGGTCGGGTCCACCTACCTGTTTATATTCTACCTTGCCAGAGTGAGTACAATACTGGAAAATTTAAACACCCTGTAGTAAGAAAATAATGCAAACTGTGGCTCTGCCAAGTGAAGGTAATGGATGTTGGTGGACAAAATTAGCAGGGGTAAAAAAGAATGTGTGAGCCAGATCAGTGAGTGTAGACAATTGGGGTTGATTGAGAAAGAGCTTCCAGCATGTAAATGATGTGAAGCCAGCCTGGCCAGATGGGCACAATCTCCTAGTTTCCTGAAATTCATGTTCAGTCTTCAGGATCTCTCTATATTGTTAATGAGGCAAACCATGGAATTAAAGGATAGGTAGTGGGGTTCATTCCTGGGATTCCCATGGTCTCACAACAGTTTTCATTTCATGCACTCCTCTGGAACCTAGAACTGTTTCATATTTACAATTTCAGTAGAAATAGCCAAAGGCTCCCACAAAACATGCTTGGTTGTCACTCTCTGTGCTCTCTGTGCTCTGTCCACTTGATGAGAGGCTGATTCTGCCACAAGACTGACACAGAACATTTGCTTGAATCTCTGGGTTGAACGGATGTTCACCTGGGGTCCTTCATCCTCAAGATCCCTAATCATTCAGGGTTAAATTTCTAAAGTGTGGTGTTGCCTCTGACCCTTATGTTTTAAAATCATTCAAATTCATGCAGATCTCACACTGCAGTGCATCTGGATAGAAAGGGCTCGGCGCTAATCTGCTTCTTCTGTAAAGAGTCTGGCCTGATTCCCAGTCTGTAGGACCAGGCTCCTTAACTTCAAAAACAGCAAGACAAATCAATGGAAGGCCTTTAGAAGGACCTCTTCAGAAATATGATTGCACTGTCACCTTGCAGAAACTACAGAATGAAGGAATCCAGAGTTCTGGGACCATGAATACTCTGAGAGACAGATGTGACAATTCTGTATCCAAGGACAGGTTGCATCTGGTGGGAATTAGAGCTGTTGGGAAGAAACAGCTATGCATCATGCCTATAGACATTGATCCTGCCTGCCTTCTCTGGAGGGATGGGTGATTGCCCTAGAATGTTAGTGCAGAAAAGAACAGCAGTCTCACTTTCCCTCTTATCTTAAAGGTGGCTTTTTTAGATGCCAATGAGATGTACCTCAAGTCACTGTTCTCTCTAGAGTGTCAATGAGATGCTATTAGGGTAATTTCTTCAAATTATCCTTGGTACAACATAGTAAGTGACCCATAGGACCAACTGCATTAGAATCATCGGCCTTCACACAATGGCAAGAGAGGCCTCCCAACCATAAGTTTATTGATATGGCAGCCATGTGGGAATTGGCTCCTGAATAACCTTGGTTTTATGTACATTAGGGTCTAGTCACAGTGTTTTCTGGCTTAATTCTGGCACTGAGAGAGGGGTTGGACGTTAAGCAGTCTCTACTGAAAAACCTTTATTTCTCTAGGCTATGTTCTTGCTAAACCTGCTTTTATCTCTTATTTTAGTCTTTAGTTCTGTCTATATTACGTCCTGCCTTACTATTACACAACAGTCTCCTAGTAAGTCATCCTGCTCACAGTCCTATGTAGTTCCAAAGAATCATCTGCTCAAATATCAGAGTCTACTTGCTACAGGCCAGTCTAATCATGGAACACTGGCTTGGAACACCTCAGTGGCTTCCCATTGCCAAAAGCCCAGGAAGCCCATCAGAATCTTCCCTAGACACTTCTCCAGAGCATGTTCTCAAATCCCCTTTGAAGCCCCATTGTGCCTTACTATGTATTTTTATGGTCAGGATGAATGTCAAATTACACTTCGGGATTTTCCTGGGTCAACCTTATCTTTAGAAATTCAGTAGCTCTCCATCGAGTTGTAGAACAGAATGCAAGCTGTCTAGGAGGGATTCTGGGCATCTTATCACTACACATTTCCAACTCTCCATCAACAAGGTGCTGAGACCTGAGAGAACTAAGAGCAGATTCTGTAAGGCCCCGTCTGCCCACCGAGGGGACATGCAGCTTCTGGGAGCCTCAGAAAGATTCTATTTGCTCCTAAAGAGCTGTACAATGTGAAAACTAGGCAGTTGTCTCTCCCCAGAGCCAGACATACCTACTTCGACTCCTTCATGCAGAAACAGACCCTGAAGCTGTTCTAACATGCCTCTAAGCCTCCAGATGGGCTCATCCAGGGACAGGGTTCCCACGAAGTCTCTGGTGTTAGGTGTCCAGTTCCCAGGGACCCGAGCCTCTGACAGGTCCCACACAGGCAGTGCAATCATTCAGATGAGCTGAAATCCATCATATAATGAGTCCCATATGATACTCATCTTTGAGGAGACATGAATAAATCATTGTGCCCGACAGGAGATTTGTGCCCAAATGGATGGGAGGAGGCATGGCCATACTTTGATGAGCAGTTCTGGGGGACAGCAGCGATTCAAGGATGAATGCACCTTTCTGTTTCAACCCACTAAGTTCCTGGCACCTGTTGAAACCAGACCTGGGTAAAGGGCACAGTCCTGAAGCTAAAGAAAGACATTAGGAACAAAGCCGTCTGCTATCAGAGCTCTACTCAGCCAGGCTGGCAGATGTGCAAGGGACACAAAATGCTTCTGCAAGGCCAAGAACACAAGCAGACACCCCCATGCCTGGGAGACAAGCTCCCTCGTTTGCTTCCTTCCCTGGGGTCCCCATCCATCCCAGCAGACACTGTTCTGTTCATCTTGCCACTCCTCAGTGACTTCTTCTTTTAACCCATATCGTCCACTGCTTCTGTGGGGAGACAGTGTGGCATGGGGTTAAAATGTGGGCTTGGGATAAGTTTGAATCCTTGACCCCTGCAGCCCCTCACTAGGCTGTGATGTTAAGAACAGACTTCACTTCTCAGGGCCCCAGCACTTTGGCAGGGTTAAATAAGATAAAAAATAATATAAGCACTAAATACATGACAGCAATGTCATAAGTCCTGCCATGATGCCTGAGCCTCTCATCTTTGATGAGCCCAGACATCACATAAAAGCCAACATTTTCAAATGCCAGTATTTCAGAGCACCTCAGAGGTTCTGCTTACTGAATATTGAGCCCGTTCATTTGTATTAATGTTAATGCAATACAAAATCTAATCAGACAGAAAGGCCTTGGCTTTCTAAGACCCAGAGGTTTGCTGGAGTATGAGCATGCTTCATAAATACTAATGGGCTTACATGGGATATGCCACACAAAACCAAATATATTTTGTCAAATGGCTCCCTCCTGCCTTGACTAAGGGGATATTTAATCAATATGGTCAGTACTCTTTTCTTCTTTTATAAAAATGTTAATCACACAGAAATTATTGTCCAGACCACATGTGTACCAGCCTCCCAAGGACAATTACAAGCCCTGTCCTAATGGGAAGGATCATGGCCTCAGAACCAGAAACTGGGCCACAGTAGCTGCAGCACACATGCAGTGCAATCCTGAATCCTGAGACAGAGGTCCAGAAACAGATGGCTTCTCCAGGGGTAGGGAAGGAATCCTGGCCCCCACCCTTTCCTGTCCTTCTTTCTCCAAGGTCCCACCATGGTGTCAAGACATCACTGTCTAAGCACTCCTCTGACTCTAGGAAGAACATTGACCTGGAGGCCCTGCCTTGGATGGCGACTTCCTTCTCCCAGGTGCTGAACCCGCTGGTCAGAGACACCATCACCCAGTGGTTTACTTCTCACTGTGCCTCCTTCCGTATTTGTTTCCTGGGGCTCTCCTGGCAAAGCACAGCATTAGGTAACTTGAAAAATGGAAATTAATTGCCTCACAGCTCTGGATACCAGAAGTTTAAATTCAAGATTGTTGGCAGCAGGGTAGGCTCCTCCTGGTGCTGAGGGAGGATCTGATCCAGGCTGTCCCCAGCTTCTGATGGTCTCCAGCAGTCTTGCATTCCCTGACTTACAGAATCATCAGCCTGGTCTCTGCCTCCGTCTCCCCATAGCTACTCCCTGGCGTTTGCCTCTTTTTGTGAGGCAGACAAACCCTACTCACCCTACTCCACCGTGACCTCATCTTAACTAGTTACACCTGCAATCACCCTCTTTCCACATTCTGAGGCACTGAGAGTGAGGACTTCAACATATATACTCGGGGCCACAATTCAAACTCTAGCAGCTAAGCCTGGATTCCTGGCTCTTGATTCTCTAGATCAGTGGTCTCCAGAGTCTTTAAACTTCTTTGTTCATGTGCCCTTAACACTTGAAAAATTACATACCCCCTTATTCATTTTTAAGATGACATTAAAGTTTTTATAGGATAATTTAAAATAGTTCCACTGGATATGTCTTCTGATATAATGCATGTTGGAACTACAGGATTTATTTTATTTTATTTATAGCAGATGTTCACTACATGCACTAATGAGAAAATCCAAATCTCATTGTCAGACTAGCAAGCCCAACCAGATGCACCTCTTGTATTGGTCAGAGTGGCTAGGTTATGCTACTCTAACAAACATCCCTGAGTCTCAGCACCTCACATAAAAGGACTCCATGTTCAGGGCTAATAGTGTGGTGGGGATAGGTGTCTGCTCATCACAGGCACTCAGAGAGCGTGGCTGGGGGAGTCTCCTCAGTGTACCATTAAATTACTATGTTCAGGAAGGGAAAGTGGGGTCATGCACAGGAGTTAAATGCACACATTTCTTTTACTCATCTACAGTGGCCAAAATAAGTCACATGACCACCCCCTACTCCAAGGGGTTAGGGAAGTAAGTTTTAATCAAATGTCTCACAGGGAGAAGAAATAAATCACTCACAAACACCCCTGGTGATTATCAGAAAAATAATGACTTCATTTTTAAAATACATAATCCTGTGTAGTCTTATCTGAATTCTATTTCTCAAGTGCATAGAGACAGAGACAGATGGGCAGAGAGGAGGGTCATAGCCTCGTCACTTTCAGTTGTTTTGCATTGTGAGGTCTCTCCCTCAGGAGCAATGCCCTCTCTAGTTGTCCCTTTGTCTGGAGTCCCCAAGGGTTTACATGCCCTGCGATGACACATCATGGCAAGATTGGAACAGGAGAAATATTTACCTTTCTTTTGAATATGAGAAAAGGGGAAGGAGGAGGAAAAGGAAGGATAAAATGCCATAGCAGACAGCAGGCACATTGCCAGTCACGTTGGGAAACTGAAGTTCTAGAACTTTATTCCACTGAAGCCAGCAGTAACCCTGGATGCCAGAATCCTGTGTGCACCCAGGGGAGTGTGTAGATCACGTTCATCTAGGCCTGTGGTAGCTGCTCCTTCTTGGTTGTGTTAATTAAACCTCTTTGGGTTGATCTGAAGCCTCCCTAACTTTGGGATTATGCTCAGCCCCATCCTCTACCAGGGCTGCTGGTCCTGCCCTTGTCAGCCTAAAGTTAGTCCCAATCCTGCTATAATGTGATGAAGTTTCCTCCACACACCAGCAATTTCCAAATGTTTTTCACATTACTATTGTTTGTTTAAACAAAGTCTTTCCAGAAGCACAATATGAAATAGACAAGGGCAAAGTTGTTCTGGCTAAGAAAGATGGGGGTGCTGGAGGCCCAGGAGCCCCAGGAACTCCCTACTAAGTGCTCCAAGACAGTCCTGAGACCTTATCTGGAGGGTTTTTCCAGGAGGTCCTGGAAACACCTTGTGAAACTGCCACAGAAACATCAAGATGTTTACACAGGTACAACTGGAAAAGCATGTGTATCCTCTGTTGGGTCACCTTACTTTGAAGCTATGAGATTGCAACTGTGAAGATGAGCCTTCTGCAGGCAGCGCTGTCTGCATCATTTCTACCAGAGTCGTCACGTTGGATACTGTCATTTGGTCACATTCAGGAATCTGATGGTGCTTAAGGCCCTCATTTGGAATAAAAGATTGTGTCAGCATTTCTGTTCTGAATTCCTATTTTCAATGATTTATAATGAAGCATATTTTTAAAATGGTTTCAGCTGTTTGAGCTATATGCAGCCAAGAGAATAGGTCCTAGGGCTTTTTTAGCACTCCACTAACTATGAAATTGTTTGATTTTTACAAAATATATTTAGCAAATTGTTAAAAGTATTGGCTAAACACAGCATTTCATAAATGAAATGTTGAAGTGATCAAGATGTTGAACTTTAAAATCATCTGCTTTCGCTGAACAGGGTCTTTTTTTTTTTACAAAGTTCAATAAGAATTTTTAACATAATTTTACACAACATTATAAGTGCATTGATACATGTAAATATCACACCACTACACATTCTAATTACCTGATTACATTCATTTACATTAAATTTGTGATTAAATGTAATTTTGTGCTTATTGAGTGACATTCCTTCCGAAACACTGCTTCTTACTCTCTGTTGCAGTGTGTGAAACCAAGTGCAGCCCAGACCTGGGATATCTGCAAGAGCAATTAACAAATCCCATCCATTAAATCTCAGTTTCTCAAATACAACTGCAAACTGAGTGAATTTATGTTTCATGGGATTAGCTTGTAATGAGGGAGGAGTAGGACAAAGATCCTTGTTTTTGTGACTTTGGTTTTTTGGGGTCTGGAATACATAGTAAACTAAGATACTGCTTGTCTTAAAAATTAGAAAAGTTGACCTGTGTTATGATGACAGCTGCATTATGGGAAGTGGGCAATGGAAGTCGTCTGTCTTTATTCAGACCAAGTATTTTTAAGTCATAAGAGTCTTTTTTTGACTTGCAGCATTTTATAGTTTTTTCTTCAAATTCTATTTCATCTCCTACTATCACCATAGCAACCCATATCCTATGGCAAGCCTGGAGACATTATCATGTCAGGTAGAAGCTGGAGTCTTTGCCCTGATTTTGGACTTAAATGACTAATTTTATCTTCTTCATTGAACAGTTAGACTCACGTGCCATTTCAGCAGCCAAGTATATGCAATGAAAGGTTTCTTGATGGATCTTGGCTTCCATTGCTTCTTGATAGAAAAGATCTGTTTGAGTTCTCCCCTGCAAGTATCATTGAAAGCACAGGAGAAACCCAAACTACCTGTGTCTTTGATGTAAACCACAGAGGAATGCAAGTAGAGGCACATGCTCTAAGACAAGACACATAGATCATCTCGTAGCCCAGAGTGGCCTCACCTAGGTCCTGCTGTTTGAGGGAACATCTACAGTAACTCCCCAGGGCCAACTGGAGCCCTTTACACAGCACAATTAGTTAAATAAAATGAAACAAAAGACTTCTTCACTGAAATGGAATGAAGAAACATACACTAGTGATGCACACACCTGAGTATGCATGAGATTTACCTGGAGGACTTGTTAAAACCCAGACAGCCAGGTTGAATCCCACAGTATCTGATACAATGGGTTGGGTGGGGCCTGAGAATGTGCATTTCCAATGAGCTCCCATATAAAACTACTACTGCTGGCCTGGATGGTGTCTCCTTTCAACAATTTTTTAAAAAATATATTTTATTGATTACACTATTACAATTGTTCCATTATTTCTCCCCTTTATTCCCCTCCATCCTGTATCCCTCTCCCACCATCGTGCCCCAGCTTAGTTCATGTCCATGGGTCATACATATAAGTTCTTTGGCTTCTCCATTTCCCATCCCTGTCTATTTTGTACCTACCATTTATACTTCTTATTCCCTGTACCTTTCCCCCCCACCTCCCATTCCCCACTGATAACCCTACATTGATCTCAATTTCTGTGATTCTGTTCCTGTTCCAGTTATTTGCTTAGTGTTTTGTTTTGTTTTGCTTTTCTTTAGGTTCAGTTGTTAATAGTTTTAAATTTGTTGTAATTTTGCTGTTCATATTTTGATCCTCTTCTTTTTCTTAGATAAGTCCCTTTAACATTTCATATAATATGGACTTGGTGATGATGAACTCCTTTAACTTGACCTCAGCTAGGAAGCACTTTTTCTGCCCTTCCATTTAAAATGATAGCTTTGCTGGATAAAGTAATCTTGGATGTAGCTCCTTGCCTTTCATGACTTTGAACACTTCTTTCCAGCCCCTTCTTGCCTGCAAGGTTTCTTTGGGGAAATCATCTGATAGTCTTATGGGAACTCCTTTGTAGATAACTGTCTCCTTTTCTCTTGCTGCTTTTAAAATTTTCTCCTTCTTTTAATCTTGGATAATGTAATTATGATGTACCTCGGTGTTTGCTTCCTTGGGTCCAACTTCTTTGGGACTCTGCACTTTCTGAACTTCCTGGAAGTCTATTTCCTTAGCCATATTAAGGAAGTTCTCCTTTATTATGTTTTCAAATAAGTTTTCAATTTCTTGCTGTTCCTCTTCTCCTTCTGGCACCCCTATGATTTGGATATTGGAACATTTAAAGTTGTCCTGGAGATTCCTAAGCATCTCCTCATGGTTTTGAAGTCTTGTTTCTTCATTCTGTTCTGGTTGAATGCTTATTTCTTTCTTCTACTCCAAATCATTGATTTGAATCCTGGTTTCCTTCCCTTTGCCATTGGTTCCTTGTACATTTTCCTTTATTTCACTTTTCATAGCCTTCACTTTTTCCTCTATTCTGTGACAATATTCAACCATTTCTGTGAGCTTCCTGATTACCAGTGTTTTGAACTGTGCATCTGTTAGGTTAGCTATCTCTTCATCACTTAGATGCACTTTTTCTGGAGCTTTGATCTGTTCTTTCATTTGGGCCATATTTTTTTTTTGACTTGGCCTGCCCTTTATCCAGTAAGAGGCAGAGCCTTAGGTATTTGCCAGGGTGGGGTACCCCACTTTGCTGTGGTATGGCACTGTATGTGGGGAGGGGTCTAAGTCCTGCATGGGATCCAGACCCACTTATCAGTCAGGAACAGTTGCTATACCTGAAGCTTCTCCTCACAAAGAGTATTCCTGTCCTTAGCTCCCAAGTGAGTTAGAAGATGGTGAAGCAGGTCTTTCCTTGGTGAAGGCTCGTCACCTGGATGAGGCCCCAGGCTGTGCCGTTCCCATGATCCTTCCTGCCCCAGAGCCCATGAACATCCTGCCCTCCCTTCTCTCTCACCTTGCTTTCCCTAGTGTTGTCAGGTGATCGCAGCCCTAGCATCACTGCCTGAGATGAGCTGCTGACAGTTTTGAAGCTAAGCAGGTGCAGCAGGGAAAAAAGGCACCACGCTTTTTAGGAAGTCAGATGGCATTGTACAGCAAACAGAAGGCAGGCGGCTGATTTCAAAGCCCAAAATCAGATCCTTTTATTTGTGTAGAATATATCAATTTGGAATGCACAATTTGAAATTGCTGCTTATAGAATTTGATACATTTGATTGTAGTACAATTTTCCAAGGCTGCTCTATCCAAATCCCAACCCAGAGTAACAAGCTCACGTTCAGGTTTATTTTTTCTGGAATCATCACCTGGTGTCCCGAGAAATGTGTTTTATAGGAAATGCTATTTCTGCTCCTGTTTCTAACAACCTTCCTGGAGTGCCTTTGTTTTTCTGAAACATCTACCTTCTTGTCATAGGCTGCTTAAGACTTTTCAGAATGAATTTTTAGTTGTTTTCACTTTCTTTCGTATTGATTTCTACTTAACTAAACTTCCATGTAAACAAAATAATGAAAATATGTCAAGATTACAGCATCTGCTCTAATCTCTTTCCAATTTTAAACATAGTTCTTTAAACTATGGCTTATCCCCCACGAAGCAGCATCAAGCTCAGAGGAGAGAATGATTTTGGCATCATAGCCTTTCATAGAAGTGCCACGGTCATCCATCCTTCCTGTACCCCCATCCTAACCTTTGTGGCAATGCCACCATCATCCAGCAGCTACCCTGGATGACATCTCATTCCCCTGCCCCCAGACCATAGCGTCTGAGTCCATTCTTGGACAGAGCAGGGACGGTCTTTCCCATGGTTGAGGAAAACTCTTGATAAAGGACTGCTCATTAGTGGAAGGCATGAGAGAGTGCCCCCACCCCTCTGGAACTGCAGCAGAAACAGAGGAGGAACTCTCTCAGGAAAGGCTGGCTTGATCTGGGCCACCGCCACCTGGCATGAAGCTGGAGATCTAGTCCCTTCCAACAGCCTGGGTAGTGTATCAGTCCTTGAAGCTGTGAGGCCTCTCTGCCCTCTGTCTCAGTGGCATCCACATTCAGACCACCACAGAGCACATGTTCAAGCTTGGCATGATGCTCCTGCTGCAGCTGGAGCTCCTTCTGGTTCATCTCAAAGTCCCTGGTCTACATGGCTCCGTGGAGAATAACTGACCCCAGACTCAGTCACAGGAAGTGGAGTTCATTGCAACTTTCTCTCCACTGCCATATTGAATTGACAGGAGCAACATACATAGATGCATCATACATAAAGTTCTATCTTAGAAGAAAAAAACAAGAAAGAAATAAAGATGCAGGAAGGAAGAAGAAAGAAAAGAGAGAGGAAGGGAAGGAAGAAAAGGAAGGAAGGAAAAAAGGAAGGAAGGAAGGAAGGAAGGAAGGAAGGAAGGAAGGAAGGAAGGAAGGAAAGATGAGAGGGAGGAGGGTAAGAGAGAGAGGGGAAAAGAAAAAAATTTATTAATTATTTTAGTCATTAAAATTAAGAGGAGTAAAGAAAGAACACGTTAAATATGCATATAAATTAAAATACTAGCAGGTACGCTTCTGATTTCATTATTATGTTTAATTTTTGTTACAAATCACAACCCTAGGTGGTCGAGATAGGTCTAATAACAAAGTTTTTTTTTCCTCTCATTCCTCCCTGATGTTTTTCCCCTTTGGGCACAATTTGGACACAACTATTGTTCACAATAATTTCTCTCTCTGAACCAAACACCATCATATGTTTTACAAATACAGAAAATGTGGATTATAAGATCCCTCTGATAAGCCATAGAATTAAAAATTTGGGAAGCATTCTTTTCTCCACGCCTGGGAGTGTTTCCTGCTGGCTCATATCCTGGGAGCATCACCGTAACAACTGAAGGCTGTGCCTTCCATCTTTTTAAAAATCCTATCTTATCATTTTTAACAAAAATGGAATCACATTCCTCATACAGTTTCACAACTTGATATTTTACTTAACAGTAAATTGTAGCTATCTTTCTACACTAGGACAAATAGACCCACTTTATTCTCTAGCTTTTCAATTGATGCATCATATTTCCTTGCACAAATGGTTTTCTAGTTTATTTTTTAACCAGTCTGTTACTGAAGGACATTTGAGTTTCTTCCAACTTTTGTGCAATAAATCACTTTTGATTTTTACAAACAGCGCTGCTATAAGCATTCTTCAGAGATAGGAAGTGTTCCTGCAGCATGAACCCCTGGGAGTGGAAATGTGAATGAGTGTGAACAGTGAGATGTTAATGCTATTGCTCAGTTGTACAGAGTGTGTGTCCATGTACCACCTTTCCATCCCACATTGTGTTGGGCCCATCATTTAAAGAGGCATTTCCATTTCCTACAGTATTAACCACATGACCAGGAGTGTGTCACATCCACTAACGTTTCTTTTGATTTCCTAACTTAAAAGTAATGCCTGTTATAATTAATACAGTTCACAGATCTAGAAAAATAGTGTGTAAGTTCTGCAGGTCAAAATCTCTACACTTCATGAAAGTGAATATTTTCTCATTGTGTAACTTCTTTTAGGCCCTGACTCTCTTATGATGTGCAAGGCATTGTGGTTCCTAGTTCTTTGACTCTGTAACTCATTTTTACTTTTTGGTGGGGAGTAGGGGGAGAAAGAGTGATAACTAAGTTCTAAGATTTCCTTAATTCCATCAGTTGACTCTCAATTTCCCTGAACTATGTATTTAGAGGATTTGACTTGTTCCAAATCACCAAGTCAGCTGGTGATCAGGGCTTGCCCATCTTGGTCGGCTGAGCAATTGCACCTTCCATCACCACTCTTAGCTCCTAACAGATTTCAGGGGGTGAGGAAAGGCCCTCACCAGCCTGTGTGGCACCTCCCGGGCTGCCAAGCTGCAGGCCCCATGCAGGTCCAGTGGGGTGCCTCTGGAAGCAAGCCCAGGAATGACATGGCCATCTCAGAACCCTGTATTTTGTAAGGTGTCCTGTGGGCAGGATCATTGTGAGGACAAAATGTATTCAGTGGATTAATATGTGTAAATTCCTGAGGAAGTTCCTTGCACATAGTAAGCTCTATAGAGTGTTCACTAAATAAATGAGGAAAGCTCTTTATCCATTTTTTTGGTGATTAACAAATGCTAGACTTTAATGATATTTATTTTTAAAGTGGGTTGTATTTTGTTATCCTCTCCAGTTAGTTCAATGAGTATTTAACAAGTATATTGGGTTTAATGTACAATGAAAATTGGATTAACCAGCATTACATCATACCTGAATAAACTGTGATTTTATATGAGGAAAGAATTGACCTTTTATGGAAGAATTGACTTTTAGCAGTTATACATTAATAAGACCAAATGAGATGGTGTTGGGGATTTATTTTAATTCATCACACAGTTCTAGAGAGAAAAGTATAATAAAATTCATGTACCTTTCATGAAGCCCCTAGGATTTTCAATATTTTGCTGTTTTATTATCCCCATCCCTCTTCTATTTCTCTTTTTGATTGTTGTTCAATTTCTTTTTTCTAGAGTATTTCAGACGAGCACCTTTCAAACTGTAGTATGCATGCACAACACCCAGGAATGTCATTTAGAGGCAGGTTTCGCCACAGCGGGTCCCAGGTGGGCCTGGGACTCTGCACTTCTCAGCAGCCCCCAGGTGATGCCCAGGCTGCTGGGCCAAGCCACACTTAGAGCTGCAAGATTTTAAAGCAAAACCTGACCATCATATAAATTGCAGGCACCAGGAAGAAAGCAAATAAAACACCAAATACAAGCTGGTACCTTCTACCTCATGCATATATACACGTCTTTAACATTTTAGAGTGAAAATTAACATTCAGGATGATGACTCACAGAACTGCAAAATTCAGAATAAGCAAAGAAAGACCAAATTGTGTTTCCTTTTCTACATTCACAAAGGCAGAAAAATATTCTCATACATGTTACAAAGGCTTCTAGTAGCATTTCTCAAAAAAGAAAAACCATATCTGGGTTAGCTACGTTAGTCAGGAAAAAAATCTAAAATCTACCACAATCACCCCATTTTCTGAGCATTTCTGTTCATCAGGGTTTTCTGCCTGTACAGGGCCTCAGCACCATTGGCTGTGGTGGGCCCATGCTGAGACCCCTGCATGGACCCTTCCTGAGTCCGCAGCCAGGCTGCAGCCTGCCCAAAGCACACTCCACCTGCTCACCAGGCCCTCACTTCTCCCACTAATATATTTCCACTGCTTCAGCATGGCACTTCTTAGCTAGTACCAAAAGAAACACTTTTATTTTAATGGTTATATATGCATTCGATACATAGAATATACACGAAAAGGAAGCACTGAGTGTTGGAAGAAGTTGAGCGTGCATGTGAAGATGAGGCAGGCTGAGTGAGAAGAGCTGTGAACAAAGCCATAAGAAACAGTGACAATCTAAACAGCAGTCAGAAGCAGAAGCCGGCAAGAGAAGATTTGAGCAGAGATGGAAACTGGAAAGAGAAGGGTCCCAGGGCCCAGGAAAACATTTTACAAAGAGAATAACACTCCCTCCTTCACTAGAATATTAGACACAACATCAAATTTTATTATAAATGTGCCCAATGTCATGATTTGTTTATTTGCAAATAATCCCTTTGTTTCTGGCATCACAATTAAAAGATTACATTCAGATGTGTTTGTTCACCTCCTCTTCACTCTGCTGGTGATAAGGATTCCTTCTGTAGGGTTATGGGAATGGCCAAACAACCGGCTGCTTACACTGGGCAGATGAGACAGACAGCAGGTGATGTCACAAATACAGCCTGGGAGAGGGGACACCACACACCACACAGGGCCACATCAGGTGCACTCAGGCAGTGTGAACAAGCAAGTACCATTGAAAGAGCTTTGTAGAACGAGAGGACAGGGTGCCTCTGGTTCCCATGGAAGGATGCACTTAGCTTCTTTGAATGATTCTGTGGGCTGACGGGGAACAGAAGCCCACTACTTCAGGACCAACAGGCGCTGTGCCAGGTCCCTGTGATGAGGGCTGTTTGGCTGAGGGACCTCATCCATGGTGGCAGAGTTGAGAGGAGGACTTGCACTTAGGCCCTTTGAGGCCCTCCCAGTTTCACCAGCGGTCAAGGCACCACGTGATACTGGGTCTTAGTTTAGGCCTTACACAAAACATCATTTATATTCCAAATAACAAAAAGTTCAGTGATTCTATCTATCATCTAGCAACCACTGGGTGGACAGTCAAGCATGGCCACCTTCTGTATACCTGGAAGTGGAGTTTAACCAGTGACATCAATATATCCTACAAAGGACACATTAATGAATGCCAAAGAAAACATTCCCATGCCAGTCTCTCCCTAGTTTGATCTACGTAGATTTATACCAATTGCCTAGCACGTGCAATCACACAGATTATCTCACTGTGGATAGTGAGCATACCCCACTTCATCAGAAACAAACCTACATGTGATTCCGTTTCCACCGCCATTTTAAATTTTCTTTATTTCTAAGACGGTAATGTTTGCACCCGATACAAATTCAAGGGGCACTAAAGACTATTTAATAAGAAGTTTCTTCCTACTCTGTTCTCAGCCGCCAGTTCTTGTCTGGAGGCAGCCAATGTTTGCACTGAGCCAGCCCCAAAATACACAATTTGCTTCAGTTAGATAAGTCCCACAAAGTCCTAACTCATAATTGTTACAAATCAACCTACCAACCTACAAGTCACCAAAGTGCATAGGGAAATTATTGAAGTGCAGTATGCGTGTGGCCAGGCTGGCAAGTAAACACAATCCAGAAAAGAACGGCCTGTCTTCACTTTAGCAGTCTCCAGTTCCTAGACCCATAATCTCTGCCTATTCCTTCTGTCTAACACTTTCTAAGATTGTCTGTTACCCAGCCCAAGTAAGTGGCTGTTTGCTAATCGGATTGAAGCACATTTGCAGGATCTGCTCATAGTTCCATTCATTTTTATTGGTTTTGCCCACTGCAGTGTAGTGTCTTATGGAATGAAAAGTAATGTATGCTTCCACTGTACGTAGACAATATATGTACCATAAAGTGTATCTTTACTTGCTCTTTAAAAACAAACATTTATTGCTTAGCGAACCATTCTGCAAGCTGAGAAATCTGTGTAAAGTGAAAACTCTCTGGCTGGAGCCCAGAGGAAGCTAACATCCAGCAGCTTTTATTATTTCTTATTCACCAACCTAGCAGTGTTCTCAGTTGCAGAGGGGTCCAGTTGTGGCCAGGAAATATAGAATTAAGGTCCTCACAAAAATCAGAACATTTTTGTCTTTTTAAAAAATGTTTCCTCACTCTGCTCATTTTTTTTTCTTTTGAAAGTTTCCTGTCCTGGAATCTAAACAACAAAACAAACAAGCAAGCAAAATATGGCCAATGACACTCAAATACGGAATAGGCTGGCAGGATCCAGAGGGTCCAGGCTGATAGGGGAAAAGGGGAGGGACTCACATGAATAAGTATAAAGGACACATGGACAATAATTAAGGTGAGGGGGCAGAAATGGGAGGGAGGTAGGGAGCAGTGGCGGGGGCAGGGCTGGGAATATAAAACAGAAAACTGTACTTGAATAAGAATTAAATTTTTTTAAAAAAAGAAAGTTTCCTCTCCTGACAGTATCATCTCCTTCCCTCCTGAGTGCCACAAACCACATAGTACCACAGGGTCTGTTTCTAATCACCTCAAATAAGATTTCACCTTTCTTTCTTAATAGTCTGATGTGAGGGGAAAACATAATAAAATTGCTGGAGTTTCTAAAGGCAGAGCAGAGAGGAGATCACACACATGAGTCAGAGCACAAGACAACTTCATTCATACTCAAATTCAGCAAGTACCAAATACTACGTGAATGTTCTGTGTTATCACTACTCTGTTTAGATAAGTGTTGGAAAGCTCGGGTCATTTTCAGAACAGTCTGTGAATCTCAGCCTTTCTGTGAGAGAGGACAAAAGAAGAGAGGATAAAAATGGTCCTCCCTATTGATTTAATCACAGTCAATATGAAAGTGTTCACCCATGATTATCTTTTGGGTGGATTGGTGTGGGCTCTTCTCACCCCCTGGTGCCCATGCGCATGCCGTGGAAGCTGACTCTCTCCTCCAGTGAACACCTTTTAGGGACAGGTGTTGTGGCTGAATTCCAGAGCTATCTTCTGCCAATATCCCAGTTCTTCCAGCCATACCTCACCAAGAAGGGTCCTCTGAGAGTTCCCTCCAAAGATGGCTCTGTGATGATCCTCTGGTGACACCACAGGAGAGAGTGAGTGCCACCATTGTGCCGCCTCCTTTGACGATGCTGTTACCCACCACCTACCCGTCTCTCACTCAGCTCAGGAGTCTTCAGGGTCCTGGATATCCCAGCATTTTAGGAGCAGATAACCTGGGGAAACTTGGTGATATCAAAAATGAAACTCCAATTATTGTATGTCCTTATTTCAAAACAATTTTAAAAACGGGGTAACAGAATATTGCTTGATGGTTTAGGAGTTGGGTTCCTTTCCTTCAGCTTGATATTACATATTTACTCTGACAATTGTGGATTAGTACAAGTTATTTACTTATTAAGCTCCCTGACAGAAGGAACCTTAACGTGCTTCTAACCAACCACTGGATCCCAGCCCCTAGCACAGTACCAGGTGTATAGTAGGCACTTGGTAAATACATGTAGAGTCAATTAACCAAGTAAATTAATTTATTTCCAATACTCAAGGTTATTCCTCTGAAGATCAGTTCTCATTGGAGAATACAACAGACAAGAAATATATAGATTAAATTAATATCACACTTGGGACATACTTAGACTGTTTCTATTTTTGATGTGTTCATTTTTCAAATCCCTGGTGCCATTGTGGGGATTAGTCATCATTTATTTAACAGATATTGATCCAGTGTTTGGTAGACAATGTTAAGACCTGCAGGTAAAACAGACATTCACCCTCTAATGGGGAGAGGCAGACAATAGTCAAAATTTTTAAAAAATGCATAAGAGGTAAGATGGAGTTTAGCATCATGAAAAAAACAAACCAGGGGTGGGGAGCAGGGCATCAGTAAGATGAGAGCAGGAACCGGGAATCAATGAGGTGAGCAGATGGATACTGGAAACATTCTGGCAGAAGGAACTCCAAGGGAAAGGGAATAAGGTGCCGGCAGTCACTTGCGGGGTTCTTTCCAGTGCTTTATTTTGGTTTCAGTGTCCCAAAAGTGGCTCTTGCTCCAAAAGTCACAAGGAGAAAAACCATCCACTTAATTGTAATTTTCAAGTGTGTGAACTCCAGCGCTTGAGGTTTGGCAGCATGTGCCTAGCTGCCCAACGTGGGACACCGTGGCTGGGGTCACAGCAGTCAAGTAAGCTTCTGCAGCCCATGTGGCTGCCCTGAGCTGGCCAGTTACCGGGGACTGAAGAAAGTCACAAAGGAGAAGGCAGTTTCCGCTGCACAGATAAATGTGTTGGTGCAGCTTCCAATCTGAAGAGGCACTCGGTACCTGCTTTACAGGGCAGGCATTGTTACTGCGTCTGAGTAAACCACAGACCTAAAGGAGCTCACTACTTCACTGTTTCTATTTCCAGGTCAATTTTAAAATAAGCAATAATGTTGTTACAGAAACAATTTAAAAATAACTTGTTCATGGAGACACACATGATGAAAAGTCAGACAATTCAAGGATATTTCCTCTCACTCCCTGAGGATCGATGCCTATGCTGTGACTTCTGTCATTTTGCAGATTTCTCTCCAAGGTGAAAACAGCTGATGAGGCCATATGCATTCTCAGGTAGTTCTGCTTATTCTTAAGAATCAAAATCTTGCCCTGAGTGTGAATGCTCTGGTGATAGAGCACTCCCCAGCCATCCATGGATAGGGAGTGTTGGGGAGAGAAGGAACAGAAATTTACAGTTACTCCTGAGATTGTGTTGTGTCTGTGGCTTACCATCATGTGGAGTGAGGGCCCCAGTGACTGATATTAAGGACAGAGAGACCGTGGTAGTGTTCCAGTGGGCAAGTGGCATGACCTTAGGGCCTCTGCACCACCCACTCCCTCTGCCTGTAGGACTCTTTCATAAACACCCGTTTGGGTTCCAAAGCATCCTCTTGGTGGAGCCTTCCATGATAACCCTCTGTTGGATTGGAAATCATCCATAGTCTTCCCTGCCTGGCTTTTCAATAGAGCCTTCTCACCATCTGACATGCTGCAACCTTGATTTGTTCATAGACACTCTTCCTCCGGTGGAAAGTAATGTTCACTAGAGCAACCAGGAATGTACTAAAAAGGTTGGGAATTTGTTATAGCAAAGACACTGACAAGTGAGCACAGCCCTGCCTGCATGCTCTTGGGAGACACTGAGGCTTGGTGCCCTCAGCATGCTGGTCTAGGTTAGCTGCTGTGTATGTCCCATCTTAAAGGGACAATGGCCCAGGCACATTTCCAAGTTTTCAAAAGAAGCCTCATATCCCATAATTACCTCTAATGATCAATACACCAAGCATTGAAAAATAGGATTTTAGATCAAAGAAGTTCTACATTTCAGACAGTATGGTCTGGTTGAAGTCTGTAGGACACCAGACAGTGTTCTTGGAAAAGTAACAGAGAATGACCCTCAGATTCCCAGGTGAATACTGCAAAAAATTAAGAACTAACTTTCTTTCTTATTGTAGTAAAATATGCATAACATAATATTTGTAAGTTTAGATGTTTTTAAGTATACAATTCAGCGGCATCACGTGCACTTACATTATTATACAACCACCACCACCATCTCCAAAACTCTTCGTCTTCATCTTCAAACTGGAACTCTGCATCCACTAGACACTAACTTCCCATTACCCGCCTCCAACCTTGGCACCCACCAGTCTGTCTCTATGAGTTTGACTATGGTAAGGACCTCATATTAGTGGAATTCTTGCCAGTGGAAGTAGTCTTCTTCCATGCAGTCACAAGAAAAACATTTCAGGGGCCCACATGTAGGAGGATGAGGTATAGCAGTAAGGATTATTGGATTAGAAATAAAAGATGGTCCCAGGTTCCTGGTGTTTCATCTTCATCTATCCACTGTGGAAGAAGTCCAGTTTTGTCTTCATCAAGCCCAGAAGAAGAGCCAGGGTCCAGAAATTTTGTGTCATCAGTTCAGTCCATGCTAAAGCTTAGTCCAAGGACTTCCACCAAGATGGAGGCATAGGTGGAAACACTGTGCCTTCTCCCACAACCAAGTTTGAATACAACAAAGGTTTGGAGAACAAAGATACAGCCAAAGAATAGAAAATTGAATTATATGGAAGTCCGACAACAACGACCCCGTTCAACCAGGATGGTAAGAGGGGCAGAGCCAGCAGCGGAGCAGGATCAGGCAGGACAGATCCCCCGACCTAGGCGCGCAAGTGGCCCGGACCCAGTCAGGGTGTGGGGCAGACTAACCGCAGTCGCACATTCGCGCACAGTGAGACGGACCACGCAGGCCCCAGGGGGCAAGGGCTGACGGTGGTGGCACACTCGCGTGCAGTGGGACGAAACGAGCAGGCCCCGGTGATGGTGGCAGCTGCCACACCTGTGATGGTGGCAGCTGCCGCACCTGTGGGGGCCGAGGCGGGAGGCGGCAGATGGGACGCCATTGCTCCTCCTTGACCCCGCCCCACATACAGCATCACAACCCAGCCACTGAGTTGCCCTGCTCTGGTGAACACCTAGGGCTCCGATCCTGCTAGGTAACAGGCACGAACAGCCCAAAAGATGGCGCAAGAAGAACTCAAAGTCTCAGAGCCGATAACTCTAAGCGACTGAGAAATTGCCAGCCTCTCAGAAGCACAGTTCAAAAACTGCTGATCAGGATGCTCACAGAACTGGTTGATTATAGTCACAAATTAGAGGAACATATGAAGGCTAAACTAATTGAAATGAAGGGAGATGTCCAGGAAACCAATAGCGATGGAAAGGAAACTGGGACTCAAATCAATGGAATGGACCAGAAGGAAGAACAAAACATCCAACCAGAAAGGAATGAAGAAATGACAAAACAGAAAAATGAGGAGAGGCTTAGGAACCTCCAGGACATCTTTAAACGTTCCAACATCCGGATTATAGGGGTACCAGAAGGGGGAAAGAAACAGCCACAAGTGGAAAACGTATTTGAACAAATAATAAAGGAGAACTTCCCCAGTCTGGCAAAGGAAATATACTTCCAGGAAATCCAGGAAGCTCAGAGAGTCCCAAAGAAGGTGGACCCAAGAAGGAACACACCAAGGCACATCATAATTACATTAGCCAAGATTAAAATGAAAGAGAGAATCCTAGAAGCAGCAAGAGATAAGGGGACAGTCACCTACAAAGGAGTTCTCATCAGACTGTCAGCGGATTTCTCAAAAGACACCTTACAGGCAAGAAGGGGCTGGAAAGAAGTATTCCAAGTCATGAAATCCAAAGACCTACAGCCAAAATTGCTCTATGCAGCAAAGCTTTCATTTAGAATGGAAGGACAGATAAAGTGCTTCTCAGATAAGATCAAATTCAAGGAGTTCATCATCACCAAGCCCTTATTATATGAAATGTTAAAGGGACTTATCTAAGAAAAAGAAGATGAAAAATATTAACAGTGAAAGGACAGCAAACTCACAGTTATTAACAACCACACCTAAAACAAAAGCAAACCAAGAGGACAGCTAGATCAGGAGTGGAACCATAGAAATGAAGAACACATGGAGGGTTAGCAACAGGGGAGTGGGAGGAGGAGAAGGGGGGAGAAGGTACAGAAAATAGCATAGATGGTAGGTAGAAAATAGATAGGGGCGAGGGCGAGAATAGTGGGGGAAATATAGAATCTAAAGAACTTGAGACACGTGGTTATAAACTAAGGGTGGGGGGAGAATGGTGGGGGAGGGGGTGTGCAGGGTGGAGGGGAATGAAGGGGGGAAGAGAACAACTGTAATGGTGTAATCAATAAAATATATTTAAAAAAATTTTTTTAATTAAAAAAAAAGAATATGGAGGTAAAATTTAAAAAAAAAAGCAGTCCAGTTGAGTCTCTGTCCCCATTCGGCTAGCTTAGTCTCCGTTTTCAGCTGCACTCTGGCCAGTGCTGCATTATTACACCCAGGCCCACACCTGGGGCCCATGCAGCTGCAGGCCAGCATGGCTACTACAGAGAGAGAATCTGCAAACAAATGGGCAAATGAATGCACGTTACAGAGAGAGGCATTTGTTAAGCTTTGATTGTATTACCTCCGGTTTGGAAAAGAGAGGCTTTTGAACTAACCAATCTCTTTCCCAATTCTGATGGCCCTCCCCTTAACCAACGCAATCCTTTTTCCAGGCTAGATTTTTTCCCCTTTATGGTCACCATCTTAGCTCCTACTTCACATACCTCAATGTAGAAGGACTTCCCCCTGTGCCATCTTGGCTTCTACTGGACATGTGCCAAGCAGAGGAATTACCCTCTTCTCCCTCTGATAATCCCAGTACTGGAAGGCTAGCTGTTCCCTAGGAGATTCTTCTTCCATACATGGAGTGGTGAGGGTGGAGGGCAGAGGGGTGTTAATCCCCTTGGAGTGATAATGCTGCTATCCCCTGGAGTGCATGAGGCTATAGCTTCTGACCTAATTAAGCTTAGACGATTTTGCTCCTTTGCCTTTTATTAACATCTAGCTAACAATACACACTAACAGAGCAATACAGTATTTGTCCTTTTGTGACTAGTTTATTTGACTTAGCATAATGCCCTCAAGGTTCATCCATGTTGTAGGATGTGTCAAAATTTCCTTTCTTTTTAAGGCTGAATAATATTCCACTGCATGGACATGCCACATTTTAATTATCCACTCATCTGTCAGTGGACAACTGGGTTGCTTCCACCCTAGAACTATTGGAAATAGTGCTGCTCTGAACATGGGTGCACAAATAGGAACCAATTTTCTTTTAAAGCACATGTACTTTTGAAGCTGGGTGTGAATTATTAAACCTTTCATCATAATTATAGGGGAGACATGTTTCATCCTGCAGCCCCCAAGTGTTCAGAATTGCATTGTAAAAAAAAAAATAATGTAAAGGGAGCAGCTTTAAAATGGAGCCAGAGCTGCCAATCCAGAGGAACTGCTTTGTATGTTTTATAGCTCAAATGTTTGAAATGTTAAAACTGGGCAAAATAACCTTTGGACTGGGCCTAAAGCTACACTGTGTCCCAGAGAACTGTTTGCAAAGATAACAAGAAAGCAGATATTATTACTACCAGGCTGATGGCTAGTGATGGGTACAGGGCTAAAAATTAAAAGCCTTGCTTAGAATTAGTGTCACTAACAGAAATGCCTTCCTTTTTCTGGCATAATCCTTCCCTTTCCCTTTCTCATAAGTACCCCTTGCTTTTGTCTCTTAATCAGAATACTATTTGGGTGTTTGCCTGAGTCAGTGATTCCCAAATAGTTATTCATTTTGATCTCAAATAAGTGCTTATTGCCTCTCACTTTGAAAGGCCTTTTATTTCTAGGTTAACCAAATCATACTAACAAGTCCCATTATTATTATTTTCTAATCCCCACCCAAGGACGTGTTTATTGCTTTTAGAGAGAAAGGGAGAAAGAAAGAGAGAAACACTGATGTGAAATACTGATTGGTTGCCTCCTGCATGTGACCTGAACAGAGATCAAGCCTGCGACCTTTGGTGTAAGGGGATGATGTCCCAACCAACTGATTCGCCCAGCTAGAGCCCCATTATTTTTAATGGAGATGTTGTGAGTCCTGAAGAGCCAACTCCATGAGAGGGTTTTGAAATGCAGCCCTTGGGAAAAGTAGAGGAGTTCCTAAGGTTACCAGTGGAACTGCCAATGCCCTCCAGGTCTTTGTGTCATCAGGAAAACAGGCATTGGGCCAGACACCCACATATATTTGGGACTAGAAGTCAGCAATTGCTTGTTTGGAGTGGGGGACAGAGGTGTCTTTTCCCATGAGTGGCCCCAGGCAGGCAAAGGATGAAAGAGGGGGGCTGGTTTTGTTTGGGGGAGGCAACATCCCTCTCCCAGCAGGTGGCCTTGAGTCACATGTGGCTTCTTCAGCCTTCTGTGACACCGGAGGACCAGGACCTGGCTGTGATTATTTCATATGTTATCTTCATCGTTGGACTGTGTGTGTGTGTGTGTGTGTGTGTGTTAGACTCAGCAGTCTTGATGTTAGGCTTCTCAGCCATGCTATCCATTACACTGTCAGCCACGCAGGATGCCTCAGTGCAGGCCAAGTGTCAACAGAAGGTGAGGGAGAAAATCAGCTGCAATCTAAAGCTAATTACCCTGCCTAGAAGTTAATTAAATGCTTGTTAGGAGCAGCAGGGTAGATCCTAATTAAACTTGTCTAATAACGGTCCCCTGACATTCCCGGACACTGGGATTCCTACCGGGCTTAAATAACTCTACCCAGGGCAATAATACCTGTCACATCTCCAAGTCAGGCAGACTCCTCAGATGCACGGGCCTCAGTGTTTTCTACTCTAATTTGCCACATATCGAGCGCTTCACGTGTGTTTAATTTACACATGTTTTATTGGGGGGACCCTGGGTTGCTCCTAATGATTTTGTCATTTCCCCTTTTTCCCACGGGGGAAAGAAAAGGAACAAAATACAACCAACGAGCTGCAGAAGCGGTCAGCAGCATTATTTTGTATGATTTGGGGTAATGATCATGATTAATGCTTGTTGATTGTGATATCTCTTGTGTTATGTAAATAAAGCTGTGGCCTTCTCCTTCCCATTCCAGGGTGGTGTGGCTGCTTTCATTTGGAAGCGAAGGGGAGCCGGGCGGGGGCGTGGAGGGGGGCGCGGAGGGGGGCGCAGGGAGGGCCCTGCCAGCCTGCCAGCGCACTCTGAGCATGCAGACGCGCATTCTGAGCCTCCGCTTGGCAGTTCCCACCCCCAAAGTCACAAGCCAGCAGAGGGTGAGAGCCCCTCTGCCTCCAGCAGCCCCTCCCACCTCCTTTCTCCCTGTAGCATTTAGTCTGTGCCAAGGTGTGCAAGGAAGTAGGAACCATCTGTCAAAATGAAGTGTGATGGAAGGGGGAAGGGGAAGGAGGGAAGGGAAGGGGGCAGAGGACTGCTGCAGCCCCAAACTATCAGGAAAATGGGGTGCACTTTCAGGTGCTCTTCAGACCTGGGTGGGAAAGAAGTGAGTAATGTGGCAGAAGCTAGTGGCTCTGTGTGTGTGTGGGGGGGGGGGGGGGGGGGGAGCGCGTTTTGGGAAATGAGCGACAGAAGTCCATTATCTCTAGTCCTCCCAGCATTTGGGATGGAAAATGGTCATATTCAGAAGCAGAATTGTGGTGCCACTTTGGAGGCTCTGATAAACGCAGGCACTTTCTCCTGTTAGGAGTGTCTGGGGTTGCTTTTTTGTCTTTTTAGGAAACACAGGAATGCCTGCACTATTTTAATGTTCTTAAAAATATATCCTGACTTTCAGCCAGGTTCTGCTGTCCAGCCGATGAGTTGTGGCACCCTGTGCGCGAGGGATGATCCTCCAGTGTCCTGGCTGTGTCTCTGAACAGAAGGATGTCAGTGACAAATATGTGATTGCTGATAGAGCAAGTCCATTCCAGAAAGGCCCAGACAGGCTTTGTCCAATGTGAATGGTCTGATACTGCAGAGAAGCGGTGAGGGTCAGGCTTAGGGAAAGAGTTGCAATGAAAGCAGTTGTTCTTATTACAAAATGAGCATCTGCATACGTCCTTCACATTTGGCTATGTAAAGATATTGTGTTCATTCATTTTGTTTCTGCAAATAGAGCTTCAGTTTGACTGATCAAAGTTGCACTTCAGACCTTTTCCTCCACATTCCTTTGAAAACTAGGTAATAAAAGAGTTAAATCAAGCAGTCCCTTCTTATTTTTCACCTTCTCACCAAACAGCATGAATTAATGAAAAGATGTAAGCACTCAGATCTTTTCTGGCAAGAATGCTTGTTGAAATAATCAATTAACCTTGGAAGATCAAATTGACAGGGCTTAAGTGCAAAGTTATTTAAGACGCCAGATTATCTAGCCAGATGATTGCATTTGTTGCAATGCAAGAAAGCAGCAAGAATGCTTTTGAGAAATTTTGAGGCTTCAGAAAGATTTAATGTTATTTCCCCACAGAATTAATCTGCCTATTAGAACATACTTTAACCTCTTACGAGTAATATCCTGGGATAACTTTAATTTATCTCTTCCCTTTCTTCATACAGTGAAAATGATCTGAAGACTGCAAACATATAAATTAGTTTCAAGCTTTTGCTTTCATTTATTCTAAAATGGGATTTTAAAAAATTAAATAAAATCTCAATTTGCATCACATTTTTATTTTAATTCAGATGTTCTAAAGTCACCACAGCCCCACTTGGATGTCTTTTATTTGCAGTGGAGTATCTTTGCTGTGTATAATGAAGATGAGAACATTTTATTCAAGCAAGCTTATAAGATAAAAACTATCATTTTAATAATTCCCTGGCCAAACTGACCATTTTTGCAGAAAATAACTGTGCATTGCCTGGGGGTCAGGGGCGCATCTCTGAGAAGCTGTGTCAGTGGGTGCATGTAGCATGTGACCCACCTTGGCTAGGTGGTGCTGCATCAACTAAGGAGAGGCCAGGTCTGCCCAACAAAGTAAAGACTTTTTCCTTTCGGGTGCGCAGTGGTAAAAAGATGTTAGGAGCAGTCGGCTTTTACATGGTGTTTAACTTACCCTACTTTGAGAAGTCATTCATAAGATGTGAGTATTGCTATAATTTGGAACAGTAACTCTGCAGAAGAGAGCATAATTCAGTCTCCACATTCTTCGACCCTGGCTAGCTCCATGACAGTTTTTGTTTCTCTTGAAAGCAGCCTGCTTATTGGTAATTCCTTTAAATAAAGGAATTATTTTCCTAAGCAATTTGTTTTGATTGTGTTGCGTTCTAGCTCGTCCTCCTCTGCTGTGATGAAAGAAAAGCTAATCTGCTGGTTTACTATCTTGCTGCACATAAAAGACAAGTGGGAAATGAAATTTTCGAAAAGCTAAACTCCTAATTTTTGTGACAAAATGTGAATGAAAATGATGAACTTATTCATAAGAGATGAGAATTTTGAAATGAATGATTTATGGGTATAAGCTTTAAAATATATTAATTTAGTATGGAGGCAGCAGATTTAAATGTTATTTGGTAGTTGAGTACAAAGGATGTGCACAATTGTATTGAGGTACAAACAATGCACTTAGCCAGTCATGTTATTGGAGTAAGCAGGAACCTACGAGCTCAAGGAGTGAAACAAACAAGTGGGGTCCCTGAACTAGTGGGTGGTGGGTACCGATTCAACAAAGCCAAATATTACATGCATCTTGATGGTGGTGAGTTTGTAATTATACCCCATGAACTATATTCTGAGCACTGTGGGTCAAACTGATTAATCCTCAGCTTGGTGTTCTATAAGAGCACATCTCTAACTGTATCTCAGGGTTTCTCAGTCTTGGCACTACTGACATTTTGGGTCAGATCACTGTTTGTTCTGGGGGACCATTTGTTCATTATAGGATGCTGAGCATCCTATACCCACTAGATGCCAGTAGCACCCAACAACCTCCAAGTTGGGACAATCAAAACTGTCTCTAGACATTGGCAAATGTCCCCTGGGGGGAAAATTGCCTCTAATTGAGAAGCCCTGCTGTAACTTACAACAAGCCATGGACATCCATACACCATTCACAGACCTTTGCAAAGGCTGACATACCAAAAAGCTAAGGAAACCCAAGGTTCAGGGCCCCTCACTTTCATAGGCCCTTCTAAGGTTTGCATTTAATTTTGGATTTACAATGTTATGTTTACTTTTCTATGTTTTGTTAAAGAGGACACCTCAAATTCTAAAGTTGAGGGCCCATAAAATCTGGATCTGCACCTGGCTCTCAACCTAGCTGATATTAATCCATTTACTTTCTAGAACAAAAATCTGCCCCAAATGTCTCCTACTCTTCCCCATAATATTCAGTTTGTTTATACACTCAGCTGGTCTATCGGGGGTGGGATAAGTATCCCACATGGAACACAACACCCTTGGCCTAGTGGATCCTGAAACAATATTGAGCAAAAGAGTCGAGACCCACCCCGATACCGCCTCCTGTGTCCAACGAAAATGTTCACAGTCTAGCAGGTGGTGGCACCCTGTTACCAGACAGTTGAGGATTTTATACCAGTATAGGTTGCAGACAAAAAGTTCTTAGGATTTTTTATAAACATACCTTCAGATTGAAACTGCTTGAAGAATAATCCCAGTCTCTGCCCACAACTTCCTAATTCAGAAAACAGAGTGAGGGAGGGGGGATTGAGATATTTATGTGTATTTCCTACTGAAACTTTGTCTTGTTGGAGAAGTCAGGGTTCAGGAATAATCAAGTGGAAGACAGGCCTATATAAAAACAACTTCAACTGTCTGACTATGCACCCTACTTTGAAACCTAAAGACTTCTTGATTGTTCATTGAAATTTAATCTGGCATGGATGGATGATGGGCAGACGAATGAATACATGGATAAAGACTTGCCCTGCCATGTTCGCATTTTTCACTCCTTCCCAGCGCTTGGTTCCATTCAACACCTGCAGCGGAGATGGCAGTCAGACCTGTGAAGGTGACCCCAACCTACCCAGCTCCTGGGGCAGAGCCTGCCATGGAAAGGGCCCAATAACTGATGAAGAAGGAAGGGTAAAGTTCAACAAGTAATGGTTATTTTTTCTCTTACTCATGGGTTAGAGTTGTCTAAGCTAGAAGTGACCTCTCCTTTACTGAAACTATCTTTCCTTCCACTAAATCATTGTCAGAAAGATGCTTCTTACCAGAGCCTTAAGTAACCGCCACCTCTAATCTGGATCATGAAGCAGCTTTCAACCTAAGAAGGCTTTTCATAAGGCCATGTTACATTTCCTTTGTACATAGTATGTGTGACCAAATGATATCTGTAACAAAAGCTGGCTGATGTCATGTTTCTGGACCATTTACCAACTATGAATGCCTGGTCCTTAACAACATGACATTAATGATGATATTCCAACTCCACTGCCACCACTATCTTGGGTCCTATTTGAGTGTCCCATTATTTCTGGGTACTCTTGAATGCTCATTGTCCGGCTGGACAACTGCCAAAGGCAGTGCCTTCTGCTTCCTGCCTCTTCCTATGATGCTTAGGGACATGCATCCTGAGCTCAGGATGCTCCCCAAATCTCCATGGACTTCAGGTACCAAAAGGCCACCTGAATTCCCATTGTGTAACCTTGGCCTCTTCCTCAAAAAGGCCCTAAGCTTTTGCCCAGAAGAATGGCTCTAACTTCACAGCTGAGAGGAAATAAGTTAAGCTTCTTTCTAGAGAGGGATTTTTAGAGTGACATGGGATTTTGGGGGATGACAAAAATCAGGGAGAGGGGCTTTCTTGCTCCTGCTTTTGACTTTCAATGTCTGTAGCAGCCAGGGCTCCCAGACTGGAAACAGTGATGGTTCTTTGCATCTGGTTCAGGGCTGTCCACCCACATATAGGCTATACCTGAGTGCCCTAGCTGTGTCACTGCAGGAAGCCACCCACATCTCTGAGCCTGGGGTCTTCTTCTGTAAGATGGTCACTGTGACAATCAGGTAAAATAGCAAAAGGAAAGCACCAGGTATCCTGTTGGCACCCAGGAGAGTCTCCGTGAATGATAGCTGTGTGTTTGCAATAAATGAGGTGAAGTACTGCCTTCCTCCTGTTTGTTCATACCACACATGGGTCCAAGCTGTTTAAGTCAGTGATCTGACACCCCAAGAAGATCCTTAGGCCCATCCCCATCTGCTACATCAGAACCTCTGCAGGTTGAGACCTGCGGGTCTGCCTACCTCCTAAGCCCCTGGGGATAGTTCTGCACACTGGTTCAGCTTAGTGAATATATTTGGACTGTGTACATTTTTATTTTATTCATTGTCTGTACTCTAGTCTCAATATGTCAACAGTTGACAAGTTGGAAGTGCCACAGACCACTCAGTGTGATTCCCTGAATCATGTTCTTACCAGTAAACTCTCTCTCTCTCTCTCCTAAGGTGTTCTAAAGTTTTAATCATACTCTCTAACCCACAGGGGTAAAAAGGGGTCGAGTATCTGTATAAGGCCATGGCTCACAGCACAGCGAGGTTCCTCAGGCCTCTGGGGCATCTGGCAAGCTACTTGGGGAGCCCAGCCTTGGCTCTAGGAGAGATGCACACTGAGCATTGTGTAGGTCCATGAAAGCACCTCTGTGACCTAAGAACAGGGAGCTCTTGCCTTCTAAGCTTAGAACCAAAGCACTAGCCAGCACCACATGCTAAATATTCTTCTCTAAGTGCTGGTTCTTCATTGCCAAAGAATTGCACGTTCTGCTCCTGGTAAATTATACTGTTTTTACACCTTAAATGTGTCCCCGAGCCTGAGGCCACAGAAGGGGGTGAACAGAAGTACACAGCAAGTCAGGGCTGTGGGATCACACATGAAATTTGGACTCCTAATGCAGAAGTCAAGGACATAATGTAGCCCCACTGACAATAACCACACTGCATCAACAGTGCATGCAAAGCAAATTACAGATCCTCAGCTCCTTGTCACTTTGCCTCTAACTGCATGACCTTAAAATATGTGATGGGAAGCAAGAAATTCAGTAATATTCAGAGATTTTAGGCACATGATGCCAAACAAGCCTTTTCAACTTAAAAGGTTTGTTTTATTGTGGTCACTTTGCACATTTCCTGCCAGAGAGCTGGGAAAAAAAGGCATATTTTGTACTCTATTTGAGATGCCAATGATCATTGGAAATAGGAAACTCCCAGAGAAAAAGGCTCCTAAAGGGTGGGCCACAACATGCAGGCCTTGTTTGGTGACTGCTCCATGAAAATGTCTCCCTTTGGGCACCTGGTTCTTAAGTACACGTGTGCCTTCTGCCTAAGTGGGCTCCAGTCGATCAGATTTTATCAAGATAATCAAAATGGCCAGCGTAGCTAATGTTTACCTAGCACCTACCTTATGCCAGCACTGTACTCACTTTCCTCCACAGGCTAACTCACTTAGGTCTTATGACAACTCTACACAGTGGAAAACATCAAGTGACTTGGCCAAGGCCAACAGGTATTAAATTGCAGCCTGAAGTTTTGAACCCAGGGGGTGTGTCCCTAGATTGTACACTGGCAACCACAACAATAAACATCAAACTCTATATAGTTTTTACTAAGTAGTCCACCCAGAGGCATCACATCTCAGTCTACACACATACAGTAGATAGAGGTCTCTTCATATTAGGAACCTAGGGAAACACTTGGCCAGCTTGACTGAAGGGTGGCAAAGTGCCCCCATCCATCTGGGGCCTGTCTGCACACTTCTCCTCCTCTGCTGAGCAACAGACGCCCCTCTCCCAAGCCCCTTTCACCCAGAGTAAATGTTTGGTCAGATGGCTCTCGTCCATTGGAAATGGCACCACTGAAATACTAACTGGAAACCCACAGCAGTTCTACAAGATTCAGAGCTTAAAGCACGACGGCTACACCAACTCTGCCAAGATGCTCCTGCCCAGGACCCTCTGTAGACTTCCTGACCTGCACCCCCTCTGGCATAGCTCAATAGCAAGTTCAAAATGGCCCTGTCTTCCATGGGAAGGATGCTTTGCTTCTGGACAAGGCTACAGGCACACGAAACATTCAGTTAAACAGCATGGATTGTGCTCCTTCTGTCGACCAGAGGTGTAAAGATGGCAGCATTCCTGTCCACCATAGACTCACACATTGGGGGGTGCCAGGGTCGTACGTTCTGTGCTCCTATGAATGTGCTCCTGTCATAAAGGAGAAGCACAGGAAACCAGCCTGGGGTGAGGCAGAAGGGAAAACAACCTGACCCTAACTTGCCCAGGCCTGAATGTGTTTTAGTATCAATCTTTATCAACAACAAGTTCAGCTAAGCAAGAAATATCAAGATCTTGTTTTATTTTATCGAATCCATTTTTCTTTCAAGTTCCCACCTTCCAGGTTTAAGGGTAAATCTTAAACCTCAGTCCTCTCTGGATTCTCCTTCATTGCCAGAATGTGTACACAGTTATAGAATGTTCTGGAAGAAGTTTGTAGGGATTGGTTTAGTTTGGAAGAGATGGTCTACTGGAGGCCAGGGGGCTGCCAGTTTGTCTGCCTGGCGTGAATCCTCTGACTCTGTGCAGGGTCTCAGTCACCATCGCCTAAGCGCACAGGTGGCAAACACAAGGCCTAAGGGCCAAATCCGGCCCTCCTCCTTGTTTTATCCAGGCCAGCACCTTGTTTCTACCAGGCAGCAGTGCCAAGCTCCTTGCCACTAGTTAAGGAGTAGTTACATTTATACAGTCCTAAAATTACATTCAGCCCTTTGAAGGCAACCACGAGGCTGATGTGGCCCCAGTGAAAATGAGTCTGACACCCCTGACCGGGGTTCCCAGCATCTCCAGGCCAGTGCTCTCGGGTAGAAGTGTACACAAGGCATGGGTGTGAGTTTAAATCTTTTAGCAGCCACATTTTAAAACAAGAAAGAAAGAAATAAGAAAAAGTAATTTTAATCATATACTTTTTAAAATCCAACTGATAAAAATACATTCTTTTAATTAGTAATCATCCTTCCTGGTGTTTACCCAAATAAATTGAAAGCTTATATTTACACAAAAACCTATTAATGAATGATTAGAGCAGCTTTGTTCATAGTCACCAAAACTCAGAAGCAACCAAGATGTCCTTCAGTAACTGAATGGATAAACTCTGGTACATCAGACAATGGAATATAATTCAGTGATTAAAAAAAAGAGCTATCAAGCCATGAAAAGACAGAGAGGAATCTTAAATCCACATTACTAGGTAAAAAAAAGCCAATCTGAAAAAGGTGCACACTATGTGATTTTAACTATTTCACATTCTGGAAAGGGTAAAACTATGGAAATGGTACAAAGATCAGCGGTTGCCAGGGTTTGTGAAGCACAGGATAGAAAGGGCATAGGGGATGTTGAGGACAATGCAATGACTCTGTGTGATGCTGCCTTGGTGGTCACATGTCATCGCACATTTGTCCAAAACCACTGGATGTGCAACATGCAGAGTGAACCCCAGCGCCCACCACAGACTCCAGGTGATAATGATGTGTCATCAATGGGGGTTCATCAGCTGTATTAACAACAAATTCCCTGCTCTGGGAGGGTTGTGGATCTTGGATGAGCCTGTGTGCCTGTGAGGGAGGACATATATGGGAAATTTCCACCTTCCCCTATGTTTTTCTGGGAACCTAATACTGGTCTTCCAAAAAGTCTATTCATTGAACTTTTTAAAACACGTTTTTTAATAATAAGTCTTTAAAACCTGATATGCATGTTGCACTCACCAGACATCTTGATTAGGCTAGATTTCAGGTCTCAGTATCTACCTGGGACAGGTGGTTCCTTCCCTAGTCAGTTAAGCCCTGCACTCTCCCCAGCCCTGCTCTGAGGCTGGACACCATGGGCCATTACCTGCTGGATGAAGCCCAGAGCAGGGAGCCCAAAGCAAGAGAAAGGAAAAACGATTGTCTGGTCATCATTATAGCAACCTCCAGGGTGTGGTGTTTCATCTTCCATATGCCAAGTTCACCCTGCCTGTACACAAAAGCATGTGATAATGAGCCATAAAATATGAAACACTTCAGCCCCACAGACAGACACAAAACAGTAAGTGAAGTGAGCATCTTTTCCTTCTGAAACACACCAGTGGGCAAGCCACTTCCGTTTGGATGTTCGAAGTGCACATCTATGATATTTTGGGGTGTTTTCCTCAGTTTTATTTCATGGAGTCACCACTGGAGTAGTGGTACCTTGCTGATGTATAGTATATACTTGCTGAGTTCAGTAGATCACTACTGTTTTAAAATAGGCTGATGTTTTAGGGCAAATAAATAAATAGGTACCATAAGTTTTATTGCCTTGCTATGTAGTAAGAGGGGAAGTTAGTTTTAAAATATACCTGAAGCTAGTAAAATATTGCATACCAACTATATTTAAATAAATTTTTTAAAAATAAAAAATACAAATTAGGCACAGTAAGAAATTAACAATAACAATAATAAAATAGAACAATTATAACAATATACCGTAAGAAAAATAAATAGACCTTCACAAAAAAATAAAAATTGTAAAACATCAGGTATTTACTACAATACATCTAAAAATCTTTTACTGGGCTTTTTAACTATCAACTTAACTGCTCAGTTGAAAATCAAACTTGCTACTAATGAGGAAATCATTTTGGAGATGGCATGAGTGATAACAGTGATAATCAGAAAGTTCACATTCATGACATCCTTTCTTCCCCAGGCAGCTCAATGGCCCTCCTGACAGTCAGTGTAGAAAGTGAAGCTGTCCCTGTCAGGAACGACAGGCAGACCTCACAGGCAGGCCAGGCCATGTCGTGATCCCCAGGGGCAGGTTCCTTCCACCAGCCAGGGGCAAGGTGTAGTCCAGTTGTTCACAATCAGTTAGTGGGATCGATACTGCTCTGGGAAGCAGTGAGGGCTGTGGCTACTGCCTCAGCTTCTGAACTTCATTCGGTTGTGTTAGTCATGTCTCCTTCTGGGTAAATGAGTGAGTAACATCCTTTCTGCACAGAGTGCCCGGGGCTTTCCTGGCAAAGCTGACAGAGGTGAACACAGCTCCTGGCACAGGCCCTGCTCAGTAAGCCCCAGGAATTCCAGCTCTTGTTCTGTACTAACATTTCATTTCCATGTAGTCAAAAAAGACTGGGGCAGGTGTGCAATAATATTTACTCAGTAAATAAAAAAAGTGAGTTGATTTTTAGGAGGCTGAGAGAATAAATAAATATGAAATGGAGAATTGGGGGGTGGTGAAAATGAAGAAAGAAACTGAGAGACTGAGAATGAGAAGAACTAGATGGCAAAGGAGAATAAGAGCAGCCTTGGCTTCGTGGAAGCAGAGTAAGGGAAATGCTTGTTGGTGAATGAGAGGGCAAGATGCCAAGTTCTGTAATAAAGAAGTGATTAATTGGGGCAGCCAGGGAGAGGATTAGAACAGAGAGCTTTTGATATTGTGCAGTTAGGAAGGAAGACTGCAAAGAATTTTAAAGCATATGAAAAAAAGACAGAGAGAGAGAAGAGCTGGAAAAAAATTAAAGACTAGAGAACTGATTTTTTTAATGGGTTTGCTGTTTAATCCAGTCAAGCATGCAATGCTCTGCTAATAATGTGAATTTCTCCTTTGGTTGCTTTTCCTCGGGAAGCAGAAATCCTTGTTTGAAAATCTAGACATCCCAGAACCCAATAATATGAAATTAAATTCAAGAAATACATCATGAAGCCATCATGCTATTTAAGATTTTGATGGGACTTTCAAAATCTGAGTGATGATAGCTAAATTCTACCTCCCACACATTCATTGCAAAAATTCAGAATCTTGTGTGTCATATGTGAAAAACTCAGAGCAAAATGAATAAGCTTCTAACATTCTCTGCCTAGCTGGAGCTATCATGTAAAATGGAAAAGACTAAAATGTGTAAGATAATACGGACTAAATGGGAAAGGAGGGCCGTATGTGATGACAGCCTACCAAACTTTGCTACCTGCCCTTCAAACACAAACTGAAATTGCCTAGAATTTGTACTGTGCCTCTCTTCCTAGAAGCCTAAAATGAGTACATATTTCTAATTTACCTCCACTAAGGTTACTATTGATAAAATCTGTTATAAGAGCATTTCATGTCTCTAGGAAACATATGGAAGTTGGGGGTGTAGAAAGCAGGCATACAAAATTATCAAGACCATTTTAAAGTTGGAGAATTAGGGGAACAAATCAGGTCCCTGAAAACCTGAAGGGGGATCTAGACTCATGTTCAAACCTCCAGCCCGCATCACATCCGCTGAAACTTGAAATGGCCATTGATCATTCGATCATTTGCCAACTAAGCAGAAGACGTGCAACTAAGCATTTTGTAGGCCATTGCTGTCTGTTTTATTCCAACAGCTTGTCGGGGAAATCTCTTTTTAAGGCTGAGGAAGTAATTCAGTAGCCAACCCATTTTCCCTACCTTGCTTGTTCTGCCATCAGCAGCCCCATGAGAAGTGCTTGAGAGGGATTATCAGAAGGCGGTTGAGACATCTGTGGGTGTTACCTATCACTTTATCATCAAACAGAAAGAATTTACAAAAATGAAGAATCCCCAAAAGCCATGGAGTGCCAGAGTCACTGCTAACTTGATAATTTATTGAGTGACTCAAGGTCTGAGAATCATGTGTACAAAATTGAAAACTCGTGTAGACAAGAATGAATGCTTATTGGAGTGTCTATATATCAAAAGTAATTATATTAACATCATTTACTACTGCTTTTCATGGGCCATTATGTTTAAAATGCTTTAAAGTGCTTGGGTGATTTAAAAGATCTGAGACTTAATCCGTATTTGCCCCCTAGCTAATCTTGAGCAAGTGAAATTTCTTTTGATCTCAATTTTTCCCTCTGTAAAGTGAGAACGTTAGACCAATTGATTTCAAAGGTTCCTACCAGGTTCCATTGTTCCAAGCACTTCCATACCCATACTCTCTGGGCTCAGTTTCCTCCAGCGTAAAATGAAGACATTAAACTGAATGATCCCTCAGCCCTCTAGGCTGCAATAAAAACATCAATGCAGTAGTTTTGATAAAAACTGAAAATGCCCAAACTTCAGATGAGTACCAGAAGTGTGTACTTCCTGTGGCGTCACAGACAGTGTCTTCTGCATCTTGTCTCACCAGTGCCTAAAACAATGGCCAGGACAGAGGGGGCCTAAATAGACACTTGACCAAAAGTGAAGGTGAGTGATTACTCTCTCTCCCTATGATGGCAAGAATCACAGTTAAAGCACTACATTGTTTTCCCCTATTGACACGAGTGTCTAAAAATATTTTAGCAAAAAAAAAAAAGCAATGTTCAATAAGTGCGTTTTCCTGAAACTTGCAAGGAAAGTAGGAGCATACAATTTACAACCAGCAAGCCTCTCTTCTCACAAAAGCAGTGGAATAATTTTACTAAAGAAATACCTATCTGCTAAATCTGAAAGATGAAACAAAAAAGCTGTGTCCACCAATAAGTGGAATGTAGAGTCACCAATAAGTGGAATGCTGACCACCAGAGAAATCCCTCCCAGCTCCTACATAGGACATGCAGAGGTCATAATCAAGTTTTCTGAATCGTATGAAACATGTAATCAATGAGGGAAACTAGTGTACTCTGCATGGAAAATTCTGGAAACTGTCAGAAGAGTTAGGTTCCACCTTCCACCTAGGAATATAGGCAATGAGGCACATCCCTGGCCACTGTTTCCCAAGGTAACCTTTTAGAAGTTCCTGCAGGTGCAAACCAGGGGTGGTGGATGAAGAGGAGACTATGGGGACGCTCCTCTACTGAGCCTTCATCCCACTGAGGATGGGGTTGTAACTGATTTCGGTTTTCCCTCCCCAGAACTGGGGGAATGGTTGCATCCAGTGTGGCCTCGCTGCCCATATGCCATTCAGCTCCTGTCTGCCTTTTTGTTTACACTGGGGACACAATAGAAGCTATAGTTCTTCCAATACATCATTTATAAGTGTATTCTACCTCTGAATGTACAGACAGAACTGGCTGTGGGTGAATAAGCTCTGTGAATATTGCCAAGACACTGTGCTTTGTTCAGCATTATTCCTCACAATAGATACCACACTTTGGAAGTAATTTTAAAAAGGGAATCAAAATAGTGGTACTTTTAGCCTTTGTTTCTTTTATACCACACTGCATTCTCTGTCTCTCATTCAGCCGCTCCCATTATACTGACAAATTAAATAAACCACTCCATTGCAGAAAGGCTCAGGCAGGCAGGACTTCACTCCACTGCAGCCCCGGGAACTTGAAATAAACATTGAGGAGGTTTCTGCTAGCAATTTCAGCTAACTTTACCCAAGAAGCAAAAGAAAAAAGGGGTGGGGGACTTTGGAATTTGAGTTGGCCAGAAGCACCTGAGAGCTGGCCTCTGCAGCAGGTAATGGACCCCCTCGGAGAGGGCTACATTTTCTAGAAGTGCTGAAAGTCCCTTCCTGCTGTGTGGTCCCTGGGAGCAGGAACAGGTGAGTCACAGCAAGGCTCTGAGGCAGCAGAAGCCCAGTAGCAAGGGGCCGGCTGGGGGGCACCCTCGAAGCTGGGCAGCTGATGGATCTGGGCGGTCCAGAAGTTTCTTCCTTGCAAAGCATCTTGGCTTTTCTCTCCTTTTCTAAGGCATAATTTATTCCTGCATTTGCTGAACTGCTTCCTGAAGAGGAAGGGTGGTCACTCAGGTGCAGAAGCAGCATCTCCCTCTCCATCTCTCTGTCTTTTTCTCTTTCTTCTTTCTCTTCCTGTCATTCTTCTTTCTCTCTCTCTCCTTCTCCCTCTCTCTCTTTTAAACTTTACCTTGGCTTTTAGAAGTTTTTGATTTGTGCAGTTACAACTATTTTTGAAATCCAGGCAAGGAAAAATAGATGATACGGCTTTTGAGTATGTTACTGTTTTTTGGTCTTTTTAAGGTTCAAAGGGAACTAGAGACATGAATGTGAACTTTGGAAGATACCCCTCTAACTTTTGGGCTAAAACATTTTTATATTTTCAAGAGAAAAAAAAAGAATTATTTTAATCTAGGGAGGGATGCACTTTTATATTTAATAACTGTTTTTTTTTAAATAAAGACACAGATTTACTTTGAAATAGGGTGCACACTGGAGTCATTTTGGTGAAAAATCTGGGTTTATCATCATTAGTAAGATATAATATGTGGTATAGGTCTTTCTCTAAAAGTAGTCCTGATTTGACTCGGAAAATTCTGTGGATGTTGTAGAAATCCTCTTCCAGTATCTGTGCTGGGACCCCACCTCCCCCATGCCCCTTTGGTTCCCAACCACTCTTAACAAAATAGGCGGAATTGGTGGGAAAGACAGTGCTGAGAGTGCTTGTTGTCGGGGACCTCAGAGGCTGCCGATTTCCTTATGAAAACAGAGCTCCTGTAAATGCCAGTCCAGGAGATGGCTTTGAAGGCTCCAGCCACCAGCTAAGATGACCTCATTTAAAATGCATGGTGGCTCCGGCGTGGAGTGGGAAACTGTGTTCCAACAGAGGCGTCCCCTGGCTTCGAAGTCAGAGGCCACTTCGGGCAAAGGGAAATATTGAGCCAAAAGAGTTTGAACAGAACCATCAGGGTTCATCTTTTATTACCAAAGAAAGACTTGAAAAAGCCCAAGTGAAATTTCCTTCCATTGTCTAGAAAAATTCTCTGTAATTTGCCCCCAGGGAAACCCAAGTGCCTTGTACCTAGAGCCCCACCCCACCTCCTCCGTTCTTCTTTCTCCTCCTCTGTCAGGGTAAATGTCTCCCGTGTCCCCCGAGAACAGAGTGGGTGAGCAGGGGATGCTGAAGGTCAAGATTACCCACTGTGGCCTGACTTTTAAGCTAAAGAGGTTTTTCTTTCTCTTGTTGCCATGTCAGGTCTAATTTGGCTGCATTATGCTAAAGGGGTGGGCCTGCTCCTGACAGGAGGGGGTTAAATGAGATTACAAGCCTTAGGGGCTGTCAGCAGCTCCTGCTGCCTGGGATGTTAAATTGCGATTTAATGGTCAGCTTTATCTGTAGAGTATTAGTGGAAATCTGCTGTTTTCAGCAACTTAATTGGCACTGTGTTTGCAGGAGTTTTTCGGGGAGGTAGGAGAGCTGACCAGATTTTAATGCTGAATTATTTAGAGATCACACTGGCAGAAGAATGTCAGTGGAAATATGTGGTGCGTTTTGTTTTTCTGAAGCACAAAAGCTTACGAATGGGCAAGATGCCGGTTCCACTGTGATGTCCAAAACTTTCTAAAAATATTCCTGGGGTCTGATGTAGTTTATTTAGAGACAAAATAAACAAAGAGTAACAGTTGCTATCACAACATATGTGTGGTGCCTGATTTGCTCAGGGCAGTGAGAATCTCTGATGGAAAGCCAGGGAATGCTAAAGTGAGTGTGTCGGTCTTTCCAAGATTTTAACAGTGTGGAGCTGAGTGTTCCTGGGGTGGATTATAAGAGACCAAAGCAGCACAATTTAGCCTCATGACAGGGAAGTGTGGGCGCATGTTTGTGTTCATGTGCACCTGTGCACCTGCCTTCATATGTGTGTGTGCGTGGAGGATGAAGCGTGATCGCCAACCAGCATGCTGGTTTTTCAGTAAGTGTCAAAGTCATGTGGGCAAAGGTTGAACCATACGAAACCATGAACATCCCATCATGTTAGCCCTAGAAACCCATCAATGTCCTACTGTGCCATCCAGCCTGTTCAGAAGGGAAGGACCATGTATCATTTGGTATTTCTGCACACATGCCCACAGAGGGAGGTGGCTGTGCTGTCTTCTTAGGATTGCCTGCAGGAGAGCGTTTTCCCACAGGAAGGGAGAAGCTGCCAGGAGCCTGAATATTGGTATCGCTTGAGGGAGACTAGGTGGTAAGTGTGGGGGCGGGAGAAGAGTGGAATTGGGACAGTTGCAGGATTGTTGGAGGGGAAAAAGAGCAAAAGTAAGAAAGTAAACAGAGAAAGTGTTTTCCCAGCAGACGTCTGCATTGTCTGTTCCCAGTTAGGGTCAGTCCGGAAAGTTCAGGATTAGTAAATTTAATATCCTGTCAAAATTCTCATGATAATGAATCCTGGTCGGCCGGCTGGCACAGCAGCTTCAGCACTGCAGCCGTCGAGATAGCGCAGCTAATTTATGAGCAAGAGATTGTGCTGTGCTGGCACCAGCAGGCGCCCAGCACGGCCGAGGGGCGGTCCCCACAGCGAGTGGCAGCTCTGACTCTCCCCGATCTTGCTCAGCTCCCAGCCTGGCCGCTCCCATGGGCCTCTGCTACATGCCTGAGTGGCGCATTTGTACCTCTTTCCCTGCAAGCCCTGTTTCTTCACTAGGAGAATTCAGAAAACGTGTTGTAACCTATTCCAACGCTGTACTGTCAATATTTTTCATCCAAAATGAAGTGCAGAAGAATGGACACAAAAGTTGCAAGGCTAGGAGAGGAGAGAGATGGGTGAAGAGAGGGGAAAACGGGCTGAGAGAGTAAATCGCAGATGCTGTGGCTGCCTCGCCATAGCCCAGCCTGGGCAGTATTTAAGGGGTAATGCAAGATGTTATGTCCCCCAGTGAAAAATATAAAAACGAGAAAGTTCCTGTGCAATTTGTTCAAGGCTCTGCACCTCTCTAAGCAGCTGTCAGATCCGTACATTATGGTACATTGAATCTGAATGAGGCTTTCAACATCAAAACCTTGCATCCATTATGATATCATCTCCCGCTCTAAGCCGTAATGCTTATTAATTCTGCACCCATACTCTCCCGGCTTCAGCAAATGTATTCCATCAGCCTAGCATTTAATTTAATTAGTACAGCTGGGCTCTCATTCTCCTTTCTGTGTCAGAGGTATTGTCAGCACGTTCTGCTGTAACACAATTACTGATTGCTTTTAGATAGGCAGAAATATGATTAGGGTATTGGGTGACTGTATCATAAGCCTTATTAGATTCATTTGAAATCTGGAGATAAATAGGAAACTTTTATTTGCAGTGTAATGAGATTATGCTTATTAGGCCAAGACCTCACAGCCTTTTGCAAAGAACACTGTATCAGTCGGATTATACTCTGGAAACACACTCTGCTCCCAGTATCCAAGCCATTTCTGAGCGCCTTCGAGACTTCACTGTTGTCGCACTGTATATGTTTTAGGATTACGGCCACCTTGTATCTTCCTTATGATAAAGGACATGGATAGCCCTCTTCCTTCTCAAAGTCTGATAAAATACATACATCTTGAAATGGCATTTTACTTTCTGAGAAATGTTTTGAAAAATCCAGTGCACAGGCTAAAAAGAAATTATACTTTTCAACGTATTTAAATTTGCCTTTAAAGATGTTTGCATTTATTAGATGTCGCTTACAGAGATTGGCATGTAATGAATGGCTTAAAAATCCCTAGTGCTCAATCTCTAAAACGTTTATCACAGCTGTTATTGTTTTGATAACAGCTAGTACAATTCCAGAAACATTTATTTTTTTTCATTGGCATTTATTTGATAATCTCAAATTTCTAATATTTGTGAAGTGTTTGTGCCAGAAATTTCTTCTTCTCCCCAAAATAAATCACTTGCAGATAGTGTGGAACTATGAAGAACAGGCTAGCATGATTTGAAGAAACGATTGAAATAAAAAGAATTTAGGATGGCAGTATATTTAACTGACCTGAAATTTGTCAAATATACTTTTTATTATAAAATATAATATTTCCATGCCCAAAGAAAATGATAATGATTTTTTCTTAGATGTAAAAGTTTTTAAATGATATATGAATTTTGCTTCGGGAAAATCTAAGATATAAAATCTAAATTTGCAAAATATATGCCATATCTTTAAACTGTAATTTATCTCCTAGATTACTCCCATCCCCCACCCCACTTCATTTTTACTAGGTAATTGGTAACATTATTTGACTTCAATAATTTTAAGTAGATTATTTTCATGAGTTCATTCATTGGATAAGACCTGCAATATCAATGTGCGTGTTTTCGTGTTAATGTTATACAAAACAAGGGGCATTTATCTCTTAGTTAAATACGTGGCCAAATCAAAATATGTAAAAAGGAAGACAGCCTGTCACCAAACCCAAAGTCCAGCAGGAGATGGGAGTTTGGAGACAGAGAGAATGTGTGGTCATTGCTTAATGGATACAGAGTTTCCGTTTGGGGTGATGGTAAAGTTTTGGAAATAAGATGGTTCCACAGCATTGGGAATGTGATGAATGCCACTGAACTGAACACTTAAACACGGTTAAAATGACAAAAGTTGCATTAAGTGTATTTAACCACAGCAACAAGAAAAGAAAGAGACAGGGTCCGTGTGTCACCAGCTCACGCTGCGGATTATGGGATGCACCGTAGTCAGTGACTTCTACTTCCGCCTGTGGGTTTACCAGTGATGGCGAATTTTACATTTTAATCTGGCGACATTTACACTCGTTCCTGCTAGTCTAATTTAGACATTTCTTGCCAATTAAAGTATAAAAAATTCTAGTGAAGACATTAGTGCTTTCCCCACAATGATCTGTGACAAAGATTCTGCTTGGATTGGCAAGAATTCTTGGTGGCATAATTTATATCCAGAATTAAAGCAGGACTCTTGACTCTGTTCCAGGATTAATATTCAGTGAAAGAGTAATAAATAAGGAATAAGGAAATATCCAAAATCTTTCAGTGACTATATTTTCTTAAGGCCACTGAGGAGATGGTAGCCAACAGTCTGCTTTACAGTGTTTTGGGTTTGGGGTTTTCTTTTTTTTTTTTTTCAGCTTTATTGACATATAACTGACAAATGAAATTACACATAAGATATTGAAAAAGTACATTATGGTGACTTGATGAGAGGATTCCCACCATCTAGTTAATTAACACATGTATCTTTACATGTATGTTCGAGAATATTTGAATTTTATTTTCTTAGCAAATGTCAATTATATAAGTGGTATCTGCTATAGTCACCGTGTTTTAAACAAGATCCTCAGACCTTATTCATCTTATAGCTGAAAGTTCGTACACTTTTACCAGCCTCTCCCTGTTCCCCCAGTGCTGTCTTTGAATGGGATGAACTGAAGCAGAGGCAGGATCTAAATTCAGAATGCAGACGTGGGAAGGAGTAGAATGGGTTGGCCCAAAAGGGTGTCAGCAGCCAGAGCAAGCCCTCACCCTAACCAACCTACCCTGAAAAAGAAAAACCCTCTTTATTCCTTCAGTAAAGTATATGCACAGTCTCAAACAAGATGTACTTGTATTTGCTCTAACACCTTTTTTTCAAATCACTTGCAATTGTAATTGATAATTTAAATGTGATGTGAGGCACTGAAATAAGAGTGAAAAAGGAATTACTTATTTTGTACGAAACTAAGTTGAGTACTTTGGAAAGACTAGGCAAAAAATAAGTTGCATTGAAAAATATAAAATTCCCTATGGATGAGCCCAGTGTCAGTTATTAGGGAAAATCATTTGAAACCTAATAGTATGAATTCGGATTGCTTCATGAGTTCTTTTGAATTAAATGTTTCACTTTAAAGAAACACAGAAGATGCTTTTTATGAATAGTTTTTTATATAAGAAAGAGGACTCTGGAAGCCAGTCAGCAACCTTGGCCCAAATAAAAAAATATGTATGTTTTACATTAATATATTAATATATATATTTATGATTCACTACTCTAGTAGACATTTCCAATTATCAACCCATTTCTGGCCCCAGCATGTCATGCTAGAGGACGTCTGTGCTAGATGGAGTTGGGAAGTATTGGATGTGCCTTGTCCTCCAGACTGGAGTTCCAACTCCAAGGGGTTTCCTGGTGTTCTCTGCAGGCTAATGGAGATTGCTGCTAGGGTAGAATACACAGGTATACACAGAGCAATGCCATACAGAAACATAAGTGGAAGGGAGGTAGTCCTGGAATGGGACAAAGAAGGCCTGGAGAGGAATGGGAGAGAAATATCAATACATGGCAGCTCATGACCTTCAGCCACTTTCTAAGGAATGCTTAGGTGTTCATCTAGAAAATTCTCCTTTAACCATTACTTGGATCTGAGTTCCCCCTCTTTTCCCACCCAGTCCCAAAAGTGAGACTTTCCTAGGTAAACAAGGGTCCTCACACAGCAGAGAGAGCCTGGGGCAGTGCTGCCCAGGTTCCCTGCCCCAAGCTGGCCACCAGGTCAGCATCCTTGAGTTCCAGTCCTTGTCTGCAAATGACAGGATATGCACCAGATAACAAGGGCTGGTTCTGATCCCTGCATCCGCACTAGTGTCACATGTTCTGTTGCCTCACAGAGCTCAGGGCCAGAAAAGAAGTGGTCAAGTCTCTTCCTTGTTTTGATTTCTTCCACCACCGAAAGAGCTTCCATCTGTAGTACCTGGGCTAAGTTACTAAATTTCTCTGTCTTCTCAGTTTCACTAAGTGGTAAATGAGGACATAAGAATAGCTCTGTTGTGGGCATAAAGTTAGGGTTTAATGGTAGTACTGAGTGCTGCAGATGGATGATATAGATTTACACAATACATGTGATGTGTAACATGTGGTGCACGTGTGCGTGTGTGGGCATCTAGATTCACACACACACTATCTCTAACACCACTACCCCAACACAGTGTTGCCCCCACAGTCAGCTCTCTTCCATTTGCCTTGGCTGTTATTGCCTGACTGTTTACGTTCATGCAGAGTTACAAATTGGAAAGAAATTTGTAACTGTCTTCAAACTAGTTATTTATAAACTAGTTATTCAGATAACTGCAAAAAAAAGTCATCTTATTGAACTATTTTACTTTAACTCAATCCAGTCACACTAATTTGTTTTACAACCACAGCCTCAATTGTCTTACTTTTTTGTGTTCGCCAAGGAGGGGAGATTTGAAAAAGGAAAATATCAATAAAGATAGGAAATGAGTTAGAGCATGTACTAAGTTTGTGGGAGTACCTCAACCAAATAGCACACACTAAGCAGCTTAATTTATTTATTTAAGAAAAAAATTATTCTCTCACAGTCTGAAGGCTGGAAGTCCAAGATCCAGGCGTGTGCAGAGTTGGTTTCTCCTGAGGCTGAGAGGGAGTCTGTTCTCTACCTCTCCACAGCTTCTGGTAATTTGCGGGCAGTGTTTGGCATTGCTTTGCATGTGGAAGCATCACCCCCGTCTCTGCCTCGGTCAGCACATGGCCATCTTCTTCCTGTCTGTGTTTCTGTATCTCTTCTTATAAGGATGCCAGTCATGTTGGATTAGGGCCCACCCTACTCCAGTGTGATCTCATCTTAACTACACCTACAATGTCCTTATTTCCAAATAAAGTCACACACAAGAAAAAGGAATAGTAAAGTAATGGGGATTAGAACAGCACATATGAACTTTGGAGAGATACAATTCAACTTCATGAAAAAGCAGAAAACATTTTGTTCAGAAATGATGAATTTCACTAAGAAACATAACAGGAAAAATCACCACTCATTATAACTCTTTGGTGCATTTTGGACAGTGCCAACAGAAGATGGCCTGAGACTCATCCTATAAACTCAATGACAGTGACTGCTGTGCCAACCCTCTGCCTTATCATGAGAATACTTGGTGGTTTGTTACATTTCCCCTAAAATAAGTGAGCAACCTTACTCTATTTCTAAGGAAGTCTGCTTTGCGGGTGGTATTAGTAGAAGTAGATGCTTGGACAGAGGTAAAGACTGGACAACAGTAGCCACATAGAACCCAGATCACCCAGAGAATGGATAGAACTTAAGAACAAGGTCAGAGACTTTGAAGTTTACATTAAGTGTAGACCCCAGGGTTGGGATTCTCTACCCTGTGGACCCTCAGGTTAGCTCCCAAACAATGTCAGATGTGGGCCCTGACCAAGGCCCACTAAGGCAGACCTTCCTGGTGAAGGTCCCAGCATGCAGTGAATGGTAACAGTCAGCCAGGGATAGAACAGGGCAGTAGATATAAAGGTCTGGTGACTATCAACATTAAGCTCCAGGTAGTAGGATTTAGAGCAGTAAGTGAGGTTATCTACAGCATTTCCTGCCTTTCACTGTTCACTCCTTGATAGAAGCTATAGATTAGGGCTAACCCAACACTCTGATGCCTCCCAAACCCCCATCTGAGTTTCACCTTCCTTTACTGGTAGCCCCATTGCCTGAATTTTTCTTGCAAGGTCTATTTCCCCTGGGGCGTGCTCCCTACACAGAGATGGACAGTTTAGCTCCCAGCTCCCGCTGTGTGCTGGGCAGGGACTAAGGCCGGGTGTGTACTCATTTTAATAGACTCCTGGCTCCACCTACTGAGAACTTACTGTGCTGAAAGCTTGACTTCCCTATTATGTCCTCCATCACAGAATTGTTCTATATTGTTTATTAAACATACAGACTCTCACCTTCCTTTCAGTAAGACCTTCCATGTTAACATCCATATGGGAAGGCCTGGAAATACGTATTTTTTAAAAGTATCTTTGTTACATGTAATAAGTTAGCAAATTTGGGAAATACCATATTATTTCCTTTAATTCCTACCACAACTCACTAAAGCAGATACTACTATTATTCTCAGTTGATGTTAAAGAAACTTGGTTTAGAAGAGCAACTTGCCCGTGGTCACCCAGCTAGTAAGCTACAGAGGCCCTTTTAGACACAGGGTTGTCCATTGCAGACACCACAGCATCTATTTGAGACACTGTGTCAGGGTAAATAGAAGAGACATGGGAGCTTGGGGGGAGTTCAGCGTCTCTGACATGAATGATTTACCTCTTGACTTACATTCTTACACACATTTGTCCCTCATTCTTTAGCCTTGGTGGAAGACTATAACCATTACCAGCTGTTTTTCAGAAAAAAACAGGTATGCCAGACCACAAGGTATATATCAGCTTTAATGACCTGGTGGGTGGGAACTGCTGCACTATGGGAAACTCCTCACCCGTTATCTATGGGGTCAATGACTTGTATTAACTCCAAGGCAGACAGCATTCCAATGGCTTTCAAAATAGTCAGTGCACTAAAATTCTGTGAAAAAGGCAATTGTATCATTACGTGCTAAATAAATGTTTACTACTAAATTAAAACAATTTTTATCTCTGGCTGTTTTACAGGTAAAAGTATATTAAGAGAAAATACTGACAGTTTTCCTAGAATGAATTGATTAAATGAAAGTGTAATAATTGCTGTCTATTTGTTTCATGTAGATTCAAAGGTAGAACCACAACAAAAGTAATCAGAGTAAATATTAAAGTCTACATTTAATCCAAAAGCCCAACGGAATACTACATGTTCACTCAGCTGAGCCTGATATGTTTTTCTATTAAAAATACACACTGCCTTGGGGGTCTCCCCACCACCAGTTCTTGGGTGAGGGCTATTTTGAGATAATATGACCACCCCTGGGTCATGGCTTGCTGTGGTGTCCTCTGCGGGCTATGGGAGGATACTTACCATCCAAGGAAGCTAAAAATTATACGAAGTATTAATCCTTTTAGGATTATCCTCCTGAGCATTCATGATAACTGCGTTTTCCAGAATTATGTCCCAAGGCAAGAAGCCTGGAAGAAAAGCATTCCCAGTGAAAGAGACTCTTGACTATTTCTCCTTTCAGATCTGGTAGAGGCAAATGTCCTTTAGGACAGAGTAATTAACTTTAAACCACTGTGGTGGAATTTTATAATTATCTTCTAGAACCTAAGCTCACATCTGTGTGATCCAGTCCTGAAAATAACTAGTAGAAGAAAATGCCCAGTGCCACAGTGGGCTTCAACTTATTCTCAGATGATTGAATTTTAATCACTTCTATAAACTTAGACTTCAGTAAAGAGGGTAATTGCATTATTCATCTTGGATCATAAAGGATGATAGGGTTACCTCTTAGTTGTCTGTATATATTAAAGTAACCCTTAGTGTGTGCTATGTGTAGTCATAGGTTCTAATGTTCCTGCTTATGCTCATATTGCTATTCTGATGAAATTAGATTTATAATCTTTAATTATATACTTATTTACATAGGAAAGAAAATGATTGAATAGCAGATCAAATTAGGTCAATTCATTAAGTGAATCACCTATCTATATAATATGTATATAAAGACTACATATATAGGATTTATAACATAATTGAAGAGGAGTAATATTAAGTATATATCTAGCAGTGCAAAACAGTTCGGGCCACATAAGAGATTAAAATACTTACCTTCCATCTTGTAGCTTTGATGTCCAGTTCTGCCATTTCCTGGCCCTATGACTTCAGGCAAGTTATTTACCCACTCTGCACCTCATTTTTCTCATATGTAAAATAGGGATGAAATTATTGCCTGTGTCTGAAGGTTGTTGCAAAGAACAAATGAGATCAGGCACACAATGGAGTTAGCACAGGACCCTGTGCCTAGTAAGTACTTGATGCAGGTCAGCCTCGGCTGTTACTGAAGCCTCATATCAATGATCAGCTACTTCCTGCTCTGGATCAAAGTGAAACATACTGACTGTGAGAAGGGAGTTGTTCTCTTTTCCCCTTAAAAAGAAGGAGAGTCTCCAGGGATTGCACTAAGAAAAAAGTTCAAAAGAACTCTTGTTTTTCCAACTGTGGACTGCAGGGTTACCTTTGGCAGCTATTCAGCCCAGCTCCCAGACCAGTACCATTGCTGGAAACCACCAGCTGCCCAGACCGTCTCCACACCAGTTCTCTGGGGACCAGCTGGCCCTCAGCACCTGGAGAGAGAGAGTACAGTTCCCAGTGTGCACCCCAGGGTTCCTTGTGCTCCTCTCACGACCATCTTTTAATTCAAAAAGGAGTCCCAAGGTCAGGAGCAGTCATCTGAGACAAAGTCATTGGTCATGGAAAGAGGATGGCTCTTGGATGGTCACTGAGGCTTATTGTCCAGGAGTTTTAAAACAACTAGTAATTGTCATCAAAGCAAGTTTCAAAGAACATGACTCAGGTTTGCCAGCTGTTCTCCAATCAAATATTCAAAAATGATGCCACCTTATGCACCTGTCCTAGGTATTCTCAATGTGACTCTTTTATATGAAAGGGAAGCTCAGATTGTATAACTTAATGAACACTGAATTGTCTCATAGGCAACTGGCCTTACCTAGCAGCTATCAGTACTGCAGATACTTCTTTTCCTTCACATCCAAACCTCAAGGAAAGCATATGTGTATCTTTATCCAGTGCCCTGAATTCACTGAACCTACGAAAGCATGTGAAATCATTCACAAACCTGGATTGTGGCAGGTACTGAAAGTAAAGTTGGCTGCCCCACATGGATGAACTCTGGATGGAACAGTTGGTTGCACTTGAGTTAATGGGTCCTTAGATAACCCATTCCTGTGTCAATTGCCAGGTGACTAACTGTGCAGAGCAGTCACCTTTAGAGCCAAGAGTGTCAAGTCCAAGTTCAGAAGCATTTTTATCCTCCTCACCTGTAAAAACCCCTAAATGGCAAGGGAATGGAAATCAACACCTAGAGACAGTACCTGAAAAGTGATACCTGCATTGAGGTCACATCCACAGCAGTCTCCAACAATGTGTGCAAAAAGTAATGGTAGCAATGAAGACCCCCGATGCTCCAGTGTGGTTTTTAAATCCTGCCCTGCAGTGATTTTAATATGACAAAACTAGAGAATCCTGAGAGATAGAAGCACACAGTGCTACAGCCAGGGGCTCAGTGGCTGAGAATAGGGAGCTGTAGTCCTTTCGAGGAGAAATTTGGGGTCAGTTGTGAGTCTAAGTAACAGAGCCACTGAAAAGACTGAGTGACGAAATGTGGCTTTAGACTCACGTCTGAGGGCCATGTGGACACAGGAGGAAAGACTATGTCTGTGATGTCCACAGACCTCTCCTTCTAGCCTTGTCCTTTAATATGAAAGGGTGAAATAATCAGCAAATGTTTACTGAGCACTTAGGAGATGGAGGATGTAAGGAAAGAAAAAAGCATAGACACAGCTTCTCCCTCTCAAAGACAAAATTGAGTGGGGAGTTGGGACACACTGAGATTTTTTTAATTCCAAGTATGTAAGGCAGGGGCATGAGGTCCACATGGTTATGAACCAACACCCATATATCATAGAGATCATTCTCGTTTTGTCCATCCTGCCTACATTCTGGCTGGGTGAGGTTTTGAGTCTGAAAAAAATTATTTTTGTTAGTGTGAGGTCAATAATCACATAGGCATGGGGCCCGTGAGTCCAAGACACTTGGTCTGGAACCTCGACCCCCAGCAGCCATTCGATAATTTCCTCTTGGGATATTACACATGTGCTCTTATTTCAGGCCTTGACCTATAAATTAAAAGCCATGCATGACACCATTTTGAGAAGAGCATGAAAAAATTGATGGATATAGATGACTGGTCAATATACTTGTATGCCCTTTGCCAATACGATGTGGCCATAGTAAGTTCAGACACCACTTCACAAACAAGATTGTTACCTGAATTTTAAATTCACCAAGTGAAGCAGTGCAATGCTCTGTTTCTCTAACTGAAGCTATGAACTTAAAAAATCTTTAAGGTGAAGCATGTGATCGGAAGGTTACATTTCCAGTCTCACTCTTAATCAGCTAGACATGGAAAACAGTGATGAAATTTCTCTTAGTCCAGGTGCAGGCCATCTTTCAGATGTGGTTCCAGCCACTTATCCCTCATTTTTCTGGAGCTGCTGAGGTTGTCCAGAGTAACTGAAGAATGCTTGGAGTGAACCTCTTCTCAACACAGTCCATGAATTTCAAAGATTTTTTTATTAAAAAGCATACTTTAAATATTCAAATAGCTCAACTTATCAGTTATTCAAACTTCATTAAAATTTGTGGTGATGAGAATGGGGGTAAAACCCAACTAGCTTCTATCTACCCTACTCAAACTGGGAGGGGGTGTTGTGTGCACGGAGGTCAGGGCAAGGCTGAGCAGGACAAGGCCAGGCACCCTATTGCTGGGGGGCAGGGGTTGGGGAGGGGGTGTCCTCACCCCTGCTCAGCAAGCTGGTCCCATCTCACCATGATAGACTGAATATTTCATTGTTATTGGTTTCTTTAGTATTTCATTAGGAGAAATTTCACAGGATTCAGAATCCAGCAGAAATTTTTGTTCATAGAAAATGTATGCCTTCTTTTTTATGTATCCCCAAGGAAACAAGGTGTCTTCTTTAGAAAGTCACTTTACATTTGAAAACAGTGGTCCATACTGGAGTTCTCCTTTCTCTCCTCCTCATTATTCCCATCCACACAGATGCTCTGAGACTCACACACTGAAGACAGTCCCACCACCAGCAAGGGGAGGCACAATTCCCTACTGATGTCACTGCCTGTGTCAAAATATTCTTACACAAGGGATCCAGGCCATCATTGGATCCAGTCATATTGGATGAAGGCCCACCTTAATGATGTCATCAAAATTACTTAAGCCCCACACTGCCACCATTCAGGTTGTAAACCTACGATTTACAAAACCTATGGTTTCTGCCTCGTTCATCACCTTCTTACCTGTCCCTCCCTCTGCTGCCCTGGTCCATCCGGCACATCCTTAGCAAGTTTACCTTCCTAAATTCCTGCTTCCACTGTGTCAGCTCTTTATTCACCAAATGTCAAGGGTTCCACATTGCTGATGGAATAATATCCAAATTTCTTTTTACTTCCAGCCACAACCTTGGCCATCTTGTCAGGAAGTGTGCTCCTTGGCCCCCTAAGTAACTGACGCTGCTGAGTCCTCCCCCTCTCAGCTTCTCTGCTCTCCCCTTAGCTGTCCTGGATTCTTAATAGCCTTCCTCTTCTACATCATTCTCCATCACTGACTCTCCTTTCACCTGCTCTGTAGAAGTGAGGTTCACTTTCCCCCTGCAGTAATTTCCTGGGGCTGTCATAGCCAAGTACCTCAGATGAGGCAGCTTAAACATCAGAAGCTGATTGTCTTAGCTCTGGAGGCTGGAAGCCTGAGACAAAGGTGTCAGCACAGTTGGTCTCCCTCAGGATCTTTCAGGCTTGTAGTTGGCCATCTTCACCTGGTGTCTTCAAATCAGCTTTCCTCTGTGCATGTCTGTCTGTGTCTGAATGTCCCCTTTTTATGAGGATACTAGTCATTTTGGATTAAGGCCCATCCTAATGACCTTAACTAATTACATCTGCAATGCCCCTATTCTCAAATAAGGTCACATTCTGAGGCACTGGGGGTCAAGACTTGCACATATGAATTTTGGAAAACACAGTGCAGCCCATATACCACCTATATTCTGAATTCTGGAACTATATTCCCGGTGATGTGCAGGCTGTTTTGTCGTGAGTGTCCCCCTTCATGTAAATGTGACATAACTCCACCCATCATGACCCAAGTGTCACTCTAACTGCTCCAAGTGCTATGAACGGTGTCTGTTTCTGTGAAAGGCAATAGACAGATTCAGATGTCTAAGTTCTGCAACCTTCCTTCAAAGAACTTACAGTCAGAAGAGAAGCTGTAGGTATACAAAAGACAAAATACAAGATTAAGGAGTGTAAGCATCTCCACCAGAGAGAAAGAAATGACTCTGGGAAGGAGAGCCCACCCTTGGCCATTGGAGTCAAGGACTGATGGCTGAGATGGCTTTGGGGAGGGCCTTGACCCCTTCATGAGTGTCCCAGGCATGAGTGCCAGTGGCCTGTCTTCTCAGAGTGCTGAGATGAGAACCATACTTTCTGAGTCAGTATTACAAATAATTTTTATCTCCAAAATTGTCTTTCTCAACTTTATGTTCTGTTCTTTGGATAGACTTCTATAAAATTACCAAGCATAGCACCCCTCCCCCCATCCTACATGCTCCCATACAACTCTCCCCAGGACAGAGAGATCCTTCTCATTTTCCCCATTTACTCTAAAATTTCTCACCTTCATCAATTTACAGCAGATCCTAACCACACATGAAAGAAATTTTGGTGCCTTTTTATTTCAATTCCAGTTGATTTGACATCCAAGTTTATACTGTTATTTTGTAGTTCTAGCAACAGGGGCAATTGAAATTCAGAAAATTTCATCCATAGGTGCCACATTTGCATTTCATGAGTAGTCTTCAGTGAATAGAGTTTATACATTCTTTCCTGAATGAAAACAGCAGTGGCAAAGGCAGCATTAAAGTGGTTGGTAAGGATGCCCGGGCCACCTCATAGCAACCGCCAGGTTTCCAAGGGCAAATAGCTCCTCCCGACCCTAAGCAACTAGATGAGAACATCAAAACATGCCTTGTACCAGACCTCCAATGCCCATTAGTGTTAGGAGCTGTTACCTCAATCATGAGTGACAGAGCCCTAATTATTAAGGTAATTAGAAGTTATAACACTGGCAATATTAAAGGGAGAACTTCCAGAGCCCATTAACAATGTTACTTTAAGTGATCTGGCTGTGAACTGTTCAAATCTCTAATTACATTATACGTCTATCTTAAAGGGTGATGTAATTAACTGATGGGAGAGGGGATTAATGTATACTGACTGCTGGTAACACTTGTAAGTACTATTTTCACAGGAACTGGCTGCAGCAATGTCACGTCGTTTTTCTCCACTTCACTGTACATAGTATGTGGCTTACAAAATCATGATCTTGATATATTTATAGACATTTTATGCACAAATATTTTTTCTTTTTCCTATTTAATGTGTTTATTTTTTAAAGATTTTATTTATTTATTTTTAGAGAGAGAGCAAGGGAAGGAGAAGGAGAGGGAGAGAAACATCAATCAGTTGCCTCTCACATACCCCAGACCGGGCACCTGGCCCACAACCCAGGCATGTGCCCTGACCAGGAATGGAACCAGCGACCCTAGGCTTTGTAGTATGATGCTCATCCCACTGAGCCACACCAATCAGGGTTAATGCGTTTCTTTATTTTTATGGTCTATCCAGCTAAATTTGGTTAAAGATAAACTTAAGGTACCTTTAGTTTCTTTATAAAATATAAATTCTATTTGATGATTATGCCTTTCTATCTACTACAGAATAAATTTGTTCTGGTGACATAAAGTTATAAAGAAAATCTTCAAGTAATTAATATACCATTAATTTTTTTCTTCTGGGACTCAAGTAAGAAATTTTATATTGCACATATCATTATTTCTCTATTTTTCCAACACTAATTTATCATGAAATCTAAATTGCTTTTTAGGTAGGACCCAGTAAATCTTATGATAGCTTATTTCTCATAAGCTATATGTGATCAAAATGAAATTGTTTTAAAAAATAAGATTTCCAGAAAATACAATATTTCAAGTTGCCTTTATTGAGACCTTTGCTTTTTATTTTATGAGTTATCTTTCTTTTGAAAATCATCTACTAATTTGTTATATACACATAATGTATGAATGTGAACATGACATTGACTTCATTCAAATCGGTCATGTCCCTATGCCATTCACACTGGATTAAAGTTAATGTTACAATTTCTGTTTCTTGTTAGAATCAATAACACCCTCTTATCTTCCTTCACTGTCCTACTCTAGCTGTTTGTTTATTCCTCTCGTATCCAGTACTGAGGAGCTAAGTGAGCATTCAGAGAGCTGTTCTCTCTTCTCTCCACTTGTATTTGTAGATGGAGAAACTACATTAGGGGCACTTCCCTCTCCTCTTTTCATCCCTACTTATGCGCAGACTCTCTGTTCACCCAGGGCAGTTGATGCTAGGTAAATGTGTTCAAGTTAGCAACATCAGCTCTGCAGGAATCTGTAGAGTAACACAAGAAAGGCCTGTTGAACCCACTTTTAGTGTCTTATTTTAGTTCATGCTGAAGGAATGGGAAATGTGGACCCCTAATCTTGCTTACTAAGGTCACTTTCCCTTTACTGGTAGCTAAAGTCCAGAGCACTGGTGGAAGTCCCTGGAAATAAGAATCAGAGATTGAGGATAGAAACTAAAGCCTTTTTAAAGGGTTGGGACCCATTGGTGTTCAGTGGTTCCAAGTGAGGAACTTCCCCAGAGTCTTTTGATTTTCTCCCAAATTTGGAAAAGTGGAGAAGTTGATATGGATTCTGCCCATGTTTTCTCTCTCTCTTTTTAAAAGATTTTATTTATTTATTTTTAGGCAGAGGAGAAGGGAGGGAAGAAGAGAGGGAGAGAAACATCAATGTGTGGTTGCCTCTCCTGTGCCCCACATCAGGAAGCCTGGCCTGCAACCCAGGCAAGTGCCTGGACTGGGAATCAAACCAGCAACCGTTTGCACAGGCCAGCACTCAACCCACTAAGCCACTCCAGCCAGGGCATGTTTTCTCTCTTTACAGTGGACACTCTTAGTTGTCTGCCCATCGCCATTCACACATGCTCTTTTTTTCTTTTTTAATAAAATCCTGATTTTTCTCAAGTCTCTGCCCTCTTCCCTGTGATCACATGCTTCAAGAGAAAGGGTCACAGTCCCAACCCAAGGAGCTGTCAAACTGTCACAGGCTTCTGCTTGCTGACTAAGAAGGTTTAGGCATGACCCATGATGTCATTCCAGTCAATGAAAGGTGAAGGGAAGTCTGCTGAGAGGCACTGGATTGTGATTTCTTCATTCATGAAATGGGGCATGTGGAAAAATATTTCCTTTTCTTTCCATGGACATTGTCATGAGAGAACACGGCCATATTTGAGTGGGGCACCTGAATGGAAATAACCATGAAAAAACTGGCCTGGGGACCAACTGACACCTGAAAATAAGAAGAAGAAAAGATAGAAGGAAAACTGGACCCTTGTTCAACCAATGAAAACCCAGTATGGACCAAACTTCTTTGGGGCCTCTTTTATTTGAGATTAAAACCAAAAAAAATTCTTATTATTTCAGATGATTGAACTGGAGTTTTCTGTTATAGCCCAAAGCACCCCATTACAATTTGTTTCTTATTATGTAGATATTCTTGTCATAAATGATCATAAGCAGAGATGAGAGCACAAAAGGCAATACTGGGCCATCTATTCAAGAACACATAAGAGAGTAGGGCTGTTAATTCTGCTGCAAAACAAGCCAACCTGGCTCTCTCACAGTGCTTCCAGAGTCTCAGAGGGTGCCAGTCACTAATAGCGATAAACAAAATGAAGTAGGAATGAATGGCTGAAGAATGCTTTGGAGACATTGGAGGAGTTTGGCGATTCTTACCACAAATAATCATCTGGGAAACTATTTTCTGGGCTCAAAACACTTCTCTATTAACATAATTACGTTCCAGGCCTAATGTCACAGGTTCCCTTTGACTTTCAGAAGCCATCTTTACTTCATGTTCACTTAGTTACACATCTTGTCCTGTTTAAGAACCAGCACCAATTCTCAAGCAAAACTCTTCAAATGATTCAAGTCTCTCCTTTCTGCATTCATTTAAAGTAGTGGGACTTACAAATCTCTACCAGTAGTGTATCAGTATGGAGCTGCAGCTTCAGGAAAACTATTCCGTGACCATGGTTGGCCATGGAAAGGAGTTGGCACTAAAGTTATTAACATGCATGCCACATAAAGTCGTATCCCTACAATTTATAAGAATTTCAGTACATCATAGACACACAGTCAATGTGAAACGTGTAAATTAATGAATGTCACTATGGCTAGTCCTTTATTATATTATTACACCTAATTTCCATATCAACCTTAAAAGTAGGTGTTGTTAATCTCAATTTACAAATGCCTAAACTGAGTCAGAGACCATAGGTCATTTGCCCAAGGTTACACACAGCTAACAATTCTGAGTTTCAAATGTCTTTCTAACTCTATAGCCAACGATTTTGCAATTGCCTTTGGAAATATGTGACAAGAGATTTAAGAATAAATTTAATTTTTTAGATGTTATCTTACACTATGTATTTTCTTTTTAAAATGCATATTATAATTTTGTAAAACACAAACACTTGATAGTTTGGATTTTGAAATTAGCTGTCACCAAAATATATAGGTGTGAGTGAACATATTAAAATTAAAATTTCTCAAAAGGCAGGTCCAATTTTAGTTTTCTGAGAAAATTCCATACTGTTTTCCATAATGGTTGTACTAAATGCTTCTCATTAAGTGCTCAGAGCTCTTAGAAAAGTGAGTTGATTTCAATCAAAACGTAAATGAAGAAGGACAGAAGGATAGAAAAGAATGGCAGCAAGCTATGAGAGTTTTAGAATGAGGTTTACAGGGATAAAGTGGCTTAGAGAGATCTTTGACTTGGAGTGATTCCAAGATTCAGGGATATGTACACTTGCCATAAATGAAGAAAGTTTAGTCAGAAGTTATCGGCAAAAACAATCAGTTTCAAAGTCAGTGCATGTCAGCACGTGTGGTGTGTGTGTATGTGCACATGTGCACACACACTCTGCTGTATTTGAATGGCTGGAAACATCAGTCCTGATGAATCAGGTTGACTTATAATTTTTTCTCTAGGAACTAGACAAGATATGAGATTTAAAATATGGATGACACTACTTGAGGTCAGTCAAGGGAATAAAAGACCATAATTCATGTTCCTATTTGGGATAAGAACAATAAAAGAAAGAAAAGAGAAGCTAAATAACTAAGAGTTGGAAGCAACCTAGGTGCCCATCAGTAAATGAATGGCTCAAGAAACTATGGTACATATACACAATGGAATTCTATGTAGCAGAAAGAAAGAAGGAGCTCCTACCCTTTGCAACAGCATAGATGGAACTGGAAAGCATTATGCTGAGTGAAATAATCCAGGCAGTGAAAGACAAATACCATATGATCTCACCTTTAACAGGAAGCTAAACAACAAAACAAACAAGCAAGCAAAATATGACCAAAGACACTGAAATAGAGAACAGGCAGACAGTGACCATAGGGGAGAGGGGAGGGAATTTCAGGGGAAAAGGGAAAGGATTTATAGGAACTAGTATAAAGGACACATGGACGACAACTAAGGGGGGTGGAAATGGGAGGGAGGTGGGGAGCACTGGGCGGGTGGGCTGGGATGGGAATAAAAGACAAAGCTGTACTTCAACAATTAAATAAATTTTAAAAAAACTAAGGAATAAAAAAATGAAAATTTCTCCAATTTTTACTCTCTGTCATTCATAAGCTTTGTGCATTCACTCTCAGATATTTTTCAAAAGTGACAGTGACCTAAATGAGAAAACATTCATAATTACACACACATGTGTGCACACACACAGTGGAAGATCTTAGTGCATTCCTATGGGGAACAAAAGGTAAAGACCCCTGCCCTAACCCACCAGCATGTAACTAATCTAATGAAATGCATAAATTAACATCACACATTTGTATTCTTTGTCTTCAACATGTGGCAGTGTTTTCACACCTTCGGCAGTGTCCATAATTTTGCACATGAAGTAAAGAATTATAATCGATTTAATCAAGGATACAACTGCACAAACACATTCAAATAGGTGTTCCTTTGTGGGCACAGGGATGACAAAGTGAGCACCCACTCCTACCCCCACTGTAAGTCTCAGGGTGCCCTGTCATGCCTGTATGTGGAGAAACAGGAGTTTTCTCAATGGTTTTCACTTAATCAAGGCCATTGCTACTTAGAGCTAAAAACTTAGACTTTGCATATCCCAGAATTAGAAGACAATTGAAAATATGCTTTCTGACAAATCTTAACCTTTATTTTCTTTAGATGTCTCTGTATAAAATTATTGAGCCATTTTTAATCACTGTAAAACATCAGAAAATTAACTTGGAACACATGGGAAGACCTTGGTGAAAAAGGAAATATTATAAAAGGTAAAGAATTTTATGCTAAAATTAGTAAGATTATTACCATTTGAAAATTGTGAACCGAACAGGAGCACTAAAACATTTTCCTTTTTAAGATCATTCTATCAGAAACACACTGAAAATGCGCAGAATTTGAGACTGATACAGTTAACCGAATTCAAGTGGAATGAAGGAATTTATGCCCTCAGATTTTTTCATCTATTTTGATAATTTCTTTTCTTTTTTGTTAATAAGCATTGATCTCAAAATTTACTATGAAAAAAAAACAAGTCTTACAGAATTGTATACTTCTGCAATATCTTAAATTTCCCATGTGATTTCAAGTGTATTTGTTTACAAATATGCACAATGGAATAATAATTAATTCAAGGAGTTGTGCTTTCAACTGCAACAAATAATTTTTGGTTGTTGTTAATTGTTGTTTTGTTAAGATTTGAGAGTTTCAAGGATCTCATTTCAATAGAGGCAACTTTTAGCTTTTCTTTAAATGAAAACAAGAGTGTAGATAACTCAAACTCATGGATAGCCTGCTTAGAGGGCATCAGAAGATGGTCCAAGGGTCATGGGCCAGTTCTAGAAACCTGGTACCTGTGCAAAGAACAAGTAGCAACGAGATTCCCTTTCTCATAGGATTATTTCTTTTTCACTTGCTCACACCTCAAGGAGACAGGAATGACACAAGGGTGACACTTCTTCACATGTCGCCAACAATTGACTTCTGAACTTGATTTTTAATATCAACAGCTTCCACCCTCCCAACTAATTTTAATGAAACATTATTGTAATCTCTTAGTAAATCTCTCTCGGTTTTAATTTTATCCAATGAGGACACTCTAGCCAATATTCTTGGTGGCCAAACTAAGATCAAAATTGAGCCTGCCATCACTCCGATGATTATTTTATGACATGACAAAATTTGGTGTTTCTTAAACATTCTTTTTGGAACTGGAAATAAGAAAATTGAAGTTCACTCCCAATTAATTTAATTTCTTCCCCAGCCTCGATATCGAGAAAGTAAAATGCACTTGCAACCACATTAAGTTCACATGGACATAGCCAATGGTTTCTGAGTAGCAATTCTTAAATGTTTGGTCTGTGGGCCATAGTATATGCTTAGAAAATATAGAAGACCTAAAGAGCTTTTGTCTATATGAGTTATGCCTATAAATCCTTACCATGTTAAAAATTAGCACTGCTAAATTTCAGAATATTTATTACTTATATTTAAGTGGCAATAATATATAGAAATAACAATTATAAGTAAATTGATATTACTTTTTAACCTTTATCAATGAAAAATACTGTATTTCCAAGAAAAGAAAAGCAATTTAGTGAGACTAGGCATTAGAGTAAGACCAGATTTTATTTTATTTATTTTTTTTATGAAATCAACTATTTTATTGGTATGGCACTGACTCAAATTAAATTTTTTTTTACTGATTTTTTTTCACCAATTTTTTTATTTAATTATTTTTCAAGTACAGTTTTCTGTCTATTACTCTCATCCCACCCCGTGCTCCCCCCTCCCTCCCATTTCCACCCTTCTCAGTTGTTGTCCATGTACCCTTTATATATGTTCCTCTAAATCCCTCCCCTATTTCCCCTGAAATTCCCTCCCCTCTCCCCTCTAAAGACCAGATTTTAAACAATCTGGCTTAACAGAAGACACCTAAATTCCCATATTTACTTCTGTATTCAATCTAGTGCTACATTATTTTGTTGAAGTACATGAAAAAAACAGGGCCTTACAAAGATATATTGTCAGGAATGAGAAGAGTGTTTTTAACAGCCCTTTTAATTAATTGTGGATATTGTTTTTTCTGTACCAAAACATAATGTGTTTGTATCCTATAGGTCAGTGATTTTCAACCGTGTGCCCCAGAAGGCACATTGATGTGCCACAAGAATTTTTAAAACATGTAACACCTGACTCTTTAGTCAGGAACACTGACCTCTTTGCCATTAGATTCTCAGATTAAAAAATGACAACAGCCAACATAACAATAGTCATCTGGTGTGAATGATTCAAAATTATACCTACTTTTTTTGTCTGATCAGCAGAAAATATATTTTTGGTGTGCTGCAGAATTTTAGTTATTAGTGTGCCATGAAATTTAAAAAATGGTTGAAAATCACTGCTATAGGTTAATTGTACTATAGGATCTAAAAATATGTCAATGAATATTTTGTGGTATTTTACATTTAAATCCATTGTTTTATTGTGCACTTTGAATGAATCTTTTACCAATTCATAATTTTGTGTCACCTTGCATTGGTCATTTAGAAAATACTGGTCACTGGGCCATACAGTTGACACATTTCATTATATTTTATCCAAAAATTACATATATTAATATTACTACCAATTTCATCAGAAAGGCCTTAAAGAATTAGAATGGTATTAAGCTCATAGTGGCAGATGCAAGTTTTCAAAACGTTGAATTTTTGATGTATCATCAAAAATTACCATTGCCGAGAACTTACAAACAAGCTCTCAAAAACGTGTGTATACGAGGACTTCCGCCAAGATGGAGGCATAGGTGGAAACACTGTGCCTTCTCCCACAACCAAGTTTGAATAAAACAAAGGATTGGAGAAACAAAGACACAACCAAAGGACAGAAAATTGAATTATACGGAAGTCCGACTACATCTAACCGTTCAACGNCAGATGCAAGTTTTCAAAACGTTGAATTTTTGATGTATCATCAAAAATTACCATTGCCAACAAATATTTTCAGTTACTGTTCTTAAGTTGACAGGCTTTTTCTTTCACTTTCATCATATATTTAAGTCTTGATATCCATAGTTTGTCAGGTATTCTTTCAAATAAAGATGACATTCCATCAAGAAAAAAAAAGTGGCTAGTTTAGCTTGCAACTCAGTTTTATACTATCCTTGCCAAGACAACCATTGCAATTCAGTGTGCATACTTCCCACTTCCTCATACAGAATATCAAAAAGACAAATTCTCAGGAGTCCAGAATTAATAAAATCAATCCTTTTTACAGCATTGTCAAGGTAATTCTTAAGTACAACTGGCCTTATTACTTTCATCATTTCCCATGAGCACAAGGCTGTGACAAATGACAATGATTACTATTTTTTCCCATGCACAAACAGCAGTGAAGCCTACCATGACTACTAGCACAGCTGGGTGCCAATGCCTTGATTTGATCACAGGCCTCAGCAGCTTCCTCACCACTGATTCTGTACAATCAACAAATTTCCAAATATCAACACAATGAAAATGACAAATAATAATTTGGCATCATGATGAAAATAGCTTGGATTTTGGGATTCTTTATAAAGGTTTTGGTATTCCCCCAGTGCCTGTGTTCCATATTTTGAAAATTACTAAATTAGATTGTAGGTAAAGGTTTTTTAAAAAGGGAAGTTATTTTACTAGAAATCTATGGAAATTCCAGGAATCCATAAAAATAACTCAGGCCTTAGTTAAGGGTGGAGGGGATCTTTAACTATCAAAATGGCCAAAATGTGTGATATATTTTGAGAGTTTTGCCTAGAAAGATACATTAACATATAAAGGGCTAAGTAGCATCACAATTTGAGAGACTATATCTACCAACTGCAAGTGAAGAATAAATAGGAATTCAGGGTCTAAACTGACACTCTGTGCTGCTGATGAGGCTGAAGCAATGGGCTTGCTGTGCTTTTCTAAGAAAGGGCTGAACTTGTACCCCCTAATTCCTTTCCTTGGCCCTACTGAGGGTAAAGTAGCAAAGAGAACAAGAATCTCAATATTAGATTTGCTGGTAATTTTAATAAAAGCCACATTCGTTTTTACAAAATAGGAATGTAACTGGCATCCAAAGAAAAGTACATAATTTAATTTTTAAAAATCTTAGAAAGTAAGAAAAGTGTCATTTTGGTATATTGGGTAAATTTGGAAAATTAATATGCAGGAAACCCACATTTTAGACCATAAATCCATTTTTTAAGTAAACAAAGACAATAAAAGCTCACAATGGCTAGCACTGCAGATAATCTTTAGAATTCAATTTATGCCTTGGCAGTTTATTCTGTTTTGGTGAACGCAGGTTTTTGAAAGCTTTTTGGCTTCAATTCAGGCAAAAGCAAAACAAGGCTGAAAATGTACCGTATTATGAGACTTTCAGATTGATGCCAAAGACAGCAACTCTCAGCTCATTTGTTTTAAAGGTTGTGCATCTGATTATGTGTCTTTAATGAGCTTTTTTGGGAACAAAATAGGATAGGTCTAAAAACAGAAAGTAAATGCATTGCTAATATGTATTGATATTTTAATAATATTGGTATTTCATAACTAGTTTACATGGAAAATACATTACAAAGTATCTGCAAGATGTTTTTAAGTCTTGTTTGGACCAGTTGTTGATCACTTTATTGCAATTTAATAAGCCTTTAAGAGGACTACGTAACTACATTATAATTGTTTATTGAACCTTTTACAATGAAATGAGCACTTAAAACTGTCTCTGCTTTATCTTAACCAATAATTATAATGTATTAACCGTGTATTTTTTTATGTTGTCAATGCATGGTAAATTGTGTGTATGATAGTTTTACATTTTTTCCATAAGATTTGTTATTTTATAAATATGTTCAATTTAATTAGAAAATATGTATTCAAGAAAATCTGCCACCAACACACAGCCTTGCCCACCTGACCATACATTGCCTGATTTCATTCTCTTTGCTGCAGAATAGACATTGAGCTGTGTTTAATGAGCAAGACTGAGTGGCAGGCTCAGAATTTTTAATTCCTTTCTGGGAGGTTACTAGTGGGAAAATCTATATACTTTCTGTCATTGGAGCTAGTATCCTGTCATGTTTGGGTGCATTTATGCATTAGTCATGAATGCATTAGTGTGGTCTGGTAGACCAACAGGTGCTAATTTTTATAATCCTCAGGGGTCCCAAGGAACTCCTTGAAGTAAGCTTTTTTAGTGTCATACTCCTAGGAAGACTGGTCTGGATAATCATATATGTATTTCATAATGTGTGGTATAAATTAACCATATAATATGGAAAATATTAACATGAAAGGAGAAATGAAAATTATAGCCAGGAAAACTTCCAAAAGCCTCTATGGAGTGTATATTTTTATATATAAAAATTTAAGGATTCAAATCACCCTTATGAACCAAGTAAATGCACCCTGGCTGGGTGGCTCCATTGGTTGGAGCATCATCTCATACACCAAAAGGTTGCAGGTTTGATTCTTAATTGGAGTGCATATGAATGCAACCAATCTATGTTTCTCTCTCACATCACTGTTGTGTGTGCTTTCTCTCTCTCTCTCTCTCTCTCTCTCTTTCTTCTCACTCTCTCAAATCAGTAAACATATCCTCAGGTGAGGATTCAAAAATAAAACTAAGTAAGAACTTCCACCAAGATGGACACGTAGGTAGAAACACTCTGCCTTCTCCTAAAATCAAGTTTGAATATAACAAAAGTTTAGTAAACAAGACGCAGCCAAAGAACAGAAAATTAAATTATACGAAAGTCCAACAACAACAAACCCTTGGTAAGAGGGGCGGAGCCAGCAGCAGAGCAGGGTCAGGCAGGAAAGATCCCCTGACCCCAGGTGCCCAAGCAGCCAGGGTAGCATCAGGCGGACCCAGTGAGGGTGTAAGGCAGCAGGCTGACTGCAGTCACATATTCGCACGCAGATAAACCAACAAAGGAGTGAGCAGTGAGACAGATTGCGCAGGCCCCAGTGGCAGACCCACTGGAGGAAGGGAAATGTACAGGAAACCAACAGTGATGGAAAGGAAACTGGGACTCAAATCAAGGGAGTGGACCAGAAGGAATGAAGAAATGACAAAACAGAAAAATGTGAAGTAACAAGAATTCAAAAAAATGAGGAGAGGCTTAGGAACCTCCAGGACATCTTTAAACATTCCAACATCCAAATTATAGGGGTACCAGAAGGGGAAAAGAAACAGCCACAAGTGGAAAACTTATTTGAACAAATAATAAAGGAGAACTTCCCCAGTCTGGCAAAGGAAATAGACTTCAGGAAATCCAGGAAGCTCAGAGAGTCCCAAAGAAGTTGGACCCAAGAAGGAACACACCAAGGCACATCATAATTATATTCACCAAGATTAAAACAAAGGAGAGAACCTAGAAGTAGCAAGAGATAAGGGAACAGTCACCTACAAAGGAGTTCCCATCAGACTGTCAGCTGAGTTCTCAAAAGAGACCTTCCAGGCAAGAAGGGGCAGGAAAGAAGTATTCCAAGTCGTGAAATCTAAAGACCTACATCCAAGATTGCTCTATGCAGCAAAGCTTTAATTTAGAATGGAAGGACAGATAAAGTGCTTCTCAGATAAGATCAAATTCAAGGAGTTCATCATCACCAAGCCCTTATTATATGAAATGTTAAAGGGACTTATCTAAGAAAAAGAAGATAAAAATATGAACAGTGAAAGGACAGCAAACTTACAGTTATTAACAACCACACCTAAAACAAAAGCAAACCAAGAGGACAGCTAGATCAGGAGCAGAACCTTAGAAATGGAGATCACATGGAGGGTTAGCAACAGGGGAGTGGGAGGAGGAGAAGCGGGGAGAAGGTACAGAAAATAGCATAGATGGTAGGTAGAAAATAGATAGGGGGGAGGGCAAGAATAGTAGGGGAAATATAGAATCTAAAGAACTTGAGACACGTGGTCATAAACTAATGTGGGGGGATGGTGGGGGAGGGGATGTGCAGGGTGGAGGGGAATGAAGGGGGGAATAGAGCAACTATAATGGTATAATCAATAAAATATATTTTATAATATGCATTTTCAAAAAATAAAATATATAAATAAAAGTAAGCAAATACAAGGTGATTATTCATCATAGATTCCTATGATTAGGAAGAAACAAAGCAGCCTGGATTTGAATCTCAGCTCTACTTACTAGCTGTATAATCTTGCAGAAATTACTTACTCTTCTGAGCTTTTGTATTCTGTTCTATAAAAATGAGCCTAATGATAACATCTACCTCATAGGATTCTTGTGGAGATTAATTAAATTAAATGGTCTGTGAATTAGCCCTGGTAAATAGTAAGTGCTCAATAAATGGTAGTAATTGTTCTTGATACTGCTTTTGAAAGCATACTGTGTGAATCCTAACTTTTCCTCTTGTCATCGTTGTGCTACCAAATAGTACTGAAGCAAGTGGGGTGAGCTGACATCTTGGTTCCCACTGGGGAAGAGGGAGGGAAGCTGGCTGGTGGATACAGGTTCCCCGCTAGGCCGTTGCTACTTCAATTGTTTCATTCGCTGTACAGCCCAGAGACAAACACTATCAAACAATAGAGTTTCAAAATTCTTTCATCAAAATAATAGGACCAGAGCCAAAGAAAAGGAATAAGGTCCAGCACATCATTTTTCAAGGTTACCACATTTGCTCTCTTTCTTGGATTTCTGGAAGATTTGATAAAGATCATATTTTCTTTGTAAGACCATTAATATAGACTGCTAAGGAAAGGGTGCGACTGGTTCCTTTGATGCACATTCTTGAGGACCAGCACTGCTCTAAAGGTCCCCCATGAAATCTGGGCACAGAGCCCTGACTCCCTGATCATGGCACTTTTGGGACCTGTGGGCAGACCTGATGTCCGCTGTAGATAAAACCTGTGGTTCCAAGGTTTTTTTTTATCTTTTTCACTCTGATGATTTCACTATCATCAGAGTGAAAAGACAATTCATGGAATGGGAGAATATATTTGTGAATCATATATCTGATAAGGGGTTAACGTACAGAACTATAACTCTACAACAACAACAACAAAGCCTGATTAAAAGAAATGGGCAAAAGACTTGAATAGATATTTCTGTAAAAGAAGATACACAAATGGCTGGCAAGCACACTAGAAAATGCTTAACATGACTAACTATTAGGGAAGTGCAAGTTAAAACTATAATAAGATGCCACCTCATATCCTTTAGGATGGCTATTTTAAAAATAATAACAAGTATTGCTGAAGATATAGAGAAATTGGAACCTACGTACATGGTTGGTGGGAATGTAAAATGGTGCAGCTACTATGGGAAACAATATGGTATTTCCTCAAAAAATTGAACATAAAGTTACCATGTGATCCAGTGATTCCATTTCTGGTTATACACCTTCACAAATTGAAAGAAGAATCCTGAAGAATTATTTTTACACCCATGTTCATAGCAGCATTATTCACAGGAGCCAAAAGGTGGAAACAACCCGAGGGCTTATCGACAGATGAATGAATAAGCAAAATATGGTATATACATGCAATGAAATATGGCTCAGCCTTAAAAAGGAAGGAAATTTTCTCACACACTACAATGGAGACATCATGCTAAGTGAAATAAGCCAGTCAGAAAAGGAAATACCATGTGGTTTTATTTATAGGAAGTACCTAGAGTAGTCAAATTCGTAAAGACGGGAAGTTGAACGGTGGTTGCTGAGGCTGAAGAAACAGAGGACAGAGAGTTAGTGTGGAATGAGGACAGAGTTCCAGTTTTGCAAGATGAAATCGGTGCTGCTGATGGGTGGTGATGATGATTGTATAATAATGTAAGTGCATTTAATGCTGCTGAACTATATACCTAAAATGATTACAATGAAAGTTTTAATTTCATGAATATTTACCACAATCTTCTTAATTTTTAAAAATTAACAAGTCAATAATACCAAACATCGAATCAACACTCTAAATTTCCCAATTGTCTCATAAATACTTTTTAAAATTGGTTTCTTCAAACCAGAATCCAAACAAGAACTACAAATTTCATGTGGCTGATGTGCTTCTGATACCTTTACTGTCTTTGGTAACTCTGCTTTTCTCCTTTACACTCTTGCCATCTACTTACTGAAGAATCTAAGTCATTTGTCCTGTGAAAGTTCCCATATTTTTCATTTTGCTGATTGCATTGACACAATTCACTGTCTTCTGGATTTTCTGTAAATTATGTTTTCTAGGACAATGCTGTCCAATAGAAGGTTCTGCAATGATGGGAACAGTCTATATCAGCACTGCTTAGTACAGCAGGCACTAGCTACCTGTGGCTTTTGAGCACTTGCAATGTGACTGCTGATGCTGAAGAACTAAATATTAGTTTTAAGTCATTGAATTTTAAATACTTTTAAAAAGTTATGTCCGGGGCAGCACAGTGCTAGGTACCTGATCAGAATCAAGCTCATTTTGATCCAAGAAGCATTCTGATGAGTTATTTCCTCGGGTGAACACAAGATCTGCCACAGACACCAGTACCAGCACACTGAGCTGGCCCTGGGTGGGTCAAATCCCTCTCTAGGGCACCACGACTCCAGAGGACCTTATGGGTCTTGTATGTGCATAGTTTCTGCTCCAGGCCTTTGGATATTGGTCAGGATTAGCTCTACTTCACCATAGAGGCAGAGATACAGGAGGTAATGAACTAACCCTGATCACACAGCCAACAAATACTAGAGAGAGCAATGAACCAGTTGTCTTATTCAAAACCCTCACTCAGTCACTGCTGTCTGATTTGATCTGGTTTCTTCCCCAAATTTTTATCTTTTGTGGCTTGTGGACAAAACCATTATCTTGTGTCATCCTAATTTTATATCAGTCTTTTAATGGACCTAAAATCAGGAATATGTGAATTTCTTTGAACATCCTTTCTATATTTCTTCATGCATCTACCCATTTTTCCCTGCCTGCTGTTGGGCAGAAATTCTGAAATATGTTAATACAATACCAATTCCATTGTTATTAGCCATCTGTACTGTTAGAGAAGAAAAACAAGGTTTTTTTAAAAGTAGGCATAAGTGGATTGATTGTATTTTCTAGTCATTTTACTTTGTTTTAAATGAGTGAACTCACAGTAATGAAAAGAATTAGCACCTCGTGGTGCAGAAGTTGGCTGCTAGCTCTGGTTTCCTGTTCTACCTGTGTGGTCCACGCCTTGCTCTACATGTCCTCTGAGCATCAGAAAACAGACTGGGGTTGCATGTGAGGCCTCATGACCTTCTCCAAAGCGACTTGATGTGTTTTGAATGATGCAAAATCCTTTAGCATTACTTTCCTCTCTCACTGTGTATGTTCAGAGAGGCAAGTGGCAGCCCTACTTGTCCTGGGCAGTGGCAATGTGAACAATGGGAGAGAATTTTTTCAGACCTCAGCACTGTGCTGCCCCAACTGCGTGGCCTTAGGCAAGTCATTTATGCCTCCCAACCTTGGTGTTTTCATCTGTAAAGTGGAAGGAATGTACCACATGGCAAAATTGACCAGGACTCCATCACAGTAACGACATCCTAGGTGGATGGTCACTGCAGGTGGAGAAGATGATTGAACTGACTAAGTAGAAGGAGAATGCTACTGAAGAAAATCCAAAGTAAAAACAAATTTCAGTTGATGTCTTTTGCAGAGTGTAAACATCGTTAAACACAATCTGTACGCATATGGTAAATGTTAATTTGTATAGTGAGAAAGGATATCTAAGAACAGGCAATCACAGGGAGTGAGGCAGATGTGAAGATTGAGTCAGTGTCATTAGTGAAAGTAGAAACCTCCTTTTTAAGGTATTTTGTGCATAGCTAGGTAGAAACTACATGTTTTATTCTCTATTTATTGGGCATTTGAGATGATCCAGGTCTTTCTTTAATGCTAAGAAGTGGGGTTAATTCGCAACTAATTCTGCTGATATGAATGCTGTAGTATTTTTGAAAGTGTAAATCATAATATAATTATAACTGCAGAAACAAAATACAATACAATGTATATACTGGAAGAAAATAAGTATGTGTGTTTGTACTAGTTTTCTTTAAGTAGTAGATGAAAGTGATTCTTCTCTTGCCTACTTTTCTATATTATTCAGATTCTTGACAATCCTCCTATATCACTTAAAATTTTTAATAAAATAACTTTTTATTGGAAGAGAGAGAGAGAAAGAGAAAGCCCCATCCAGAAGTAATTAGGTCAACTGGCCTCATCACAGAAAAATGCTCCCATGTCCAGGAGGTGCACACAGGGCCTATGACACAGCAGAGACACAACACAAAGTCATTGCCACCTCTGTGTCAGGAATGGGGGTCAGCATGTAAGAATACAGACCTGACAACCAGCAGATGTCCTTCCTATGGTAGGAAGAGGAGGCTAAGGTGTTATAAATTGAATTGTGGCTTCCAAAGATTCATAAGTTAAAGTTTCAACCTCCGGTACCTAAGAATAGGACTATATTTGGAAATGGGTCTTTACAGACATAATCAATGCAGCCATCTAGCCTCAAGCAAAATATCTGCAGTGAAGCAGAAATCAATTTCTCTTGATTGTTGACTTAACCTGGGAAAGGCAGTTCTCTGACACCTACTCAGTCCCCCCGCAATTCCTGAGTGTCACTCAACTACATTAGACTTCAGGAGTACCTAGGCCCCCGTGCAAAGGTGTTCTCCCTTTCTAGGTGCTCACCACCCAGTAGGGGTAACAAACAGATACCCAGCCCACCATCACTCATGTAACCAGCCCCACCCTAACAGCTTGAGCCAATACTATGGGTACCTCTGCATCGCAACCCTGTGAACTCCTCAAATGCCTATGAACTTCCATGCAGTGAAAATTAGTAATAAATAACTTACAGTGCTTACACCAAACAGACCCAAATATGCATAGTGGCTCAAACACAATAGAAACAGACTTGTCACATGACCCCACCCTTGGGCATTTACCCCGGAGGAAGGAGGATCTACAATCATATAGAATCTTGTACACACGTATTTGTAGAAACTGACTGACAATTGCCAAAAACTGGATACTATCCTAAGGTCCTTCAGTGAGTGAGTACTTAAACAAACTGTGGTTCATCAGTAGCCTGGAGTACTACTATCCAACAGTAGAAGAGAATAAACTACAGACAAACCTGAAGGGAATTAGTCTGATTGGGGGGGAAAGCCAGTCTTAGAAGATTATGTACTGTTCGCTTCCATCTACATAATGTTCTTGAAATAACAAAATTAGAGATGGAGAACTGGTTTTTGGTTACCAGGGATCAGGGAAGAAAGAAGGGGTGAATGTGGAATGGGGGAAGCCTTATGTACCAAATTATGGATTTTGCTTGTGGTGACCATTCCATAAAGCTTCATACATGATAGAATTGCATAGAACTGTTTGCACACAGGTGTGTGTGTGTGCACACACATGCACATATAACAGGAGACAACTGTAATAGCTTTGTAGTTTTGATCACTGTCGACTTCTTGCTATTAATATTGTACCAGTGTTATGCAAAGGACCTCACTATATACACCTTTGCAACTTTCTGTGAATCAGTAATTATTCCATAATAAAGTATTTTAAAAAATAAAGAGATAGAGGGTTCTTCCAGGCTACATAGCATGAGTGGGGTTCATCCTAGAAGACTACTTTTTAATTTTTTTTTTATTGAGGGGAAACATACATCTTAAAGTACATGAATTGTAAGTGTGTTATTCCACATTTCTACACCCATGTGACCACCTTAAAATGTTCCTCCTGCCCTCCCTTTTATTCTAAGGGTCCTCAATGAGACCCCTGCTCTGAGCGCAGTGGAATCACAGAACCTGGGCACGTCTATGCCTGACTACCACTGAGTGTGTCTGACATTTGTCCACATGGTTGCATGAATTAACCATTTGTGATTTTTATTCCTAAATTGAGTTCCATTGTAAGAACACACCACAATTCATTCAGCCACCCTCTTGTCAATGCACATTTGGTTATTTCCAACCCTTTGCAGTCATTTCTCTGGGATACACACCTGACCATGAAAATGTTGGGGATTGGAGGAGACTCATCATTAACTTTAGAAAATACTGCCAAAAAGGTTTTTGAGGTGATTGTCCCAATGTACAGCAAGAATTAATATGTGTGTAGGTTTCCAAATAGAGAATATGTTTATATAATTCAATGTCAAAACAATATAAAAAGATAAAAATGAAAGGTGTTTTAACCCACCCACCCCTTCAACCTTATTTCTACCCCTTCCCTCAGATTAACACTTGTATTAGTTTCCTATGTATTATTTCTGGGTTTCTTTGTGTAAACAGAAGGATATATATATATATATATATATATATATATATATATATATATATTACTTTCTCAAAGAAAGTACTAAGAACTCAAAGTACTATTACTATATATATATATTACTATTATATATAGTAATATATATATATATTACTTTCTCCCTCTTGTTTGCACAGAATGTAGCATACTACACACACCCTTCTACACCATGCTTTCCCACTAAACATTATATTCTGAAGATCATAACTATCTCTAATAGACAGCTTACTCATTCATTTTTACAGCTCCATATTTTATTTAATAAGACTATTTATTTAAATAAGATTCTTTATTTAATCTATTTCTTACTGATGAACATTTAGATTATTTTCAATTATTTGCTAATTTGCACAATTTTGCAATGAATAAACTTTTGCATACATTTTATATATGTGAAGGTATGTCTTTAGGGTACATTCCCAGAGCTAGAACTAAATGTGCAATTTTAATAAATATTGCAGAATCACACTTCAGCATCCACTCCCACCAGCAATATGTGTACTGTTTTCCCAGCCCGCAGAACATATTGTCCAAATTTTGGATTTATGTCCGGCTTATAAGTAAAAAACAGTATCTCAGTAAGTTGAGCATTTTTAAATATATATATATATTTTATTAATTATGTTATTACAGTTGTCCTATTCCCCCCTTCATTCCCCTCCACCCTGTACAACCCCTTCCCCACCATTCCCCCTCCTTTAGTTTATGTCCACATGTCACAAGTTCTTTAGCCTCTACATTTCCCTCTACTGTTCTTGCCCTCCCCCTATCTATTTTCTACCTACCGTCTATGCTACTTATTCTCTGTACCATCTCCCCACTTCTTCTCCTCCCACTCCCCTGTTGCTAAACCTCCATGTTATCTTCATTTGTATGGTTCTGCTCCTGATCTAGCTGTCCTCTTGGTTTGCTTTTGTTTTAGGTGTGGTTGTTAATAACTGAGTTTGCTGTCCTTTCATTGCTCATATTTTCTATATACTTTTTCTTAGATAAGTCCCTTTAACATTTCATATAATAAGGGCTTGGTGATGATGAACTTCTTGAATCTGACCTTATCTGAGAAGCACTTTATCTGTCCTTCCATTCTAAATGAAAGCTTTGCTGGATAGAGCAGACTTGGATGTAGGTCTTTGGATTTCACGACTTGGAACACTTCTTTCCAGCTCCTTCTTGCCTGTAAGGTCTCTTTTGAGAACTCAGCTGACAGTCTGATGGGAACTCCTTTGTAGGTGACTGTCCCCTTATCTCTTGCTGCTTCTAGGATTCTCTCCTTCATTTTAACCTTGGCTAATGTAATTCTGATGTGCTTTTGTGTGCTCCTCCTTGGGTCCACCTTCTTTGGGACTCTCTGAGCTTCCTAGACTTCCTGGAAGTCTATTTCCTTTGCCAGACTGGGGAAGTTCTCCTTTATTATTTGTTCAAACAAGTTTTCCACTTGTCGCTCTTCCTCTTCCCCTTCTGGTACCCCTATAATTCAGATGTTGGGACATTTAAAGATGTCCTGGAGGTTCCTAAGCCTCTCCTCATTATTTTGAATTCTTGTTTCTTCGTTTTTTTTTTTGATTGGTTGTTTTTTTCTTCCTTCTGGTCCACTCCCTCGATTTGAGTCCCAGTTTCCTTTCCATCACTTTTGGTTTCCTGTGCATTTCCCTTCATTTCACATAGTTTAGCCTTCATTTGTTCATCTAATTTGTGACTAAAATCAACCAGTTCTGTGAGCATCCTGATCAGCAGTATTTTGAACTGTGCATCTGATAGGTTGGCTATCTCTTGGTTGCTTAGAATTATTGGCTCTGGGGCTTTGAGTTCTTCCTGAGCCATAATGTTTTGCTCTGTTTGCACCTGTTATGTATGAGGGCCAGAGCCTTAGTTGTTCACCAGGGCAGGGTGACCCAGTTGCTGGGTTGTGATGCTGTATGTGGGGGCGGGGTCAGAGAGGGGCAATGGGGAGCCCCTCTGCTGCTTTCAGCAAGCCGCTGGGGCCTGCACAGTCTGTCTCACTGCCCACTTCTTCACCTGGTTTATCTGCACACGAATGTATGACCGTGGTCAGCCTGCCGCCTTGTTCCCCCACTGGGTCTGCTTGTTGCCACCCCGTGCCTGGGATCTGCCAATTGCTGCCTGTGCGCCTGGGGCACCTGAGTCGGTCTGGCCAATTTTTCCTGTGCAACCCCACTCTGCCACCCACTGGCTCTGCCCCTCTTACCCGTCTGGCTGAACAGTTCATTGTTGGACTTTCGTACAGTTCAATTTTCTGTGTTCTGGTTGCGTTGTTACTAAAACTTTGTTGTCTTTCAACTTGGTTGTGAGAGGAGGCACAGTGTTTCCACCTACGCCTCCATCTTGGCCGGAAGTGTAAGTTGAGCATTTTCTCGTGCATTTCGGGGTCATTTGCATTCCCTTTTCTGTGGACCAATTCGTTTATTTCTTTTGCCCATTTTTTCTCTAAGTCTTCGATCTTTTTCTTATTGATTTGCAAGACACTTTACATAGTAGGAAAATTCATTCTTTGTAATACACATTGCATTTCTTTGAACTACAGTTGAAGTTATGAGTGTTAATTACTTTCATCCAACCTAAGTAATAATAAAATTTGCCTGTGATTGATTCTAGTATTTGCACAGTTTCTTGGGTTTACATTTAATTTTTTATCCATTTGGAATCTATTCTAGTGTACAGTATAATATTTAAACCCAAATTTGTTTTTTCCAGTTGGCTCTACAGTCAGCCTAATACTCTTTATCAAAAAATATATTTTCCCTTGACTTGAGATGTTACCTTTATAAAATACAGTTGTCCCTCAGCATCTATAAGAGAATAATTCCAGGACCCCTTGGATACCAAAATTCTGAATACTTAATTCCCTTATATAAAATGGCACAGTATTTGCATATAACCTATACACATCCTCCCATATACTTTACATCATCCCTAGGTTACTTATAATACTTAATACAATGTGAATGCTGTGTAAACAGTTGTTACCTTGTGTTGTTTAGGGAATAATGACGAGAAGAAAGTCTGCATGTGCTTAGCACAGATGCAACCATCATTGGCCTAACTACATAGTACACATCAGGATCAATGTAATTTTATTGGGATCATATTGCATTTATATGATAATTTTAAAGGACTTCTTTCTTTCTGGTGTTGAGAATTATTCAAGAAAACTGTATCTTTCCCTTTGACGAAGACTTTGTGTGCTTTAACTGTTTGAAAGCTTTCCTGATGGGCATAATTCAGGTTTCTTGAGTTTATTTCTAGGTTTTGTTATTGTTGGAGATGATGATAATGATACTATTATTCTTTTTGTGGTAATAAATAGTAGTCTTTCTTTTATTTTATATTCTAATTTGTTGTTTGTAGCTATAATGTATATTGATTTAAATATATATCATATATATGAACATCATATATATGTGTATATATGTATATATACACACACATATATATATGTCATATATATATGACAACTGGTCTGACCTCTTCAAAAATGACAATACCATGAAAGCTGAAAAAAAAGCAAAAACAAAACAATGGACTATTCAAATTAAAAAGAGGCTTAGGTAACATGATGAGTATATACAATGTTTGATTCTTGGATCTGTATTTTTAAAAACCCAGAAGGAATATTGTACAGATAATTGGGGAAATTTTCATATGGACTGCATAACTAGATGTCAGTACTGAATTAAGTGTGAATTGCTAGGTTGGGTGTTGTGGTTTTGTAGGAGAACGTCCTTGTTCTCAGTCAATGTCAGACTGTTGGGTAAAGAATTGCCAGTCTGCAATTTACTTCCAAGTAGTTTACTTTCAAATAGCATCAAATAAGAACAGGCCAAACTGCACACACACAACTCACATATGTATACAGAGAGAAAGGTGCAAACTTGGAAAAACATTCATAAAGTGTTTGTTGCATTGTTCTTTTAGCTTTTTTTGTAAGTTTGAATTTTTTTAAATAAAAAGTTGGGGCAAAAGGAAAGAATCTACATGAAATTCTTGGCATGCAGTATGTCTGTAGCAATGATTATTTTGTTGGTTTACATCCTTGGGAGAACCAGAGTTGTAGTTTTTAAACATCTGTGAGTGTCTCCCACCCTCTGCTCCCTCACATTTCTAGAGTGAGTACAACCTTGTTCCAGATAAATAGGGCTTTATCTCAGCCATTACAGATGATAAAAAGTCTTCTGGGCACTCCCCCAGCCTGGGCCTGCAGTTCACCAGCAGATGGGGTGTAGCTGGTCTCTCCCCTTTGTTTCCCATCTCTCCTGGGTTCCTCCAGGGCACCAGCAAAGGGGCAGGGGTGTGACGGAGCTCAGACTTCCCCTGGACCACATAGAGGTTCTTGAAAAGGAGGAGGGGTATCAGGAGAGGAAAATGACATGAAGAAAGACACAGACCTTGCACATTATTCTGACTGTAAGATTTGTTATCCCTAAAACTTACAGCATTACTTATGTGGTACAATTAATTTGTGAGTGCAGATTTATTCTTTCTGTCTCCAGGAAGGTATCTACATTATCTTCACTAACTGACTAACGGCCAGATGTTTGGGTCTCATGTAAGCACAACTCCACTCTGCCAGACAGGAGCCCAGGGCTCCGAGCTCTGTGGATCCTGCAGTAGGAGTCTCCCAGTCCACTCAGTGCACCGGACAGAGGCCAGGGTTGGAACAGGTGCTGGGATGAGGCCTGGAAGTTGAGACAACGAGGTAAAGAAAGACCCACAGAGTTTCTGAGCAGTGTCCAGAGAACCAGCATCATTGCAGAGAAAAAAGCAGGTCAGCATGGTCACAGTTTAGAAAGCAGTGAGCAGCCCAACCCCAAGGGTAAACACAGGCCTGTGACCTCAGGACCAGCAAACATCAGGAGCTGCTCTTTCGGAGTAAAACTGGCCGAACACCCCAGACAAATTTCATCTAGAAAGTCTCACATTTCCCCCCAAAATCAGTCATCAATATCTGAGAAATGACCACCCACGCCTTCCTTGGCATGATTTTGCCTTTCACTTAACCCAAACTGCTTATAGCTCAGCTCTCCCAAAAACACATGAAGAAACTGATGGTTTTTAGATATGACTTTGTCAGATCACAAGAAGTCTCACTGCTTTTTAAAAGAGATCAAACAGGTTAGGAGAAAAATATAAGACGCCAAATTACATAAGCCACTTCAGATCCTGATAGCTTCTACACCTAAACGGACTTGCTGGCATAATCACAGGGAGGGGTGGCCTTGAAAAATAACGTTCCTTGCACTTTAAATCTTTATTCCACAGCATTTCTCCCGACAAATCCCGATTCGTCCCACAATTTTTTTCTCAGCCCTGTAATGGTACTCAGCTTCTTTCTTCACTATGCTGTGTCCCTAGAACTCAGGAGCTAAAGATGCCATCCTGATATGAACCTGTAAAGAGAGCCCCAGGGGACCTGAGGTCACACCTGGAGGCCTGCCCACGCCATCCTTTACAAGGACAAGGGCTCTGCGAACTTTAATGAATTATGTATTGTTTAAAAGAACAGATGAATTCTGAGAATCTGACTCTTGTAGACTCATACCTGAGAGGGCAGGTTCCTTTAGAATAAATCCTGGCTCCAGATGCCAGCCCTCACCTGGGGGAGTGTTCCAGGGGCCACAGAGAGCCTAACAGGAGTAGGAAAAGGGTGAAGATGGACTCCACCTTCTGGAGGCCCCACTCTCTGTCGCAGAAAGTACCCCCTGTTCCTTCCCCTCAAACAGGGACAGGTGAAAAGAAAGGGTGGAGGTCCTTTTTCAGTGGTTCTCTGTCTTCTGGATTCCAGTGCAACAGTCTCACAGTCCAACACTGCTGGAATTTCCCCAGAGTTTCTAAGGATTGAAAGTTCTCCCCACCAGACTAGTGGAAAGTATTTTATTTTATCATGCAGGTTAGATTTCTATGCCTGTCAGCAAAGCCCTCATTCTCAAGAAGACAACCTGATTGACGTATTTTCACACCCACAGAGCTTCAGATGAAGTCAAAGTCCAAGCAAAATGCCACAGTTGCCAATGCACATGAGCAAAAATCAATGAGAGGCTCCAGTGCGGTTCTGTGCACAGAGTCAAGCAGCTGCTCACTTCGCAGGCTTTGTTTTTACAGCTCCATGGGAGGGTAAGTGTTAAGGGTCCCCAACAGTCATGCTGGGTTATTGGCTCTCTAAGAGGAATGTTTTCTGCACCTCCTGGTTGTCACCCCTCCTCTGCCTGCAGACCTGCTGGGCGGTCCACAGGATCAATCCAAGAAAAGTAGAAATGCTTCTAATGTGGCAAAAAGAAAAGCAGCAAATACATATGATGAGCTTTCTGGAAGAATCTTCCAGCTCACTGGTGATATGTTTAGGCCTGGAGTCTTAGACATTCTTAAGATATGAGGACCATTTTTCTATCTTCTATCTTGATACAACTCCTGCTTAAGTATTTGCAAGAAGTTCTTGTGGGCTCATGTTAAGCAAAGATTGATAGGGTTCAAGTAACAGGAAACTCTCATCTCTTTAATTCCTTGAAGACTTCCACCCAAAGGCAAGCAAACCATTTGGGGAAAAAGACAATCATGGGCTGGTAAATTTTATTGTTTTGTTTCATCAGTAAAAGACTTTTTGAAATGCCTGACAATTCTGATAGCCAATGATTTGTGACAAATTGCATTGTCACTTATTAGAAAGACATAAATAGATAATGTGAGAGGCATTTGTCTAAAACCACACCCAACCCTGTGACAGTTTGCCCTGCAATGGGACAAACAGGCTCTGCTACAGTCCTGTCCAGCAGGTAAAGCTCTCAGCTCCATCATAGGACTTTTCTGGGTGCTCTCAGGTCGTTGCTGCCAGCATTCCCTGGCAGACAAATTGTGAGGAAATGAGTCAGTCCTTACAGAAGAGCTGACACTCCCATGTCATTGCTGACCTCAGACCTGGGCTCCCAGGGCTGATGCTCCAGGTACCAGAAGGCAAATGGGAGAGCCCATGGGGCCTCCTCCATACTGATCAGTGAGACTCCAGCAAATGCATGCTGAGTGAGGGAACATTAATAGTGCCCATTTGTTAAGCACCTACTGCGTGCCAGGCACTGTGCTAGGAGCTCTATAATATGTATCGTCCTTAATACTCAAAACAACACTGCAAAGTACATGTAGCATTCTAAATGTGTATCTGGGGAAACTGAAGCTCAGATATTAAGTTTTGCCTGAAATCTCAGCATTGTAAGTGGTGGAGCGACCACTTGAACAGATCTGACAAATTCTATGCCTATGTCTTTTTTGATCTCACAAGTCCTCTCAGAAGGAGGAGCAGAAAATTGTGGTCATCAAGTCAAGCGTGCTTATTGGGTGCCTGCTGTGTGCACGCCTCCTAACCTTTGCATTGCGGTTCCTTTCCCCTTCCCTGCTGCCCATGGATGAGCTCCTCTTTGTGCTCCAGAACTTGTTTCAGAAGACAGGCTGCCTTGGTTGAATCCTTGCTCTTCAGCTTCCTAACTGTATAAGCTTGAGCTGAGTATGTAAACCCTGTGTTCCTGTTTCTTGTCTGAGATGCAATGAAAACCATCTTCTGTGAGCATCAGCTGGGATAAAGCCCACATAGCATTACTTTCAGCTTACTTCATATTAGCTCTCATTCCTCCTGCTCTTGGTGTTAGATGCCCCTTGCCTGTTTCTTATCACACCTGGTAGGTACTCCATGCCAGCCCTGGCCATCTTGAATTTACTATTTGTTTACCTTTCTGCTTACTATACCAGACCTTCCTTCAGGAAATTTCTCATCTATTTTTATGCGATTGTCTCTTGTGGGTTTCCCAGGTCTGTAGACAGAAACCTTGTTTATCTCATTCAATTTAATATCTCTATCCATGGTGGCAGCTCCTCAGTTAATACCTGTGGTGTGACTGAGTAGCCAGGTGGCTCATGCTGAGTCATTACTATACCTGGTCATTCTCACATGCTATAGACATCATATACCACACAGGATTCTGATGAAACCATGATGGAAAAGGCAAGCCTTGTCCTTGCAGAGTTGGCCTAAAGGTACAGAATCAGAACAGACAAGACTGTTAGGCAAGAGCTAGGATCATTTTAGTTTATAAGCTCTTAAGGTCAGGAATTATATTTTTCTATTTTTTTCCTGGGATGGTTCTAAGAACCTTCATCTGGCAACCCACCTTCTGCCTACATTCTCAGTAGGATTAGGCAAATACCATATGATCTCACCTTTAAGTGGAACCTAATCAACAAAGCAAACAAGCAAGCAAAATATAACCATAGATATTGAAATTAAGAACAAATGGACAGTAACCAAAGGGGATGTGGGAGGGAGAGATGGGGGTGGGGAAGGAGGAAGTATTTTCAGGAACATGTATCAAGGACACATGGACAAAACCAAGGAGGGGTGGGATCAGGTGTGGGAGGTGGGAATAGCTGGAGTGGAGACAACTGTACTTAAACAACAATAAAAAAAAGGAGCTCTACCCTGCATGTTTCTATTATTGCCTTTATTATAGTAGTCTGTCCATTTGTCTCCCTAAGTTGTCATCTCCTTAAATATCAAGTCTTATTGATTTTATATTCCCAGAAATTAGGAAAATACCTACAAGTAATAAGTATCGAGTGTTGTTAGTGTTTGTGAAATAAAAGAGAAAGTGAAAAATGAATGAGTGAATTAATTTTTTATTTATTTAATTATTGTTCAAGTACAGTTTTCTGCCTTATACTCCCATCCCAGCCCCGTCCAGTGCTCCCCACCTCCCTCCCATCCCCCCGCCTTAGTTTTTGTCCATGTGTCCTTTATACTTGTTCCTGTGAATCCTTCCCCTTTTACTCTGAAATTCTCTCCCCTCTCCCCTCTGGTCCCTGTCAGCCTGTTCTGAATTTCAGTGTCTTTGGTCATATTTTGCTTGCTTGTTTGTTTTGTTGTTTTGCTTCCTGTTAAAGGTGAGATCACATGGTATTTGTCTTTCACCACCTGGTTTATTTCACTCAGCATAATGCTTTCCAGTTCCATCCATGCTGCTGCAAAGGGTAGTAGCTCCTTCTTTCTTTTTGCTGCATAGAATTCCATTGTGTAAATGTACCTTAGTTTTTTGATGCATTCACTTACTAATGGGCATCTAGATTGCTGTGAATTAATTAATGGACAAAAAATTCTAACTTTCCCAGGGACCAGTAATACGCATCAATGATGGTTTAGGAAAAGAAACAGAAACTATTACAGAGGTCCCATCTGAGAACTGAGAACTGTGAGTAGCAAGGCTGGCAAAAAGGATACAGGCTTGATTTCCAAGAAGGACCCTTGGACCCCTAAAGAAGTGACCTATTGGCAACCTTTGTCACAATCACAAAACTGGCTCAGGTGCCACTGAAACCACTGAGTTCAAGGACATAATCCCTGCCTGACCCCACCACCCAGAGAATGCCTCTCATCGCTGCACAACTGGTGACTCAACACAAAACTGAATGATTCCCTGTGGCTTCCCTCAAAAAGCTCCTCCACAGAGCTGTGGACCCAGGAGCACTTCTGTGGGAAGTGCCACTTATGCTGCCTTTCTAGGAAGCAGGAAATGGTCATGCATAGCAAAAAGTGGCATTCATTTTCACCTTGAAATCTTTCTCCAGTAACAAATCTTAAGTAGGGAAATGTGATTGACATTCAGAATCCTAGCTGCAAAGAGTCAGGAATGTGCTCTGTGAGCTCTCCAGCTTCCACAGTAGAGGAAGAGGAAGGAAAGCAAGCTGATTGAAAAGAACCGTATCAAATCTGTACGTGTCTGAAATAATGTGGGCCATGGCCTACCGAGCAAGCAGAGAGAGTCCTTGTGTAAATGGATCTGCAATGCCACAAACAACAAGGAGGCCTAGCGCTGCCTGACACTCCGTCTAAATTATTTATCATCATTAGCAAATAAATAAGGCACAAATTCCTTATTTATTACTAGTTCCTTATTTATTCCTTGTTTATTACTAAGATACTAGTTCTTATCACGGCAACAATAAGAATCTCAAAAACTACCCACTATCACTTGGAAATAAACACACTTCCAGACAGCTCTGGAGCACACTTGGGTGTCCCTCTTATTACTTAATCATTAGTGGAATAGCCATAATCCCATGTAACAATGCCCTCTCTCTTCAAATATTCCTACTGGATTCTCTTTTCTTGAATCTCCTCAAGACCCATTAAAATAAAAGGCAAAACCAAGCGTCATTTCTGATGTTCTGATTCCAAATGGAGATAGGCCAGCTTGTTGATATCCAATGTTGCCTACCCAAAGGAAAACAAGTTGGTGTGGAGGACTTACCTCTGCCCTTACCTCACGCATGCTTTCTCTCTAAAGTCCATGGGAATCCCACGCACATTTGCACAAACTTAAGATTCTGCTTGATCGCAGCCTCTGGCACAAAACCTGACCCCTGATTGCCATGGGGGGTTCACCATTCCCAAATACCAAAACCTACAGTCATTAATTTTTCCTGTTGACTTTAAGGAGCTCCCCTGGACAGTTTTTTGGTGGGGCCTAAGGCTGTCTGACGTGTGCACTGGCCTGTGGTGTCCAAGGCATTATGGATGAGACATGAGACAAAATCACATCGACTACCAGTTCTGTGGAGGAAAAGGGATGGCATGGCCACTCTCTCAAGAGGAGAGTGCTTCAGAGCAGCCTGGCAACTCTCTCAAAGGGAGAGTGCACCAACCCTTGCCTGGACAGGCTTTTATCAGGTTCAGTTAGCACAGGAATACAGGTAAAGTTCATTAATCATTATCAGGCAGTAAGGATCAAGAATAGATAGCATACAAAGAACTAGGAAGGCTTATTCTGAGTCAGGGTCTATTAGCTAAAAGGCTACAAAACTTTGGGAAACAAACTCACTTCCTTCTCGGACCTGTATCATTTAAATTGAGAGCATTCTTACCAAAGCAGGCTTCACAGGATTTTACATATCCTTTCTCAGGCCTGATCACCTGGGGAGCCTGCCCTTTCCAGCACAGGGCTGCACCGCCCTCTGTCATTGTTTCAAGCTTCGGTCAGGCAAAGGATACAAGATGGCCAAGAAATTAGGAGACTTCTCACAGACAAAATGAGGACTCAGACTTTGTCAAAGCCAAGGGGCGAGGGACCATCACCCCCTTTCTCCATAGCCCCCCAGGTCCTTCCCTGGGGCCTCCACACGATCATGCCTGTCCTAGGTCATTTCCCCACTTGAGGAATCTTGCCCGTCATTGGCTAACCGATCAAGTATTGGGGGCCAGTTGTGGATGAAGTAAAAGGAGCAGAAGCAGAGATCCTGCCAGGGAGATAAGTTTTGTCTCCTTAGTGACTTATGGTCCTAAGGTCCCTCACTCAGCCCTAGCCAATGGTGGTGGTGGGGGGGGGGGTGACAGCTTCTGAAACCAGGCAGGGCGGTTCCCAACAGCTCTCAGCAATATTCTTTGCTTTTTAATCATCCCCTAAAGAAGTCTGTTGGCTTTAAATAGAAATTTGGCTGAGTGCAGCTGGATGGAGCTCTTTTAGTCCAGGCCTTAATGTTATATTTGAAATTTAAGCAGTGAATGCTTTTTAGCTATATATATTTTTAGGAATTGGTGAACTATTTTTACCTTGGTTCCTGGTCTCTGATGGTCTGGTCACTGGTAATAAGGCAGGACCATATGCTGCCATCAGTCCAGACAGCCCAAGGCCACAGGCCAGACCCAAGGGTCTGTGATGCCATTGTGAGCCTCCACTCCCCACTAATGGAAATGTCCTCCTGTAGAGAGAGATTTGGTTTCCTGGGAACCCACAGGCTTTCAGAATGATACCATCTACCCTTGAGACAACTGCCTGGAGAAGCATAAAACAGAGGTGCTGCCCCATTTTAATGAGGGGCCCAGCACTTTCCTCCTCCTCGGGTCCCAGCATCAAAGCATGATCATGTTTACCCATATGTTGGCATCTGATTTTATGGAAAGCTCTACTCGCATAGAAGGAAAAGAACCTGCTGGTGATGGCACAACCAGAACAAGGTCCTTATCAAACTACTAATTCCCCTTCCTGACTCCATTTCAAAGTCTTCACATTCTAGACTCATCTTTTCCAATTCAACTTCAACCTCCTTCACATTCAACTGGTCCTCATTTGTCTCCAAGGGACCTAAAGCTGATGTGTTCCTATGTTCTCTGATGCATTTAACCCCATGTTTCTTCCCTCTAAGGCAGAGAGTGCCTAAAGCAGAACTTACAGCTCTTCGGGTCATGTCCAGGTATCTTATTCCGACAAAAATCCTGAGAACCAATTTCCCACAGTCAAAAATCTAGTTACTACCAGATCAGTGATGCCAGGTTCATTGTCATCAAACATTGTTTTAACCTCTGCATTCATTCTTGGAGGACAGTCTTGCTTCTATTAAAACAATAACAAAATGTGTTTTATTTATCGATACATATTTATCAGAGCCTATATGAACTCTCACAATAAAAGGATTCTTTATTCAGTGGAGAGAATTAAATCTAAGAAGAACTTGCCCAAGGTCACCTAATTCTAAGTGGTAGAGACTTCATGGCTGGCATGTTGAGAGTCCCAGAGACCTTGCTGAGAGCCAGCCCAGCACATAAGAATGAACATTACCAAGGTGGCTGTCCTGGTGGTCACCCTGCCTCTCTTGCCTTGGCAATGACCTCCACAATTTGTACAACTGCAGACACAAGACTGGGCAGGGTTACCACCAGGACAGCCACCTAACTTGGGCAAATGAGAGTTGAAGTTCAGTAAAGGGAATAAAGGAACCTCCAGGACATCCTGGGTTCTCCCCAATATCCCAGTACACACTTCAGCAATTTTTAAAAGCTTTATTCAGGCAGAAGGAGTGTTATGTATTGAATCATGTCCCCTCAGAATTAATATATTCAAGTCCCCTCATATTAATATATTAATATATTAATATTAATATATTAATATGACCTTATTTGGAGAAAAATCTTTACAGAGGTGATCAAATGAACTGAGGCCATTAGATTAACCCTACTCCAGCACAGCACTTTCCTTTCCCTTTTCTTTTTTTTTAAGATTTACTTATTTACTTTTAGAGAGAAGTGAAATTAGTTGCCTCTCACACAGCCAATTGGGAACATGGCCCACAACCCAGGCATGTGCTCTGATTGGGAACTGAACCAGTGTCTTTTTGTTTCTCAGTCCGGCGCTCAATCCACTGAGCAATACCAGCCAGGCCAGTATCATCCTTATCAGAAGGGGGGAAGAGGTATAGGGACGAATAGGCACAGAGGAAGAAAGCCTTCTGATGATGAAGACACAGATCTACAAGCCAAGGAGAGGCCTAGAATAGATTCTCTTGTACCACCTCAGAAACAAGCAACTCTACTGATCCCTTGACCTTGAACTTCCAGCTTTCTGAATGTGAGAGAATATATTTCTATTGTTTAAGCCACCCAGTCTGTAGAACTTCCTTATGACAGCTCTAGCAAACTAATCCAAGTGGTAGGGTAAAACTTAGATGACAATTTTATTATCCCATAGTATGTATACATCCTCACAGAGCTTTAAGGACCTTCACCTGTTGGTACCACTTTCTGTAAGCTCTCACCCCCTCTAAAGCTGACACTCATGTCATCAGTGTTGCACAAACACCTCCCACTCCCCTCATATGAACTCAGCTACAGGTCATAATGGGACACTTTCACTTCCTGAAACTTTCTCAGCTCTTGTTCTTAAAAAACCACCACCTGACCTTGTTTAGAAAAGATCCTGCGATCTCCAGATGCCATCCATTGGCCCCTTTCCACTCCTCCCTGACTGCTGCTGAACAGGGGTTGCCAATGAAGGGTGGGAGAGAGCACAGTCTTTATCTGTGCCGAGTGCAGGATTCATAAATTCACAAAGCGTGGGAATGCAAAAACACATCTTTCTATATTTTTCTGTGATTGAACCCTATTTTATCTAAATCTTCCAGTGCATCTCATAGCTAAGAACTTAATCTCAGGGAATTCCAGGTTTCCTCAGCCAATTCAGGGTGTTTTTTGGCCCACAAACCTTGGTGTTCTTGAATCTCTTTTCTCATAGCTCATACCCAGCCCATCAATCTGTGCCTCTCTCAGCATTTCCATGGCTATCCATGCGCCCCGTCTCCACTGGGTCACACACAGTAATCTCCTGCTGGATAGTGACCTCCTCCTTGGACCCCCTCTTCTACCCTGGCCCTCATAGTCTACCCTCTACCCAGTGGCTAAAATGATTTTTGAAAATGGGCCTCAGTCTCATCACTTTTTCTGCTAAGAATCCTCCAATAGCCTTCCAATTCACTCAAAATCCAAGCAAAAGCTTTCAAAAAGGTCGTGGAGATCGCCCCCTTCCCTTCACCTCACTGCCCTGCCCTGTCCACTTTCTTCTTCTCTCATTCTGCTCCAGGTAACAGGTTCCTTGGGGTTTCTTGAGTACTCCAAGTTCTCTCCCACCCTTAGCTTCTGTTCAAGATGCTTGCTCTATCTAGACAGCTCTGCTTGGGTGTTATCTTCCCTGACTCACCTATATTCCATCTCCTCTTAACCTTGCTTTATTGTTCTCCAAAGCATGGATCCCCATTTAATATTGGCCCATGATGCTCCTTTCTGTTAGTTTATTGACAAAACTGAATTTTCATTAATAACCACAAACTGAGAAAAATAAATCTATTAATTCTCCTAGATCCTAAACCAATCTCTTGACTGCTTGTTTCACTTATTTGTGCTGTAAAGTAGGAACAATACTATAAATGCATGTGTTTCCTTCATCAGAATTATGATCATTAGAAGTGTCTCAAGCATTGCTTTGGAGGAAATGTGAACTACATCTTTTCTCTGCTAAGGAGTTCTGTTATAAAGATGATGAATCATACCAGCCTGGGTGTGTCTACACCTGTGAAATCCAGTGTGACTTCTTTTTGTGGTTCTTTAAATATAGGTTGAATAAAATTAAAACTAAGTAGCTTAGTTACATTTACCATATGCTAAGTGCTCAATAGCCACATATGCTAGGGGCTATATCAATTGACAGTCAGATGAGGACACTGCTATCACCACAGAAAGTTCACCTGAAAGCACAAGTCTAAGCCCTGCATTACCTAACATCATTCTCTGTGTCCAATATTGGAGAGACAAGTTGAGGTTATATAATGCAGACAGAAAGAAAATAATTTATCCTGTTTAAATATAGTATTGTGGTAACAAAAATTAGCAGATTCACTAAAAAATATTTCAGTAAATCACTTGCCATCTGTCAAGACTCCACATGGGCATGGACATGAACATGGAAAGGAAACAGAATAATAAAACTGTGTAACTTGTATCTGAGCATCAACATTTGGAGAAAACATTAAATTATTCTCTGGTGGTTGGTGCTAAAGACCCTATTTTCCCACTGTGGGCAACAGTGCAAAATTGTGCTAGTATTTAACACAAGGAAACCCACCCTTGCTGGTGCCAAGACAGACACAAAAGTGATTTCATTTTGGTGCCCCCTATAATCATAAAATAGTAGTATGCAATGGAGCTGCCAAAGGTAATTTTTGGTATGTGTGCTGTTTCCCTTGCATATTTTTACCTTAAAATGTGTGGGAACCATACATTCTCTAATTCTCACATCTTGGAAAAGGGATCTCTATGCAGCCTATTGGGTCCCCTCTTATTCCATGGTCACCATTAGACAGTAAATTGGGAACTCAAGCCTGTGACCTAGTCCCTTCTCAATCCCATGCCTCTTCAACTAGAAAAACAGCTGATAATTCCTCACCAAATTATATCCTGTGGAGGAGCTTTGCTGACAGAGGCTCCCATCCACCACGGATGAGAATAAGTCGACCAAGACATGATCTGCTTGGGGAGGAAAGGTGGCTGATCTCTCAGAGGAGAAGGACCAAGAGCCTGTTCCTCAATGGGCTTTTATTGGGTTAAATTTGCACAGGAATACAGGTAAAGCTCATCAGTCATCGTCAAGCAGTAAGGATCAAACAATAGATAACATACAAAGAACTATGAGGGCTTATTCTGAATCAGCGTCAGTTAGCTAAAGGGCCATAAAATTTTGAGAAACAAACTCATTTAATGTTTGGGCCCTTATCAGAAAATTGAGGGCATTCTTAGCAAAGCAGTTTTCACAGGATCTTATGCGTTCTTTCTTAGGCCTAGTCACCCCAGGGGACCACCTGTTCCTGCCCAAGGCTGCTGCAGTACCCTACAGCATTGTTTCAGGCTTAAGTCAGGCAGGGGAAGTAAGGCAGCCAAGAGACAAGGAGACTTCTTGCAGACAGAATGAGGACTCAGGCTATGTTAAAGCTGAGGAGCGAGGGTCCATCACCCCCTTTTTCTGTAGCCTCCTCAAGCCCTTCCCTGAGAGCCCCTTTGTGACCATGCCTGTCTTAGGTCATCCCTCCCTTGAAGAATCTTACCTGTCATTGGCTAACCCATCAAGCATTGGGAGCCAAGCAGGGTGAAGCAAAAGGGGACAGAGGCTGAGTCCCTGCCAGGGAGATAAGCTTTGTCTCCTTACTGGCTTATAGTCCCAAGGCCTCTCACTCAGCCTTAGCCATGGAGAGTTACAGCTTCAGATACCTGGCAGAATGGTCCCCAACAATATCTCCTGCAAACAAATATAGATTTAAATATATTCGGGGAGAAATGCTAAATAAATTTAAACATTTCTAACCTTTATGTATCATAGCCTCACAGTTTCTAAGATGAATGTGATGTTTGATTTTGACTCTATGAGACTTTACGTGTGAAATAATGAAAGAATAAATCAATTCCACTTCCAACTCTCCTCCTCTCAGTGAACATCACTGCTGTTCACCAAACTGAGCTTTCATTCTCTTCCTGCCCTCATCCAGTCCCTCAGCAAGTCCTGGCATGTGTTTGTCCACCTAATTACATTTCAACCTATCTATCCTCTTTGTCTCAACTGTCACCTCCCTAAGCCATGTCATTCCATCTCTCGCTAGGACAAATGCAATAGCCCCTTGCTAGTTTCTCTGTTCTCTCTCTCTGCCTTCCTCTAATATTTTCTTCACAGCACAAGAGAACTCTTTATAATATTTGCACCTGGTCATGTCACCACTTCGATACCCTTCATAGTTTTATTATAAGTGATTTTTATTGAAGTCAAACATGCATGCATAAAAGTGCAGGGTCACAGGCTAGAGCTTGATGGACTTTTACAAGTGAACCCCCATATAACCAGGACCCAGTCTAAGAACCAAATCATTGCCTGCACCCCAGAAATCCTCCAGTCTCCACTGCCCCCAGCTAGCCTGACTTCAGGGGCCATGGACTAGTTTGCCTGAGTTCAAGCTTTCTAAAACTGGATCCTATGGTGTATACTCTTTTGTATTGGCTCACTTTACTCAAAAATGACATTTAAGAAATTTATTCATGTTAATGTGCCTACTAGCAGTTCATTCCATCTTTTTGCCATATGCTCTTGTATGAATACACTCAGAGTCTAACATATACAGGTTCTTTAATATTTCTGTTGAATAATTATTTAGCAGTAATAATATCTACTAAAAGCTTTGCTGAAAACCAGCACTTCTATAGTTCTGAAGTGATATGTTGTGGTCATTATATCTCTCTTCTCAAAATAAATTCAAAGTAAGACTAACTCTTATTCAGATTTCATTTTAAAAAAAGAAACTGTGCCACACTTACAAGATAATCCTCTGGTCAACACAACATTGGGACAATGAGAAATGAACACACGTGGTTCCCTTTGCAATTGCATCCTGGATTCTGTTTTTGGAATCTGGAATAGGACATTTTTTAGGCTTGGACCCATCACTCCTGGTTTGTCTTCCTGAAAGTTGACTGGACTCATTAATTCCAAAGGCTTTATGCTCCCTGGAAAGAAACTTCATCTATCGCACCTGAATGACTTTGATATGCAACTGAAATTATCCAGATGCAAACCTAATCCCATTAAGAAGAAGGCTAAGAGCATGAGAATAGGGGAGAGGCTGCCTCCAGTAAGTGCTCCCAGCCAAGCATGCTACCTGCTTTGTACACATGCATCAAAAATGGCATTTTGCATAAGTGGTTTTTATTCAGAAGCTTATTGAGAAATAACCTCTCTATCACAGCACCCCCTCAGTGGGTAATTGACAAGTGCGTACTTTTGCATGCAAAAGAAAATGTAAATCTCAAACAAACTATAGAATATGTGCAGCAACACAGAGCATTCTTCCTTTAACTAAAATGCACAGCCATTTGTTAAGAAGACATTTTATCATTTGCTAATCTTTCAATTTTACGTAATGTTATATCACTTAAAATTTTGTTAAGGCTAATAAAAAATTCCTAGGCTAAGTGAGTGTTCAGATTCGATAAATTATATCATTGCCTGAACACTCCGGTAATGCCCAATTCCATTGATATTGCTGGTGCAGGCCAAATCTATAGGGCCCCACAACTGAGTCAAGAGCTACTATTTACTTTGACAAATGTTTTTGCATGCTTTAAGTTTTGTCTTGGAGCAAATGCCTCATCCTGTTGCCCTCGGTCCAGGCCTGCCTGAAAGTATGATTTCACTACCTTTTTTGCCTCTAAGTGGTTGCAAGAAAGTACATCAACACTTGTGATGGTTCTTTGAAGGAAGTCTATCTCCTTTCACTGGCTGCTTTTTTGTTTTGTCTGTCTTTGGTTTTCTGCAGTTTCACTATGGTGTGCTTAACTATGGATTTCCTATTAATCATTTTGCTTGAAATATATTGGTTTTCTTATATCTGCGGGTGGATGTCATTTGTTAGTTATAGAATATTATCAGCCATTATCTTTTCAACTGTTTTGTCTTCACTCTCTCATTCCTCTCTTTTTAGGGCTCTGATGAAAGATATATTAAACTTTTACACTGTATGCCCTGTGCATTTTCCCTTTACTTCTGTATTTTTTCATTTTCTATCTGTCCATGGTGATTTTTGGACATACTTCTAAACTATCTCTCAATTCACCAGTTCTCTCTTAAGCTCTGTCTGATTTGGTCTTCAATCCATCCAGTGAGTTCTTAATTGATTATTGCACTTTTTGTTCTGAATTTAAAAAATTTTCTATTTAAATTTTTCCAATTTCCTGTCCATTTTTTAAAGATTTTCTTTATTTATTTTTAGACAGAGGGGAAGGGGGAGAGAAAGAGAGGGAGAGAAACATCAATGTGTGGTTGCTTCTCAAGAAGCCCCTACTAGGGACCTGGCCTGCAACCCAGGCATGTGCCCTGACTGGGAATCAACCTGGCAACCCTTTGCTTTATAGTTCGATGCTCAACCCACTGAGCCACACCAGCCAGGGCTCCTGTTCATTTTGTAAACCCGGCTTTATCTCTTACAATATGGCATTATATACACCAAATTTAATAATTTTAGTGTCTGCAGTCACTGTACCTCTGATTTTTGTGTCTCTTGTTTCTGTTCATCCTCACTCTGGTAAGTTATGACCTTGTATCTAGTTATCTTTGTGTACTAGACAAATTATTTTGTTAAGTATGTGCTAAAATTATTTTAGGCCTAAGATGATGTTACCTTCCTTTAGGGAAGATTTTTATTTGTTTCTATAGCTCATTGGGGTGAGTAGCAGTCTGGGACTGCCTCAAACCAACTTCAAGTCTTGAGGTTTTCTCGAGGGCTACAAGAGTGAGAAAGCTGTTTATATCAGTTCACCCTTACTCCTGTAGTTTACATCAGTTCAGGAATGCCAGCCCAAATTGGAAGTAACTTTATCAAAGTCTCCAACTTGATAGGCCTCAAATTCTTTTTCCCCTGGACTTTGTGAGGCCACCAAAAAAGCACAGTGCATGTTTCATTCATCTCTTTCTGTTTATTCAATGCCTGTAAGATCCAAAGAGACCCCATGTGCCAGGATCTGTCTGTGGGTTCTGGGCTTCTCCCAGATTTTTCAGTATCTTGTTAATTCTTTCATGCTTTAAAATTTTGATTTTATTTATATCACATTTTGTCTAGCTTTTAGGATTACTCAGTGAAAGTCCTATAACAAATTATCTAATCTGCTATTACTGGAAGTGGCAGTTCCCCCAATTTAAAAAAAAAACCCTCAAGGGTAGATAAAACTGTACTTACAAAAATTTTCATTAAAAAATGTTCTTATAGGCTCTTTAAAATTTTTCCAAGTGATAGAGCTTTACATGTGTTAAATCATTTAGTGCTTGCTGAAACTATCTCAAATTCTGTGCTATTATTATCCACATTTTAAAGTGAAGAAAATGTGGGCCAGAGGCATGGAATAGCTTGACCAAATTATACACAATTAGTAACGGGCAAAGCTGTGATTTAAACCCAGGCCTGGCTAACTTCATTGCCCATTCTCTTTGTCTCTGTATTAGAGACAGGATTGAAGACTGATATTTTAATCTATGTTTTGTGCAAGCAGAAAAGAGTTCTTCAGGAGATGAGTGGCAACCATGAACAGCCAAGAAATCAATGGATAAAATATGCTTTCACTGCATATTTTATACAAATTACTTCAACCATAAAATTTGACAGCTTGTAAATAATGGCTTAAAGAATCCAGAGAGTAGAGAGGTAAAATTAATTTAGAGGTTGATTGTCCCTAGTCTTTAGCTATAACCCCCAGTTCTCTGCTTCCCAACCCAAAACGGCATTTCACGGATATTCATTCCAATTTTTCTTCATTCTCTCTCAGTGTCAAAATGATGGAGGAGTTATAACATACATGTACATTTATTTTAGAAAGTATATAGGCTAAAAGTGAGTTTACATTTCTTAAATAATTGAAAACTAGTTTATATTTTAGCAGGAACAAAGCAGCATGGGATGATAATAAACAACTAAACATTAAATCATTAAGTACTTAAATGCTCAACTAAGATTTGTAGTAATCTAACTCCAGAGTAAATTGTGAATTGTCTTAAAGGAACATTATAATGTATTTTTATTATTACTTTAAAATATGAAACAATCAGTTGTTTTGTGTAAAACACTGAGTATAAATACGAGTTCCAGGAAAGTATCAAAAACAATAATTTAAAATTATTATTAACTTATGTTTTGGAATTGATCGCATGAGGCTACCTCAAAGATGTGCACAGCAAACCTGTTTCTCTCTAGAACTATTCTAGTAATCATCTAACAGGCAAACCTGAAACCCATGCTGCAGAGCAGTACTTCCCAGGACTCTTAAAATGCAGATCCTGAAGCAGTAAGTCTAGATGGGACCTCAGATTCTGCATTTCTAACAAGTTTTCAGGTGATGCTCATGCCGCTGGTCGTGGGGTAGTTCATTTTCAAGTTACAAAATTGAGAAAGATAATCCTTGAATACTATAGGAGAGACATAAGAAAAGTTAAGTAATTGTACCCATAAAATATGTTTAATCATAGTGGTTATATTTAAACATAAGTCAAATTGTCCAAATAAGTTAGGTAAGACTTTTAACTTAGCATTGCACTTTTAATATTATTTTCTACCATGCAAATAAATATTAAGCTGGCATGTGAAACACATTTTGTAGATTTTTTTATTGAAATCTAGAACTTCAGCAGTTTTCGAGGTAGCAGCCCATTGAGGGCTAGAAGAGGGTAGCCTCAAAGAAAAGGCCCTGGGAACTACGTATGCCTTCAGGAGAGGGCGAGAGGGCCATGTGTGTTGTACCTTCACACTTATGAAGATGGTAGAACAAAAATGTTTTCATGTCAAGTTGCAGAGAAAAAATATAAACTAAATGTCTTGCCCTTACCAGCATGATTCAGTTGGTTGAGCATCATCCTGCAAAGCAAATGGTCACTAGTTTGATTCCTGGTCAGGACACACGCCTGGGTTGCAGCCCAGTCTCCAGTTGGGGTGTATGTGAAGGGCAACTGACATGTTTCTTTCCCTCTCCTTCTCCCTCCCTTCCCCTCCACGTAAATAAAGAAATAAATATATAAGACCTTTAAAATTAAATAAAAATAAACTAGATGGCTTCACAGGCAATACTATATTTATGCTGAGGAATGGACATATTTCTTCTTTCCACACACTAAGTTTGAAGAAGACAGCATGCTTTATTTTAGATTGTAATTCATTTGAAATGGAGGACTCATTTCAAACCATAGAAAATCATCCATTACTGTTACAAAAAAAATGCATGGTGCCCTGGCTGGTGTAGCTCAGTGGATTGAGTGCAGGCCTGCAAACCAGACGATCGCGGTTCGATTCCCAGTCAGGGCACATGCTTGGGTTGCAGGCCAGTTTCCAGTAGGGGCCAGTTCCCTGCAGGGGATGCACGAGAAGCAACCATACATTGATGTTTCTTTCCTCTCTCCTTCCCTTCCCCTCTAAAAAGATAAATAAATAAAATAAAATAAAAAAGTCTCAAATTTCTACCTAAAAAAAATGCATGGCCAATATGACAATGCATGGAAAGAGGAGAGATGGGGGGTAAGACAGAGGAAAGACAAAATAATAAGACTTATAGTGGATGTTTAACTACTACTATTTTTATCAACCCCCCAAAATCACACATCTTGATTTTTTTGGCATTACACATAGAGATCCAGAGTTAAGTAACTATTCAGTTCTCCTCATAAAACTCTTATGAGGAGAAATGATTCCAAATGCCCTTGGTCAGCAATAGGAAAGATTGTACTCAGTTCATGTTGCAACTAAACCTCAGCTTGTAAAAATGGGCCAGATGTCTCACTCAACATTTTTGTCTCTTGTCTTTAATAAAGCAAGGACTCTTGAGGAGATCAAGAAATATGTAGCCAAACAAGCTAATAATACAGTGGCAATGGAATAAAAAATAACATTAAAAATTTTCAACATAGCCTCATTTCTGACTGGAGGATAATACATATTTCATCCTCAAGAAACTGGATAAGATTGGGTTCAAAACTCACTGTTGGCAGAATATTCTGAAAACTCACTAGCTCCCAATGCTTCAAGTTCACTGTGTGATGAAGTATTATTCTCAGCTTTGTATTATTTTGTTTTCTCTTTTTCACTTTCACTTTGTGTGTAAATAAAAATTGAATTGTTGAGATTAGTGGGGCAAGGATATGGGTTCAAACTCCACAAAGATTTATTAACTCTATACTAATTGTAAAGTTGCAGACTTACTTTGTAAACATTTGGTTGTCTTTTAAGTAAATTGTGAAAAAAAGAAAATATAGTCTTACTTCATGTGTATGTTGTCCTTCATGTTTTCATGTAGATGCAAGTTTCTACCTGGTGCCATGTCTTTTCATCCTGGTGGGTATCTTTGAACATTCCTTTGTCGTGTAGGTCTGTTGGTTGTAAATACAATCAGTTTTCACTGGTGTGAAAATGTCTCTTTTTCACTTTCTTTGAAGGCTGTTTTTGTTTCATACGAAATTGAAGAAAAGTTGATAGTTTTGTGGATACTTTTCATCATTTTAAAGATATCCTTCTTTTGTTTTCTGATCTCATTGTATTTCATGAGGACTCAGCTTGTATTCCTGTACTGTCTTTTTTTCTCCAGCTAATTTTTAAAAATAGTTTATTATTTTTATTTACCTATAGAGGGGAAGGGAAGGAGAGAGGGAGAGAAATATCAATGTATGGCTGCCTCTTGTGAGTCCCCTACTGGGAACTGGCCTGCAACCCAGGCATGTGCCCTGACTGGGAATCGAACCACGATTGTGTGGTTCACAGGCCCGCGCTCCATCCACTGAGCTACACCAGCCAGGGCCTCTCCAGCTAATTTTAAGATTTTCCTTTCAGCATTGTTTTTCAGCAGTTCAACTATAAAGTACTTCAGTGTAGTTGTTTTCATATTTATCTAGTTTGGAGTTTGATGAGCTTCTGGGATCTGTAAGTCATGTTTTCATCAAATTGGGGAAATACCTGGCAGTTATTTTCTCAAAAATATTTATATTTTAATATCACTTGCTTCTGCTTCTGGCCTCCAATCACATGTATGTTAGACCATTGATACTGTCCACTGGTCCCTTGAGGCTCTGTTTATTTATCTTCAATTTTTTCTCTCTGATCCTTAGATTAAACTATTTTTGTGGATATCTTCAAATTAATTACTCTTTATTCTGACATTTCCTATCTGCTTTCAAAACTATCTAGTGAATTTTTTATTGCAGTTACCATACTTATAAGTTTTATAACTTCCATTTGGGTCTTTTTATAGTTTCTAATTCTTTGTTGAAATTTCCAGTCTGTACACTTATTAAGATTATATTTTTCTTAATTTTTTTAACATGTTTATTAAAATACCTTTGAAATCTTTGTTTAATGCAACATCTAGGCCCTCTCAGAATTGGTTTGTATTCATTACTTTTTCTCTTGACAGTGGCTCTCATTTTTCCCAATATGTCTGATAATTTTTTCATTGTTTTTATTTTTCTTCTCCTGTCACATTCAGCTATTCAGTTGGAGGTGTAGAGTGGGAAGAGTACATTTTAATTAAGTTTGTGTTGCCCTGGCTGATGTTGCTCGGTGGACTGGGCACTGACCTGCAGACAGAAAGGTTGCCAGTGAGATTAATTCCCAGTCAGGCACATGCCTGGGTTGGAGACCAAGTGCCTGGTTGGGGGTGTGCAAGAAACAACTGACTGATGTTTCTCTCGCAATATCAATGTCTCTCTCCCTCCTTTCCTCTCTCTCTAAAAACAAATAAATATTTTTAAATGAACTAAGGGTTGTGGTTTGGCCATATGTTAGTGAAGCTAAAATGGAGTCAAGATGTTGAGAGTGTTTTCAAAGGAATGATTATGATTGATTAGAATATAAATTGGGTCAGAGAAGACAGCCCTATGACTTGAAGAATTGCTGGAGTTAAAGACTAATGGTCTGCATGTAGCCACCTTGCAGTCCCACTCATCCACATGACAAGAACTTCAGTGGTAGTTGTTCATGGCTAAATAGTCACAGATACAGACTGTGCATGTATATTGATTGTGGATAATATATTGTAGAGACTGGATTCTGTTACTTTCCTTTTCTCAGTATTGACTCTAATGATATCAGGCAGTTCAATGACTGAATGATCATCTTGAACTTAGTCTCATGCTTTGTTAGTGTATATCTGTGGAAGTCCAAAGTGCTTGCCTAACCCTCTAACTTAGCCAGACTGAAACTTCAACCTCATTTTATTTCCCTTGTGAATCTTTACAGAGCGTGGAATTAGATTTGTTCAGGCTGGACTAGACCAAATCTTGTACAAGCATGTGGTCCTAACTTCTAAGGCAGACTTTCTGGTGTCTCATCTGGATGCCTCACGAGTTAAAGTGGTGTTAACAAGATCTCTCATACCTGGCAGGGGTGGAACTCTGACACATCTGCACTGCTAATCCTCTGCTTTTTTGTTGCACTCTCAATCTTCTGCCAGCTTCTATCTGTTAAATCTTTGTTAGATTTGCCTTGTGCATGGACAGCCTGGCCTTCAGCCACAAACTGACTGGCACCCTCCAAAAAGACTTCTGGGGCCCTGTCCTTGCATAGCTCTCACCTGTCTGAAGTTCCACCCTACAAATTCCAGCTGCTTAGGGTACCCAGAACTCTGCTTTCCGCTTTCTCCTGTAAGAAGGACCACCATGTTCTCCTTGGGTTCCAGGTTTCTTCATCAAGGCCAGGGAATTGTCCCCAGGCAGATGGGGTATGGGACTCAATCTGTTTCCTGCTATTAAAGATCGTGATGTTGTTATGCCTGTTGTCTATTGCAAGAAAACGCTTGCTCATATATTTTGTCAGATTTTTACAGTTATTTGTCTGTTGGAGGGCGATCTTGTACCAGTTTATCCATTATATGCATATTTATATTTACCTATCCAACAAAGATTTATTGAGTGTCTATAATGTGCTAAGTATTAGAATTACAGTTGTTAAACAAATAACATGAATCTTGCCCTCATAAAGTTTACAATCTGGAGGAAAAGTGGATATTAAACAAATAACCATAGAAATAAATCTTTAGTTAAAATTGTGATAGGTATCATGTGTTTAAAATATAACAGAGTATTTTAAGTTATATTTGGGGAGAATGACTCTTTAAACAAGTGACTTCAGTGGTGAGTGGGCCAGACACAAGACTGAGGGAAAATGCATATGAGAACCAAGAAAAGATTGTGAGAGGAGGCCTCCATGGCAGGAACAGAAGTTTCCCAGGGCTGGACACTGGTATCTGGGGACAACATTTGAAGTTGACACTGAAAAGGTAGGCCAAGGCCTTGTTAACTATATGAGATTATGTCTCCAGAAAAACGAAGCACCACCTAAATGACTGAGCAAAATCAAGTCCAGAAATGTTAAGCGTAGGTAACAAAATCATAATTGGTGATAATACATCTGTTTTGGCTGAGTCTTCCAAGAGAGCAAGAACAAATACACCTTTTAGAGAACACAAAGACCAGCTGAGGATGTTTACTTTAGAAGAAGCAATGTGCTGTAGGTCAGTATTTATTGAGATGTTAAACTTTCAATGGTTAATTCTTCCCTGTTTAACATTCAGATGATGAGATCCTGCCTTGAAAAAGTCCTTTTAGATTTTATGTATTAGCTTCTTGCATTCTAACAGGTTTAGTTTGATGTAGCTAGGACCAGCTGAATGAAAAAAGTAGAATTGAGTGGATCAAGCTACTACTCTAGGCAGGTAACTGTTGGGGCAAAGATGAAGTAGATACTAAGGATTATGATAGTCCAAGGAGATAAGAATGGCCAATAGAAAAATCACTCATATACAATTACTGAAAATATTTGCAGAGTCTTCTTTAGATCTAGGACATAAACACAGGTTACATGTGTTTAAAATATAACAGAATATCTTAATTTAGATTGGAGGAGAATGACCCTTGGATGAGTGATGAATAAACGTCTTTTGCTATCAAGGTTATCTTTATGGTTCACTCTTCAATTTAAACAAACATTTTAACTCGTTAAAAACAAAGTTTCAAATACATAAAATCTATTTTAAATTAGCCCTTCACATGGTCACCAAATTGGTTCTTATTTCCATCCATTCACATTTGGTATTTTTTGCCCAGTGTAAGACAAATACTGGTCAATCTGGTCAATTTTTGCTTCAACCATCTAGAGATTAAAATGTTTTTCTTTCAAGCAAAAAGGAATGAACACTCCTATACATGCCATACTTTTTCAAACAAGTGCAAAAGGAGTTCCGTTGATTAAAATTTTAAAGTTATTCTGCTACAGTAAAGCATGCCTCCTATCTACATAAGATACTAGCCAAAAAGCTGCAGAACTGTCTCAGTGTGTGCGTGTGCATGCACATGTGTGCACGGTAGGCAGCTATGTGCCTGCCCATAATCATGTGCATATATAACTGAGTTTCTCGGTGTCACCTCACACATGTTTTACTCAGCTAAATTACTGAAAATAAAATGTATAGTATGATATATTGCAACCATATATTGTGTACAGTTTGTATATAAAAAAGAAAGAATGATTAAAAGTCGATGAGAGACTGTTTATAAATCTTGATTGCTTCATAATTTTAACTTTGAGCAACATTTTTATCATAATTATAGGCTTTCTTAAAGCATTTATGCAGATTGTTGTTACTCAAAAGGGGGTTTATTCCATTTTGGTATAAACTACACTTTTTTCTTTATGAAATCACTCTTTGAGTTCCTAATACTCAGTACCCTGCCAGAGCTGCAAGATTCAAACAGCAGGAAGCACTTATCTCAAGAGGGCTATCACTGATCCCTCCTCATCTGCCCACTGCACTGCCCCACCAGTGCGGAGTAGGAATGGAAATCTTAGCCCTATGATAATAGCCCTATGAAATCTTGCCTATGATAATAGGCTGTTGATATCTTTAAAAGCTTTTGAATTCCTCTTTGAACTCTAATGCTCCTGTGGGGCTAGTACACTTTTGTACCCACTTCTCAGATCAAGAAATGAAGCCCTAGAGGTCAAAACAATGACAAAATATTCCATTATTTAATTCTAGAATCAGCCCTGTCTGGTGTAGCTCAGTGAATTGAGCGCGGGCCTGTGAACCACACGATCGCGGTTCGATTCCCAGTCAGGCACATGCCTGGGTTGCAGGCAAGGTCCCCAGTGGGGGCCACACCCAAGGCAAACCACACATTGATGTTTCTCTCTCACTTTCTCCCTCCCTTCCCCTCTCTAAAAATAAATAAATAAATATCTTTTTTTAAAAAAAGAAAGAAATGTATACCAGATGAAAGGGGAGAACCTCACAGAAAGACTGAGGCTCTTGCAGAAGAATGACCTGAGTCTCCCCAAGTCCTACTGCAAACCTGCTCTCCGCAGGAGGGTTGCACACTCCGTGAGGCACAGACCCAACCTGCTTTAGTTCACCCTCACATACGCAGGGCCAACACAGTGCCTGACATGGTAGGAGATAGGTAAATATTTGTGAAATGAATAAATGAAGTTTGGAAACAAAAAACTCCTCAAACCAAGGAGTAAGATCTTCAAAGTCTATGCTTTATGAAATGGGGGTCTCCCTGAGTATGCCAACTAAGTATTAAGTCAAGGCAATAAATAAGCCTTTCTCAGTGGAAATAACAAAATTTGAAGATTTGTTCATTATTTCCCCCTCCAAAAACATCCAGTTTGATTACAAGACCTCACATGACACAGTACCAAATTATTTTAATAGGCCGCAGGTATTAAAAACATTCTGAAAACAGAGTTCACTTTTTCTAATAAATACACTGAAATATCAAGGTAGACAGAGTACCAGGTTCCTGAAAACAAACACCTCTGTCTAGAAGACAAGGGAGAGCCCCTCGCCTAGACTGGGCCCATGGTCAGACTGGTGCAGCTTCCCCTAAGAAATAAGATGTCACTTGGCCAGATTTCACTCTATGCACCACTTCCCCTTGCCAGGGAAATCAATGTGAGTGGGTCTGTGGGGAAGACCAAATGAGAGGACTTTAAATAAAAAGGTTTTTTTAGTGCTAGGTCTCAGGCACTTCTACACTGGTTACATCATTTAGTTGTCACAATAATCCTATGATGTAGGAATTAATATCTCCAGTCTACAGATTAGAAAACAGGACTGGAGATGTTAAGTAAGTTTGTCAAGGTCGCCTAGCATAAAAGAGCAGAACAAAGCCAAGCTCCAACATAGGCAGTCTTGAGCTACTGCCCATGTCAAAATCACTTCTTTTTCTTTTTTTTAAATATTTTTACTTATTTATTTCTAGAGAGATGGGAAGGGAGGGAGAAAGAGAGGGAGAGAAACATTAATGTATGAGTGATATTCTCACCAGCTTGCTTCTCACCCGTCCCACAACTGAGGACCTGGTCTGCTACCCAGTCATGGATGGTCATGGGCCCTGACTGGGAATCGAACCAGTGAACTTTTGGTTCACAGGCCCAGTGCATAATCCACTGAGCCACACCGGCCAGGTTACAATCACTTTATTCTTAAATGAACGTCTGCACCTCTACTATGGACCCACCACTCTTCCTGAGAGCTGCCCTCCACCAACCTGTGACCTCATCTCTGTCTCTGAAGAGCGCTACCCAAAGGCTGCACATGGGCGCATCACCTGTGAAGCAGGCATGGATCTTAAGCGTTAGAAACTTCACAGTTATTTTGACTACAAAGAATATTTGTTTTGATTGTGAATTAATTAATGACCGAGAAGTTCCTTTACTCATATATATGCATATTTATTCATAAGGAAAAAGCTCTTTATTCATATGTGTACATATGTGTATGCATGTATGTATCAGCATACTCCTCCTTCCTCCTTTTAATGATAATTATTCAAGTTTTATGCTCATTATATTTAATCCTTTGGTGAGGTGTTCCAATAATTACAGCTCGGCTTCTATCTTAGTGGATTGGAATAAAATAAAATATAGGTCCTTTCAGCTCTGATTCAGGAGACATTTTTTAAAGATTTTATTTATTTATTTTTAGACAGAGGGGAAAGGAGGGAGAAAGATGGAGAGAAACATCAATGTGTGGTTAGCTTTTATGTGGCCTCCACTGGAAACCTGGCCTGCAACCCAGGCATGGGCCATGACTGGGAATTGAACCAGTGATCATTTGGTTTGCAGCCCAAGCTCAATCTACTGAGCTACACCAGCCAGGGCAATATTTTTATTAATATTTTATGTTGTCTTTCTATTCAACAACTTGTGAATTCAGTGCTAACAGCATCTGGCTGGCTGTTAGAGTTGACTGTTGGAAAAAATGGAACAGGGGAAGCTTATGTCTTGTTAAACATAAACTCAGAAATTCAACAAATCAGCAAAATTTGTTATGCTATGGTTTATGAGTTAGTTCAGTTTAAACCCTTGGATAAACAACATAGAAAATATTACCATGAACTCTGGCTGGTGTAGCTCAGTGGATTGAGCATTGGCCTGTGAACCAGAGGATCACAGTTCGATTCCCTGTCTGGGCACATGCCTGGGTTGCAGGCCAGTTCCCAGCAGGGGATGCAAGAAGCAACCATACATTGATGTTTCTCTCCCTCTCTCCTTCCCTTCCTCTCTAAAGATAAATAAATAAAATCTTTAAAAAAAGAAAATACTACCATGAGAGTGAAATTACTATCTTTAACTAAAAATAGGTAAGTGAAACTTAAATTTAAAGGATTTATTTCAGGGGGTGAATTCTAACAATGTCAAAACCACTGCTAACTATGATTTTAGAATGTTGTCTCTCCTCATGGAAATCCACCTGTCACGATGCTGTCATTCTTCTGAATGAACACCTCCTTCCCCCAACCTTCTACTGTGATCATCACCATCCTTCAAGCCTCGCCCCTCAACGTTGTGACTCTCATAGAACCTTTTCTGATCTGAACTCCTGTCGGGTACCAGCTGCCCCACACAATCTAACACTGAAGCTGTGTGGTTCTTTCACCACATGCTTACTGCATATCTCTTACATTTAGCAACTGTAACTCACCCTTCCCTCAGAAGATGCAAGCACCTTCTGTCTTAATAAGTCTTCTTAATAAGGACCTGCTTGTCGCCCAGTTCTACTTGATAGCTTATCCTGTGTGCTGAGGCAAAATTGCCTGCTGCAGGAGACGCTGGTCCACTGTAAACTCCCCTATCACACCCATCTTTCCAGCAAGCATGAGCACCTCAGAGGACCACCAGGACTCTGTCAAATAATTGTGAGATGCTTGATGATGGCATATCAGATGTAAATGGGGACATGTAGGCGTACATGTTCCATGTCAGCATGTTGGAATTATGCAGTTCTGTTCACAGGAGCAGTAGTAAATGTTTTTACATTGTAATTCTCTCATAAAATTGGAAACAATTTATTATAATTGTAAGACAATGTGGTTTCTTCAGGATTTTTGAATAATTTGTTTAAAATACTATTTTAATCTAGGGATTTTCAACTCTAGATTCCAATCTGACTCACTTTGGGCCCTTTATTCAAGAGTTTGTATCTGCTGGTCTGGGATGAGTCCTGGGCATTGCAATGTTGTAAAAGGCTTCAAGAGGTTCCAGTGTGAGCTACCTATAATTAGCATTATTTTCCCAAGTAGGTGAGATACTTGTACACATAAAAAGAGTGAACTCTAGTGAGAAATTAAGAATAACCCTGTCCAGCATGGCTCAGTTGGTCGAGCATGGTCTCGAAAAGCGAAGGGTGCCCAGTTCGATTCACGTCAGGGCACGTGCCTGGTGTTCAGGGGTATGCTGAGAGGCAATCGGTGGATGTTTCTCTCCTTCTCTTTCTCGCTCCCTTCCCCTCTCTAAAAATGAATAAAATCTCTTTTAAAAATCCTTTATAAAAAATAAAGTGGAAATGCTCACATGTACATTTTTGTATATTTAGAATTAACCCAATAGTCCTGTGGAAACTAATTTTAAAAAGTTAACACACTTGGTTTTACATAAAAATATAGCTCAAGTCGATGGGCACAGAGTTTTGTTTATCCTAAACGTTCCATCTCTCTAGAATATGTGCTCTGTGTATTTCAGGAGGGTTTGGGGGCAGGGGCACTAAACTGTGCTTTGATTCGATTTGATCGGTGAGAATATGAGAAACAACTTAAAGTCTTATTTCAAGCACTTATTCATGTGTATGCATTCATGGAAAATAAGAATTGGTCTCAGGCTGACCATACAGGAAAGCAAATAAAAATTAGTGTTTTGACCTCAATTTAATATAAACTAGGTAGAAGCCTCAAGAGTCTTAGTCATTTTTAAATGAGGAAATATGCAAAGCAGAGTGACATACCATTCTTTCTTCAACGGAAAGACCTGAGAACTTTATTTGCATCTTCATACTGCTACATTGTCTTTCATCACATTTTGTAGTATGATCATAAACTTCTCTTCTGGCCCTGGCTGGTGTGGCTCAGTGGGTTGAGCGCCGCCCTGCAACTGAAAGGTCATGGAGTTTGATGCCCAAACAGGGCACATGCCTGGGTTGCCGGCCAGGTGCCCAGTGCGGTGGAAGGGGGTGGGGGCGAGGCAGCCCATCGGGTGTCTCTGATGACTCACACACCGACGTTTCCCTCTTCTCCCTCCCTTGTCCTCCCTCTAAAATAAATAAATAAAACCTTTAAAAATAAAGACACTTATTTAATATATTGTTTTTAAAAATAAATTGCTATTTTGACCTTCTGGCTTCAAGAATAAGTTCTAAAAATAGAGTTGCCAGGATGCTTATACCAAGAAAAGGAGAGATGTGGATGAAGCAGGAAGTCAAATACAGTTCACATTACAAAAATATAACAATTAACCATCTGTCCTGACACAGGCATTACCTTACAACAACATCGTTACAGATGTGATCCTGTCAGTATCTTCACTTTGTGTATGAGTCAAGTAGGCATTACCAAGAGGTCAAAATCCGGGGAGATATTTCGAGGAGGCTCTGAGTGAGTAGAGGAAAATACTCTCACTGATTTGCGGGGAGAAAAGGATGTACAGGACACCGTGCCCACAGCCTCGCCAAGTACCCCTAGTGCTCTGGACCAGAAATACAGTGTTCTTCCCAGCTGCCCCAAAGGGGGCGTGTTTCTTTAGGAGCCAGGGTCCCTAGTACAAAAGGGGCGATTCAGACCCTGGGGAAGAGACCTCCCTTGGAAAAGAGAGGGGAGTCCCAGGCCAGCCTCCGGGGCACCTGAACAAAGATGTTCTTTTGAGAACTTCCGCGGTCCGATACTTGGAGAGGCTTTTGGCCCCATCCCTCTGCACCAACAAAGAGGAAAAGACAGTTCGATCCAGACGCCCTAAATCAGCTCTGTGCGAATAAAGCAGCTGATGCCCTCGGTGCTCTGCTGGTGTCTCTGGGTGTCACTGCGATCTGGCGTGGCTGCCAACTTCTGGGCTGACCTTGGTTGGGCCGGCCGGCTCCGCTGCGGTAGCGAGTCTTCACATCGGTTGCCACCACAAATGTCATTACCGAGGCCAGGAGAAACGCTTGCCGCCAAGGGCCGAATTCGCAGGACAGCGGCTTGAGCCCCTGAGAGAGTGCCCAAAGGGAAACCAGAGGAAGGAAGTTGGGGCTCTGGTCTCTCTGGGCCTCTCTTGAGCTCCAGGATTTGCAAAGCTACCACAATCCGGGGAGGGAAAGGTGCAAGAAGGAGGAGGGCAGTGGTGGAGCGGAGAACCCTTGCAACCCTTCCAACGGTCCTCCCCGCCCCTCCCTCCCCCCACCCCCGCCCCGGCCACACACACACCCGGCACCACTCGTTAGCCCAACTGCTTCTCCTCATGGGCAGGAGAGAAGCTCCCCCTGGGTTCAACAGAATTTCGAGGTCCTATTTCCAGCGTCCAGGGCTGAGCCACTGCACACGCGTGTACACCTGGGCTTCGGTGCGCCAGAGCCAGACGTCGGTTAAAATTTCACTTCACAACCCCCGTTGATACGAGATACGAGTTTGACATCTGTTTGCCAGAGTGTTTTGCACTCAGCCTAACACCCACCATTAAGTGACAAACTGTGGCAGCCTGTCAAAGCCGGCTGACTGGCAGCTGCTCCGCTTACAAAAACTATTCAAATATTTGCAGGTTTTGAAGCTTTAGGCAGTGTTGTACCCAATCTTTCAGTGATTTAACATGTAAAATGTAAGTCAGAGTTTTAAATCTGGATCCCAAAATGTTTCCATTTCCCATACAAAAGGGAAAAGCTTTCAGGGGGCCTGCTGGAATCGGTCCAATTCCCACGTGCTTCCTCCTCCCCACCACGAGATTCCTGCACAAGCCCAGCTTTTCAAAAATATCAGGAACCAAAGTCTCTCTTCCTGTTGTTACCAAAATCTCAGATGACAGAACTAAATGACCGAAAACTCCATGGGAATACAGTTTCTCAGAAGTACATTTCAAAAAGAATAATTCACAAGTCAAGCAACACACCTGCTGTATGCGGCATTTGACAGTTACATCAACTTGTCATTTGGGAAAAGCGAGCAGCTAGTAAGAGTATCCCAGCTAACATCCGAGTTCTTCGGCGATTTCCAAAACACTACCTCCTCTCCCTAAATATGTAGTCCTACATTTGCAAGTGACATAGTGTTTCTGTTGATTAAGGTCCACCGAGTAAAAGTTATGTGGGTTTTTTGTCTCCACAACTGGAGCCAGACAGAAAGGATCTCCCGAAAACTGCAGCTGTCAGAGAAAAAAAAATCACACATTTGTTCGAGATATGTAAGTACACACCTTACACCCTGAAATACCAAGGGGCTCATAAGCACTTAAGGTGTTCAAATGGACTGTACTTGCGCTTTATTTTTTTAATGTTGGTAAATATCTTTCCTTCTGGTAGAAGGGGGAAATAAGTCCTTTAGGCAATACGTGGGGTCATCATTTTCAGAAAGGCAGTTAGCTGCTTTTAATACATTTTCAGAGAGGATCAGAGGGCAATAGGGTTAAGGAGGAAGTGCTGACAACTTCACACAATTGAAGAGAGACAGACAGTGAAAGGAACAGATGGAGGAAGGTAAGGAGAGAGACAGAGACAGGCAGAGGGGTGGGAGAGCGATCCAGCTCCAGCCACCTTCTCTCCTCTTCCACCGCGCTGGCCAGCGGAGAGGCAGGAGGGCAGCACTGTCCTCCGAAGGGTGGTCAGGGACTCCGCCTGCAGAGGGAGTCAGGGCGCAGCGAGGCTCCGCGCCCCGAGGCGGTGTGGCCGCCCAGTACTGCCGCGCTCCCCACCACCCACGCGCGCTGGTGACTTGAGGCTGCCTGGCCGGGCGACTTTTTTACCTGTAGTTTTGTGTCCACAGCACTAATCCTAAATTAAACACTGTCTTTAGTGTCAAAGGTCCAGGAAGGGCGGGGCGGGGGGCTGTTTAAAAGCGCAGAGCGAAGCGGGGTGGGGAGGAACTAGGCCAGGGTGTCCCCAGAGCGGAAGAACAAAGCCGAAGCTGTATTCTGGAAAGGAGTGAGCCTGAAGCCGGGACACTGCGGGCGGAGGGGTTGAGGTGGGGGAGGGGCGGCTGATAACCCTGGGACAGGACCCGGGGACCGAGGTCACTCCGGAGGGCAGGTGGAGCGACTGACGTTCTCCCACCCAAGGGTTGGGAAAGAACCTGAAGAGCAGTTCGAAAAGGAAATCGGTAGCCTGTGTGATGACAGGAGTGACAACTATTTTATGGAGTGGGGGGAGGTGTCCGAACCCCTCGGGGAGGAGGTTCAGGAGAGAAGGGGGTATTTTCAGGTCCCTGCAGTTTTACTGAATCTCTGAGGCCAGGCCGGGTCGGGGGTGACAGTGCGGGAGGCGAGGAACCGGACCCAGAAAAAGAGGAAAAGTGGGGAGAGCGCGGGCCGCGGCGGGGCGGCGGGGAGCTCGGGGGAGGGGTGGCAGGCTGGGGCGCGGCGCCGGGCGCGCGGGAGACGCGGCTCCACCTCCCAGCTCAAAACGGCGTCGCAGCTGCTCGAGAACCAACTGCTCAATTCTATTCACTGTCGAGTAGGAACAAAAAAGTGGCTATTTATTAGAATACTTGTTTGGTATTGTTCGGCGCCACACAAAAGGCGTTTCATTATGTGGAGGGATTCCCCTTTTTCCTGAGAGAAACAATAACTTGAAATTGTCTTTAAAGTCTTTTCTATCAATAATAAATTTCATTTTCTTGTCTCTCTCGCCTACAGCGTGTGTGTCTGGGAGGGTGTGCGCGAGGCGAGAGAGAGGAGCAAGTGCGTGTGCAGTGAGTGTGCGAACGGGGGTGCGCGTGTGAGTGTGCGCATGTGAGTGTGCGTGCGCGTGGCGCCGGCGCCCGCGTCTGCGGTGCAGGCGCCTCCGGGAGCCGATCGGGCTGGGGTCCCGGGGCAGCGGTGCGCTGGGAGTATAGCGCAGGTAGGCCCCCCCAGTCCCGAGGAGCGGGAGCTGGGGAGGTGCCCGCGGGTGCTGCTCTGGGGGCGCAGCCGTGCTGGACCGGCTCTGGGGACTCGCTGGAGCGGGAGGAGGAACTAACTGTAAGTGTGTCTCAAACTTGCGCGGGGGCTCCGGCGCGCCGGGAGCTGGGGAGGGGGCCGGAAAGGCTCTGGGAGGGGGCCGGGTGTCTCTAAGGCGACTTTCGGTAAAGGAGGGAAGGTCTCTCCGCAGCTTTCGTCCTCGGTAGAGAACAGGTGGGATGCTGTGGAGACCGCTGCGGGCGCACTCGCGTGCGGCGTCCATTTGTCATTTTCTTATCTGTGGGTTCACTCCTCCCCTCCTCCTCGGCTTTTTAGATTGGCCCCCGCCCAGTGGACCAAGACTCCGCTTTTCTCTGAGTCGTTCTTTTTGGGGGAGGGAGAGGGAGGTCAAGCCAGTGGATTTGCGGGAGAGGTGTAGGTCCGCGGCAGCTCCTGTTTTGCCTGTGGCCACCGCGCCCCCCTCCCCGCCCCCGTTAGGGCCCAGGCTTTTGCTCCGCGCCCAAACCCTTGATGGAGCCGGCTCCGGCGATCCGTAGTGCACTCCAGGCACGCTGAGAACTAAACCCGCGGGTTGAAATTACGTTTTAAAAATTAACATGTTGAGCGTGTGCCAGTTAATGAGAGGTGTTTTAGGCGAAGAATCAATTTAACTATGACTGACTGACCGACGGTCTTGACTGTATTAATACACACACACACACACACACACACACACACACACACACAATGAGCAGCGAGCCCTTGATTTGCAGAGGGTGACTCTGAACCGGACGCCTGGCCGGGAACCCCGCCGCGGCCAACGCCTCAATCCCGCTGGCTAGGGCAGGGCGCTGCAAGGTGGAGATCGGGTGCCCCAAATCCCTGCCTGCTGAGTGGGCCTCCTAAATGGGGGGACCCCCACACGGGCATCCAGTCCCCCAAGCGCTTCCTCCCTCCTCCTGCGAAATCGCATCTGCCTGGCATCCGCTGGGCACCACCGTACCCACCGGCACCGGCTGGTCGCTCGCCTCCACCCCCTAGTTCCCGGGTTTGAGCCGCCGGCGGAGAGGAAAGGTGACCAAGTTTCAAAGGTGAAATGGATTTTCGGCGGTGGCGGGTGCTGAAGTCGACCGGCCGGGCCGAGCCGGGCCAGGTGGCTCGGCTGACATCGACCACGAACTGAACGGGGCTGGCTGCCTCCTAGCAAGAAACAGGTGTTTGGACACGATAGCGGCAGCCAGTCAATTAACCCATTAAAACTGCTTTACGGCATCGATTTCCAGGAGCGCCGTGGGGCCGGGATTCTGGAAGCTCCTTTGTGACGGGCGGGGGACGGAGGCCTGCACTGACTGACGGCTCCCCAGCTGGCCCAGCGGACCCCCGAGAAGCGCTGGTCACCACAGTAAGGCTGCCCAGGCAGCCAGGCAGGGAGCTTTGTCTGCGCTGGAACTGGGGAGGGAGGGCTCCTGCTCTGTTCTCCCGTAGGACCTGGATGTTGCTACCCCAAGCCTCTTCCTCTGCTCCCCACCTCGAGCCTGGCGGGTCTGTGGTCAGGCGGCAGAACAGTGATGTAGACGATCGGTGAGGGCCAGGATCCACTCGGGAAGGAATTCTGCCCCTACCCCACCTTGCCTCAAGTGCTCCCAGGTTTCCTTCCCCCCAGAAACGTCTCTCCACGATGAAGCCAAGCAGGCTCTGTGGCTCTGCCTGAGAATGTGCGCTCCCTGAGGATGACAGCAAAGCTCCAGGTGGTCTGTACTTGGGTCCTGGTTACCACTGGGAAGGATGGAGCCCGGCATGGGTCTCAGCAGCTGCTTGTTATGGGTACACAGGCTTAGAGTGGAAAGGAAGGGTCCCCTCCAAGGAACCTGTGGGAACCTTGCCCACTGGACTCACGGAACCTGGACTTCCTTCACAAGTAGGAGGAGGTCACTGGGACCCCTCTGCAAGGCTTTGCTCCAGGTGGCTGGCCTACCTGTGCAAACAGAGAGGGCACAACCACCTGCGAAGAAGGGTAGTAACCAGCCTCTCCCCGAGGAGCAAATTCACCTGTGTGTCCTGAGGGTTGGACACTGTTTTAGATAGCTAAAATACAAAGAAAAATGCATAGTTTCTGTTCTGAGACCCAAATACCACTCTTCTGCTGCATAATGGAGTCTTTTGTCCTTTTGGGGCCACTTCCCAGAGTCAGGGGTGCCAGTCCTGGTGTACTCAGTCAAGAAAGGCAGAAGTGGCACCCAGCAGCCAGATATGGAGGTGGAAATCCCCCCTTAGCCAGTTTTGTAGAAAACACCATTGTTTACCTACTTTTTCCTCATTGACCCTGAGTTCAATTTCAAAGGCTATCTTTTTCTGACCACCAGACCTCCCTCCATCTCATATTCATGGTGCTGGCTCCCCAAGATGGTTAATGGCTGGGGAGTCGGTGAGAATTCTTTGTGACGGGCTGTAGGTCCTTGCCCTGCTACCCAAAGACTGCCACCTCAAACATGGATGAATGACCTGATTTCCCCTGGCAGGACAGAGGGCTTTGGCCTCTGCGGGCGAGATGCATGGCATCACCACGGAGCAGAGGGCCCTCTCACCGCCTGGAGCGCAGGACTGTGAGGGGGTTTGGGAGGAAAGTGGCTCAGGGCAGCTGTCCAGTCCTATTGCCTGAAGGTTTCAACTGACCCACTTTCCCTGTTTGCTGTTTTCTGAAGTAAGCAACACAAGTAACTGAAAAGACTTGAAATTGTGTCAAAATGATGTTTTAATCTCATTGAAAAGTGTATTAAAGGACAAGATGTAATTTATGTGAGGTGCTCCGATGAAAGGAGAGATTGGAGTGGATGGCCCTTTCACTCGTGTGAACCTCATGTCATGTGTATATTGAAGTCTGTGTAGCTAATCTAATTTGCAATAACAGGGATGGCCCGTAAGAAGAAGCATCTCTGATTTCACTTTATTTCTTTTCATATAGAAATTCCTTATGACTTGTCTCCTCCTGAGTGATGCCTTTTCTATTTGGGGGCTAATGAGAGACTATGAGAATCGAGCACTGTTTGCTTGTAACCAGAGCCCTTCCCAACACACACGCGCCGACAGTCAGCTCACCTGCCCTTGATTAGGACCCTGCCTACGCCTGAAACGCTGGCTTTGATTTCCCGGGCTGAACACCACTGCGGCCTCCCGCATCCAACCCCACCTTCCGAGTGCACTGGGGCAAGGGGCCTGCCCGCCTGTCGGCTTGGGTGTTCCACTGCAGCATCTGGTTCAGTTTCTCCCCAAAATCTTGGCTTTAGAAGTTAACGTAATCAGATGCCCCATATTTTCAGACCTTCGTATCCTGTAAATTTGCATTGAACGAGTAGGAACCGCCCCCACTCCAGACAGTTGGATCTGCGCTGCGTGTTCACACTGTCTCAGGAAGAAACCAAGCACACCCCCTTTACAGAGGAGGTGCTTTGCATTCTCACCATCACATCGAACACAAGCGTTCTTCACCACTAAAAACTACACGCGTTAGAAAACGACAACTTTTATACAGAGTGAAAAGGCGTATTCGAACTATTAATTACAGGGGTTTGTGTAAATGAAACTTTAGCAGTGACCCATTTAATTTTGTGGTAATTACTGACAAAATAAGACAAGGAGGAATCACAATACAGTATATTTATATCTTGAAGCAGCGTATTATACATCTGTAGTTACGCCGAAGAGTAAAAAAATGGGGGGGGGCTGCAGAAATATAAAATGTACATAAAAATCACACTGAAACCATTCGGATTAAACCCAAAGGGAGAGGAGCTCAGGCGGCTTTCTACAAAGCCCAGAGAAAGTTTGGAAACATCGGCATTTTTTCTTTAAAATTTTAGGCTCCCGAAGCTGCTACTTTGGTTGAGTCAGGTCTCAGCTGCTCGGATTCCCCGACTTGAGGACAATTTTTGCAGGTCCTACAAATCTGGGAGGCAGAAGAGGGTGGGGAACTCTCCTCCAGCCAACCATGCGCCCCATGGGAGGAGGGGCTTGTCCACTGCAGCCCGCAGGGAAGGACCCCAAAACCGCTTCCAGGCCAGGCCAGGTCATAGTTGGCAAGACTAGGTGGGGAGTAGGTAGAGAGTGTCCACCACCGAAGCCTCCCCGCGGAAATTCACTTTGCGGTTGAATTTCATGGCTTTTTCCTCACCAGCTTCTTCACAGGACTTTTAGTTACTGGTCTACAAAGGCCCTTCTTCGTCTGCCAATCTTTGTCCTCCTCCCCAAGGTTGGGCAGCGGGCTAAGCCAAGGTTAGCTAGGCCAGGTTCCTGGGAAGTAGCCAGGGTCCCCACTGGAGCCACTTTCCTCCCAAACCCTGAGTAATCGGTGTGGACACGGGAATGCAGACAGCCCGCCGTGCCCAATGGCGACTCGCGCTCTGCGCGCCCATTGCACCCCAGATGTCACCCCAGGAACTGCGAAGGTGGCTGTTGACTTCAGGTGGGGAGGCGCTGTGACCTCGGGCTAGCTCTAGGGCCGGGCGGGGAGCCCAGGGAGAGTTCGTGTCTTTAAAGACCATTTCATAAAACAGCGAGCTAAAGCTGCGCTCAGCCCAGTCCTGTGACCCACTTGGTTTGGGCTGGGTGGGCACCCTCCAGGAGACCCCAGGGCCCAGGTTTAAGGTGCAGGTGGCCTGACTGAAAGACTCCTCCAAAAGCTCCGCGCAAAAGAAGGCCAGTCAGGCTGAGCGGCAGGAGGAGCTGGAGCTGGCTGTGAGGCCTGGGCGGCCTGGCACCCAGCTTCGCCTGGGTCCCGCCGCCCTCCCTACCGAGCGCTCACAATTCCACACGGCGAGGAGGGCGCGATGCTCCCCTCGGGTCCCAATGTTTTCCTCCCCTTGTCTTCTCTCTTTCATTCATAAACCTGGTGGCTACAGACGCAGCTTGAATATTGACGTCTCTCCCCCAACCGCTCTGCCGTTAACCCAATTACAGAATTCATCAAGAACTGTGTTGAATTATCTCTTTCCATACAGTATCAGCATTAGCCTAATTAAAAGCTATAATGTCTGATATAATGATTAAATCGTTAGCTCTGCTGTAGGGAAGCAATATTTTGTTTTCCCTTCAATTAGAAGCTGATTGAGGTTTTCAGAGCAGGTCAGCTGTGAAATTTGAATTATATGTGTGAGCACTGCTCACAGGGTGAGTCCCTACTCGAAAGCTCCCAGAGATTCTCCAAACGCTTTCACCCGGAGAGCTAGGAGGCACAAAACAACCCAAACGCGCGCGCACACGTACGGTCGCTTGCTCTTCACTGTGCATTTACCAATCCGCACTGATCGCTGTGAAAAGAAAGCTCCGCTTGCTTTCGAAGGGAAGGGCTCCATCCCCGCTTTCCCGCAGACGTCCCTGCCACAGCCCTCTAAACCGGGACGCTTTTAGTGGAGAGAGGACGGTGGACTCGGACACTCAGGGGAGCTACAAGGATCTGCTCTGTTGCTGTCCCTAATGCCACAGATGTCCCTCGAAGTTCCGTACTGGCAAGCGATTCTCTATACCTTCCCCTCCCTCTCTTCCCCCTTTCCCATGACTATTATTTTAAAACAAAAACCAACAACAAAAACTTTTGTGCTTTGACTCCTTCCTCCGGTCTAAGGCTGGGGGAGGGGTGCGGTGTCAAGCGAGCCGGGGGACCAGAAGAGACCAGCACCCCCCAAGACTCCCAGGCCCGTCACCGGCGCGCCCTGGGGCTCAAACCCTCCAACGTGCTCCGTGAGCTGGGGGAGCTACAGAGGAGCGCGGCGGCTGAAAGCGAGGGCCTCGGGGCGCCCAGCTCCGCGAGACCCGCGAGGGCGGCGGCGGCCAGCAGACGGCGATCGCGGCCCGCTTGGCTGCGTCAGGGCAGACGCGCGCGGGGCCTGGGCAGAGGCCCCGCAATCAAGCAGACTGGCTCCGCGCCTCCGGCGACTTGGTGCTGCTGAGCTTGGGCGAGGGCGGCGGGGGGCGAGGGTGAGAAGGGGACCCAGCCCCCGCCCCGTCGCTTCTACCCACGGTGTCCGCCTCCAGCCGGTACCCCGGCTGGCGCCGCGGTCTCTTCCCACGCTAGCGTTCCCTCGGCCTCCGCCTGTTCTGCGCCTCCTTTAGGAAGCCCTCTGGTTGGCCGAGACGACCTCGGAAGCCTCTTCCAATTGAACTCTCTTCCACTCCTTTTTCTCTGTCCCACGCTTTCTCTGCCGCCTTCTCTTCTTCGTTCGGATCACTCTTTTCTCTCCCAAAGTCCTGCCTAGGAATTGGCGGCTCCCTAATGATTTGGCTCCCTAGAACTCTGGTTTCAGCCCTCGGGGCGACACCAGAGCCTGCAAGGCTGCGCCCTGGTCTGTCCACGGAGGGGCCTACACGTGGCCCGAGTACTTACGGGTCTTCAGTAGCCCCTGGAGCTGAACTGTGCGAGGGCAGGGGGCACAGGGGGACACCTCTCCCGGGAGAGTGTCACCGGGGCTGGCCTTCTGTGCCAAGGCGGAGGAAGACAGGAAGAGTTTTTAGTTTTCTTCGTTTTCCTACCGTCACCTTTGCCTCCCCAGAGCTCCTAGCCTGTCCACCTCTCTGCTTACCGGGAGTCTGAGGCTGGCCCCGGTATTGAAACTCACCTCTCGGGGCCTGAAAGTTGGCTTTCATTTAAAGTCTGCTAGTGGGGAGGGAGAGGATTCTGTCCGGTGACCTCTCTATTCCCCAGGTTTCTCCTGGACTCCACAGGGGTTCGGGAAGCAAAACCCAAAAGTGTAGTTCCTCTATATGGGAAGTTTAAGTTAATGGTATTTTATTTAAAGTCCAAAACTCGATGTAATTGGAAGTCATGGACTCGTGTATCTCCTAAATACATTACATACATGTGTATGCATATGTCTTTTGTGTGTACCGGTGTATGCGTATCTATACATACATCCTGGGTATATAGATATATATGTATATTCTGTATATACACATGTATGTATAGTATGCATATACTCTATTCTATGGGTACATGTGTGTGAACATATTGTGTGCACATGTGTGTACACATATGCATGCATGTACTTAATTTCCTCCAATAATGGCTTGGATCTGAATTTTCTTTAAGGATCATGCCCACAAGTGAAATAAAAGAAGAGAAAGCATTTTTACTTATCTACATTTCTAAAGTTGATCTTTCCTTTGGCATTTTGAGTGTAGAGGCACAATGAAGTTCCTAAGTTGGCAAGAGAGCAAATTTTGTCAATCAACAATGAAGCCATCCTCCCCTAGGGGTCTGGGCTCTGGCATTCCTTGCAACTAGTGTACTCTGTCTTCAAATCCTCCAGTGCCTGGCCTTTGAGAAAGTCCTCAGTTTGAAGGAGGCCCCTGCCAGCCTGGTGCGGGGTGGAAGGAAGAGAAAAGGGAGAAAGAGAAAAGGGAGAAGAGGTGTTTTTCAAACTAGTTTTGGACTGTTCTCTATTTTTAAAGAGTAACTGGGGAGAGGGGTCAGAAGGAGCAAAAAAACAGAGGCTCCCAAAGCCATTAGCGGCAGGAGTTGATACCACACGCTTCAATCTCTGTGCCAGGATGGAAGGCACTGAGAGGTCTGGCACTCAGTGCCCTGCCATTGCCTAATTGGCACAGGCGGCACCTGCCAATCATCTACCCCTTGGCAACAAGTTACACCTGCAGCTCTGTGTTAATGCTCAGGCACGTGGGCACCCACAGTGTGGGCCTGCTTGGGCCCAGGGAGCATCTCCTTACTGAAAGGGACTTAGGGAGAGTGCCCCAAACGCTAAGCACTCGTGTGAGTGCATAAAAGGCTAACCCATTTACTTCCTACTTAGGTGCTCTAGAAAACCAGGGTAACGTCATTGAATTTGGAAACAATTTTCAGGACTATGTAGAAAGAAACCAAACCATTTCAAAGTCAGCTACCCGAGTCCCCCAAACATAAAGCATCCCTGCAATGCTCACCAAAGTGTGGGGCGTTTCTAAAACAAACTGCTCCATTGATACGGAAAATAATGTGCCAACCCTGGTTCACACAAAGTATTTTCAGGGGGTCTTAGGCTATTTGGTTTAAAATCTAAATTGAAAAGCAGAGGAAAGAAATTTTTCAGTTGCTAAGTAGATAATATAGTTTATAATTTGTAAACCATTTCCTTTATTTCGGTCTTGCTGACTTTCCATGAAACACTGGATCTCACCGCACACCCATCGCCTGCTAAATTATCAAAGGAAAAATGGTCCTATAGCATTCTTAAACTGTATTCTTGCTCTTCGTGGTGTTGTTGTTGTTCATTCACAATGTAACTGATATTTGGAGGTAGTACAGGAACAAATCAAAAGATTTAACAAACTCGATTGCTGAAATAAGAAGGTAGTTTGAAAACCAAGTTTATAGCCTAGATATTTAATGAAAAATAAATGTGAAATGACATTTCTTTTCTAATATAATTATATATTATTCAATGAGTTCACTATTAAATGCTGAATAGCCCAAAATGAAAGCAGCTTAATCTGCAGAGACCAATTTGCTGTTGCATTGCCTACTGTAGCAACCTTGCAAAAAAAAAAAAAGCTACTGTAATAATCATAGCAGTTGACAGGAAAGAAAGTATTGTTCCTGTACCTTGGACAAGCAGTAGGGTCAGGAAATTCACCACTTCAGAATCTCTTTTAAATGGTGGAGGGGTTAAGAAGAGGTGTCACGTGCTCACTGACCAACACAGTTAAACATCCTTATTACTACCCTTATGGTCATTATCATATGCTCATTTCTGTTACAAGAAGGTCAGTCATCGTCTTTGGTTAGGCTCCACTTCAGCCCCCAGCCATCTCCTAAGCACTTTCCTCTCCGGTGCTCAAGGAGGATGCCCCATTACTTCGTCAGGACGCAGGAGGCGTGGTGGTCTCCATGGATTTCCTGCCAGAAGTCTTTGGGTCACTTTCATATCATTCGGCTGGAAACCGAATGAGCACTGGTGTTATCGAAGACACTTTGAGATTTATGAATTACAACCGCAGGTGGATGCCCCAGTCGCTCCAGGAACCAGGCCTTTCGTTTGCAAAACGCAGGAGAAGAGCGCCTGTCGTTTGGTTCCCAGGCCCCACTTTGCCGATTCGCTGGGGGGCGGGGCGGGGCGGGGGGGGGGGCGGCTCGCTCGATTCGCGCAGTCTTCGACGTTCTTAGGCAAACAGCGTGTGGAATATGTTCCGCAGAAGAGCGGGTGCTGCCTCTGTCTTGTGCGACTTTAAACTTTTTAAACTGGTGTTAAGTAACTGGAGTCCAGATAGATCTTGTTTTCAACCTTCCCAGAAATTTTTTTTAGGAGGAAGCCAAATTGAGAAGAGTGTGTAACTATAATAGCCAGGCTCTTTAAAGACACCCCTCAAAAAAAAAGTTCAGGGCTGATGAAAAAAAAATGCTATGGAGCCAAGTCCGGCACAAATGCTCCCCCGTTATGGGAATTAATGGGGCCTGGACTGTGAAGGCCTTCCCTACGAGAGGGGGCACTGGAGAACCTCAGTACACGCGGTGGTGAAGCACTCGACAATGGGAGGGCGAGGGGAAGCAACTGCGCTGCCCACGCCTCCCAAGAGTTCCCTTGTGTGTGGTGGGGGGAGTGCTTTCGAGTTGTACACCTTGGACAGTCCTTCCTGCTCCCAAGGTCGCGCCCCTCCTTTCCAACCCTGGGGCTGAGCAGAGGCCGAGGTTCCTGCCTCAGTCCGAAACTTGCCCTTTCGCTGCCGAGGCAGAGTTGGGTAGGGGTGGGCGGAGGAGGAGCTGGGTCGAAGATGCCCTCAGTTAAAAGTGGCTTGGGGTTGTAATCCTCACCCTCACCCCCTCCCCGAATGACTCTATCTTCGTCTTGCTTTTAAATCCAATCGTTAATCGTGCGGATCGCGCAGGCGGAGAGAAGCGAGGGTAAGCTCAGAGTTCGCCGCCACCGCGCGCGCTCAGGAAGCAGCGTGGCTGTGACCCCCCTCCCTGGCCTCCTTTCCCCCCCTCCTTCCTGCTCCTGTTCCCCCTCCTTTCTCCCCTCCTCCCCATTCCGCCGCCCGCGCCCGGAGTATCTACTCCCTCCTCACGTCACTCGCCAGCGCGCCATGCAAATCACCGCCGCCGCCAGCTCCCATTGGCCGCGGCACGCTCATTTAATGGCAGCCCGGGCCGGCGTATGGCTGCTGGGCCCCGCGCGCCGCCGGCCCCGTGTGCGCCTCCGCTTCCAGCGCACCGCCCCGGGCAGGCAGTGGGCATCCAGGGCTTGGGGGCCCCGGTTTTCCGGCCCTCTTTGCGCGCCTGCGCTCCCTCGGCTGCCCCCGGCCCCCTCCCCAGCTGCCCCGTAATCCCCCCGGTCCCCCTCTCCTCCCCCCTCGTCGCCTCGCTCCCCCCTAGGCACCTGGGACAAGCACATGCCCAGCGCACGCGGCGCGCCACCCCGCTAGAAGTTGCAGCCCCGGAGTTGGAGGCCTCTGAGGACCAAGTGGAGGAGAAAGGAGGCAGCGCGCGCGGCAACGGCAGCCGGCGAGGAGGCGGCACTGAGTCCCGGAGCGGGCCCTGCGCATCGCTCTGGTCCCGAAAAGTGGAGCTGCAACTTGGCCACGACTGCACCTGTTTGCACCGCTCTTCCGAGGGCAACCCACCTGGGGCAGCGGCGAGGACCGCGACCCCAGCCATCACCCTCTTTGGCAAGTGGCTCGTGCACGAGGAGAAACTTTCCACCTGTGAGCCGGACCGGCGCTGAGTGCGTGTATTTTTGCCTCCTTTTTGTTGTTTTTGCCTCCACCCCCACCTTCTTTTTTTCTGCTAAGACCTCTCCCCGCACACCCACCCCAAAGTTTAGCTCTGTTTTGAATCCCTCTCCATCTCCCTGCCTCCCCTTCCCCGGCCGTCTATGTTCCAGGCCCTCTCTACGCGGTGCCGGTGAACCCGTGAGCCGCCCTAATGTACAGCATGATGATGGAAACCGACCTGCACTCGCCTGGCGGCGCCCAGGCCCCCACGAACTTGTCAGGCCCGGCCGGGGTGGGCGGCGGTGGGGGCGGTGGCGGCGGCGGCGGCGGCACCAAGGCCAACCAGGACCGGGTAAAGCGACCCATGAACGCCTTCATGGTGTGGTCCCGCGGGCAGCGGCGCAAGATGGCCCAGGAAAACCCCAAGATGCACAACTCGGAGATAAGCAAGCGCCTGGGCGCCGAATGGAAGGTCATGTCCGAGGCCGAGAAGCGGCCGTTCATCGACGAGGCGAAGCGGCTGCGCGCGCTACACATGAAAGAACACCCGGATTACAAGTACCGGCCGCGCCGCAAGACTAAAACACTACTCAAGAAGGACAAGTACTCGCTGGCCGGCGGGCTGCTGGCGGCCGGCGCGGGCGCTGGCGGCGCGGCCGTGGCCATGGGCGTGGGCGTGGGCGCAGCGGCTGTGGGCCAGCGCCTCGAGAGTCCCGGCGGTGCGGCGGGCGGCGGCTACGCTCACGTCAACGGCTGGGCCAACGGTGCCTACCCCGGCTCAGTAGCAGCAGCAGCCGCGGCCGCAGCCATGATGCAGGAGGCGCAGCTGGCCTACGGGCAGCACCCCGGCGCAGGCAGCGCGCACCCGCACGCGCATCCAGCGCATCCGCACCCGCACCACCCGCACGCGCATCCGCACAACCCGCAGCCCATGCACCGCTACGACATGGGCGCGCTGCAGTACAGCCCCATCTCCAACTCGCAGGGCTATATGAGCGCCTCGCCCTCCGGCTACGGTGGCCTCCCCTACGGCGCTGCAGCCGCTGCAGCCGCGGCGGGCGGCGCGCACCAGAACTCGGCTGTGGCGGCCGCGGCGGCCGCGGCGGCTGCGTCGTCGGGCGCCCTGGGCGCGCTCGGGTCTCTTGTCAAGTCGGAGCCTAGCGGCAGCCCGCCGGCCCCAGCGCATTCGCGGGCGCCGTGTCCCGGGGACCTGCGCGAGATGATCAGCATGTACTTGCCGGCTGGCGAGGGCGGCGACCCGGCGGCTGCAGCGGCCGCTGCGGCGCAGAGCCGACTGCACTCGCTGCCACAGCACTACCAGGGCGCGGGCGCGGGCGTCAACGGCACGGTTCCCTTGACGCACATCTAGGGACGCTGGGGGAAAAGGCGACCCGCGCCGGCGCCGAGCGAAAGGAGCAGGTGGCCCGCCCCAGGGACCCGGCCTGGCCCAGCGCGGCCTTGCTTTTGTATAGACGTTTCCACACTCTTGTAAAAAGGAAAACACTGGTGATGAGCACTAGGTGACACATACCCCCTGCCCCCAATTCGCTTTCCCGGGAGTTTTGGCGACCTCTAGAAGCGGACACAGTTGTGAGTTTCAGATTGAACTTCGACGTTTTCTTGAGACTTTTTGTACAGTATTTATCATCCACAGAGGCAGAAAGCGTTTCTTTGCTCGAGGGGACACAAAGACCAAGCAAGAGGTGACTCCAACTTTCCTATTCCGCCGGCGCGCTCACTCTCATCCCGCATCGCTTCCTGATGGCGTTTAGTTGCCGGGGACCCAATGCCGGAAGCTGTTCTCATTTGTTACCGATGTAGTAAGGCAGATCCAAACACAAGTTTTTTTGTAGTTGTTACCATTTGGTGAGGGGTGTTAATTTATACAAAGAGATGCCCCCACCTCTCTCTGACGGCAGCGGTCTATTCTGGGTTTTGTAAAACTTTTCTGTATCTGAGCTTTTCCATTTTTTTCGGTTTTGTAATTATTTCTTGTAAATGTTTTGTGAAATTTTTATTTTAGGCGTTTCGGCGTGGGGAGGGGTATTAAGATTATGTATATAGTTTCCTAAAAAGCCTGTCTTTTTCACGTGGAAACACGAAAAAGATACCCCCTTTCAGACTGCATCGAATTTTGAGTTAATAAATTTAAGAGAGAAAAAACTTGTTTCCCCCCATAAATTTGAAACGTGCTAATTTTATATGCATGTTTTATGAGCTCAAAATACAATTGGTAAATCTGATGAAGGAGAAATTATCAGCATGCACTAAAAATGAGGGGAACCCCAGGGGAGAGAGCACCATTTTCACGGGGCTTCATTCAGTGGGAGATAAGGAAGTTAAAATCAGTACATTATTTTGTAGCGTTTACAATATTAAAACAGAATAGGAAATAATTACCCCCAAAAAACCCACATTTTATATTCTGGCCCTTTGGTGTGCTTTTATTTCCGGCCGGCACCGCGGGGCTGTTTTGATTCCTCGCTGTGGGCTTTGCACCCTCTAGCTGGCCCCGATCTGAGTTGCCCGGAGAGAAGACCCCAGTGGTGGGACCAGGCCAAGGCTGGATGGCAAAAGACCATGGCAGGGGCACCAGTGACCCCCGTTCCCCTGCAACTAAAAAGATTGCCGGTGGAATTTATCTAGATTTGGCGCAAGGAAACACAATCTCTGAACCAAAATGTACTGTAACCAACCCCCTTGGTCCCTCTTCAGGCCCTCCCTCTGGCTTGTTTCTCCTCGGGAAGCAGCAAAATAATTTTGTCGGATTTTTACACACACACACACACACACACAACTGGCCAACTCCCCCAACCTCGCCTTGAACTGGGATGCGAGTTGCTAACCTGTGTGAACACAGAACGCGGTGTTTATTACTCCTGATGAGATCTGAGGTTGTTCGATGCTTTAAATTTTTTTAATTATATTTTTTCTAGGTGTTTATTGGTACATTACAGTTTTTTCTGGAATTTAAAGTTTTCTGTACAACTTTGTCTTCAAGTAATCTGACAGCATTAAATATTGCATTTAAAAGTTATACTGTAGCAGATACGTTTTGAAATTAGTCACAACATAAAAGTGAAAAGAGAAACCTTTAGCCTAGATCAAAATATGTTGATTTCATCAACCCCCTCATTATCTCAACATCTTTTCTTGTTCTGGAATGAGTATAGACTATTCAAAAATAGGCCTATGGTGGTGGGTTAATGAGAACCAAATTGAGCCTGCATTTGAGAATCGGTTTAAGTAAAATGCTAACCTAACAATTGGCATGTGTAAGTTTTTGTAGTCATTCTGATATTTTTGCTTAAACCACATATTTCCTTAAAGTGATTGCAAATTTTTCAAAAAACATGTCGACTTGTTTCTTCCAAACAAGATAATAAGCCCCCCCCCACCTCCCCCCTTTCTGCTTTAGCAATCTGATCCTTTGTGAAACAGTGTTTCCTGAAAGGGTTTGGGTGTATATGGGTTGCTAAAGCGGAACAGCCACGAGACAGTCTGGGAATAAACGTCACACACAGTCCCCTCTGGGGGAGATGCTTTGAGAATTTCTGTGATGCTCTGTTAACTCACCAGCCATTTGAAGGGCCAGACCACATTTACTCTGAAATATGCAGAGTTACATGGACCATCTCTAGTCTTTTTCTAACTCCCAACTTCAACCTTTCCCTGCACTAAACTAAAGTGGCAGACAGATGTGTGACCATGCACTCACATTCAGTGTAAACCCAAGTTTGTATGTATTCTCAAGTGTTGGCATCTAAGCCTACCTTATCACACATATTAGTTAATGTGGGTCACACTTGAAACGTTTTAGATAGAAAAAGTTTAGGAGTATGCCAGGAACTCCAGGCAGAGCTGCCCGTTAATTTCCCAGAAGGTGGACTTAGAGTTTGGCATTTTCCCGTAAGTGCCTCATACGTAGTCAGCTGAAACAGTCAATGCAGGTGCCCCAAGTTACTTCATTAAAAACCCAGGGAGATCTTAAAATAAGAATTCCTGAAATTCAGCGAATTTATTTTGTTAGTTAGATGGACATAGATAAAAACAAATTCTTTAATGACTCTGTTTTAAAACAATGTGGGGTGGGGGGAGTTGAGATTGGCTAGGACTCCTCTCTGGGGGATGAGACCCTATCACTCCGGCAGTGTTTCTCCAGTTTAAATTCGTGGACTTATTCCCCCAGAGAACCAAGCTGTGAATTCGGTTATTGCCAAGGTACTCCACATCGTATTCACGAAATGAAATATTATATGATGCTAATTATTATATGATGGCTTCTGTCACTTCCCAGACCACGGGGTGGCATTTCTGTGGCTTGTTTCGATTTTGTCTGAAAACGTGCGGAGAATGCACACAGTGCTGTTTGGGGGCCTTGGGCAAAGTTTGCATGACTTCCTGCGGGAGCAACTGTGGGAACTGCGCGCGCAACCCACTTCTCTCGACCGTGGGTAGCAGGATTTGGCTTGAGGGGTTTTTCTCCAGTGTCTCTACCCACCACCAGCCTCGCCTTAAAAACAAAAAACAAAAAACTCTTTGACCTCTGTCGTTATTGTTTCTGTTAATTGTTTGACCCACCCTCCACCCCCTACCCCCTGCCAAAGACACCCACCAGTGGTTAGGTGAAATGAATTAATTTTTAACACCAGTAGCAGGTACTGCGTGCCTGCTCTGCATATGCGGGTCGGTAGCGTGACTGATAGATCTATTAAAATCATGCATGTGGGAGAAGAATAGCACGCATATTCACTCATTTCATTTTCCCGACAAAGACTGGGCAATGCAGATTTCTGTCTCTGGAAATTCTGGTTAATTCGAGAAGCCCACCTCCGGCAGCGGCCCTGGGAGGCGCGCTCCAGGGCGGCCTGGGCTCGGGCTCCCGCACCCGCCGCAGTCTCCCGCGGACCCTGGAGCTCCCACCCCCGCTTCCGCGCCCTGGCGGGCTGGGCAGAGGCTCCAGATACGTCGGTAGGAGAGTGTAATAATAGGTTCGATTCCTTGGAAACTTCAAGTGAAAAGCAGACTTGGCCTTGGCGCAGCGCTTTCTCCTGCGTGACGATTTGGCGGGACTGAAAGGCCGGCGAGAAAGGGAGGGGTGAGGGGGACGCGGGCTCCCGGGGGAGAGAAGCCCGGGAAGGTGGGCCCTGGTTCCCTCCGCTCCCCAAGTCCTGGAGGGTCAGAGGGCGGGAGGGCCCAGCCCGGGCCCAGCCCGGGCCGGCGGGTGCAAGCTCGGGGAGCCGGGCCCCGGAAGCGGGCGAGCAGGGACCTTTATCTTCGCCCTCAGCTCCCGGCCCTCGGCCCCTGTCCCCCAGCCCGACCAGGGGTGCGGAGTTTCGCCCCCCCACCACGTTCCTTCCTTTGCCTCCCTTCCTGACCCTCCTCCTCCCTCTCTCCCTTACTCCATCCTCCCGGCCCTTCTTCTCCAGCTGCGCACTCGCCCGGCCCCCGCTTCGTCCGCCCCCGGGAACCCACAGACTTGAAGGCGGGCGGCATCCTGCGCCCAGGATCCGTCCTGGGTCCGGTCCCCGCGGGGGCAGCCGCCATCCTCCTCCCCGCCCCCCGCCCCCGCTCCACCCCCGGTTTCTCAACTGCGCCCGTCTCTGGCACTGTTCATAGTTAATCCCTGAACAGTGGGCGATTTCCTGCCCTTCGCTTCTCATCCCGCTCAATTATTTTACTTTCCACGTTCCTGGCCTCCCCTTCCAGTCGTGTTATCCATTCACTTCTCCTTTATTTACTTCTCCTCTCCCTTCCTCCCTTCAGTGACTCCAGCACCGTCCTTCCCCTTCTCTGAGGCTCCAGCCTTCCCTTTGTCCCTTACTCGCCGCCTCCGGTCTCCCCCAAGGCTTGAGACTCGGCCCTTGGTGGTCCCAGCGGAAGCCCTAGGACACTCCCTCTGAGTTTCGGGTCAGGGTCCGCAGGTACCAGGGAGCTGCCCGTCACCAACCTTCCCTCGGCTGCGTCCCCATGATCTCCGCGCGGGAGGGGCCTGGGGTTCCCCGGGCACCTTTTTGGAGCCCGCGGCCCAGGCGTCCGCCCCCAACTCGCTTGGGTGCAGCCTGGACGCAGAGGCCAGGCGGGGTGTCAGCCGCGGGGGGATTAAGATGACTGATGCGAGGGACGAGGGCAAAGTGTTTTTGTGTTTAAAGAGGGCAGGATTAGTAGAGAGAAAGTCCTGACCCGGGGTCAGCCGCGAGTCAAACCCTTTCACAATCAGCCAGCGGAACAAGCCAGTCTCCTGGTCGGGCTGCAACAAGTGGGAGAAAGCGGGGGGGAGGGGAGGCTGGGCGGCCCAGGCTGCAGAGCGGAGGGAGGAGCGCGGGGATGGCGGAGAGGGCACCCCCGGGCTGGGAAGAGCGAGGGCGAAGGAGAGATGGGGAGACCCGCACCCCGGGGCTAGGCAAGTGGGGGCTGCCGAGGAGAGAGACGGACCCGAGCCCGGGCCCAGGCCTGCCCTGTAGAGGCCAGCGCGGGGGCCGGGGCGCGGGCCGCGGGAATCCGCGCGGAGCGGCCTTGGAGCTGCACAGGGCGGGAAGAGTTGTCCATCAGAATTCCTTTTACTCGAGTGCCTGCATCTCCCATTTCCCGGGCCGTCTTCCGGCGCTCCTCCGAGCGAGCCCGGGGAGACTGTGGCCTTTCTGCTGTGATGCTGTCTTATCAAAAGCAATCTCATTTCCCTGAGAAGCCAAAACTAAAGGACTAGATCCTTGGCCGCTCTGCGACTGGCGTGTTCACTAGGCTCTCCAGGAGTCCTTCCCGCGCTTGGATCTCTGCAGACTTTGTTCCGTGTGGGGCGGTGCGGGGCCGGGGGTGAGACGCACACGCTGAGGCGGTCTCTGGACTTCAGTCCCTGTCGGGGCGGAGGAATGCAGCACGAACTTGGTTTTTAAACCGTGGCGTGGTTCACCAGGGGCTCATCTGAAAAGTCATAAAAACTGGAGTTTGTGGCGACGGATGCGGGGAGTGGTCAGGAAAGAGGGAGGAAAAGTGGATACATGTGTCTTCCCTTAGTAGTCAGGTTGGGAATTTGTGCTGAAATAACGCCGTCAAGAGTTTTAACAAAAAACAAAACAAAACAAAAAAAAACGGAAAACAGAACCCAAAACAACTGATATATCCAAAGATAGAAAAAATAATCTATTTTAATAATAAAAAACAAGATTGCCATAGTTCCTCTAAATTGGCTTTTATATATAAAACCAACCCACATGGGGGTGGAACAGAAAGAGAGAGAGAGAAAATTTTTAAACAAAACAAATAGCTCCAAGTGAGCGGACACATCCGCACAGCCTACCCTGGGTGACACTGGCCGACTATGCTAGTAAATGGGTTCTGGGTTCCAAAGCCAGTCACAGATTGCTACTCCGAAAGTAAGTTGCTAAATGTAACCTATGCGGAAAATTTGTCTGTGACAGAAACTCTGGACACTGTGAGTAATTCTGAAGGCCCCGAAGGCAGCTCCCAAGGATTTAATTGCCCCAGCCACTTCAGAACAACTATGTGGGTACATTAAAGATGTTGTTTCTGAAGAACAGCAGGTCATCACATGCAAAGCCTGGAAATAATCAGCCAGTCAAATCAGTGGAAAAAATCAGCTTTTGTTAGATTTTGCAGTTTCAGGAATTAGGCATTCACTGCAGAGCTGCAGTTTTGAGAAATTGCAATGTCAGGCATGTTCCCAGTGGGGAAATATTGTGAGAGTGTGGAGGAATGTAAGATTGGGCTTGACAATGGGGAAACTGACAAGAGTTATCACCCAGACATTGTTTTCTCCCTGAGCACCCCCGAAATGCTCACTGGAGATGTTATCTAGTGGCAGCAATGGCACTCTGTGTTTGTCCCACACACTTGCGAGAGATGAAAACAAGAGTCTCAGACACCTGAAGGACTGACCCGGGATTCCATGTGACACACACGGGGAAGTATAGGGCAAAGCACCTCACAGGTATATAAAACCTAGAAGCTGTCTGGTAGCATTGTCAAGATCTGCCTGAAGAAGAAATGCAAGCAGAAGCCAATTTATTTCTATTTGTTATTTCTAAGTAACAGAATAGATGAAAATCCAGGTGAGCGTGTTTCGGCCTGGGAAAAGATTTAGAAACCTCATGCTTTTAAATAATCCAAACCATTAGGGAGAAATTTCAGTAATAAAAAAAGCCCAAACTTTAACAGTAAATTTAATGTGAACATCCACATAGATGGAGAAGCAGAAGCTTTGTTCTTTGTGATAGAAATTGAACTGAAGAGTGAAGTTTATTCTTGAAAGAAATGCTTTATTTGCATTTTTGCCTCACAGAGAAATGACATACCTGTGCTCAAAGAACAGGAAGAGTCAATGTGAAGATTGTCAATGTGAAGATAGTCAATATTGTATTTATTTCTCATCTCTGTTGAATGGTAGTGCAGCAACATGGGAAAGAGCATAAGCATCGGAGTAAAACAGAACTTCAGTAAAATCACGGCTTGTCGCAGATCAACTCCATGTCTTCAGTCAAATGTTTCAACTCTGAGTTCATGTTTTTCCACAGGCAAAACAGACAAAACCAACTTTATAAGACTATGGTCAGGATTAATGATCTAAGGTGTATGCTGTGTCAGGCAGATAGTCGGCCCTGGATGAATGGTCACTTGACTGTGTGAGCTCAGGCAGGGGTAAAAAAGGAGAATAGTGCGGTACGTGTCAAGTTTGACCTACATGGGAACTAATGGAAATTGTACCAACCAATATCCCCATTTTTCCATACCGATAACAATTTCTCTTTAGTTACCTGACCATCATCACATTCATTCACTCATTGATCTGTTCAACAAGCATTTATTAGTAGTACATTGTATGTTTACATTATTATATGAGCATGTGTTATGTGTGTGGCCTGTTACCAGATGCTGAGAATGCAAAGGTTAATCTGATGGGGCTCATTGCCCAGTAGGTGAAACTTACTCTCACATGGGTGTGATACTGAGGTTGACAGTTGTGGGACAGAAATACATGCTGGATGCTAACTGATCATTTGTGCTCGATGCAGGGAAGTCGGAGAAGGCTTCTGAGAGAAAGAGAAAGCTAGTCTGGAAGCTGAGGCATCCTCGAACTGCTCTAACACAGCGGTGGGTCTCCTTGTGAGGCTTGCACACCGTGTTTTTTCATGCATCAGTGAAGATTGTGATATAGATTTAAACAGAGTACATATCCTAACTGCTTTGTTTTCCATGAATAGCTGTGTTAGTATGGCTTTGAGGTGTCAAAGACTTAGAGACTCACCAGGACAGTGGTTTCTCACCTTCAAGGTACATAGAACACCAGGCAAGCTTGTTATCAACCCATTTCTCAGACCCAGTGCCCTTGACATGCTGGCTCTGGGGTTCCACTGGGACTCAAGAATCTGCACCTTCTTAGGCAGATTTTTCTCAAAGATGCTGAAGCAGGTCCTACTCGACCCTTGGAAAGTCCATGTTAGGAGACTGGGCCCAATTGCTGCTAGATCACTTAAATTTGAACAATTTAGTATGTACAAAGTGCTCTCTAATTGTTCAATAAATGGTTTTTGAAAAAAATTAAATTAGCTTCAGAAGAAATGAAATTAAGCTGGGTTATTAGAATCTCATAAATAAACAGCAAGGACTGACTTGCTGGTTTTATGTTCCATTTTTTTGACTGGTTGTTCTAGCTACCTGTAAATGCATCTTGCCTTTCCCAAAGTGAGGTCAAGGTGAAACACAAGGATCATAGGCCACACATACATCTTTGTTGTAAAGAATGGACAACTAAAGGGACTAAACAAAGTCTCATGTTGTGCCTTATAGATTTCTAATTTTATCAAACTAATCTGTATCTATGTAGACTAAGTCTGTACAGCCCTTGTGAATGCAACATGGGCCAAAATATTCATATCAATTAGTGGAGAGTTATTTTAATTGTACAGGAAGAGTAGAAGGGCATTTAATAGTGCACATAAGCTGAAATAAACTGGTCTAGTCAGCTAGATTATAATTATAATCATAATGATATATTATTTAGCTGCCAAGTTTCTTAATATTGTGATCTGTAAAATGGGAGTATCTTGTAAAACAAAAAACAACCTTCGATGTACTGAGCACTTTAAATGTCTCTAAGCAGAAGAGGTTGTGCAAATAAAGGGGGCTACCTTTATTTTAAACAGAATAAACTAATTTTGCAAATAAAGGGGGCTACCTTTATTTTAAACCGAATAAACTAATTTGGCCCTGCCTGATGTGGCTCAGTGGATTGAGTGCCAGCCTGCAAACTGGAAGGTCGCCAGTTTGATTCCCAGTCAGGGCACATGCTTGGGTTGCTGGCTGATTGATGTATCTCTCACACATCGATGTTTCTCTTCCTCTATTTCTCCCTCCCTTCCCATCTCTCTAGAAATAAATAAAATCTTTTAAAAAAGAATGAGCTAGTATGTATCAGCAATATTCTATCTAGAAATCACACAATTTCACATTATGGATGTTACTTTTACTGCTAATCATAATAGAAACAACATTCATTATATTTATAGATACAAATCTAGATTGAGGTGTGGTCATGGAAGAAGCCAGTATCTATTTGAGTAGCATGTGAGAAGATAAGTTTTAAATAGGATATGAAAGAAAATGTTCTATATAAAGAATCAAACCCAGCTGATAATATAATTCTAATACAGCTTTTAGTTTCAGGACACAAGGCATCATTCAAGAAATTTGATAATCTATGCATTTTAACAAAAGCTTTTTGGAAAAAATGACATTGTCTACATCAACTAAATCATTCATAATTTTAATGGATAAGAATGTCAATCCAAATAATCAGGTACCATGAGTAGTGGGAAAGGCAGAGTTTCTTAAATTCTTGTTTTGATTATTATAATATAAATCCCATTGCTGCTGTTATTATCACATGCATCTCCCTCATATACTACCCCCAGCATCCAGAACTACAGGCATTTGTCACCGTATGATTTACACAGAGAAAAGAAAATCTTGCACTCAGAAACAAAGGAAAAATGTCCTGGGACACAGCTGTTTACAGTAGCATTAATGAAGTGAAATGCAGGCAGAAAATTCAAGGTGAGTCCTGAAGGTGCCTCACTCATGGTCAAAACCAATGGGAAAAGCACCTTTTTAGAAAGTTGGTAGAAATCTTGGTGCTGGGAGCCTTTACAACCAAGAGAGACAGAAAGGTAATGAACGCATTTTAGCAGCTCCTTGGCATATCAGTGTGCATGTTAGTATTTCACTGTCTGTAATTCTCTCTGAGTTGCATGGATTTAAATCTGATTATGTTAATCTCAGTAAGATGTTAATGTAAAACCTTTCTTGTTTATTTAAAGATGTACAAATAAATCATTTATATTAGTCTTTCAAATGGAGAATACTGCTAAAAATATATTCTTAACTTTAAAATATTATAAAATTTGGATAACAAACTAAACTATGCACTTACAAGGGAAATTACATAAAAAGCTTAAAATAATTAAACCACACTTTATTATCCAAAATGAATTTATAACCTGTAGTAACTACTTGCAGAAAACTAAAATTGTATTTAAAGTCATAGCTCAAATTTAATCATGCATTTGCATTAAAAATAGATAATTTTAAAGCAATCTATAAGCTACAAGTTCAATCTAATTTAAACAGTTTAAGTGTTAACCAAATTTGAAGCGGTTTTTATTCTATTAAATTAGGTTGGAGGAAAATAGATTTACAAGAACATTTTAAGGCCAAGTCTTCACTTTAGGATTTTTTTTCAAACTTAACAACCACCGAAGGGTTAGCCTTCATGCCTTCTCTTGCAGTGCCTGCTGGGAACCTTGACCATCCTCAGCTTCATATAGGTGAAAGCTCCCCCTTGCTAAAACAATATTCTAAAGGAGTAGGTGTCTGCCTCTGGGCAGATAGCACATGCAAACTAACACACTTAACCAAGCCTCCTGGAGGACAGAAACTCTGGCCCTTGGAAAGGGCCAGAGTTTATTTTTAAAATTTTTTTTAAAAATTGTTATGAAACATCAACACAGTTCCCAGCACCTGACAAATATTTACTGAATTCAACCGGTACAGCAGGGCAAAGGCAAGAACCTTAGTTTACTAGTAAGGAGCTGAAGGAACCGGTACGGAGAAGGGCTGACTGCTTCACCCCAGGAAGCCCCGCCCACACTCCTAGGTGCAAGGTAGACCCGTCCCCTCTTCGGGGTTAACGTTACCTAACGGTGCAAAGAAGAGAAAGCACCTCGAGGGCTTCGTACAGTCCTTGGCAGAGCACAGAACAGTGGGAGCAGTAGTGTTCTTATGGTTATTAAGGAGACAACAAAAAGCAAAATCCAGTCCTGAGGAGCGGGTCACAGGACTCGTTTCTCCTGTAGTTTGGCGCTTGGATACCAGAGGTTCTGTAAGAGTAATGGACTGGCGTGTTTGTAGTACATAAATCTCAGACTAAGTGACTGTTGAGGCCAGGGGGCTTGTTTTTCCACTCTGAATTCTCCAAGACCTATTACGCAATTTGGTACATTAGTGGGGTGCAATAAATGCTTATTGGTTTATCCAGTGAAGTGCTACAATTATTGTGTTGTGTTATATTGTATCATATCACACTGTATTGCATCATATTGCATCATGTGGTGAGGTTTCACTTATTTCAAGAAAAGGTTTTCCTCTAAAAACTGTAAGGGAAAAGAGATCTGGTTCAAGCCTCATAGAAAAGAGGAAGCCAGGCAGGGAAAAGGCAGCCACTCCCTTAGACACAAAATTAGGATTGTGGAGGAGGTGTATGAGGAGCTGCGGCGGGGTAATTTACCTCTTCCGACTGTAATCATAAAACTATCAAGAAGACTAGGAGGGAACTTATGGGACATAAATCTTAAGGCAGTGACCTTGATGTGCAACTAGGTTGACAACTAGTCCCAGCCAGATGTGTCTTCAGATGCCTACTTTATTATCCTCATTTGGAATACTCTTTGTTGTATATGAATCAGATTGTGTAACTTCCTTATATGTTTAAAAGTGCAAAACTGGACATTTATTTCTTATCATTAGAATGATGGGTGTCAGAACTGTGCAAAGTACAGCAAATGGACACCTACCTTGGGTGACAGGACAGCACCAAATGAACTGTCTCACTTTTGTCCCCTGTTCCTATAGTTTCCAAAACTGTGAGCTGAGGCACCCTAGGGCCCCTCAACACCCAGTGTGTTTTGAGGGAAGCACAATGGTAGACATTTGTTCAGGTACTGTGTGAGCTATTCTTCAAGACAGGCAGTTCAAGATCTCAACCTTCACTTGTAGCTAAGTCCCTCCTGATGCCACTGCATCTTCGTGAAACTGGTTTTTTTTGGCAGTTGCTGTGTCGCAATCAACTCCCGTGGGGAGAGTGATGTGGACTAGGAACTGAGGCTCTGGGATCCAGTCTTGGTGGGAGGCTGTAGAGGTTATGCGTGTGCTACACTGCACGTGAGCCGTTGATTAGGCCTGTGGGCCGGTCAGGAACAGAGTGAAGAAGTTATGTTTTCATTCAGTTTCTACAATCTTTCTGAATTACTGTTCAGTTATTAGGAGATATATATATATATATATTTCAAAATTGGAAATTATTTATAAAAAACTGTGTATTTATTCTTACATGTTTAAACTTCAGTCACCTTCGGTGTACTTTCCACTTGATGCAATACACCTATTGAGACATTTTTTCTACCACTCAAAACAGTTTTTGAACTCGTCAATTTTGATGCCTTCTAGTGCTTCTTCTGCTTTCTGTTTCACCTCTTCCACATTGGCAAAACATTCCCTTTTGAGGACGTTTTTCACGCAGGGAAACCAAAAAGAGTCACTCAGGGCAAGATCGGGTGAATAGGGAGGTGGCACAGGGGTGATGCTGTTTTTGGTCAAAACTGCTGAACACTTGGCACGGTGTGGGCAGGTGCACTTGTAAATCACCCATCATGAAATGGGCCAACATGTTGACAGAGGCTTCGAAAAAAATTGCCGAAACCGAACACAGCCTCTCATAACAACACCAGCTGGTACACCAATACAGATGGGTTTCTAGAACACTCACCTAGAGGGGGAAGCCTGTACTACAAGGGGGCCTGCTCTCCAGAAGATAATCCCTGATTTGGGGGAGTCACCCCATATATACCGTTGTTTAGACATAGCTACTTAAGAAATAGAACTATTAGATATTTCTTATGACCTGGAGCACTGTAAAAAGTTTACTGGGACACTAAGGGTCTAGTAAAATGTATATGATTAAAATTGATATTGAACTTTAGCTTATAGATTGATTTAAAATTATCTGTTTTGTTTATATTATGTCAATAAAGTGGCATTATTAAATTTAAGCTGTGACTTTAAATGTAATCTTATTTTTCCACTAATAATTAATATAGGTGATGTATTTATTTTGGATGATAATGTAAAAGTTTAATTATTTTAAGAGTTTAACATAATTTCCCTTAGTAATTGGATAATTTAGCTTGTTATCCAAATTTCACATTTTATTTTTTTAATTTTTAAATATATTTTATTGATTATACCATTACATTTGTTCTATTTCCTCCCTCATTTCCCTCCACCCTGCACACCCCTCCCCCGCTCTTCCCCCACTTTGGTTTATGTCCACGTGTCTCAAGTTTTTTAGATTCTACATTTCCCCTACTATTCTTGCCCTCCCCCCTATCTATTTTCTACCTACCGTCTATGCTACTTATTTTCTGTATCTTCTCAATCCTTCTCCTCCTCCCACTCCCTTGTTGCTAACCCTCCATGTGTTCTTCATTTCTATGGTTCCGCTCCTGATCTAGCTGTCCTCTTGGTTTGCTTTTGTTTTAGGTGTGGTTGTTAGTAACTGTGAGTTTGCTGTCCTTTCACTGTTCATATTTTTTATCTTCTTTTTCTTAGATAAGCCCCTTTAACATTTCATATAATAAGGGCTTGGTGATGATGAACTCCTTGAATTTGATCTTATCTGAGAAGCACTTTATCTGTCCTTCCATTCTAAATGAAAGCTTTGCTGGATAAAGCAATCTTGGCTGTAGGTCTTTGGATTTCATGACTTGGAATACTTCCTTCCAGCTCCTTCTTGCCTGTAAGGTCTCTTTTGAGAAATCAGCTGAAAGTCTGATGGGAAGTCCTTTGCAGGTAACTGTCCCCTTATCTCTTGCTGCTTCTAGGATTCTCTCCTTCATTTTCATCTTGGCTAATGTAATTATGATGTGCCTTGGTGTGTTCCTTCTTGGGTCCAACTTCTTTGGGACTCTCTGAGCTTCCTGGATTTCCTGGAAGTCTATTTCCTTTGCCAGACTGGGGAAGTTCTCCTGTATTATTTGTTCAAATACGTTTTCCACTTGTGGCTGTTTCTTTTCCCCTTCTGGTACCCCTATAATTCGGATGTTGGAACGTTTAAAGATGTCCTGGAAGTTCCTAATCCCCTCTTCATTTTTTTGAATTCTTGTAACTTCACTTTTTCCTGTTTGGGCATTTCTTTCTTCCTTCTGGTCCACTCCCTTGATATGAGTCCCTGTTTTCTTTCCATCACTATTGGTTTCCTGTGTATTTCCCTTCATTTCAATTAGTTTAGCCTTCATATGTTCCTCTAATTTGTGGCTATTATCAACCAGTTCTGTGAGTATCCTGATTACCAGTGTCTTGAATTGTGCATCTGAGAGGTTCGCTATTTCCTGGTCACTTAGACTTATCGGCTCTGGGGCTTTGAGTTCTTCTTGAGCTATATTTTGGACTGTTTGTGCCTGTTATGTATGAGGAGCAGAGCCCTAGGTGTTCACCAGGGCCGGGCGACCCAGTCACTGGGTTGTGACACTGTGTGGGCCGGGGCCAAAGGAAGGCAATGGCGGGCACCCTTTGCTTCCTCCCACCACCACCGCGGGCCACGCGATTCATTCCTCTGCACTCAAATGGGCCTCTCGATTTGTCCCGCTGCTTGAGAATGTGCGACCGCAGTCAGCCGCTGCTGGGTTTGTTGCTGGGGACTGCGTAGTTCATCTCACTTCTCACTCCCGCCATCTGGAGCCCTCACTGGGTCCGCCCAATGCTACCCCAGATGCCTGGGCGCCTGGGGTCGGGGGATCTTTCCTGCCCAACCCTGCTCTGCTGCTGGCTCCGCCCCTCTTACCCATCCGGTAGAATGGTTCATTGTTGTTGGACTTCCATATAGTTCAATTTTCTGTTCTTTGGCTGTGTCTTTGTTCTCCAAACCTTTGTTGTATTCAGACTTGGTTGTGGGAGAAGGCACGGTGTTTCCACCTATGCCTCCATCTTGGCGGAAGTCCAAATTTCACATTTAAAAAAAACTGAGAATACACTTTTGGTAGTATTTTCATTTTGAAAGACTAATATAAATGCCTTATTTTTAAATAAGAAGAAAGTTTTTACATTAATAACTTACTCAGACTAACATAATGAAATACAAATGCATGCAACTCAGAAAGAATTAGAGATACTGTTAGTAAAATACTAACATGTAAACTTATGTGCCGAGGAGTTTAGCAGGGAAGCCACCCTGCTTCAGAGAGGTGTTGTGCATCATGTATTGGTGCAGAGTGAAGGCCTGGGTCAAAGATTGGAAACAAACATTAAGAATCACACCCTCTACCTATGCCTGTGCAGAATTCTTTTAAGGAGACCTTTTACCCTGCCTGTGTATATTAAGTAGTCCCTTACTGTAGTAGTTTCCTGGGGTTGACGTAACAAAATGCCACAGACTGGGTGACTTAAAACAAGAGAAGTTAATTTTCTCACAGTTCTGGATCCCAGAAGTCTGAGATCAAGGTGTCGTTGGGGCTGGTTCCCACTGAGGCTGTGAGGGAGAATCTGTTCCAGGCCTCTCCCCCAGGTTTTGGGTGTTTGCAAACAGTAGACATTCCTTGGCTTGTAGAATCATCACCCTGTCTCTGCCATCATCTTCGTGTAGTATTTTCCCTGTGTATGTTTATGTCCAAATTTACCCTTTTTATATGGACACCAGTTATACTGCATTAGGGTCTACTCTACTGGCTTCATCTTAACTTGATTATCTTCAAAGATTCTATTTCAAAAAAAGTTTGTCATGGGGTTAGGACTTCAACATCTTCTTGGGGAACAGCACTCAAGCCAAAACATTCACTTTGTAAATTATGACACAAACAAAGACTCTTGCCTAGTAATAAACACTGCCCATTCTGAAGACCCTACTAGAAAATTAATAGTTTAGTGTTTTGTGGTCTTTAAAATATGTCTATGTGCAATTATGTCTTAAACCAATTTGTGAACAGGGCCTTTAATAAATCCAGGCAGGACCCTCAGACTGGCTTGGAGTCTACCTTGACCTAACCATTTGTATGACAGCAGAGTGGACAGGAGCTACAGGAAAATGGAGAAGACTCATTGCAGCCACACTATGGAAACACACAGTGAGCACACAACTAATGAAATTTGTCCTGAACTTCTTGCATTAACTGCAAAAAGAAGGAAAACTAAATACTCCTGGGTGTCAGAATTGGCTTTATTTTTTAAATTTATTTTTAATTCAATTTATTTTGCTATATTAAATGCATCTTTGCAATTCATCTTCATCTCTTTGAGGACATATAAAGAGATTGATCACTATCATCTCATTTAACCTTTATTATACACCCAAATTATAAGTATAATGATTCCACCTTTTTATAGAAACTGAGAGGTTGACCTCTGGCCAAGATGGAGGCATAGATAGGCACACTGTGCCTCCTCACACAACCAAAATTAAGGACAACAAAAATTTAGAAACAAAAGAACAACCAGATCTGACAGAAAACTGGACTGTATGGAAGTCTGACAACCATTCATCCAGACCTGTAAGAGGGGCGAAGCTGGTGGCCAGTAGAGAGGGGTCATGGCAGGAAAAACTGGTGGTAGGCAGTCCTGGGCATGCAGATGGTGGCTGGTAGAGCCTGGGTGTGGGGTGGCAATGGGCAGACCCAGTGGGGCATGCAAGGCTACTGGCTGACTGCAGACACACATTTGCATGAGGATAAACCAGGCAAAAACAGACAGCAAGACAAACTGTGCAACCCAGGGCCCCAACACCAAAAAATAAAGCCTAAAAGCAGCAATTGAAAACACTTGTGGGGGCTGAGGTTCTGGGAGAGACTCCCAGCTTCACAGGAGAGTTTGTTGGAGAGACCCACAGGGTCCTAGAATGTGTACAAGCCCATCCACCTGGGAACCAGCACCAAAAGGGCCCAATTTGCTTGTGGGAAGCAGCAAAGGGACTAAAATTCAAGAGAGAGTGGAATGAGTGCCATTGTTCCCTCTCTGACTCTGCCTCCACATACAGCACCACAACACAGCAACATGGGTTGCCCCACCCTAGTGAACACCGAAGGCTCTGCCCCTCATATGTAACAGATGTGACCAGACCCTCCCCCAAAATGTCTCAAATGAAAGAACATATCAAAGCTCCAGAGCCAATACATCTAAGTGACCAAGAGATAGCCAACCTATCAGATGCACAGTTCAAAGCACTGGTGATCAGAATGCTCACAGAACTGATTGATTTTGGTCTCAAATTAGATGAAAAAATGAAGGCTACACTAAGTGAAATGAAGCAAAATGTACAGGGAACCAATAGTGATGGGAAGAAAACTGGGACTCAAATCAATGGAGTAGACCAGAAGGAAGAAAGAAACAACCAAACAGAAAAGAATGAAAAAAGAAGAAGTCAAAAAAAAAGGAGGAGAGGCTTAGGAACCTCCAGGACATCTTTAAACATTCCAACATCCAAATTATAGGGGTACCAGAAGGGGAAGAGGAAGAGCAACAAGTGGAAAAGTTATTTGAACAAATAATAAAGGAGAACTTCCCCAACCTGGCAAAGGAAATAGACTTCCAGGAAGCTCAGGGAGTCCCAAAGAAGTTGGACCCAAGGAGGAACACACCAAAGCATATCATAATTACATTACCCAAGATTAAAATGAAAGAGAGAATCTTAAAAGCAGCAAGAGAAGAGACAGTTACCTACAAAAGAGTTCTAATAAGACTGTCAGCTGGTACCTCAACAGAAACCTTGAAGACATGAAGGGGCTGGAGAGAAGTATGCAAAGTCATGAAGAGCAAAGACCTACATCCAAGATTACTCTATTCAGCAAAGTTATCATTTAGAATCGAAGGGCAGATAAACTGCTTCCCAGATAAGGTCAAATTCAAGGAGTTCATCATCACCAAGCCCTTATTATATGAAATGTTAAATGGACTTATCTAAGAAGAAGAAGAAGATCAAAAATTGAACAGTAAAATGACAACAAACTCACAATTATTAACATCCACCTAAAACAAAAACAAAAGCAAAACTAAGCAAACAACTAGAACAGGGACAGAACCACAGAAATGGAGATCACATGGAGGGTTAGCAACAGGGGAGTGGGAGAAGAAGAGAGAGGGAAAAGGTACAGAGAATAAGTAGCATAGACAGTAGGAAGAAAATAGACAGGGGGGTGTCAAGGATATTGTGGGAAATGTAGAAGCCTAAGAACTTATGACACATGGACATGAACTAAAGGGGGGAACATGGGTGGGAGAGAATGTGCAGGGTGAAGGGGAATGAAGGGGGGGCAATGGGACAACAGTAATAGCATAATCAATAAAATATATTTAAAAAATAAAAAGGAGTTGGTTTTCTAATTCAGTGCTGAGAAATTAGATTAAACAAAGTTTCTGACATCAAACACTTCTCTTTGATTTCCTTCTTGAATGCCTCCAAATCTAATTTTCATAAAATGAACTTGTAAGCCAATATGTATTTATCCTATATTATCTATAATATAGGATAGTATCTATCCTATAGTATCTGAGAGAATTTCAATCATCTCCAGAGGAGAATGCATGTTTTTGAGTATGTGAATACAATTCTTATTATAAATTATTTATAAGGGACAAAAGGATGACTGATCCAGAACTCTTATAACAAGTTTACTTGTGAGATGCATTCTGCCAATAAAAAAAGAGGCAACTGCTCAGCTGGGATCAAGTATCTTTGTTCTTATATCATCAACTTATTAGTGTTTGTGGGTCAAGTATTTTCAGAGATGGCATCCATAACACACTCATTATCTAGATTTGGTCCCTAAACAAATAGCACCTAGTACAGGCAAGATTCTAACATACAAAAACATGTCATTTTGAATCATTTCAAAGATGTAATTTGCAAGGTCTTTCAAGCCAACATGAAAGCATAGGTAGAAATGCTTTGCCTCCTCACACAGCCATAAGAAGGATAACAACCAATCTTAAAAAAACAAACAACCAGAACTGCAAAAAACCTGATCTGTATGGAAGTCCAACAACCGAGGATTTAAAGAAGAAACATTCATCCAGGCAGGTAGAAGGGGAGCACAGCAGCTGGCAGAATGGTCAGTCTCACATTCACATGCAGTGGATAAAAACCAGGAGGGACAACTGGGGAGTGAGTGATCCCAGCCTCTGGCCAGACCACACAGCTCAAGGTTCCAGTGACAGAAAAATAAAGCCTCATAACCTCTGGCTGTAAGAACCAATGGGGATTGGGAGACTGGAAGAAACTGCTGGTCTCTCAGAACAGTCCATCTAAAGGGCCCACAGGGTCCTAGAATGTTCACAAACCCACCCACTCATGGGATCAGCACCAGGGGAGCAGCCAGAAGGATGCCAGTTGCTTTTGGAAAGTGGGAGAAGTGACTAGAAATGGGGCAAGAGCCAAACAAGTGTCATTGTTCCCTCTCAGACCCTCCCCCACATATAACACCACAATGCAGGAATGTGGGATGCCCCTGCCCTGGCCAATACCTTAGGCTCTGCACCTTTCTATGTGACAGGCATACCAAGACAAAAAAAAAAGGCTCAAATAAAAGAACATATTAAAGCTCCAGGAAAAATACAACCAAGGGGTGAAGAGATAGCCAACCTATCAGATACAGAGTTCAAAACACTGGTAATCAGGATGCTCACAGAAATGGTTGAGTGTGGTTACAAAATAGAGGAAAAAATGAAAGATGTGCAAAGTGAAAAAAAGAGAAATATACAGGGAACCAACAGTGATAAGAAGGAAACCAGGACTCAAATCAATTATTTGGACCAGAAGGAAGAAATGAGCATTCAACCAGAATACAATGAAGAAAAAATAATGCAAAAAAAAAAATGAAGAGAGGCTTGGGAACCTCTGGGACAACTTCAAACATTCCAACATCTGAATCATAGGGGTGCCAGAAGAAGAAGAGGAACAGAAAGAAGTCAAAAACTCAAATAAGTGAAGGAGAAGTGAAGTTTGGCATTATTTGCCAAACAAATAATGAAGGAGAACTTCCCCAATCTGACAAAGGAAATAGACTTCCAGGAAGTCCAGGAAACTCAGAGAGTCCCAAAGAAGTTAGACCCAAGGAAGCATACACCAAGGTACATCATAATTACACTACCCAAGATGAAATATAAGGAGAGAATCTTAAAAGCAGCACGAGAAAGGTAGAGAGTTACCTACAAAGGGTTCTCATATTAGCTGATTTTTCAAAAGGAACTTTGCAGGGACAAAGAGACAGGTAAGAAGTGTCCAAAGTCATGAGAAGCAAGGACCTATAACCAAAATTACTCGATCCAGCAAAGCTATCATTTAGAATGGAAGTGCAGATAAAGTGCTTCCCAGATAAGGTCAAGTTAAAGAAGTTCATCATCACCAAGCCCTTATTATATGAAATGTTAAAGGGACTTATCTAAGAAAAAGAACATGGTCAAAAATACAAACAGTAAAATGATAACTTATAGCTATCAACAACTGAACCTAAAACAACACAAAAAAACAAACACCCCTCCCCCCAAAAAAACTAAATAAACAGCTAGAATAGGAACAGAATCACAGAAATGGAGATCACATGGAGGGTTATCAGCGAGGAGAGGGAGGGGGGAATGGGGGAAATGGTACAGGGAGTAAGAATCACAAATAGTATGTACAAAATAGATGGGGGGTGTTAAGAATAGTATAGGATATGGAGAAGTAAAAAAACTTATATGTATAACCCATGCACATGAGCTAAGAGGGAAGGAATGTGGGTGGGAGGAGGGGTTCAGGATGGAGGGGAATAAAGGGGGAAATTGGGACAACTATAATAGCATAATCAATAAAGTATATGTAAAAATAAAAAAAAACAACCCTGTCTGGCATAGCTCAGTGGATTGAGCATGGGCCTGTGGATCATGGTTTGATTCCCAGTCAGGGCACATGCCTGGGTTGCAGGCCAGTTCTCAGCAGGGGACACATGAGAGGCAACCATACATTGATGTTTCTCTCCCTCTCTCTTTCCCTTCCCCTCTAAAGATAAATAAATAAAATCTTTAAAAAATTAAAAAACCAGAATTCAAAAAAATGAGGAGATGCTTAGGAACCTCTGGGACAACTTTAAATATATCAACATCTGAATCATAGGGGTACCAGAAGGAGAAGAGGAGAGGCAAAAAATTGAAAACTTATTTGAACAAATATGATAGAAAACTTCTCAAATTTGGCAAAGGAAAATAGACATACAAGTCCAGGAAGCTCAGAGAGTCCCAAACAAATTAGACCCAAAGAGGTCCAGATCAAGACACATCATAATTAGAATGCCAAAAGTTAAAGGTAAAGAGAGTATTTTAAAAGCAGCAAGAGAAAACGAGATAGTTACCTACAAAGGAGTTCCCATAAGACAATCAGCTGATTTCTCAGAAGAAACCTTTCAGGCGATAAGGGGCTGGAAAGAAGTATTCAAAGTCATGAAAAGCAAGAATCTACTTCCAAGATTACTCTATCCAGAAAAGCTGTCATTTATAATGGAAGGGATAATAAAGTGCTCCCAGACAAGGTAAAACTAAAGGAGTTTATCATCACCAAGCCCTTTCATATGAAACGTTAAAGGAACTTACCTAAGAAAAAGAAGAAGATCAAAACCATGAATAGTAAAATGATGACAAACTCACGACTATCAATAACTGAATCTAAAAAACAAAGCAAAAGGCCCTGGCTGGTGTAGCTCAGTGGGTTGAGCACAGGCCTGTGAACCAGAGGATCGCAGTTCGATTCCCAGTCAGGGCACATGCCTGGGTTGCAGGCCAGTTCCCTGCAGGCCAACTTCCAGCAGGGGACGCATGAAAGGCAACCATACATTGATGTTTCTCTCCCTCTCTCCTTCCCCTCTAAAGATAAATAAATAAAAATAAAATCTTTTAAAAAAATAAATAAATAAAATAAAAAACAAAGCAAAAAATAAAAAACAAACAAAACAAATAACTAGAACAGAAACAGAATCACAGAAATAAAGATCATATGGAGGATTATCAGTCAGGAGGTGAAAGGGGGAAATGGGGGGAAAGTTACAGGAAATAAGAAGCAAAACTGGTAGATACAAAACACGGGGGATGTTAAGAATATTATAGGGAACGTAGAAGCCGAAGAACTTACATGTACGTCCATGGACATGAACTAAGGGGGAATTGCTGGAGGGAATGGGTACCAGCCAGAGGAGAGCAAAGGGGGAAAATGGGACAACTGTAATAGCATAATCAATAAAATATACTTAATAAAAAAGATGTAGTTTGCTTTCAATAAAATAAAGTAAAATGGAAAAATACTATTTGTCTACATTTAAGCAGAGCATAGCTGATGGGTACTAATGGAACTTACAAAAGAAAAATCAATTGTGTCCACATCATGCATGTATAATTATACTGATGGAAGTGTTAATATTTGGTTTGGATACTAGTATATTTTTCTAGCATTTATTAAGGAGTAATAGTATACACAAATTGCTTGGGATACCTTCTAGAAATATATTCCTAAATCCCACCAGAGACTAGATACCCAGATTAGATACACCTTAGCTTGAGGGGGGGGTGTGTCTTTGAAATCTTCATTTCTATCAAGCTCTCCAGCTAACTGTTTTGCCCATGAAACACTGAGGACCATTGTGTTTAGACAAGGCTTTCACTTTTTTGTGAACATGTTGAATAATAAAATGTGTGTGAGGAAAAAAATTTCACTTGAATTTTTCTAGGGCAAAACTATTCCTTATAGAGTCACTGAGTTATTCTAACCTTTAGAAGTTGAATTAATTCTTTCAAAATAAAAACAGATTTTAACAAAATTGACTTTAAGGCCATAAATAATACCCTCTTAATTCATTAAAACTGTGCTATGATCACTTGGACTTTGACTACTATGACCAAGGAACTTATGTGTTTAAAATAAACTTAAATAGCTGCATGTGGCTAGTGGTGACCATACTCAATAATGCAGATGTTAACCATTTTCATAATCATAGAAAGTTCAATTAAACTGTTGTCAAGAGTAAGTAAATTGGATCCAGTGGTCCTCAAGTGATTTTAAGAATAACTGGATATGCTAATGAAGTTCTTTGGCCTCCTTGCAGGAAAGCTGCTAGAGTAAAACAGGGTATTACTAGTCTTATCATGTACTTTATTTATGAAGAAAATATATTTTGTATATTGCATTATATTTATGGATCAGACAAGTTGTGATGGGAATGTTTACAGATGGATGGAAATATTTCCTTTTATATTGTATGTTTCAGTTCTAGAATATTCATGTATTCTTTTTCAACAATTTTACTTCTCTATCAATTCTCCCTATTTGTTCCCATAATATGTTCATATTCTCATTTAAATATTTTGCCCTATTTGTAATAGTTGTATTAAACTTATTTTTTTTCTGTTATTGACCTATTTCTTTCAACTGATATTTCTCCTACTCACATTTGCTTGCATCTTTATACATTTTGTGATTTTCTTTTATTTTACTCTGGGCACAGTAGATGCCACATTGTTGAATGTCTAAACATTATTTTACTTCCAGATCAACTTGATCTTTTAAGGGTTGTTTTTAAGCTTTGTTAGAATACATCTGGAGTCATCTTTACTCCAGGGCTAGAGTAGCCCTATTCTTAAGGCATGTCCCTTCTGAGACGTCAGTGGAGTGCTTGGTTGATTGGTACACTATTGTTTCTCAGCCCCATGTAAGTTCTGGGATTTCCACTTCTCCTTGGCAGTTGATCTTTGCCTGCTATGTCAGAACCTTGCTTTTAGCATAGAAAGCCAAGTATTCAGTCAAGGGGATACCCATGCAAATATCTGGAACACCTTCTCCATGCATTTTTTCCTTTCTTTTTAAAAAAAGATTTTATTTATTTATTTTTAGAGAGAAGGAAAGGGAGGGATAAAGAGAGGGAGGAAGACATCAGTGTGTGAAAGAAACATCAATAAGTTGCCTCTGGAATACCTCCAACTGAGGACCTGGCCAGCAACCCAGGCATGTGCTCTGACTGGAAATCGCACTGATGGCTTTTTGGTTCACAGGCTGGCGCTCAGTCCACTGAGCCATACCAGCCATGGCTCTGTGCACTTTTTCTGTCCTTCCTTCCAACTCTTTCTTTGGTCCTACTCTCTGATCTCTGGCTCCTCAGCCCAGCAGGACTGCCTTATTCTGCATTGGCACCCCATCCTTGCATCATGGTTTTGAGAATGGTTCCAGGCAGAAAGTTGCTGATCATGGAGTTCACCTCATTAGTTTTCATTTGCTTAGGTATCACAGCCCTACATTGCTCTTTGTATAACAGTTGAGAACAGATGTGTCATCTGTTTCATTTACTTTTATAGTTTCTTAACAGTAGAAGGTCTAGTATCAATCCTAGACCTAATTTTCCATCATGATCCAAAGTAGCAATGAAAATTAATATTAACTGTCAAACAGGTGAAAAAACTGTCAGTTTTTTAAAATTTAAATGATGGGCTTTCCACTAATCAAATAAATTTACCTGAGGAACAAAGTCCAGATAAGTTATATAACTTGGATTGAGAGAATTTTTGGGATTTAACACACCAGTAATTGGTCACATGATTTCATCAAGTTCTGGGTTGGAATAGGAAAGAAGAGACTTTAGTTCTTTTGGATCCATGGCACTTGCTTGTGTAAACTTTGTCCCCTACCTGTGTGTCAAGGTAACCTGAGACATCATCACACAGAGAAGTGCCACAGAATATTTTAAATTTCAAGAAAGACACAGTGATACTTGTTATATGGTGGTCACTGCATAAAATACCAGCCTGATGCAGTTCACAATTTTCCACTAGATTGTGGCACATTTCTTACAACAGCATCATTGTGAAGTTGGGTTTGGAGAATTTGTTGAAGTAAAAGGCAAATACCACACATAAATCAATGGAGAACATGAAATGAAAATGGTGGTAGCCAAATCTGATTATGATGGCTGACACACATGCCATTATTTAAGTATGCAATTAAAATGTCATTTCCCCCTTCAATTTACATGTATTATTTTTTCAAGTGGCTACAGGATTGTTAGTACTTAAGAATGTTTTTAAGTTGAATCTAGCTAGTTAATAAACAAAACTAGTAGTTTGTTTGTTTGTTTTTAGTGAGGATCATGTGAAAAAATTATTGAGACAATAAGGGTGCCGTGAACTGAGAAAGTTTAGGGACTTCCGCATTAGAGAGTTACTTAGTTTGAACATCACTCTTCCCATCTGCAAACTGCAGGAGTTGCATTAACTTATCTCTAAGGTATTTTTTGTTCTAATGTTTTAAGAATATAAAGTTCTATATCACTACAAGTGGTGTGTAGTATAATAAATGAGGTATGTTGTGTCATTTCTGATATCAGAGAGAGAAGTGCTAGGAACCCAACTTGTCTCTGAAGCAAGAGCCCCTGCGGTTCCAAAGGGAAAAGAGGGAACCAGAAACAGATTCATGGGTGTTTTAAATAGATAAGAATCGTGATTTTAAAACCAGTTCAAATACCCATATCAACATGAATAGCTCTAGTGTAAAATAAAAACACTGTATTCACTTCAGAACTCCGCTATACCTTCAGAAGAGGGGCTGTTAACCTGGGGTCCATTGAGAAAACCTGGGATGGAAGGACTCCATCCACAGAATTCAGAATGTCCATTGAACTTGGACATAAAATATTCATCTTTATATTTATTAACTTCTAGCTAAAATTTAGGATTTTCTTTAGCTATGCATCTAATCAACAAACCACACAATTATTAGCGTTACTTGGATTTTTGTCTCCAATTGAATAATCAGTGTTTTCACATCATAGTACAGTTGTTGAAAATATTTCAAAATATCACTTATACTCACAACCATGTTGAAATTGCATTAGGTTTTAGGTCTGCCACAGACCTTGTTACTTAGTGTTGAGGGATTATTACTGTATCACAAAATACCTTAAAACATTTTGATATTTTCTTTTTCTTTTTATATATATATATTTTATTGATTATACCATTACAGTTGTTCTATTCCCCCCCTTCATTCCCCTCCACCCGCACACTCCCTCCCCCACCCTTCTCCCCCCCTTAGTTTATAACCACGTGTCTCAAGTTCTTTAGGTTCTATATTTCCCCCACTATTCTCACCCTCCCCCCTATCTATTTTCTACCTACCATCTATGCTATTTTCTGTGCCTTCTCCCCCCTTCTCCTCCTCCCATTCCCCTGTTGCTAACCCTCCATGTGTTCTTCATTTCTATGGTTCCACTCCTGATCTAGCTGTCCTCTTGGTTTGCTTTTGTTTTAGGTGTGGTTGTTAATAACTGTGTGTTTGCTGTCCTTTCACTGTTCATATTTTTCATCATCTCTTTCTTATATGAGTCCCTTTAGCATTTCATATAATAAGGGCTTGGTGATGATGAACTCCTTGAATTTGACCTTATCTGAGAAGCACTTTATCTGTCCTTCCATTCTAAATGAAAGTTTTGCTGGATAAAGCAATCTTGGCTGTAGGTCTTTGGATTTCATGACTTGGAATACTTCTTTCCAGCCCCTTCTTGCCTGGAAGGTCTCTTTTGAGAAATCCGCTGACAGTCTGATGGGTACTCCTTTGTAGGTGACTGTCCCCTTATCCCTTGCTGCTTCTAGGATTCTCTCCTTCATTTTGGTCTTGGCTAATGTAATTATGATGTGCCTTGGTGTGTTCCTTCTTGGGTCCAACTTCTTTGGCACTCTCTGAGCTTCCTGGATTTCCTGGAAGTCTATTTCCTTTGCCAGACTGGGGAAGTTCTCCTTTATTATTTGTTCAAATA